>NC_045635.1:108661243-109286243 GCF_009829155.1 Mustela erminea | reverse complement strand
TGTATTATCTCTCTTTGGATTTTGAGAGCTTTGGATTGATTTTGATACGTTCTCCTTCTCAGGCCCCAACAGAACATCTGAGCCCAAACGAGATGCCGGAGGACACCAGCACTCCTGAAGAGATGCCACCCCCGGAGCCCCCAGAGCCACCACAGGAGGTGACTGAAGCTGAGAAGTAGCCTATCTATGGAAGAGACTTTTGTTTGTGTTTAATTAGGACTGTGAGAGATTTAAGGGGAGAAGATAAACCTGAGACAGAGAGCAAGTGAGCTGTCCCTTTTATTGTTTTCCTTTGGTCTTTATTCACCCAACTGCACACTGGCATTTTCTTGCTGCAAGCTTTTTTTAATTTCTGGACTCAAGGCAGTCACAGAAGATGTCAGTCACCTCTGGTAACTGGACAAATGGATCTCTGGGGCCCCGGCACTGGCTTTCCATGGCCTCAGCTGCGGAGTCTCCTTGGACTCCCTTGTGTTTCCTCCAGATCCCAGCTCTCCTGCTTGGGATCATTGGGCCAATTCTGGGGTTAAAGGTTCTTGAGACCGGCTCAGATCCTCTCAAGCTGCTGCATGTCCTGAGTCCAGAGACAGTCACAGACAACCCTGACCAGGGAATCCTAATTAGATTCTTGGGGCCTTCAGAATTGAAGAGGCTAGAGAGTGGGCTTGGAGGATGCTCCTGGCTACAAAGTGCCAACATTGCCAGCAAATCCTTTCAGGAACGGGGCAGGTAACTTCCACTTGTATTTATTCATGTAGCTTCTCCTTTGTCTCCTGCCCACTCTCTAACACCCAGGCCCCACTCTTCCAGTTAGATATGTAAGTAGTTACTGTAGAGATAACAATTCACATTTCTTGTAGACTGTCTGGAAACTTTTTAATACCTGTGCCATCCTTAGTGAGAATTTATGAGATGCCAATGGCATGGCCCCGTGCACTCTTTGTCTCATCTCTCCTCCTTTCTCGTTAGCCCCTTTGTTTTCCTTTTGACTCCTGCTCCCACTAGGAGCAGGAAGGGCAGTAATAAAAGTCTGCACTTTGGTGGTTCCTTCTCCTCAGAGGAAGCCGGAGTGCTCACTTAAACACTATCCCCTCAGACTCCCTGTGTGAGGCCTGTAGAGGCCCTGAATGCACAAATGGGGAAACCAAGGCACAGAGAGGCTCTCCTCTCCTCTCCTCTCCCCCTATGTCCCCTCAAAAAAGAAAAAAAAAAAGAATAACCAGTACTTCCATTAGGCCTCGGCTGAGTGAGGAGGGAAAGCCCAGCACTGCTGCCCTCCAGGGTAAACCCACTCCAAGGCCTTGGCCCACCTCGGGCTTGGTAACCACACGGGGGCTTCCTCCAAGCCCCACTCTTCCAGCACTTCCACCGGCAGAGTCCCGGAGCCGCTTCATCCTGGGGGTGGGCCATGGCCCCCAGTCAGCTCTGCTCAGGACCTGCTCTATTTCAGGGAAGAAGATTTATGTATTATATGTGGCTATATTTCCTAAAGCACCTGTGTTTTTCTCTTTCTAAGCCAGGGTCCTGTCTGGATGACTTACGGGGAGGGGGGGAGTGTAAACCAGAACTTTTAATCTATTTGAAGGTGATTAAACTGTGTCTAATGCAAACTGCCTGCCTCCTCCTTCCCCCTTCCATTTCAAGAACCACCATGAGGTTGTGAATGTCTGTGTGGGGGTGGGGTGGGGGTTGAAGGGGTTGCTTGTTACTACCCATACTTCCATTTTCTAGGGGGCCCTTGTGTTGAAGAGATAGCTCCCAAACTCTCCATTGATCTATACCACATTCAGACTGAAGTTTACCTTATTCCGGGCTATGAGAAAAGGGCTTTCAAGGCAATATACAGTGTTAACAAGATTGGGAGGGTCAGAGGGGGTTATATTTACTGAAAAATACCTGTTCTTTATTAGGATATTGTTTTTATGCAGAGGGATGCTGTTAATTGCAAATGAGTCTTGGTTATTGAAGCAGGTTCATCAGGGCCTCCTCTTGGAAATGCTTTGTTAGTGATCTTTTATAAGTGATGGTATATATTTCTTTTTAAATGGTCTAAAGTCAAGACCCCAACCAATGCCTATCTCACCCTTCCTAGCTAATTAAAATTAATGAAATTTGGCTGCTTCCGGATTTTTCTGTATGTCTTCCTATTTTCTTTGTTAGCAGGAGTTGAGTGTAATAGTCCTTAGGGAGAGACTGGCTCTGATGGACTCAGATTCCTCTCCTATCTCCCTCCACTTTCCCATTGTTTTTGTGTATCTTTCAGGTTTACCCTTGTAGTTAGATTTTAGTTAGTTCAAAATAAGGCCAAGCCTCAAGAGTTTGGAAGTTGTTAGGTTTTTCCAGTTAACCTGACACTCAGATGAACCGCTTTTTAGTCAGTTCTCAGCCTACCCTGTCTCAGCCCATCTTTTCTTTTGGGTTAGGACAGATTCTCTCCTCACTCAACTTAACCTCAACCACTCTTCTGCTGACCCTGAGGTCTGTCAGAGCTTTCTCTCTGAGATGAAGGGTAAACCTGGAGATCCCTTATCTCTAGTGTGAAATCAGTTTTTTAAAAGTTTCTGCTTTTTTCATACTCCCTGCCCTCTTTATTTCCCTTTATGATTCCTCTGTATTTAAGGCCTTGGCCTGGAGATCTGTCCCATTCATACCCCGTACCAGCTGGGACCTAGTCTGAGTGATGGATCACAGAGGGGATTGAAGAATTGGTTCTTCCCTGGGGAATAGGCCTTAAATTGTTCACTCTTTTCAATACCTGACATTCTTTCCACCTCTCCCCTTCCTCTCCATCCCTTAAGTTTCCTATGTACCCCACTTCCCCAGGCCACGGTGGCTGGCACAGATCCAAAACCCCTAAGGAGTGGTGGGATTTGGCCGTTTGGGACCATTTCTTCGTGTCCATTTGGCTCCGGCGGCCTTCTTTGCCCTAGCAGAGAGTGTCATCTCCCCCTTCGCATTTTTTCCCAGTGGCAGATGTGGGTTCTAATTCTGTAGCAGCTAAATTCCATCCTTCCTGCCCTGCCCTTCCTGCCTTTGCCCCTAAGGTCCCTTTTCCTACTGACCAAATCTCTTTACCTTGTTGCGGAAAAAAAAAGTATTTTGTTTTTAAATCTATTTTCTAACTTAAATGCAATTTAATATGTAAAACTCTGCACTTTTGTGTGAATCTACAAATGTGTATGTGTGGTAGGTTTTTCACTCTCTGGTATTTCTTAATAAAGAAATCTTTCTTTTTGGGGTGAAGCCAATTAATGAAGGAGACTCGAATGGTTTTAGAAATACAGGGATGTCTGTTTCTTTGTGCTTCTGCCTCACGTCTTTCCCTGTGCCTAGTGTGAGTGACCAGCCCTTCTCCCACCTTTTGACCCCCTTTTTTGAGAGAGCCCTCAGCCTGGTGGGGCAGGGAGAGGGACCTGTCCTGTGTCTGGTACTCCTCTGGGACTACTTAGCTTGGCGCAAGTGGTACCCTTGCAACCTAGCATCCTCTCTCTCCCCATGGCCTAGCCCTATTAGTCCTCTTCTTCCAGCTCTGTTCATTTAATACTTCTGAGGATGGGCAAAATCACCAAGGGATCACAGTGAATGGTTTCAAAAAACCGATAATTTGCCCTTATGCTTGGTGCTACTAAAGAAGAGCAATGCTTTCAATAAATCTAGAAGCATCTGTATCAGTTTTAAGAATACATTCTAGGGGTGCCTGGGAGGTCATGCTCTCAAGTCGTGGACTATGCACCCAGCAAGAAGTCTGTTTGGGATTCTCTTTCTCCCTCTATCCCCCCTGCCACATGAGTGCTCTCTCTCTCTCTCTCAAATAAATAAATAAATCTTTTTTTTTTTAAAAAGATTACATTCTAGGAACCACTTGCTATTTTTAGGCAGTAGGTTTTAGAAATAGTATCAAAAGCTTAAACTGTGAATATCATTACTTTTAAAGGATGCAAGCCCAACTCACAAAAAAGAGAGTCATTGTGAATTTCATATTTTGGATAAATATGAAGTGGGAATGGGAACTAGAAATCTGTATCTGTAAATTTTCAAATGTCCTATAGGACATCAATGTAAGTGGGCAAACCTGGTGTAATTAGTTTGGCCTGATTACTTTACAAATCAACACAAAACATGTTTTTACAATTTTATTTATTTATTAAAGATTTATTTATTTATTTGAGAGAGAGACTGAGTAAGCAGGGCTAGGGGCAGAGGGAGAAGGAGGGAATCTCAAGCAGACTCCCCACGGAATGAGGGGCTCAGTCTCACTATCCTGAGATCATGACCTGAGCCCAAATCAAGAGTTGGATGCTTAACAAATGAGCCACCCAGGTGCCCCTGTTTGTACAATTTCAGTATACACACTGAATTTCCAGGAATGCAACAACTGTATAAATGGAGAGAAGATGGTATTTTATTTGATTCAGAACTTTAGCAAGAGTTGTGACTTTTGAAAATCATGTCACCAACGCAGTGCCATTCATGGATTTTTAAGTCGCCAGTGCAATGTACCTGTATTTGTCTTTCTTTGTAACAATTGCATTCACAGTGGATCTACATATGTAAGTGGAAGCCTCTGACTGCTTTATTATATCTTTTAGTATAGTCTTGCCCAGGCATTTGCATATTGAAATACATATTATCTTAAACAAACTTCCCTTTTTTCTCCTTTATATTATAATTAGTGTATTACATTACTATTCTGGAAATTATGTGTATAAGCAGGTTATATTACCTATGAAAGTCATTTAAGGGTGGCAAAGGGTATGTCACAAAATATTGTATCTACCATGGAGGATTGGGGCTGATAGGGTTGAGAACCACTATATTATGTCAAAGGTTCCTTTCTACCTCTAAATATTTGGAAAACCCAAAAAACAAACAAACATCCCCCTCCCCTCACACCCTTAATGTGCTTTTTAAATTTAAAAACAACACATGCTCATTGTTGAAAATTGGGAAAGTATAAGAAAGTAAGATGATTTTAAAAATTACTTATAAGGGGCACCTGGGTGGCTCAGTGGGTTAAGCCTCTGCCTTCAGCTCAGGTCATGATCTCAGGGTTCTGGGATCGAGTTCTGCATCGGGTTCTCTGCTCAGCAGTGAGCCTACTTCCCCCTCTCTCTCTGCCTGCCTCTGTGCCTACTTGTGATCTCCATCTGTCAAATAAATAAATAAAATCTTTAAAAAAATTACTTATAAACCCATCACCAAGATATAACTGCTAATGTTTTAGTGTATTTCTTTCTAGTCTTTTCTCTGTATATTTAAGTTAAGTAAACTCTACCCCAACATGGGACTCGAACTCAAAACCTGACATCAAGTCTCATGCTCTATTGACTGAGCCAACCAGGTGTTCCAGTGTGCGTGTATATTTTTAAACATAATTGGAATTCAACTACAGACTTTGTAATTCTGCTTTTTTAAAAAAAGATCTTATTTATTCATTTGACAGACAGAGATCACAAGTAAGCAGAGAGGCAGGCAGAGAGAGAGAGGAAGGGAAATAGGCTCTCTGCTGAGCAGAGAGCCTGACGCAGGGCTTGATCCCAGGACCCTGAGCGGAAGGCAGAGGCTTTAACCCTCTGAGCCACCCAGGCGCCCCCTGCTTTTTTTTAGTTAACGTTTTCCATATCATTAGAAATCATTTGAAAATACTTAATGATTCCATAACATATACACATCCCCCTATTGTCAGCCATGAGGAGTTTCACTTTTCATTATTATAAATCATGTTGTGAATGATGTCTGTGATTATTTCCTTAGGATGGATTCCCAGAAGTGGAATCACTAGAGTCAAATGGAGTACTCTTTAAAGCCTCTTGATGAACATGGCCAAATCACTTTACAGAAAGCCTGTCACTGTTAATCCTGCCAGCAGTGTATTGGAGAGCCTGCCTGCTTTAACACATCTCATTTAAACATTTGGTAATCTGATAGTTGTAAACTGGTGTCTCAGCGTCACTTCATTTCTATTTCTTTTGTTAATAATGAAGTCAAACATTCTCTGCACCTCCTCTCTGCCTTATGTTTCTTGCCATTTGTATTCTGTGAATTGGCTGTCCAAACCCTTTCTTTTTCTTCGGTGTTGGGGAGGTTTTCTACTCGATTAGTAAATGAGAGCTTGGAGCTCACACTCTACCACAGGCCAGGAAATGAGGGGGCCTTGATTTAGAAGTGGTTTTTACAATGTTGGAAACATGGTGTAGAATTACCTCCCTGACATTCCCTGCCCCTGCACTTCCTTCAGGCCCCCTTCTCATTGCCTTTTCTGCCAGCCACTGCCCGTCTTCAGCTATCTGGTTGTTCCAGTGTGACTAAAGGGTTGTAGCTTCATGCCAAATTAGAGGCAGGGTGATTGTCATAAAACCAGGGCTCTGTTAAATGATGTTGCTAAAAGGAACATGTTCTCATTTACTCTCGCTCTCTCACCAAATTAAGTACTGTGACTTACCTGAGATCACATAGACAGTCACTGGTAGAGCTGAGACCAGAACCCAGATGTCCGGACTCCCAGTGCAAAGAGTTCTCTGGCATAACACAGGTGCAGCCAGAGAGGTCTAAATAACTCCACATGTCTACTGGAGATCCTGTTCATTTATTTGACATTCAATAAGTACTTGTTGAAAACTGCGTGCTAGGTTAACTTTAGGAGAAATGCATTACTGACCCCATTCTCTTGTGAGTTAAGAACAAACAATGATTTTTTTTTTCCATTTTGGATTAACTTTACCAATGATCTCTCCATTTTAGGCATAGAGAGAGTTGACTATATATAGTCAGTCTGATATGGGGGTGGTTGTTGGGTTTTGTTTTAAACTTAAATCTCTTAAATATTTCTCCAGATCCCTGCACTTAGGTTGAACTGATGGTAGGGTTTCTTTAGCACAGAAAGTCAGGAAGTTGCCTTGCCTGGTTCCCACAGTCGAGTTGGCTGTCCTTTGTGAGGGTCATTGCCCTGGGCTCCTTCTGACGCTATCCCTGGCAGGTCCCAGAGGCAATGGTATACAAATGCTCTATTGGTAACTGTGAAGTTATAGGAAAAGATGAAGCCTACATATCAAGTGCTATAGAATTCCATTTATTTAGGGCCTTCCTGGAGGAGGAGTCTTGGCTGAGTCTAGAAGGGAGGCAGTTCCTTCCCACTTGATTGTGTTGTTGGCTGAATAATATAGAATGTGGCCGACGTTGTGTGAGAAGCTAAGGTGGCCTCTATTGTGAAGAAGTGGGAGAGCCACTTCTTTTCCCCAGCTGGGAAACCTCATACCTCATCCTGAATTTCCTGCCTTAGGTGGGGGGGAAGGTGTTGGACCTCACTGAGACTATGGTGATCAGTGCCCTTTTTTCCTTTTAAAACTCTGTTTAGCTTTTGTTTTCATGCTCTTGGTCTCTACTGGTCCTGCCATGGCCTCCACTCATGCGAAAGATCTGGGTATGGGGGTCTGTATGAGTGAGAGGGTTGGAAGCCATGGCTAGGGGGCCGGGCCAGTGACGAACCACACTGCTGTAGGGTTTGACAAGTAGAAGAGAGAATTTGTGGAGTTGACAGCCTTCGTTGTAGGGTTTCAGGGGAGCTGATCAGAACCTATCTGGGGAAGTCTAAGGGAAGCTTGTGAGAAACAGTGAGAGCAAGTTCATTCAGGTGGGGCGTGCTTTTCCCCCAGCTGCTTCCCTGATGGGCCAGGGAGGAGGAAGGTGCTCCTAACCTTGGACCCGGCTCTAACTCCTTCTTCTTGAAACTGGCCTGTATCCTCTTCATTCTGGTAGCCCATGGATGTCCAAGGAAATTGCCTTAAAATAAGTCTAGTGTTCAAGGCTGATCATCCTATTGTGAACGGGGCAGATCCAGGGCTCCCCCCCACTCCTCATGTGGGCTTTCTCTCCATCACCAGCCTCTCTGGGCACCAGAACTGACACCCTCTACCCTGAATCCCAACACCACCTGGGAGCTTGGATAGCAGTTTGCCTCTAGAGTGTAGCAGTCAGTCTGCAGACAAGAGCATTTGGACATGGCCTTTGTGGCCATTCTTGAGTTTAGTACCCTAGAGGTTACAAGAAAGTCAGAAGGCCACCATTTATTGTTACCTTGGGCCAGAACTTTATATGCTGATATCATTTGTATCTCTAACAACCCAAAAAGGAAGGTATTATTAGATCATTATTTTTTAAATTTAATTTTAATTTTTAATTAGTTTTTATTGAGATATTATTAACATATAACATTGTATACATTTAGGGCGTGCCGTATGTTGGCTTTATATATTTATATACTGCAATATAGATTATTATTCTTATTTTACAGAAAAGAAATGTGTATGTATACGATTACCCCAAGTCATGTAATTAGCAAGTGGTAGAGCCAGGATTCGAAGACACTTTAGTTTAACTCCAAAGCCTTTGCTCTTGGTCACTACGTGAACTAGGGGTTCAAGGTGAGATGGGCCTTGAAGGAAGTGAAACAGAGGGAGCAAGGTGATGTGGATTTAGGGGATCAGACACATTGTTATTCATTAGGCATTGATTTTTTACGGGACACTCTGCTGAGTATTTTACATACACTAGTTCATTCAGTCTTTGTAACAACTTCACGGGCTAGTACTATTTTCCTCACCTTACTGATTTGGAAAGTGAGGCCCAAGGAGGTTAAGTGACTTGTCCAGGATGACTCAGCTAAGGGACAAAGGCAAGACTTGAACTTAGGTGGGCCCTGACTCTTAACTGCTAGGCTTTGCCTGTCCTAGAGGATTTTCCACCTGCTGTCCCCAGGCCCCGGATGGGCCCAAGGTCAGAGGGAGAGCCCCATTGTGCTTTTGGACAAGTCCACTTCCACCCTTCCAAGGGGAGTTAGAGGCTACAGCTGCCTGGGCATCGGACATACTAGGCTGGCGGTGGGGGTAGAGGGTCATCTGGGATGACTCAGCCTCTTGGACTGCAGCCCTTGGTTTGCTGGACTTAGGGGACCTCTTGGCATCTTCTAGATGTCCATGCGCTGGAGAAGAGGTTCTGGAAGCCCTGCCTGGAGGAGGAGCTTCAGGCCATGGCTGTAGCCTCAGCTGGTACTGCCTTTCTCCTCCCTAAGGCCCTGGCCTGTAGACTACATTTCCTCGTTGCCCCTCCTTACCTGCCCTTCCCAAAGTCCCGTGGTCACTGGAGTCTTTGCACGACTATCTACTGCTAGCCTATATCCAACCTGTAGACCCAACTGGGGCCCGATAGTTCTGAGACGCTCCCACTTTCCTCCCGAGGCTGGGAGGGGCGTTCACATCATTTTCTCAGTCTCATTTTGCTGATATTTTCCTTTCCCCAGCTCACACCTAATAGACAGATATTACCCAGGGAGTTTGAAAGGGTTAGGAATCTCCTCTGATAAGGTCCCCTTGCTCGTGTGCGAATTTTAAGTATTTGCGGCATTATTCAATCCCCACTCCCCACCTTCCCGGAAGCCTGGGCCAAAAGACAGCAGGATAATGGCTTTGCTGCTGCCCCAAATTGGAGGCCAGAGGTTTGGGCCTATTTATTTGGTTTTATTTTTTTCAAAAGTTAAAATGTTCCTTTTAAAGTAGATACAGAATAATAGATACTTTTGAAATTCAAACAAAAGAAGAGTATAGAAAGCACTTCTCTCCCTTACTCCATCTCTCTTGTCTCAGCGGTACCAACTTGGTGCAGATCTTTCCAGTTTTTATTCTTTTTATGTTTTCCTTTTCTTAAATAAAAATGGAATCACCCTAAAAATAATGTGATAGTATTCCCCTTGTCCCCCATGATAAAGCACAGACTTCTTTTACAACAAGAATGGTTGTACATTATTTGTATAATTTAAACATTTTTCATTAAACAATAAAAAATCATGAAGGTGTTCCCTGTGTCACTAAATATTTTTCTGCATTAATGGCTACATAGTATTGTGTGAATGAACTATAATGTATCTAACTGATTGCCCATTTGTGTTGGTTCCAATTTCTTACTTTTACAGACAAAGCTGTTGTATGTTTGTCCATACATCTGTGTGCACTTGTGTGGCTCTTTCTGAGGATCAGATCCTTTGTGGGGCGGGGGGAGGGGGCATGGCTGGGTCCGTAACCCCGTTGCAGAGGGTCAGATTGCCCTCCGGAGGGCCGAGGACCTCTGAAAGCTCGTGGGACTCCCTACTCAACTTCTTCAACCTGTCTGAGCTACAGTTTCCTCCTCTGTGAAATGAGAAGAGGACGGTATGTACCTCAGCGGGTTACTGTGATGATTATCTGAGGGAATCAAGGCAAAGTGCTTGATTTCAGGCACCAGTGTGGGTGCCCGCTAAGTGACGGTAGTCAGCACTGTTGGAGCTTTGAGGCTGGGCTTCTCCTTGTTTCTTTGGGGAGGGTAATGCTTGCCGTCTCCTGCTGCCCACAGCCACTAAGGGAGGTGGGCTGAGTGCAGCTGAGAACAAAGCCTGGAAGCAGAGTGGCCTTGTCTTGGCTCGGGGGCCAGCTCTCAGTCCAGTTCGCCCTCCCTGATGCAGCTGGCACCGGCAGAAACGAAGGAAGCCAGGGGTCGCTGTCTTTGTCCCGCCTCCTGGGAACTGGTGTAGCTTCACTGGGCACAAGGTGGGACCCAAGAGGTGGTGGCCTCAGAGGGAAGGCCCAGCCGAATCCAAATCTCTCCCTTTTGGACCCTGGACAGCCCCTAGTGCTGGCCCTTCCTCGCTGGGGAAGCCCTCAAGGCTCCTGTTAATCATTCTAGGAAGAGGCCACTCTCCAATCCCAGCAAGGCCTATGGCCCTGGGTGCCTGTACTCAGGGGACAGCTCGTTAGTGGGAAGAGCAGAGACCGTTAGCGCTTCAAACTGGGCTTTAGTCAACGGGATCAATGGCAGTGGGCATCTTCAGAAAAGGGACAGATGGCCCTGAAAGGACAATGGAGGTCATTGTGCCAAGTACAGCTCCAAAGGATA
Organism: Mustela erminea; assembly: GCF_009829155.1. Taxonomy (NCBI): domain Eukaryota; kingdom Metazoa; phylum Chordata; class Mammalia; order Carnivora; family Mustelidae; genus Mustela; species Mustela erminea. The sequence goes on along the minus strand of NC_045635.1, from coordinate 109,275,323 downwards.
CTGGGCTGACCCTCCCCCAGCCCTCTCCCCACAGGAAAGATAACTGGAGACTGTAATTAGTTCTACCTATGTTTATTGCTGCCAACTCATCCCCCCATCCCCTCATATTTACACCCAAACCCTTCCCCCAAGCTAGCTTTTACCAAAGTTCCTCGTAGTAGGTCCAGAAGTGTGTTCACTAAGCAGGCAGTCCTAGATGTAGTGGGCACTGTCCCCAGGCCAGCTGGGCCCGGGGGGAAGGGTTGCTCTGCGAATTCATGGCAGACTCGATACTGAGGTCAAGGGAGGCCCCACCAACAGATGTACTTCCTCCCCTTCTGGAGTTCAGGGTATATTAAAACCTTTTGCAAAACAAAGCTGGGGTAGCAGACTCCCCAGGGTCAAGCTTTGTGCTTTCTTTGCTTGTAAGAACCCACACAGGCAGCCAAGTCTGAGTTCAGACTTGCATGTGACTTCCAAAGGGCAGTTCTGTCCTTGGAAGCCAGATCTGACCATCGGCCATCGGGCTTCAGGGGAAGTGTCCTTGGACGGGGCCAGGGGTGAAAGGGGAGAGAGCATGTTGCACGAGGTCTGGGCATTGTTTTAAGCTGGGGGAAGCTGCAGCTTGTCTTGAGTTATGTGGGGAGGCATGGAATGAGCGGGAGGAGCCATTTCATTTGGAAGCCCAAGGCCCCTTCAGCTCCCTCAGTAAACCCCACTGGTGTCCTGGGCCACAGGTAACAGGAGAACAGACATTTAATGTCTCAGAATGTCAGAGCTGGCAAGGCCCCCAGCAAAATCCATTCTAATCCCCACCAGTTAGTGGCCAAACCTCCAAAAAAAAAAAGTTAAGGGGAAGGAATGTGGGAAAGGAACACGAGGCTTTCTTCAAGCCTTGTTTGGGGAAATCTATCCACCCTTTGGGGGAAATCTATCCACCCATGATCCTTCGGGTCTTTTTAAAGGGCCAGCTTCCCTAGGGTTTTGAAACTGACTTGAAACACTGACTTGGCCCCCTTTCCAGGAGCAATGTGACAGGGGAAAGTGGTGTGGGAGTGAGGAGGGTTTGGGGGCCTCAGTGGTGAGGGTTGTGGGTAGGGCGGCTCCTCCATGTCCCACTTGCTGTGGCTGGGAGCAAGCAGTGCCCAGAAGTTCTGTGCTGTCAGTAGGTGGTGGAGGGAGCAGGCTGGGCGGGTGGGATGTGCCCTTGGGTGCCTCCTCATCCGCTCCAGACAAGCCTACGGAGGCTCTGGCTAGCCCCTGCGGCCCTGGGCGCTCCTAGGGGAGCAGGGCCAGGCTCAGCACCAGTCCTTCAGGATCTGGGCCACCGTGGGAGGCCGGGTCCCTCCCTGCAATATTTGCTGCTGGGGCCCAGCCTCGGCCTGTGCTGCCACCTCTGCGTCAAGGCGCCCCGGCCAGGGAGAGGCCGTGCAGCTGCTCCTCAGCGCCTGCCAACTCCGCCTCATCACGTCCGCTCTCCGAGCCCTCGAAGCAGCCAGAGTCTCGAGGAATGTCCACCTTGGGTTCAGACAGTGTGTTGGCCACTGGCTCCTGGCTGCTTTCGGCGCCCTCTTCCGCCTCCTCGCTGCCGGCTGCCGGGGCAAAGAAAGAGATGGAATATGGGGGGGCTTGGGCCTTAGCCGGGAGGGGTTCAGAAGCCCCAGGAAGCCCCTGTTTGGGGGGGTAGGGACTCTGGGAAGTCCACTGTAGGCCGTCTCTCCCTCTGGGCACCCCCCCACCAACCCTGCCCCTCTCACCCTTTCCGGCTTAGAACCAGGTAGGGGTGGTTTCCAAGACAGTGACCCTGCCCAGGAGCTCAAACTACTTTAGCACCCAGCTAGGAGGTGGAACGCTGCGCTTGTTTCCTGGCTCTGCTTTTGCCCAGTGTGGAGGCCCTGAGTACATGCCTTTCCTTCGCTGGCCTTAAGTCTCCCCTTTAACCCCAAAGGGACCTGGACCTGATCATCTCTAAGGCCCCTCTGTCGGCAGACTTTGCCCGAGACTGGAATTCAAGCGTGGAAAGGGCCTGACCCCCGCAGAGGGGTGCCCGGGCTGAGTGTGGTCAGGGGGCAGGCCGAGGCAGGCCTCCCCTCCCCGGAATACCTACAGGCACCCCCCACCCCCGGCTCCTAGACCCGCTCACTGTCATAGTCCAGCAGCAGCTCGGCGGCCGTGAGCAGCTTGGCCCGGTGCTGAGGGTCCATGATGTTCAGCTCGTTGAGGTGTGTTTCCCGCAGCTCTTTGAAGTCCTCCAGCGTCTGGTAGCCATTGAGCAGCAGGGTGGACGTGTGCTCCTGCAGGCAGAGGTGGACCACCAGTGCGGCCACTTAGGAGCCACCTCGCTTGGGACCCCTCCCCTCCCACACAGCTGACCGTGCGCTAGCCTCCAACCCTCTCCGGGTCCTAGACTCCACTGCAGATCCCAGCTCAAACCTCCAGGCCTATGCGCTCCAGCAGCTCATGCAGAGTCTTGGGCTTGGGCCTCTTGCCCTTGCTTTGTCGGCGACTGGGGCGGGCGGGCCCCACCGCCTCCTCAGGCAGCACATCCACATAGATGAACTTGAAAGACCCCAGCCTGCCATTGAGCAGGCCCAGCCACGTGCCCACAGGTGGCTTTTCAATGATCTGGATCACATCTCCTTTCTGTGGGGGGACAGGAGAGCAGAGTGGAGCAGGGGTGAGGAGACGGGTATTCCCTTGGGCTCCGTGGACAATGTCCTATCCCGGCTCAATACAGCCTCCTGTATGGGCACAGCCTGGCAGGCTCAGGAGAGGCCTGGATGCCAGCCTTACCTGCAGTTTCAGCGAGTCATGGTCGTAGGGGCTGGGAGTGAAGTCAGTGTGGACTCGTGCCCTGCCACAGAAGGGCCCTGTGTACTGGGGGGCAGGTGCTTCCTCTCCGAAGCTGCCAGAGCCTGGGCTGGGGCTGCAGAGCTCACTGCCTGCAGGAGACGGGGCAGGGAGGAGGGTCACCTTTGTCCCAAGACAGCCGGGGCAGTGCCCAGCAGGTTCCTGCCAGGGTTTGTGGCTAGAAATCCCAAGGCCACCCTGCAGGAGCACAACCTCAACTTTGGGGCCTCAGATATGAAAGCAGTTAACCACAGAAGGAAAACTGTCTTACCGACTAAAGAATGAGCAAATTGGGAGGGCCTCTAGAGACCAGCTGGGCCCAATGAACACAGATAAGGAACACTGAAACCAGACAGGCCCACTGAGCGCTGAAGACTTCTCGCTTTATAATTGGTAGCACTGGGTCCACTCAACTCTGGGTCTCCTGACTCCCAGTCCAGTGCTTCTGGGAGATGCCTTCCACCTGGGAAACCACACCCTAAACTAGTATTTTACTTTCTGTACATAATAAGACTCAGCATCTAGTTACAACATCACATGGAAACTCAGAAGGGCTCTTTCTCTGGGAAGGGCAGGATGAAGAACATTATAAGATGCCAAGAGGTCCCCTAAGTCCAGCAAACCAAGGGCTGTAGTCTAAGAGGCTGAGACTTCCCAGCTGGAGACTCTCTGTCCCCCACCCCCCGCCTGGGATGTCAGAGGCCCAGGCAGCTGCAGCCTCTAACTCCCCTTGGAAGGGTGGGCAGGCTAGTCCGAGAGCACAGTGGGGCTCATTGTCTCCCTTGGGCCCCTCCGCGGCCTGGTGACAGCAAGTGGCAGCTCCTCCAGGGTAGACCTGAGTTCAAGTCTGGGTCATATTGGGCAAGTGAAAACCTTTCTGAGCCTCAGTTTTCACATCAATACAGTGGGGATAATAGTGCCAGCACCATGAAGGTACTGTGAAAATGTAACGTGAAGAGGGCTGGAAAGTTCCGAGAAGGCAAACTGTGAAGGTCCCTTTCTCTTAGCTCCCTCCCAGACAGCCCCCTGCCTCGCCTTCGCCCAGTCCTTTTCTCCAGACTCAGCAGATGTCCCCTTCTGTCCCCTACTCACCTGTGGATGCCTGGCGGCTAAGTGCTGGGAGTTCACGCTCTTCCTGCTCAGAAAAGGCCAGTGTCATCTTCTCAGGGCTAGGGCTGTCCAGGCTGCAGTCTGGAGATGTCGGGGAGTTTGAGCCCTCCTCCAGAGTGTCTCCCTGCGGGGGGTGGGAGGCAGGGAGCCCTGAGCAGCCTTGGCTGGGATGCCCATGGGGCAGCGCCGAAAGCAGAGGAGATGGGCCTGGACTCTCTGGAGGACTGGGGCCCGGCTCGAGCCCTCGCTCTGCCGCTCCGAGGCTGCCCCACAATCTCTGAGCCCAGGTCCCTGCTTCTGTGAAGTGGGAATGACCGTCCTCAGCCCGCCGATCTCACGCAGTGGGGCTCGAACAGGATGCTGCTTGAATGTGCTCTGTCAGCGTAAAGCACTGATGTCCACGCACAAAGGGCTACCGTGCCAGAGCCTGTACTCAGAGCCGCTGCTAGGGCAGAGTCCAGCTCGCAGGGACGCTGGGACGAACTACCTTCTGCTGCGCTCCTCCGTGCCAGGCACGCCTGTCCGTTCACTGCACCCTCACAGCGATACTTGAAGGTAAGCGCTATGCTCATCCCAAGTTTATAGAGGAGAAGTCATGGAGGAATGTTCCCAAGGCCACACAGGAACCCCAAACCAAGCTGGCCAGACTACAGAGCTCCTCCGCCTCACCACGCACTTCAGGGCGGTGGCCACCCTTTCACAACCTGCTCTCTAGGAATCTACATCGGGCTCTCTGCTCAGCAGGGAGACTGCTTCCCCCTCACTCTCTGCCTGCCTCTCTGCCTACTTGTGATCTCTGTCTGTTAAAAAATAAATAAAATCTTTAAAAAAAAAAGAATCAGGACATTATGGGTTTTGAAGATTGCCTATAGTCTCTTTATTTTCAATAGAATTTATTTAATTCTAAATTTATAGAATGTAATTTTCAGTAATGGTTGGGTTTCACACCTGGCTCACAAAGTTCCTGAAAATTTGACCAATTACTCTCCTCAGCAGGTAGGAGCCAGTACGAGCTGACTCAGTCACAGCACCCCTGGGCAACCTTCCGTAAGAGCCATGAGCACAGCCGACTCACTGTGTGACGTCAGCTACTTGCACGCCTGCCCCACAGCTCTCTCTCTCCCTGGGCCCAAGCCAGCCTTCTCTATTTTCTCTCGTAGGGGCCCCTCTTCCAATCCAGTCTTCCCAATCCCAGAGGCTAGTTCCAAGTGAAACTTTGAGGTGGACGAATTTGCTTCCAGCAATTGCAGCTCCCTTTCAAGCGCCACTGGTCCTCCTCAGGCCTGCCTTCCTCAGAGGCTTCTGTTACCCAGACTTTCATCCCTCCTGAGACCCCACTCCTGCTCCCTTAGGACCATGTCTTGCTGCCAGGTCCATGGTGGAGTGAGCTCTCCTCCCATATGACCTTCCTTCTCATAGTGAATCAGGCCCTCAGGCCCAGGACCCGAGCTGCGGCCGTCAAGGCCATGCTCACACCGGGCCAGAGCCCTGCGTGTCCTCCCGGCCCCCCTAGACCGCAGGCCTCACCATCTCTTCTGACAGCGCCTTCACCATCATCTTGCCCATCTTCCTGTTCATGGTTCGGGAAATCACGGCCCTCCACTTTTTCCCCAGCTTTTTGCCGCTCTTCCCAGCATCTTCTGGGGTAGGGACACCTGACTCATCTTCTGGAATCTGTGACAACAAAGGAGGAGGTCCAGGATTTAGGGGTAGAAGGAGGCCTTCAGGTCCTGGCCGAGGATGGGGGAGGATATGGGAATGAGAGGCCCTCATCTCCTTCCCGCTTAGCCCCCAGTCCCGTATTCAGCCCTATTAATTTGTGATTAATTTGACAATTAGAGCTGACCCTTGAACATGTGCAGGTTAGGGGTGCCAACTATCTCCACCCCGTGCAGATGAAAATCCGTGTATAACATTTGACTCTCCCAAAACCTGATTATTAATAGCCTACTGTTGACCAGAAGGCTTACTGATAACAGTGGATTAATACATATTTTGTATGTATTTGTCTTATATTCTATATTCTTACTACAAAGTAAGCTAGAGAAAAGAAAACATTATTAAGAAAATGATAAGGAGGAGAAAATACATTTCCAGTCCTGTACTGTATTTATTGAAAAAAAAATCCGCGTGTAAGTGGACCCATGCTGTTCAAACCCGTGTTGTTCAAGGGTCAACTGTAATTTGTAATTGAAAATAATGTGGGTGATTTCTCGGGGCCCAGAGTTTTGGCTGGCCTTCTGTGTGTAAGCAGGCTTTCCTCAGCAATGCCCAGATCGCCTCTTCTTCCCACCCAGGGCCGCAGCCAGATCCCCCTGGGAGGCTCTGCAACTCACATTCTCATCCAGATTAAATTCCTTCTCGCTCACCACGGGGGAGCCGGGTTTGGATTTGGCGAAATCCTTGAAGCTGCTGGAGCGCTGGAGGGAGAGCTGGAAAAAGCAGAGGTGGGGCCCTCAGTGGCTGGAGAAGGGCTGGCGGAGCCTGGAGCCTGGAGCCCGGAGCCCTCCTGAGCAGCCCCCCCGGGGCTAGGCAGCACCACGGGTGCCCTGCGGAGCCGGGGCTAAGGAGCTGAAGCGTCAAGGTGTACTCGGAGCCCCCTGGCTTCCTGCTCTTCTTCATCTGAGAGTAGCCCCCACTGTGGGCCCCCAGAGCAAGCTCTGGACCTCAGGAGCCTCCAACGTCAGCTAGGCCTCACACAAAGCCCACACGTCCACCAGCACCTGCACTTTGGTCCCCAGAATTCTGGAGGCAAACACCAGATGAGTCTGAGCAAAAGTGTATCTCCTGCTAGAGACGCACCTCAGCATGACGACAGCGCCACCTTTACCGACAGTGTCACCTTTACGTCACAGAGCAAACCTTCCCCAACCCTGCAGCTGCCTCTTTGCTCTGGCGCTGAAGCAAGAAGAGCAAGGCAATCCCCCCAGAATCAGTAAGACCTGGCATTCTGCTTTCTGGAAACCCTCGGTAGAGGCTTCTTAAGGAAAGGGGCCAACAGATTTCGGACATGGATGATTGGAGCTCATTTAGGAAAAGAATGTTGCTGTTTTTTCTTCCTTCATCTCGGCCTTTAACCTTAGGCACTAACGTGATGATGACTGCTGATGACGTGTGCCAGTGTTTGGACTTTTAAACCCGGCCGATTGTTTGCACTGATGAGACTATTTTCAGGAAACGAGCTTTCTTAACTATCTATGTATGCTCAAGGCAAGATAGCAACCAGAAGCCAGCGCCTGGCAGGTAAGGAGTCGGGCTTTACACACAAGAAGTAAGGCTGAGCCCTGAATCAAGATCAACAGTCAAGACCAGAGACATACACAGGAACCAGGGTTCACAGATGGCCAGGAAGATAGAGCGGGATAGACTGCAGACACCAGAGATAAGGGCTTGAGGAACTGAAGCCCCAAACCCACACAAAGCTGAAAGTTTCACATCCTCTTTCCTATGAAAGGTGGGGGGGGGGGTCCACTGACAATAGCACCTGCCCCCCAACACACACACAATTGGCCCCAACTCCTGGGGACTCCAGTGGGGACTCCTGGGGAGTTTGGTTCTCCTGGTAGTTCTTGACCAAGGCACGTCAGCCATCAGGGTCAGGGGTCACACCTTCCTAGAGGTTGCAGCAAGCTAGTGCACCAGAAACTAGGTCAGCGGCCAGGCCATCAGACACTACCGCCACGAGGGCTGCCTGGATGCGGCACCCACGGCCTCCATCAGAAAGCCTCCTCTGGGGGCGCCTGGGTGGCTCAGTGGGTTAAAGCCTCTGCCTTCAGCTCAGGTCGTGATCCCAGGATCCTGGGATCGAGCCCCGCAACGGGCTCCCTGCTTGGCGGGGGGCCTGTTTCCCCCTCTCTTTCTCTCTGCCTGCCCCTCTGCCTACTTGTGATCTCTGTCTGTCAAATAAATAAAATCTTAAAAAAAAAAAAAAAAGAAAGCCTCTTCTGTGCTACACTGGGGAGTTGGGAAGGGGGCGGCCACCGCATAGGCAGGGGACGGCATGACCATGACCACTCGGGTTCCCAGGCATCTCCTCCTTCCTCCTTCCTTGGTTTCACCCACCCACTGTTCTTTCCTCTTTTTCCCCCTTTCTTTCCCCCTCTGTCCTCCACCTTTTGTTTATTTCCTCCTCTTGAATGGCTAGGATGCAGCTGCCTGGATAACTTCCTCCTCTTATTGCCTGGAAAAGAGGGAACAGAGAGAGAGGGTGGGCACCAGGCTGGCCTGGGCCCAAGCAGGGCAGGCTGGGCTGCTATTTATAGATCGATGGGCCCTGTTACGGCCTTCCCTTCACTGCCCCTCAGTTTGGTCTGCAGACCGGGAGGCTGAGAGTCGCCCCAGAAGCCCCAGGGACTGCGAGCCTGGAAAGCATGACAGAGGGCAGGCCCAGCGACGGAAGTGGGCTTTGTTGGGGAGAGAAAACTCACCACCGGGCCCCAGTTCTTTCCTTTTCCTGTCATTAATCTGCAGTCTGGGGGCTGGGAGGGGGGCCTGTGGCCCCCGGAGACCTTATGTCAGGGCACCTCTGTCCCAGGTTTAGCTCAAAGCAGGAGGAAACAATCCAAAAGTGCCATGGGGGTGGCGCTGGGACTTGGGCCCTGCTGGCCACTCCTCAGCCCAGGGACACGGGCTCCAGGTACTCCAGGTGACTAAGGGTGAGGTTCTGCCAGGGTGGTCTTTTGCTCAGCCTACCTCCAACCTTGGGGCCAACCCCACATATCCTGAAAGTCTCTGGTGACCCTGAAATGGTCCCCTTCCCGAGTATGAGGTAAAATTCTTGAGTGCCCTTGGATTTTTCCACCTGGTTTCCCTTTGGGGCGAGGCCTTCTTGGGGGTCCTGTGCCAGGCAGGAGGTAGTGCCCTACACTGGTGGCCCCTTTTCCACGTCGGAGGGGAGTATTGTGGGCCTCTTGGAAAAAGCTACTTTTCTGGCATAAGACGTTGGTGAGTTCAACTCTGAGATGTTATTTTATTAATGAATTATTTAAGCTCTCCGACCCTCAATGGCTCTGAGCTGGCAGGTCGTCACATCTTGGTTCTGCCGTTGACCAGCTGTGTAAAGCAGGGGTTTTTCTTCCACTTCTCTGGGCTTCCGTGTCCTTGTGAGTAAAATGAAGACAAGAGCGCCTGCCTGGTTGGTTGCTGTGAGGATAGAAGGTGTGACTGCTAACACAGCAAGCCCTCAGCAAATGTCCACATGTGCTTAGCCTTTCCTCTGACCCCCTCCACACTCTCACCCAGGGCGTGCCCCACCTGGAACCTTCCATCCTTCTCCGTCAGCCAGTTTCTCCCTTCCTTCAAAATCCAGTGAGACTGGAAACAGCCCACATGCCCACCAACTGTAGAACGGATACAGGAATTGTAGCAGTCATCAAAGGGAATGGTACATAGCGATGAGCCAGGTACAGCTCTCCCTAACAATACGGATACACTGTAGAGCAGAAGGGGCCAGCCACCAGAGCACTTTATATGGTTCCTAGAAACCATAGAAAGTTCAAAACCTGGCAAAACTAAGCTAGTCATTGGAAGTCAGGATAGTGGCTACCCTTAGGGAAAGGGAGCATGTAGTGACTGGCAGGGACATGAGAAAAGCTTCTGGAGTGTTGGAAGCACTTTTTGTTTGTTTTAAGTAAGATCTATGTCCAAGTGGGGCTTGCACTCACCACCCCAAGATCAGGAGTTGCATTCTCTACCGACGGAACCAGCCAGGTGCCCTGAAAGTTCTTTGTTTCTTCATCTGGGTGCTACCTATGAGGGAATGTTCACCTTATGGAAGTTCATTGAGTCCAACACTTGTAATTTATACACTTCTTTGGACAGATATTATACATCCAGAGAAAGGTTTTCCAAATCAAGTTTCAAAGGCGCTGCCCTCTGTAGGAAGACTCCTCTGACCACCCCCTCAGAACTTCACACTGCTCCCCATCAGCATCTTCTACCCTTGCTTCCTGAGCGAGCTTGTCTTTCACCAGGTGTCTCGGCAACTAGCCCGTCAGCCCTTCAGCGTACCAGTCACATACCCGGCACCCTCTGGGCTCCAGACTCTGGCCTGTGCATGTGTGGGAATCCGGTAAGAAAGGGGCTAAACACCTCCAACTTGCCCTGCACCCTGTTCAGCCCTTCCTGTGTGCCGGCTCACTCCAGGCTTACCACAGCCCCATTTTAACATCCCTACTGCCCAGCCAAGGAGATGGAGACTCAGAAATGAAGTGTCCAAGGCAGAGTTACACAGAGGACAGCAGCAAGAACAGGTGTTTGAACCCTGGTCCGTGACTCTGGAAGCTGTGTGTGTTGCTGTGTTCAGAGCCCAGTAAGTTACCTCCTGGTATAGAAATGCATTGAGTGTAATGGAAACTGTCGGTGGTGTTTGGAGGGAGCTTCCAGGACAGATGGAGGAGGAAGGGTTCAGGAGGGCTTCAAGGAGGAGGAGGCATATTTAAGCTGGGCCATGCAAGGGAGCCAGGATTTCTCCAGGAGGAACTGGGAAGGGTTTAAAGAAGAATGATAGAAACATTCTGAGCATAGCTGACTTAGTGGGACGTGGAGCAGAAAAGGCCATGGAAGGCCCCAGCAAGCTATGCCAAGGAACTGGGGCATTAGCCTGAAGTCAACGAGGAATCACTGGAAATGCAACGTGTATGCTGGTGGGGGTGTCACATAGAGGTGTGCTTTCCTACTCAGGGGTAGAGTCTCTTACACTCTTCAGATTCTTCTAGTGCTTCTGGGATCAGTAGGGGGATAAGAGAGTAAAGGGAGAAGGGATTAAGACTCTGGAGACTGACAAGTTTTGGCTTAGATCCCTGCTCTGCAGTTTATGAGCTGTGTGAACTTGGGTAAGTCACTTTATCTCTCTGAGACTTGGGCATAAAATCGAGATAGGGGTAACATCTGCCCCTGCTTCACAAGGTTCTCATGAAGAGCCAATGAGCTAAGATACAGGCAGAGTGCCTGACACCTGGCGCCTGGTGAGTCCTCCCCCAGTGCAGGCTCTGAGTGCTTTTAAGTCTTGTTTCCTCCACTTCAGGGCTGGGATGGAAGCTTGGTCTTCTCTGCAGTGCGCACCCTGCGCCCCAGCCACGCCGGCAGTGTGCACTCTGTCGTGTGCACACGCGTGTCCATGAGACAGCGCTCCCTCATTTATTGTCCCAGGCCCTCTATACAGCCTCCTGAGATGTGCAGATCAAGAGCTCACCTGCTTTTCCAAGGTGAAGGAACCGTGGCCCGAAGAAGGTCAATGAACTGTCCAAGGTCCTACAGCTAGGACCTGATGGAATTCAACTCCACTTTCTGGCCCCCTGCCTAGCGCATTCCCTTCTGGCAGGCCTGAGAGGAGGAGCAGGGACAGGAGAGAGAGGCCTCACTTGCCTTTGTGCTTTCCCCTCCACCGTGTCACCTCAGCCACTAAGAAGAAGGGACTTGCCCAAGGTCCCAGTGCTGGAGCTGGGCTGCTGTCTCTGAGCACGGGGAAGATGCTTTCTCTACCTTCTAGAGACTTGGCGTCTCCAAGGCCATTTCCATGGTATTGAGGCTTGGAGAATGGCTCTTGAGGCTGGCCCAGTCTCAGACAGGGGTGAGGCAGGGTTTGCTTTGATGATTTTCCCTAGAGGGATATATATACCTCAGAGTGCCACATGGGCCTTGCTTCTTCTGGGAGAAGCCACCAAATACAGAACCCGGATAATGGAAGCCAGAGAAGAAGACAGGGACTTCCGGCTTCTGTGTGTCCCTGGGCACCTCTGTCTGAGATGGCACAGGGTCCCAGTGTCAAAGTGTCAGCTCTTTCTCAGGCTGTTTCCCCCAGCTCAGCTCCCCTGTGGTTTGGGGCCCAGCATTGTCTACAGCGGTCTCTGCTTCTCACCCCCGTCAGCCAGAGAGCAAGGGGAAGTGGGACCTGCTCACCCAGGAGCGGCAGCCAATGGTAAATCTGCTGGGCCTAGCGCCAAGCAGGGCTCGGATGGGGGTGACGGAGCCTGTGTGAAGACTTGTGAATCTCTACCCACCCCCTCTGCCTACCTCCACTGCAACTTAGAGAAGCACCTGGGGTGGGGAGAGTACAGCCGGAAGTGGCAGCCACCCCAGGACCTGAGATGGGGCAGGATATACACCCCAGTGCCCAGGAGCACAGTCCTTCAGCTGGCTTGGTCTCCACTTGGGAGATGCTCCACTGACAAGGGGGCTCCCCCATTGGGCACCTGGGCTGAGCTCCTGGGGAAAACAGCTGGACACAATCGGGGCCTGGAGGCCTTCCGAGTGGGCTCTGGGGCTAGGCCTAGATCTCTTGGACCTGGTTCAGGCCTGCTTGGGGATGGTCCTAGGATCCCACAGGATGTGTGGAATGTACCTGCTGGTTGCTTGGGAGAGTCCTATAACCAATAAGTCTAGCAATCCTCAAATCCAACAAGAAAAATCTAGATCTGGCAGTCTTCAAGGAACCTTCTGGTCTGGCCTCTGCTCCAAGAAGAGGAATATTTCAACTTTCCACAACAGCTGCTTTTCCTCTTGGCCTTTAGAATCCCGCCACTGAATTTTTCCTCCTCAGCCCCTACTTCTATCTCACCAGCTTCATTTCTCATTCTTCACAATAACTTCTTCCCGCCTAGGAAGAACCTGTCGAACCCCTGTATCCACTGCAGGTTTGGAGAGCCTTTTCCTGAGTCTAGAAATCACCTTGGGCCCCCTCTCCAGGTTGGCATCTTCTCCTGTGGGCCTGGGGAGCTGCAACCCAGCCGAAACAAGTGGGCAGAGTCCGGCTATGGCCAGAGGGCAGGGGCCCCAGGAGCATCATGGCGCCTCTCGGGGTGGCCCAGCAGGGCCCTTTGAGCGAGATGGCTCCTGAGAGGCCAGGCTTGGGCAGAAGCAGCGCCAAGACCAGCGTAGGGGAGAGAGAATTGGGTACAGTCTAAGGATGTAACTCGAGAAGTGAATTTTATGAAATCTAGTCTAGACTTTTGGCCCCTGATTTTAGATCTCTATTTTAGATCTCTATCCCATGATTGTAGGGTCGAATTCTGTAACTCTAGACTTCTAAGGGTCTGTAACCCTGATTCTCTAGATTTTGAAAGTCTCTTCTGTACTTGTGTTACTCTAGTAACCTTTGGGCCCCTGTACTGTTGTCCTTGGGAGAATGACCCTTGCTGACAGACACAACGTCTGGCCTTTGGTGCTTCCCACTTCTAGGAGTCCCAGAGGGCTGAGAGAGCAGAGGGAAGGAAGAAGCAAGCTCCCGGAGGTGCCTCCTCACCTTTCTCTTCTGAGTGGGCTCCTTATCGCTGGCATTGGAGGGTTTGCGGCGCAACATGGTCCTCTACCTTGGTGACGCTCCGTCCCTGCGATCCTAGATGTCGAGATGCCGAGGCCTCTTGCTCAGCCTCGCGAGCACCGTTCAGGGTGCACGGCATGGACTGAGCCTCTGGCCGCCACTCTGAGTGCTGTGGTGGCAGCTTGGGGGTGCGGGCCATGGACACCCGGCGGCAGCATACAGGAAGCTCTGCCACGTGACCTGCTCTTACAGCAATCGCGGCCCCTGCCGGCCCCTAGGGAGGAAGGAAGTCCCAACTTCGGTCTCCAGAGATTCTGATACAGACTGCTCTTAGGTTGAACAAGCAGAGAAAAGTCCCTACCCTGCCATCTCACATCAGTCATCACCCGTCCTGCTCTATCTCCTTGGAGGTGACCAATCAGCTTGACATGACATGGCCTCCTCAAGCCGCTGATCCCGCGGACCAGAAGCCAGAGCCAGGAGTGGGGCCATCTCTGTCTGCCCGTTAGGCCGATGCTTCTGGTCACCTTGCATCACCAAGGTCATCACTATTACCACTACTGACCCCACAACCATGACCCTACAGTCATCCCCACCGTCATCAGCACACCGACAGCCATCATCTCTCTAACAAGCACCTTCCGGCCAGCACCCTCTGCTGTCACCCCCACAGTCATCACTGCTTTAGCACCCTCACTGTCATCAGCCTCCTGGCTGTCACCCTTATGGACATCCCAGCTAGTCACCGACAGTGATTGGACCCCTACAACCATCAGCCCTATAGCCATCACCTTTATGGCTGTCAAGACATCCCCAGGGGTCACGGTGGCAGACATCCCCACTGCCATCAACCACCACTTGCTAGAGCAGCCACCCTTCCTATCAACACCGCTCAGCTGTCTGCCTCTCTCTGCCCCACCACTGCTGTCCTGGTCACGGCCATCTCCCTATAGCATTCATCCCCGCTGCCACCAGCACAGCTAGAGCCATCCTCACCAGAGCAGTCATGCTTGGAGTCAAAACACCTTGGCTCCCCTGCCCCCACCCTGTCTATCATCACAACAGCCAGCACCATGAAAAAGACAGGCTTCTGCAAGCAGCTTCAGACCATCAGCAAATGTCCCGGGTGAGAGGTATTTCTTAAATGCGTGTGGGGTTTAGAATTTTCACTTTGTGGGTTATCTGTGGCAGGTATTTTAATAACTTCAATGATCTTACAGAAGCGATTCATATTCATCACATATAATTTAGCAAACACAAATATACAAAAAGAAGAACATTTAAAATTTTTCCATAATTACAATGTTTGGATAAATATCGTTTTCTTTTTTTGAGCATTTAACTACCCCCCCCCCCATTTTACAAAAATGATACTTCACAGAAAGCCCATCTGTGGTTTAAGGGGATATGGAGAGGAGGGAGAGGTCAGAGAGAGCACAAGGACCCTTTTGGGGGTGATAGATATATTCACTATCTTGGTTGCCATGGTGGTTTCATGGGTGTATATGTATGTCAAAACAAATCATACATTTTAAAAACGTGCAGATTCTTGCAGGCCAATTATACCTAAACAGAACCATTTTTATATTTTTAAAAATTAAAAGAGGTCACACTTCACAAACAGTGTTGATATCTGCTTGTCCAACTGAATACAGTATCACTGAGATTTTCTCAAGCTATGAGATATTCTTCAACTCTGCCATTCGTAATGGCTGCCAAGCAGCGCATCGTATGCATGTACCATGATTATTTCAACACCCCATGGATGAACTTAGGTTGGCTTCATTTTTTTTTTTTTTCTTACTCTTCGCGGTACATCCTTAAGGTAAATATTCACATCCACAATTTTTCCTTTGGATAGATTTCCAGAAGGGGAATCCTGGGGTAACAGGTGCGCATCTTTTTAAGGCTTTCCTTTCTGTGGCATTTGTGAAATCCTGGGCTGCCCCCCCTCCCCGGTTCCCAAGATCTTCTTGTGACTTCCTCCCCGCTGTCCCCCAGCTTGCCCCACGCCCTTTGACCATCGTTCCTTCGGGGTGAGCTCAGTGAAGACAATCCTTCTCCCCCAAGTTGAAACCATACTTCTTTGGCTCCTTCCTGCTCAGCACCCCAGTTCGCTCCCCAACGGGCCACGCTCCCCTCGCTGGGAGCCAGAGGGTGCTAGCGCTCCCACCGCCCGGGTTAGAGGCCTTGGAAGGAACGCGTCCACATAGGGGACCTAGCCGGAGCTGGGGCTGGGAGGGTGACCCCGTGAGTCGGGGGCCGGACACAGGACTGCAGGGGCTCTGGGCGCTCGGAGCTGGCTGCGCGAGCCGTCGGAGGCGGAGCCCACCGCAGAACCTTCAGGGCCTGCGTGCGTCCGCGGACCGGCGTGCAGGATGTGCCCTGCTTCCTGTTTGCTCAGCCCCAGCGGCGAGCCGAGCTCACACACTAACCGCAGAGCCTTCAAAGACAGCCAGCTAACCAGGGTTCTAGGCGGCCACCTCGCCTAGGCCTGGGAAAAGGCGGGGTGGTGGTGGTGGCGGTAGTGGTGGAGGGGAACCTCTAGCTTGTGAAGTACAGAGAGGCCACCAACACCCCCCCCACTCCCCCCAACCCCGGGACAGAAGGGGGCGAGTGTGTTCTGTCTACGCTGCCCTTCTGTCTCCTTTTCAGATGTGCCTCTTCTGGTCAGCAGCTCCTCCCCACCCCCTCTCTGGGGACCCAGGGCTCCCCTATTTGGACTCGCCTTCCCCCAACGTTTCCCTCCCAGTACATTGCCCTGGCCCTAACACATTGCCCAGTCCCCAACTGGCTAATGGGCCCTAAACACCTTTTAAACAGGTTTCCCTTCTGGGCAACACATTACCATTGTATAGGTCACTTCGCCAGGTACACAGATCCCTCAGCTAAAGAGGTGGTCTAGATCCGTAGGGCAGTGAACAAGGCCGCCTCAGTCTTGATAATGGGCTGTCAACAGGACCTAGGACTAGTTCTGGGCAGAGAATTGTACTGAGCACTGTGAAGAGATGCAAAATAAATAGTTGTCCAAGTCCCTTGCACCTGGGAACTTCCATCTAGGCCGGGAGGCAAGCTCGCATTTGCCCAGCACTTGCTCTCCGCCAAGCACTATGTTAAACCCAACACAACCCCTGAGGTAAGCAGTTTAAATTGGAATTACTAAAAAAAATAAAAAAATAAAAAAAACTGGGATTACTATGGCAAAAATGTGCCCAGTATAAATGTGGGGTGGGAAAGCCCTGATTTAGCAGCAATATTGCTATTGTGTGTTTTGGGGTAGGCGGTGGCACAGATAAGTGAGATGCGTCTGAACCCTCAGAGGGTAGACAATAGGGCTATGAAGACACGATGGTTATGGTCAGCTGCGTTCACGTAGCGCAGCCCACCCCCCACCTACACTCCTGAAGAGATTCTAATTTGGTAGAAGATCATGGGAGGGATATTGAGGGCAGTTGGGACCCCGGTATGTGTGAAAGCGTCCCTCCCTCGAGCTCCTAACGGGTACAATCCTGGTTTGAGAGAGTAAGGGTTTGGGTATGGAAGGATATCTATATTTGGATAAACCTCCCAAATGATTCTTATTCTCACCTCTCCCGGCCACACACGCACATCCGGTGGAAAAGAATACTCTGTGGCAGGCGGTGGGAGTGAAGAGAAAGGGGAGGGCATCTGGAAGTCTGATCCTGTGCACAAAAGCTGAATAGTTAGGGCCGTGTATGTGTGTGTGTGTGTGGGGGGTATCTATAGGGGAGTCCCATCAACCTGGGGGGTACTCAACACCTGTAATATTTGGCTTAGAGGTTTGGAGTGGAGAAGCAAGTTGACTTCGAACAGCTGTCATGTAGAGGAAAGGATCTATTCTGGGTGGCCAGGAATGGTTGGAAACATAAATGGAAGGTTTGGGTTTCTTCCCAGGAAGACGTTTTCGGGGTGTGTGTGTGTATGTGTGTGCGTGTGTATGTGTTTAGAAAGGGAGACAGTGAGTGGGAGGGGAAGAGGCAGAGGGAGGTAGAGAGAATCTTAAGCAGGCTCCAGTGTGGAGCCCCACACAGGGCTCAACGCATGGCTCGACCTGGCGCTTATTCTCACAAACCTGAGATCGTGACCTGAGCCCGTAGCGAGAGTCAGAGGCTTAACTGACTGAGCCAGGCAGGCGCCCAGACATTTTCAATATTTAGATGGTACTAGTTCAGCCCTGGTTAAGTAGTAGAGCTTCCCATCTCTGGAAATGTTCAAGCAGAGACTACATAGTTGCCTGGAAATACTTGGACATTTCCAAGGTGAAGTCCACTTTGGAAAGCCCAGCCCATTAGCAGATTTCATGGTGGTAATCTTAGGCAAGGAGGAGGGCAAGAGCCTGGACAGGAAGCATCCATTCCTCGGGCACATACACAGTACATGCAGAGTGTACAGCTCTAGGAGTGTTCGGGAGTCCCTGGTAGCAGGGGCTGATGGGAGGGAAAGTCATCTCTGAATCTCTGAGCCCATGATAAGTCTTGGTTTAAAACAAAGAACACCTGCAGGCAGCTGTGGCTATGACCGCAAAGAAGAGGCTGGGTTTTTTGTTTTTTCTTTTTTCATTTATTTGAGAGAGAGAGAGAGTGAAAGAGAGCATGAGAGGGGAGAAGTTCAGAGGGAGAAGCAGACTCCCCACGGAGCTGGGAGCCCAATGTGGGACTCGATTCCCAGACTCCAGGATCATGACCCGAGAAAGGCAGTTGCTTAACCAACTGAGCCACCCGGGTGCCCAAGGCTGAGCTTTGGTGCTCTGATAAAAACACACTCACTACTCACTGTAGGGCCTTTCTATGGGAGACTGGGATGAACAGGCTACTCTGCCTAGGACTGTGTCCTGAGGTTACAAGGACGAAAGTTGCTGAGCTGTCTATGGGACAATTATCTAGGGAAGAGGAAGAGCAGGAGACACCTCCCAGAAATGGGGTCCGGTAGGACTGGATTCAGATTGCCATATATCACAGGTTGCGTGATCTTGGGCAAATGACCTTGGGCAATGCGGTGACAACAGTGACAATGTGGGCCTTGTTTGGGGAGTGTGTATATATGTGTGTGTGTGTAAATAACCAGAGTTACCCAGATGACATATTAGAGAGAATGCTGTCAGTCCAGTGCACAGCTCATGCAAAATGCTTGGTACTTGGGGGCGAGGGACTCTCTCAGTTCACTCCAGGCTCCACCCACAGTGTCTCCTCTTGCCTTGGCACCTGCTTCTACATCTCATCTGGACCCCATCTGAGTCTCTGCTACTGAGACTCTGGCCCATATCCTGTGTGTCTCCACCTTGCCAAGGGCAGGGTCCCTCAGCCCAAGTTAGTCTAGGACACAGAAGGTGTGACAAGCAAGAGAATCTAGAACTACTCAGGACCACTGGGAGGGAAATTAAGGCCTTGGCTATGGACCCCTGGGGTTTTCTCAACCACCCATCCTACCCTGCTTGAGCTGCCAGCTCAGTTCCTGTTTCACGAAGAAACAAGGAAGTGCGGAGGTGGGCCAGCCTGAGGGCCAGGGCTGGCTGGGCGTGGTCAGGGAGCACCTCCTACTTCCAGCTTAGAGAGCCCTGGAGGGCAGGGATGGACATGGAGGAAACAGTCGCTATCGAGTCTTTCATATTTCCGCGTATTTTTTGGCACCAAGAGCACCCAGCCACTGATTTGAGGAAGTGCGTGGTGAGTTGGTAAAATTCGCTGCTGACGTGGTTTAGCCGAGTGAAGGCAGTCAGCTCCACCCCTTCTGTGGTCCCTGCTCACGAAGCACTGGAGCCAGCTGGCTGGCAAATGAGAGAGGATTGGCTTTATTATTATTTTAAAAATGAACCATTTAGATTCTTTGTGTATATACATAAGTAAGTATGTATGTATGATCTCACCCAAGTTCTTTCCTATTCCAAAAAAGTTTTAAAGCATCAAAAAATGTAACTCAGGCCCATCATCACGCATGTGTGACCGGCAATTAACTGGTCTCCTTTGGCCTCAGTTTGCTCCTTAGAGGCAACAGGGAGTGGCAGAAGGACACACTGAAAGTCCGAGAGGAGCGAGCACAGTTGAGTCAGGATGCTGGGGATTAATCCTCGCTTGGGCCCCAGTGGGCTGTGTGACCTTGGGCAAGTCCCTCCTTTTTCTGGGCTGCTGTTGCATTTCCCCATCTCTACATCAAAGTGATGAAACCCGCTTTTTCTTAGTTTTATTTGGTTTGTTTGGTTTGGTTTGGTTTTGGTCATGGAGCTCCCAGTCCAGGCTGGCTGTGGGATTTGTGGGACCTGGTAAAAGTGAAAATGGAGGGCCCCTTGTTCAGACATTTTTTAAAAAAGATTTTACTTATTTATTTGAGAGAGAGACAGTGAGAGAAAGCAAGAGAGGGGAGGTCAGAGGGCGAAGCAGACTCCCCTTGGAGCTGGGAGCCTGTGGGACTCGATCCCGGGATTCCAGAATCATGACCTGAGCCAAAGGCAGTTGTTTAACCAACTGAGCCACCCAGGTGCCCTGTTCAGACATTTAAAAAAAATCTCAAAATGATGACAGCAGAGCACAGGGCTCTCCTTTAAAAAAAAAAAATCTATTTATTTATTAGAGAGAGCACGAGCAGTGGGAGAGGGGCAAAGGGAGAGGGAAAAGGAGATACCCCACTGAGCAGGGAGCCCAACATGGGGCTTGATTCCAGGACCCTGGGATCATGACCTGAGCTAAAGGCAGATGTTTAGCCAACTGAGCCTCCCAGGCGCCCCTATACAGGGCTCTTCTAAGCACACGGCCCTACATGATTGCACAGGTCCATCGCCCAGAAGTTACCCCTGCAACTACTTCCAATACAATTTTAAGGGCAGCCCATGCAGGCTGCTTTTGGCTGGAGCTCTGCTTTTTGTGGCAGTCCCTGTGGCATTTCTAAGGAACCTCGGGCTCTTAGGAAGCATCGCTGGAAAAACACAAATTAGATACTTGGTCGAAAGCCTGTGTAGTTTCGATGATGTAGGTATAAAATTTGGATCCCCAGTTTTTTCCTTACCTACCTCCGAAGGTGAGGCAAGAGTTGAAGTTGTGCTGAGCGCGTAATAGCATTATCATCTCCCGTCTGTGTGGCTTCCTGGCTCACAGAGTGCAGTCACATCTGGGTCCTATGAGCCTCTCACTGTAACCTCATGTGGAAGGTGGTATAGGTAGTTTACGGAAGAGAGAACTGAAGACCAGAGAGGTGAAGTGACTTGCCTATAGATACACAGCAGGCCCAGCTAGAACTAGAACCCTAGAATCTGAACTCCTAAGTAAAGGGGCTTTTCCAAGGGGGCATTTCTTTCTCTTCAGTTCCTAATGATGTCTTAACTGCTCCTGCGTGGGTCGGCCTTGCTGTGTATGCTTGAGTGTTGCCCTGTCTGGTGCAGCGTGAAGCCCTTCAAGCAGGCTGCTCAGTGTGCTGACAATCCGGGCCCCAAGGAGGGATGAGCTGGGGTAGCAGCAGCCGCCCGCCCCCCGCCCCCGCCGCCGACCCAGCCATACTTCTGCTGCGCTCCACCCCACCCCACGTTGGTGGCTTGGAAGGGGTAGGTCAGGGAAGCGGTGAGGCAGAGCCCCGGGTCCTGCACTGAAGGGACGAGGAGAAGCACGTGAGCTGCCCTGGGCCGAGAGGCCTGTGAGCAGGTCCCTGTCAGGCTTCCCAGGCCCGCCTGCTGCCTGTCAGAACCCCAGGAGCAACGTCAGGGATCAAAGGGAAAGATCTGGGGAAGCGGGATGGTGCGGAGAACAGCAGCTGAGTCATCTGACTGGTTTGGGTCCTGCTTTGATCATGTCCTTGAGGAGTGACCTTGAGCAAGTCGGTTAATCTCTATGAACCTCACTCGTTTTCTTCTCTTGTAAAACAGGAACAATAAAAGGACCTTCTCAGAGGTTGTGGACATTGAGAAAATGAGATAATGTATGGTGCACTTGAAAATATATGAAAGGGTAGATCTCGTGTTTACCATTCCTATCACAGTAAAATAAAAAATATTTTTAAAGTGCATATAAAGCACAGTGCCTCAAATATACAAAACACTCAGTGAATGGTAGTGTTGATGACGACGGTGTTAACTTTAATTTTATTAGTAGTAGCTGTCTTTGTGGGGTGACCTGGTGAGAGAGTAAATGAATCAGCAAGTTGAGGCCCGCTGTTGGGTGCCGTAGGCTTGCAGTGAGGATGGCTGCGGCCTCTGGATGCGAGCCTCAGTGGTGATAACTGTCACAGGTCATCATCACTCAGTAAAATAGGCCTGGTGGTCCCAGGCGGGGGGATGACTCTGCCTGGTGCCTTTGCCCAGCACTCGGTCCCGGAGACCTGGTTCTCTCCCCGCGCAACCCTGCTCAGCGGAGCACAGGCATTGCTTCCAGCTTTCCTGGACCGCATTTGCCAAGCCCTGCAGCATGGGGCTCCCTTCCATCCTCTCCAGAAGGCTGTGACCTTTGGCACAGGCAGTGGTTGACTGGACATGGCATGCCTGCGAATACGTGAATGGTCACACACGTACGTGCACGCAAGCTCACATGCCCATCTCAAGCCCGTGTGCTCCCCAGCGGAGCCTCTGAGAGCCTCACATCCCTCCCCGCCCCTCTCCCCCTCCCCTTCCTCCCCCACCACAAAAGCCACAGGTGACAGCAGTCCCCAGCAACACAGAAGACACAATGTAAAACCCAGAGGCAGGCTTCGTTGCCATGCTGTTTTAAGTATCTAGCAGGATGTGAGCCCAGGTGGCTAACGGCAGGGCTGACCAAAGAAAACTCCCTCCCTCCCCTCCGCCCTGCCCCCAGCAGCAGGCTCAGTGAACTTGGAAGGGGCTGGGAGGTATGCTAAGGGATTTTACACGGTGCCAAAGGGCAAAATAGCTGGACTGCGGGCCCATTCTGACTCCTCCATGTCCCAACCAAACACTGTATCCTTGGAGAGGTCCCCCGTGTCCGGAAGTCAGTTTTCCTATCTGTAAAATGGGAAAAGCAGAGTCCCACAAGTTGAGCCGGCCCACACAAGTTAAAGACCATCTGAGGATGCTGGAGGATTTGTTGGCATTGTCATCGTAGCTGCATTTTGGAAGGTTAAAATGGCCACACACGTGCTGGGGAGTCTGGGAGACTGATTGGGCACTGCTGCTGAGGCTGTTCCCAACTTTGGGTAGGGTCATACTCCAAAATGCACCCCACATTCCCTCCTACCCCACGGCCCAGTTCCTATGGCTGAACTCCCTGTCTTGTGCCTTGGCATGGAATCCACCCAGGGTTTAGAAGTGACAATCTCACGTTGGGGGCAGGCTGGTGTACGGACGTGCCCCTTTCTGGCTGGCCTCCCTGGTTGCAGAAGACTCAGCCTCCTTCCCTTCCTCTCCCTTCACAGGTTCAGCAGGGACCCTAGGCCGGAAGGGCGCTATAGGGCCAGGGGCGGGTTGGGGATGGTCAGAAGCAGCTTCAAGGGTGTGGAAAGACCAAGTCAGGAGCCAGTGGGGGTGGAAAGATCTCCGAGTATATCCAGCAGGGGGCTATAGGGTGGGGCTCTGGGGGGGTGGCATGGAGACCCTGGGGATAGGGTACTGCCTTACACTGGTTTTTGCGGGGGTGGCGGTTATAGGTTAGGCCTACTGGGCTCACAAGAGGAAAGGTGCCAGCGGACTCTCCTATCCCAGGGCTAGGGGTTGGGAGCCTAGGGTGAGGTGGACAGGCCCACCGGGGACATGCCAGGGCCAAGAAGCCCTGGGTCGCTGGGGTTTAGTCCTGGAGAAGAAAGCTGAGGGCAGTGGTTTCCGGGCAATGGGCTGGCGGGGGCTCTGGGAGCGCGGGTGGTGCAGGGTGAGGGGCGATGAGCTAGAGCGTTGGCCAGGGAGTCTGCGCGTCTAGACGCTCCAGCTGAGGATGGAAAGAGAGGAGACTGCCAGCAGAGAGGCCAAGGAGGCAGTACACGGGGCCCTGGCGGACAGGGGCTCTGTGTGCCGCTGCAGCCACTCGAACTCCTCTAGCAGCAAGCGCTGCTGCAGCGCTGGGCCCACCTTCTCGCGGATGGTCTGGTAGT
Source organism: Mustela erminea (assembly GCF_009829155.1). Classification (NCBI taxonomy): domain Eukaryota; kingdom Metazoa; phylum Chordata; class Mammalia; order Carnivora; family Mustelidae; genus Mustela; species Mustela erminea. The sequence goes on along the minus strand of NC_045635.1, from coordinate 109,252,090 downwards.
AGCGGTTCAGGTACTGGAGCTGCAAAGGGAAGGAGGGCTGAGGGCCTCCGCAGGCCAAGTGCCACGAGAGGAGGTCTTTGTGCCAGCCAGTCCACTCGACGGTATTCCGGCTGCCTACCCTGGCGCCCAGCCACCATCAGGCCACAGACATTCTCTGGGGGCTTTTCAGAGGCAGTTTGCTACAGTGACCATTTAGTGTCACGGTGACTTTCTTGGGGAGGGTGGGGGATGGGAGTGGAATGAACGTTGGGCAAACATTATTATCCCCATTTTATAGAAGAAGAGACTGAGGCTTATATTAGGATTTCAGGTGGCAGAGTCCAGAGACTCAGTCTCAGACTCCCCAGGAATTCACTACCTAGGGTTGGGCAGGTTGGGCTGACCAGAGAGTTCTAGAAGCTTTGGATTCTCTGGGGATCCCCCAGTGTGTGCCTACAAGCCAACAGTGTGGACTGTCCCAGGGGAGGGGAAGTGGCAGAGGGTCTTGGGGTAGGGAAAGCAGAGGTGAGAGAGGCCCAGGGTTAGGAAGAAGGCAGTCATGGTTCATGGGCTGAAAGACGGACAGTGCTGAGGGTCACTTACGTGTTCGGGAGACAACAGGCTGACGTCAATGAGGTTCCGGTCATAGGGTACCAAGGACACCACTTCAAAGGTCAGGTAGGACCCTGGGTACTGGAATGTCAGAGGAAGGGAGGAAAGCAGGAGAATGAGTGAGTAGGAGGGGCTTGGCTGAGGGGCCCCACACAGAAGCCATGGGTGCAGGGAATGGGCCCCCGTCAAGCCCGAGACTCAAGGTAGGCTGGACGTCCTACAGCCCCCATGTCCAGCCCCCACACCCAGTCTGCACTCAGCACCTCATCTTTGGTGCTTATCAGATCTGTATTTCTCTCTTTTTAAAAAAAGATTTTATTTATTTATTTGACAGACAGAGATCACAAGTAGGCAGAGAGGCAGGCAGAGAGAGGGAGAAGCAGGCTCCCTGCTGAGCAGAGAGCCTGATGCGGGGCCTGATCCCGGGACCCTGAGACCATGACCCGAGCTGAAGGCAGAGGTTTTAACTCACTGAGCCACCCAGGTGCCCGAGATCTCTATTTCTCAAAGTGTGTGCTCTATGACACCGCGGGGGCCTTGTTTAATATGTAGATTCCCAGGTCCACCCCCAGACCACTGGAGTGAGAACTTCTTGCACAGGGCTGGGAACTCACATTTAAATAATTTTAAGGTAAGTTATTAGGTTTTTATATCTATCTATCTAATATATATCTTTATATATTTCTATCTCTATCTAAATCTCTTTGCATCTCTTGATTGACCTACCTATAGAAATAGGCATAAAAAAGACAAAATAGTCCATAATTCCCATTTCCCAGAGATCCCTTGCATGGATGTGCTTAGAAAATTCAAGCTACCATAAGATACACAATAAAAATGGAAAGTCTCCTCCCTGCCCAGTTCCCTTCCTGAAAACATTTAAGACATATACAGTAATTAATCCATTAATTAATTATTTTAGTCCACACAAAATGGATCCTACCACATGCTTTTCTGCACCTTCTCAACACCCTGTGGATGGTAAATGTAGGCAAGCGCTGCATATTAACACGAGGATATCTATCTCCCTCTTTTCTAAGGGCTATGTAAGGGTCCACAGTATGCATGACGATATACTTAACCAGTGGCGGATACTTAGGCTGTTTCCACTTCTTTTTTTACTATGACTATCGATGCTACAACCCACATCAATGTACAAAACATCTTGGTGACCTTGTGGGATTAGATCCAGAAGACACATATCTGGGAGAGGGATTGCCGAGACAAAAGGTATAGGCATTTTATTTTATGTTATTTTATTTTATTTTTAAAAAGCTTTTATTTATTTATTTGAGAGTGTGTGTGTGTGTGTGTGTGTGTGTGTGTGTGTGTGTGTGAGTGAGAGAGAGAGAGAGAAGGAGCAGGGGGAGGGGCAGAGAGAGAAGGAGAAGCAGACCTCCCACTGAGCAGGGAACCCAGATGTGGGGCTTGTGGCTTCATCCCCAAGACGCCGGGATCATGACCTGATCGGAAGGCAGATGCTTAACTAACTGAGCCACCCAGGCGCCCCAAGGCATTTTAAATAGATATTTTTATTGATATTGTCAAACTGTCCTCTAGAAAGATTGTATCAATTTGTGCTTCCTCCAGCAGTGTGTGAGAGGGCCCATTTCCTCATAGAGTCACTGTGAGTCAATCTGGATATCATTGAAATCACTCACTGTTTGCCAATCAGATAGGTGAAACATGGTAATCTATTGTTATTTTGATTTGTGTTCCTTTAAGAGTAAAGTCGAGCATCTTTGCCTGCTTATGGATCATTTGTGTTTATCATAGAGAGTTGCCTCTTCATGTCCCTTGCCTCTTTTCCTGATTTTTGTCTTAATGATTTGTAAAAAGCTCATGGCAAAAGAAGGAAACGCATGCTTTCCCTGTGGTACCTACTCTATTTGTCATACATATTTTGACTTTGTTTATGATATTGTTTCTGTACATACAGGGTTTTTCTTTTTAAAGATTTTACTTATTTGAGTGAGAGAGAGAGAGAGAGAGAGAGAGAGAGGGAAAGAAAGCATGAGCAGGGGGGAGGGGCAGAGGGAGAGGCAGACCCCCCACTGAGCAGGGAGCCTGCTGTGGGGCTCAATCCCGGGACCCCGGGATCATGACCTGAGCTGAAGGCAGACACCCAGCCGACTGAGCCACCCAGGCGGCCCTCCATATAGACAGTTTTACATTTAATTTATCTATCTTTTTCTTCCCGGCTTTTGGGTATCTTGCATAGAAAGGCCCATTTCCACCCTCCGATTATAAATGAATTTATATAGATTTCTTCCAGATCTTTTATGGTTTAACCTTTAAATCTTGATCCATTCAGAATTTTATTTTGGGGTAACAGTAAGGTTCTTCACTTAAATAGCCCCCCAAATGACTAGCCATTTCCCCCTGCCCATTTATTAAATCTCTCTTGTCTTTACTGTTTCGAAACCCCAGTTTTATTATAAATTAAGTTCCCATTTTGTTTACAGAACTTAGAAGGGCACCTGGGTGGCTCAGCTAGTAAAGCATCCGAGTCTTGATTTGGGCTCAGGTCGTGATCTCAGGGTTGTGAGATTGAGCCCCATGTCAGGCTCTACCCCCAGTGTGGTACCTGCTTAAGATTCTCTCTCTCTCCTTCTGTTCCACCCCAAACCCCAAGAAAAAAAGGAAATTAGAGGGTATATTTCTGGATTAGTTGTTTTGTTCCACTGTGACATCTGTCTCTCCCATCTGTGGTGCCATACTGTTTTCATTACAGTAACTTCATTGTATGTGTTAATATCTGAAAGGCCGGTTTACCTTATTGCTCTTCTTTTCCAGAAATTTCCTGGCTACCTAGTTATTTTTGCATGTTAATTTTTTTTATTTTTTAAAAGATTTTTATTTATTTACTTGGCAGATCACAAGTAGGCAGAGAGGCAGGCAGAGAGAGAGAGCGAGGAGGAAGCAGGCTCCCCACTGAGCAGAGAGCCCGATGCAGGGCTCGATCCCAAGACCCTGGGATCATGACCTGAGCCTAAGGCAGAGGCTTTAACCCACTGAGCCACCCAGGTGCCCCCATGCATGTTAATTCTACAAACAAACAGTACTATCATTTTGTGAAGTTACAAAAGCATCCCGCTAACACTGAAATTGAGGTGGTCCTGAATTTATAAATTGATTTTGGGAAAAATGACATCTCCATAATATTGAGGCTTCTTTCCAGAGAGCACCATTTACTTAAATCTTTTTTATGGCCCTCAGTAGAGATTTTCTCTGTATAAGTCTTTTTATGTTTATATGTAGGTATTTTATCCTGTCGGTTGCTATTATAGGGAATCTTCGTATCTAACAAGCTCCCCTGGTGATTATTATAGGCATCGAAGTCCAATAATTTAGGACAGGGATACTGATTCATTTGGTCTAGAGTGGGACCTGGGCATCAGCATTTTTTAAAACTACAGGTGATCTTTTTGTTAGTTTGTTTTAAATATTTTATTTATTTATTTGACAGACAGAGATCACAAGTAGGCAGAGACGCAGGCAGAGAGGGAGAAGCCGGCTCCCCTCCAAGCAGAGAGCCTGATGTGGGACTCGATCCTAGGACCCTGGGATCATGACCCGAGCCAAAGGCAGAGGCTTAACCCACTGAGCCACCCAGGTGCCCCTGGGCATCAGCATTAAAACCAAAAGGCTCTTCTGGTGATGCTGATATTCTAATGTGCAAACAGGCCTGAGAAATTCTGAGCTATTATGGAATGTTTCTGGAGCACAGGAAAACTCCAGATCAATTCATGTCCACCTATTAAATGTCCTTCCTTATACGCCATGGAGCCCAAAGTTCCTGCCATGCTGTCTGCAGCTCTAACCCGTCCCAGCAGCACTTTACCTTGGTCTTTGCTTCTACCACGAGGGCCACATCTTCAAGACGTATCCCAAATTCTCCATCCTGATAGTAACCAGGCTCTAGGAAACACAGAGATGCTGGTGGTATTAAGCAGGAGAAGGACCCAAGTCCGTGTTTCCTGTACCAATCGAGGAGTGGCTGGAGGCCCAGCTGCCTGGCTGCTCCAGGCTCAGGCAGACCCACCGCTGACCATAGGGGAGGCCAGGCCTTATGGCCCAGCAGGGAAGACCTAAGAGCTCACTTGGATCCTGGAGGCACTCCTATCTCCTGGCGTGCTACTGTCCTGTTACCCCAGCATTTGACTGGAGACTCCAGAGTTTGGATGTACAACCAGGAACCAACTCCCAAGCACAAAAGGAAGGTTTGAGCTGAAGGGATTTAGGATTAGGATGGGACAATGCACTTGGGGCTGGGAGTGCTAGAGCCCAGAGGGCCTGTGCCTGGCATGCTCTCTGAAGGCTGGAGCTCCCTCAACTGCAGTCATACGCTGGTCTTAGGGTAGGAAGCGGGGTGGAAGAGCCCAAGAGCCATACCGATGGACGTGAACATGCCCTTGGCCATGGGGAGGTTGCCAGACTGGAATCCCACTGGCCCTGGAAAAGGAGATGTAGGCATGATGTCAACTCTCCCATACTCACCAGCTTGGAAACTAGCAGGCTCTAGGGAGGAGCAGATAACTGGGGACTGCTGGGGGTTCTCTAGCAGCACTTGTCCACCACATCACTGTCTACCTAGGGCTGGTATGGAGACCAGACTGGCTCTGCTTTTCATTACTCTGACATTGATGCCAGCCAGCTGCTAGGCCTTGACCTGCCACTCTTCTCTCTGAACCCTTCCCCAATGCCAAGCAGGCAGCAGGAAGGGCCAGTTCCTACCATTTCTCACTTACCTTGTGGAGCATCACCTCCCACCAGCTGGGTAACCCTGGGTGGGTCACTGCATCCCTGTGGGTCTTAGTCGTTTCCATACCTGTGAAATGCTCTAACTCCTTCATAAGACGGGGGACCCCAGGGAAGTGTAAAATAGACACTTACACTCGTGCACGCACAGGAAGTTGCCAATGCCATGGCCTGTCCCGTGACCATAATTGAGCCCAACATCCCACAAGGCTCTTCGGGCAAAGACCTCCATCACTCGCCCTGGAAGAGAGATGGCTCCAATCAATGGGCTGGACCCCGGACGCTCTGATTCACCCCATGCTGCTTTCTTGTCCCGGGGCCAACTCCCAAGATGGTACCCGTGGAGAGTTGCTCTTGAGAGGAAGCTTAGCTAGCACGCACTTTCCCCAGCACGTTTCACATCGTACCTATGACTGCTATAACCCACAGAGACCTCACCCTCCCAATGGACATATAGTATTGAATTAGGAGGCAGGAGGCCTGGGTTCAAGGCTTCCTCCCCCAGTAACCTTCTGTGTGACCTTGGACAAGTTGCTTTCACTCTCTGGGTGGGATCTATACAATCTATACAATGGATGGGATGAGGATATAATCCGTGCCCCACTAGCTTCCCAGGGTGGCCATCTGGGTCCAGTGAAATCAGGGCCTGAGTCTCTGGGCCCAGCCTGCTTTCCAAAACCCACCTGATGTACTAGCAGGAAAGACGAGTCTGGACAGATCGATATTTCCAATCAACACGCGGGTATATGCCTCCTGATGGGGAGAGGAAGAGGTAACATGCTGAGTAAGAGGAGGGTCTTGATAGTTTTCAGGTGCTCAGCCTGGGCCCACACAGGTGTGTGGGTCCAGGCCTGCAGGGGGGCTTAGTTGGGGGGAAGGTGTGTGCTCACGTGTGGTCACTCAGGTTCTGGAAAATGGTCAGGGGCAGCTGAGGGGACCTGTTGAAACCTGGAGCTTGGTCCATGTGGTTCTCTTTGGCTGGCCCACAAAGGACATTTATACACGGTGGCGGGCTGAGGCCTGACAGTAGGGAGTCGGGAGGCAAGCTCCCTGAGCTAGAATCCCAAGCTGGCCACTCACAAACTCTGAGACCTTGGGCAAGCAACTTTAACCACTCGGTGCCTCAGTTTCATCCTTTGTATTGGAATGATCAGAGCACTAGCTCAGAAGGCTGTTGGGAGGAGTAGGTAGACTCCCACACATAAGGTGCTTCAAACAGTAAATGTTCAAGTAGAAGTCAATGCCCTTATTACTGTTATGCTCATCCTTCAGTTTTCTTAAGGCCTTGGGTTCGGGTTGGGGCCCCATAATCTGGGAGGTCAGCTTTGCTTGGGTGGGCTGGTCACCTTGTGGATAAAGGGAGGGAGACAGGCTGACAGAAACCTCTTTATTCCTTGTGACAATGTGGTAGGTTCCTTTCATCATACACACACACACACACAGGCTTGTCATCTTGTGCAGGACAGCCTGTGGACTCAACCCATGAAACTGTGAGCTCCTAGAGGCCTGGCCAGCTTTTGATTTTTTCTCTCTTTCCAGCACCATGCCTGAGTCATGGTCTGCTTGCCGAATGCATCAATGCAACCCCCACCCCCAACCCCGCCGCTTCCCACCCATTCAGAGGCGCTCAGTGCATGCAGGGGAAGTCCTCGCTTCTGCTCCAGGTGGACCAGCCCTCGCTCCTTTCTGGAAACCTCCAGCTCCTTTCTACCTCACCTCTGAGACTGCCTGTGCTATTTCTCTCTGCCTAGAATGCTTTTTTCCTTCCTTCCTGCCGCACACAGGTTTAGGGACACAGACAGCACCAAGTAAATATTTGTTCACTGATTTCCTGAAAAGGGATGATGAAGAGCTTCAGCTGAGGTCCTGTTGGAAGCTGAAATATCTTTGGGGAAATAGCCAGGAGCATTCAGTTTTCTAGTTCTACCTTGCTGTGTGACCCTGGGCAAACTGCTTAACTTCTCTGGGCCTCAGTTTTAGCCTCTGTAAAATGAAGGGCTCTTGCTGGAGTGATTGCTTGGATGTCTCTTGGGTAAAGGTGGGTAGGGGAATTCTGGGTCCAATGCTTACCTTTTGGAAAGCAGAGGGGGTACCCCAGTGGATTGTTCTGGTGATGTCTGTGGTTCCATCCCTGTGGACAAGGAAAATCAACATATACAGTTCTGCTGAGTACCTGGGAGTAGGGATCGTGGCTGTGTGCTTCCCGTGTGCTTTCCACTCGGGTTTGAGCAGCAGGAATGGGGTGGGGCTGAGGTGGCTTAGGAGTAAAGGAAGAACACAGATGCTATTTTTTCCCATTTTCAGCATCTGTGCATAAAGGGATTCTGCCAAGCTGTTGAGTTCAAAATCGCTAGGTTGTGTGACAATCCTGATGCCCCACATACATACCCTCACCCCCATATCGCCTATTTTGGCTGTTTTATAAACATGAATTTCTTGGGTCAGCTTGGCTTTCAAAGCAGAGTTTCTTCCAGGCTCTCAGGGAGGCCGGAGAGGGGAAATATCCCATTTTTACCAGTGGAGAAACTGAGGTTCAGAGAGATCGTCGCACTCTTACACATTCACATAGCTATTTCCCATTTCTAGAACACTTTTGCAGCTCCCTTGGAGAGGTAGCAGAAGAGGCCACACTATCCTCATTTCCCATTACCCTCATTCCCCAATTGAGGCCATGAGCTATCTCCCTTTCTGAGCCTCATTGAAGCCAGGCCTGGAGCAAATGCTGACTCTGCACAGTCCTCTCCTTGTAAACATGGATCTGACCCAAGGACTTGCTCAGAGTTCCAGGGAACTGAAGCCAGGAGCCAAAATGACTGACTCCCAACCACCAGCGGCAGCTGTGCCCCCAGATGGCCCCTGTGGCCACCACCAGGGAGGGGGAGGGGAGAAATGGTCCCAGGGCCCTGGGGATTCCTCCCTGGGAGCAGGTCACAGGGCGTGGCTGACTTCTTCAAGAAGGAGAGAAGAGGAAGTGAGGTGACCATTTCCCTGGCCTCACCCTGCTCAGAGCGTGCCCCAGTCCAGCAACGCCCTACAAATCCACTTCCTCTTTACACACTGGCTGTCTCAAGTACACAGTACACACAACGCCAAAGTGGGGACGAGCAAAGTCTGCTAGGCTAAGCTCTCGTGTTAGCTTCCAGAGCTGCGCTTGGAACAAGCGAAGAGCCATTGTCATTAGCACGTTCATCATTTCCACGGGACAGAGAATGGGAAACGGTTTGAAACTCCTTGCTCCTCCATCAGTTCAGCACACCCCTTGCTCCCCCCAACCAGCCCCACCCAAGCTTTCCACAATCCACTTGCTTCCTAGATGAGAAAGGAGGAAAAACCTACTGGCTCATCTCAACTTCTGTGTGAATGATGGGTCACACATTTGGAAAAATTGGGTCAGCCTATTCTGCACATCTGTCCTGACTAGGTGTTCAGACTGTGCACTGTACAAGGGTAGCACGGCTAAAGGGGTACCAGGCACTTCGTGGTTATATAGGAATGCCAATGAGAGCACACAGGTAGACAGACACACGGATCGTGGAGTCTTGGAGCAGGGGACAGGGCCCTCCTACAGAACGCAACATGGCCACGCACACACTCACGCATATCTACTCACAGACACATACCCGTGCTGACAGGTGTGCCCAGTTCCAACTGGGCTCCAGGCATCCCCCGAGACTGCTTTTCTTACCTGCCTGCTGCTCTCGGAGGCCTGATCTTGCCCCCTACTCCAACCTGACATGGGTACCTCGTCTGCAGTGTGGGGGGAACTTGTGCTGCTGGTGGCGTGGGGACCATGTCTTGGGTACACACAAGTAGATGAGACCATGGGCACGGTGTCTGTGCGGCCAGGCAGGGCTGCTCAGACTGTGTCATGATATGTGAGCTTCAGGAACGTTTCACTTGAGCAAGGAGAGATGATCCCTGATTCTCACTGAGGTGCTGCACAGGCAGCCCCACTCTTGAGGTTTTTGTGTGTTTTCCACCGAGCAGGGGTCCCCAGGTGTGCAAATGGGCAGGATGCTCAGGCTCATTCCATCCAGGGCTCTCCTTTCTCAGACAGAGGATTCACACCCAGGAAGGGGAGAGCTGTGGTCTGCTCTTGGGAAGCCCTGGATGTCTGAGCTGAGGTAGTCGGCCGGGGCAGGGTGGGGGATACTTACCAGTATTGCCCCCCAGAATCCAGCAAGTACATCTCATCTGAAGACAGCTTCCGGTGCTGCTCCTTGGTTGGACTAGGAAGGGGAGAGCCACTGAGAAGGGCACGGCCTAAGCCTGCACTGGGCAGGGTGGGGGTCCTGAATGGAAGCAGGGGACCCCCTCACCCCTTATATCCCCAAGAGCCCTGGGCAAGTAGTCGGCTGATGCCATGAATGTCATCAGTGCACTCCTGTTGATCTTGTACCTCACCGAGCAAGGCTTCCAGGAAGGGAGAGAGATAGGAGCCTGGAAGGCGGGAGCCTGGAGAGCCTCAGAGAGCATCCAGGGCCACCATCTCCTCCTGCATAGGGAGATGCAGGCCAGCAGAGGCTCGGTGGCTTGTGGGAAGCTGTGTGGTAAAGCTGGGAAGGAGCTGGGCCTGGACGCAGACGCTCAGTCCCGTGCCCCCTCTAACTTTCTATGACCTCTGAGAGCTGAGGGCTCCGAGAAGCCAAGACACAGGAAGGGGGGGAGGTCCTTGAGGGTGAGGCTGGAAAGCAGGAGTCGGTAAGGCCAAGGAGCTCCTCTCCTGCTACTCTCTAGTGGGGAGAAGGCCAAGGCAGCTGCAGGCTTGGGAGGTTCCAGGGGAGGGAATTCTGGAGTAGGACAGACTGGCCCTTGGAGGGCCTTTGATCTGCTCTTGCTGAGCCTGCGCCGGGCTGAGGCCTTCTGATCAGCTTGGGCCCCCAAATTCCATCAGGCAGGCCTGTAGGTGTTTGTTTTCTACGGAGCCAAACATCTGGTTAGCTCACCTGTGGGCCCACCTTCATCGGCCCAGGCTGAGTAAATAGGCTTTTCTCCCTGTGTATTCGATCGTGAGCTTCAAGAATTAGCTAATATAAATAACTCACAGGAAGCCAAGGAAAAGCATCCAAAAGCAGCCCTCCCTCCCTTCCAGATCCCTCAGCCCTGTGTGCTCACAAAGTCTCAGCCTTTCGTGGCAGAAAACTGCTTGGGCCTTTTCATTTCAAGAAGACTCCAGACCCCTGACTGAGGTCCACTGCCCACCCGTAGCCCCCACAGTACTAAAGTCCTCAAACCTTAATGTGGACTTGGGTCCCAGAGCCACCACCGCCCCCCACCCCCTACCCCCACCACATACATCAGGATCTCCACGCCCTGGGGCCCTAGAAAATTTCTTCTCCTGAAGTACCTGTAGTGGGCTAAGGCGGCGTTCAGGCCACTGGCAGAGATGGTTTCGAAACTGGGTCCAGAGGAGAACGCTTCCTCTCTGGAAATCACATGGCAGAAATGGTCAACAGACGACTCAGAAGCTAGGCAGGGCCCAGGATATCTAACCAGGGCAAATGAAGGTCACGGCTGCCTCTACCTCAGCCAGACTCCACTGGGCCCTCCCAGCCCCACCTCCGGGCGCCATCTTCCCAGGCTTCAGTCTGTCAGCTACAGAGCCTTCCAGGTCAGAGAAGGAGGGACTGTAGACACTAATTACTCCCCTCCACCTCCATTTTACAGATGGGAAAACCAAGGCCCATGGTCCCACAGCAAGTGTGTGGTAAAGCAAGAGTAAAGAATCCTAGCTCCTTGTGTCTGAAAGCTTCCCCAGGCCCAGGGCAGCAGCCTGCACCTCAAGCCTGCTTACGGCCTGAGTCAGACGTGCTCTCAGGGAAGGTCGCTCCCAACTTGGTATTTTCAAGCTGTTCCAGGAGCCCCACCTGGCCTGACCCAGCCTCCCCACCGCCCTCCCTGCAGGGGAGAGAGGGTCTGTGCCTGAAGCAGACACTAGGGGGCACTGATGGGTTGTGGCCCTTCAAGTTGGCCTGCTTTCAGCAGGGGGCCGGGGACTGTCATGGAAGATGCCCTGCCGAGTCTCCTACTACCCACGGACCTGTTACTCCTTGTTCCACAGAGGCCCCCCAGTAGGAGGAGGGCCTTCCTTCCTGCTGAAGTAAAGAGGCCAAGTCTCCCTCCCTGCCCCCACCCCCAGACTTAAAGATAGCCCGTTCCAAAGGCGGGCGGCGGTTCTTCACCTGCGGAACTGGTCTAGCCACTGGGCCCCTGAGAACTCATCCACCGTGCCTTTGGGCACGTTCTTCTCCAGCCACACCAAGTAGCGGATCACAGCCACGGCGTCCCGCACCTGGAGCGGGCGAGCAGAGCAGGGGGCCGGCTGAGCTCGCAGCCCCGACTCTGGGACCAGGGAGATCAGACAGCTGCCCCCGGAGCTGAGCTCCCCGCACTCGAGGGCTTCCCTGACTGTTTGATGATATTAAGGGATTCTTGTCCAAGTTTATATATGATCATCGTGTGATTATGTTTTGAAAAGAGTTCTTATCTTTCAGAGATACTGACTGAAGTGCTATCTTTTAGAGATACTAAAGTTTTCACAGGAGAAACCGGATGATAGCTGGGATTTGCTTTAAAACCATCCCTGGGCAGAGGATGGGCATGCAGGCAAGGACCGTGGCCTTTCAGACCAAAGGGCCACAAGCTGCCTAGTGCTGAAGCTGCGGGAGGGTGCGGGGTAATCGTTAGGCTAGTTCTTCTACTTTTGTATATGTTTAGACTTTTCTATAAGAAAAAGTTTGGTAAAATGAGGCGATTTCTTCTCGTCTGGACAGGAATATCCAAAAAAGCAAGCCATCCTCTTGCAAGGGTGGGGAAATCAGGACAGCAAACACGTGGAATGTGCCAGACAGTGATCAAAGCAATATATATATATATATATATATATATATATATATATATATATAAATTCAATATAATTGTATTTATATAATTATGTAATTCTGTTTATATATGTAATTATATATTTATAAACTCATTATATATTTATCTAAGTGCATATTTCTATTTATATGTATCTACTTATTTCTATGTAATTGTATAAGACACATGTATATGTGATTATATATTACAATTAAATATTAATTAAATATTACTTGTAATTTTATAGCTATCATATATTATATAACACATGTTTATTTATCTATTTAATCCTCACCACAACCCTATGCTGTAGATTCCTGTTACGATATGCATTTCACGTATCTAAAGTAACGGAGGCCCAGAGAGATGAAGCAACTGGCCCAAAGTCACCCAGCTTGGAGGCGGGTAGAGGAGCTGAGATTTGAATTCAGACACTCTAGCTCTGGGGCTCAGGCTCTAGACCATGGTACCAGGCTGGGGATAAGAGGACGAAGCTCAAGTGGGTGCCCAGGAGTCTGGGGTTCACTTCACTGTTTCCACTGAACTTCTTCGGGTTCCTTGGCAGGCTCTCCTTTCTAACTCATCAGACCAGGAGTTCCCAACAGGCTAGGCTGCTTTCTCGTGACTTACGTGGCTGGCCCTGAGGAGGGCCTGCTCCTTGTTGTTTTTCACCGCCTTGGTCACCATCACTGGGGAGTAGGTGTCTTCTATAAGTTTTTCCTGTCATGGACAGAGAGGAAGAGGTCAGAGAGCGTCGCCAGGGCAAAGTGGGATTTGGAAAGGATTGGCAGGAAGTCCCAGCTAAACCGAGACTTGCCATTCCCTATAGCGACAATGGCCTTTCCGTCCAGGGTTTTCTGGCTGCCTAGGTCTCCCCCTGTCTTCCATGTCCAGCTGAATCTTACCTCCCTCCCTGCCCCCGAATCTGGGATTCTCTGGGATGGATCAGAGCTTAGCCCCTGCTGCTCCGTGGGCTGTCTAACAACGTGGGTTTCCCCGCACTATCATATCATCACAGGTAGCATTTATGGAGTGCTTGCTGTGTGCCAGGCACAGGGCCTCACATGTACTATCGCCTCTAATCTCTTCAGAGCAACTCCTCTGAGGTCGGGACTCTTACTGCCATTTTGCAGGTGAGGAAACAGAGGTCCAGACTGGCTAAGTCACTTGTCCAAGGTCATTACACGGTCAGTTCAAGGTAGAACCAGGACTCAGACTCAGGTTTGGCTACCTCAGAGCCTCTGCCCTACCAGGCTGTGCTCCCTCTGGTCTGCTTGACAACCTCCGGGCTCTCTGCAGATGGACACCCGCTTCCTCTTTTTCTATCTCTTCACAGGGAGGCCTAGAAGGGAACTGACCAACTGTCTGAAGGGCTGAGGGGCTGTGGCCTAACTTTAGGTCGAGACTTATCAGGGCTGAGCTGGGGGTGATGCCTGGCCCAGGCGGGGGTCTGGCAAACCTACCACAGGTATCACTTCATAGAGCCCGTATGTCGTGTAGCTGGTCCCGATCCAGATCTTCACGTCTCCGGAGGCATAGGTCTGGACGGTGCCACGGACCTGGCTGTAATCCTCGAGCTGCACACACATGGAGCCCGTGCAGCTAGAGTTCAGGTACTTCCGGGTCTCAGAGTCAAGGCAATCCTTGTTTACAAATAACCTGGGTCAGAAGGGAAGGTCAGGAGGGTCCTGAGGGTCTCTCAGGACAACACAAAGACAAGGATCTCTTCATTTCTAGAGGTCAGAGGAGCCCCACCAAGGAGCCAAGCAGACCAGATTTGCAGTAGGTGGGAACAGAGGTTGAGGGTCAGGAAAAGCTGACTGGAGGCTTCCTAGTGGGCCCTCTTGGGAGCAGGCAGCAGGATCCCGGGAAGGCTGCATATTAGGGCAGGGTAAGTGGTGGGGTGGGCGCGGCGCAGAAGTTGGGGGAAGTCCCAGAGAGTAAGCTGTACCTGATAGAGGAGTCTGTGAGCAGTGTGTAGGAATAGAAGAAGGGGTTATAAGGGATGTCACTGCCTCGAAGGTTGAAGAGCCCTGGGGAAGAGAATTGATGGGGACTTTTTGAGGCTGATCGGCCTGAGGCAAGTCCATATCTCACCTTTGCCCCACCGTTTGCTCTGCCCAACCAAAGAGTCCCAGCCATATGCCTGCACATCTGCCTCTGAATGTTTTTCAGGGGTTTTCTTGGGGGGGGGTCTTTCAGGCACTGATGAGAGCTATGTCCCCTTCCTCCCAGTAAAACGAAGATGCCCAGCCAGCAGTCAGCGTAGTTTTGGGGTGTTCCCAGCCAATCTGAAGCCCAGTGCTGGGACAGAATCAGGCAGCACGTGGTGCTAAAGCGGGGAGTGTGAATGCCCCAGGCTGGTGGCCGGGCCGATGGCAGGTGTTAGCTGGGCCCTTTCCCTTCCTGAGACAGCCTTTGCCGCTGTGGTCAGCCCATTCCTCTGATGGCCCATAGGCTGGCTCCAGCTTGCTCTGGACCTCCCGGTTTTCTTATTCAGCCGCCATGATCTCCTGCCCCCTAGCTTTCTCAGTTCCCAAAGGCCATGGCCATGGACTTCACGGAACCCATGGTTATAAGGTGATTGGTGGAGGAATCCAGTGCTGCAGGGCCCAGGAGGCATGGGCATGGGGGTTGGGGGGGCCCAGGTGCTCGCCCCGTGTCCACAAGTCCATACTCACAGGCCGTCTCATCGAGTGCCGACAGAAGGACTGCAGTTGGGCCTTTGCGATGCTTCTGCATCTGGCTGCGGATGTCAGCTACCTTCTCCTGCCAGGTGCTCCCTAGAAGCAAGGGTGCCCAGAGAAAGCATAAGCGACATACTTTCCCTTTGGCACACTGTTTCTGAGAGGGCTCCCTTAGGGCAATCATTTTCCACGGCTTTCGAAGCAATAGAAACCTTTCTCCAAACAAACTCTCGCTAGTGTAGTTGTTAAGGACATGGACCCTGGACCAACTGTCTGCGTTCAAATCCTGGCCCTGCCATTACTAATCGTGTGACCTTGGACAAATTCCTTAACCCCTCTGGGTCTTATCCTGCATACCTGTAAAATGAGAATGGATTATCATGATAGTATCTAATCAATAGGGTTATGGGGCTCAGATGAATTAATATTTGTAATGCACACAGAGTGGTGCCTTGGTGTATGGTAAGCCTGATATAGCTTACTGATCAATAAATAAGCATGCAGAAAGAGATCAAGAGAGCAGCCTTAGTTGAAGGGTGAAGGGATCAGACTAGGTCATGTTCAAGGCTCTTTTCTGAAATGACCTGGTGCCCATTTAGCCATGAGTCCCTGAAAATTGTTTTAATCCCTCTTTGACCCATTTTACAGATTTTATAGAGACTTCAAGGAGGAAGAGTGACTTGTCTAGGGATTCATAGCTAGCAAGGGGGTAGAGTTGAGTTTCCAGGTAGGTCTGTTTGACTACATGACCCACCTTCTTACTCTATATGGACACTGGACTGTCTTGCTAACATTGTCCTTAAACTCTGTGTCCCAGAGCTGTCCTTTCTAGGATGCTTGTACCCTGGTTTTAGTTCTCATCTTTTATTCCTACTCTCTGCAATGTAGATGAAGAGTCTGCCCCTAGGCAGGGCTCATAATTTGCTGGCAGAAGGTCGTAAACATTAAGGTCCCAGTTGGGCTCAGAGATTAGGCATAAGTAACTTAATGCCATTTAAAAAAAACTTTATGCAAATGGGTAAAAAGTATTCAACAAAAGCCAGAGTTTTGGGTGATACTTTTTAAGGATTATCTTATTTTGTTGGGTAAAATATACATACAGTAAAATTTATCATTTTAACCATTTTAAAGAGCACAATTCAGTGGCTTTAAGAACATTCACATAATTGGGGCACCTGGGTGGCTCGATTGTTAAGTATCTGCCTTTGCCTTAGGTCATGATCCCAGGGTCCCAGGATGGAGCCACATCTGGCTCCTTGCTCAGCAAGAAGCCTGCTTTCTCCCTGTGTTCCCTCTCTCCTGTGTCCCTCTCTGTCAAATAAATAAATAAAATCTTAAAAAAAAGAACATTCACATGATTGTGCAACCACCACCCCTATCTAATTCCAGAACATTTTTATCATCCCAAAAGGAAACCCTGCAGCCATAAGCAGTCACTCCCCGTTCCCCTTCTCACTCAGCCCCTGGAAACCATTCACCAGCCTTCCATGTCTATGGATTTACCTGTACTGGATATTTCATACAAATGGAATCATACACTATGAGGCCTTCTCTGGCTTCTTTGTTTAGAATTATGTTATCAAGTTTCATGAATGTGTGACAACAAATGAAGGCAAATTTAAATTGTCTGATGCATACAGGTATCTTTGAAGAATTAACTTTTCACAGTCTTCTCTTTTCCCTTTGCCCCCTTTAAAGCCTATCAGTTGCTAGAGAGAAAGTCTCGCTTGCCTCTGTAAGCTTATAGATGCAAGAACTCTGTGCTTGGGCTTCTGGGCCCAGTTCCGGCTCTGGATGGCTTTTCCTTGAGGACTAGCAGTCTGTGAAGACTCAGGATTACCGTCACTTGTGGGCAGTGACAAATCCCGTATGAATTCTCCGTCTATCCTTGGAAGGCTTTCCCCTTTTATCCCCTCCCTTTCCTGACATAACTTCACCCTTCTTTATCTGAAAGGGATGAGTTTTACTTAACGATTACACAGTCTTGGCTAGCAAATTTCTGTAAAAACTTTTTCGAGATACAGAATGATTCTGCAAATTATATCAGAACAGATAAAGAAAATGGGACACCATTTTAGCTTGTGTCATCATCTTTGCTATTTTGAAATTTCCCTCCTGCTTTCTTGACTCCTTTTCAAACAAGGAATGTACACGGACCTGCATGAAGACAGGGACCTCTCGGATTGCCCAACATTCCTAGGAATCCACATCCATGTGCTCTTTTGGAATTCCTGGGGAGGTAGGGGTTGGTGGTGGCCAAGACAGTGATTCATCATCTGTAGCCTGGTCCTGGTCAGGATTTTAGTTAACTACTTACCAGAATCATCGAGCATGCCGTTCTTTTAGGACATATTTAGATGGTATCAATGAGGTCAAAGTGAAGATTAGCTATGTTAGAATTTGGGGGGATCACTTCACTTTCCTTTTGCTCTGGCCAAAACCTGAACCGTAATTTGTGCCGTGGATTGTCCCTGAGCTTAGCTATATACTTCCTTTGTCAGCCAACCCCTAGACATCTTACTCCAGGAGGGCTGGAAGGCAGGGTTTGAATGAATCAATACAAGCCAATATCCACTACTGGACAAGCAGCTCATATCATGTTTTTTTCTCTCTTCAAAGGGGTAGGGTTCTTTTTTTATATATATATATATCTTGCTCTGACTCCCTTGCTTACTCCTTTCCTGTTCCTTCTTGCTTCAGATCTTCACACTATTTATTCCAGCATTTTCTATATATGGTGTGAGGACCTTTTGATTCAGACGGAGATCTTTGAGATGAGAGGGCCCAGACGTCTGCTTTTTCAATAAGCATCCCAGGCAACTCGGGTGCACAAGAAAGTTTGAGAACCTTTGCTTTGGTAATTCCCAGGACAACATTTTCGGCCAAAGGAGCAGCAGTAGGGACCGTGTTGTTTCAAGCTGGGAAGAACATGCTTAGAGAATCACCTGTGAATGCGTCCTGCAGGGCATAAATGGGCTGGCTTGGAAACAGAGGCTTCTCTGATCCCCATGCCAGGTCCACAAGGTTGGCTGTGGTGGACGCCAGTTTTATGTTAGAGTTTTTGAGGGCCAGGTCGTAACTCTCCCAGGAACCTGCAGAGACAGAAATCCGTCACTCGTCCCCTGCCTGTTTACACCTCAGGAAAAACCGTGACTCAGGCAAAATTAGTCCTTGTCTGCTCTGCCTCCCACTCCACTCCTGCTGCCTCAGAGGCCCAGAGCAGGTCCAATCAGTCTGGTCCTCCTGGGGTATGTCCTCCCAGCCCCCTCTTTCTGCTTTCAAAGCCCCATTGCCTGGGGCCCACTCCAACGCTGCCCACAGCCTACTGGCTAGGTTTATCTTTCTAAGCGCCAGTGGCAGTGGGGCCTTCTCAGTACTATCCATTTTAACAGCACATCTGTGCCCCTGCCCAAAGGAACGGTGATGTTCACACCATCAACATCGGAAAGGCTGACAAAGAAGCCAGCTCTGAAGGGGGAGCCTTTAGATACACATACATGAAGACTTTGCCCTTGGGGGGCAGTCTGGCCAGCTGGCTGGGGTCCCAGAGCTGAGGGAGCTGTATTTCTGGGAGGAGGGGAGTATGCGCCTTTGCTCAGAAACCCACTGAACTCCTTTGACCTTCCAAGCTGCCTTCTAGAAGAGGGCTACCAAATGATTCTAGTGCCATAACTGGTAGAGCTCCAGAGCATAGAGGATGGCTCTGGGTTCAAGAACATCCTGGCCTACTGTCTGCTAGAACTTGATGACTCCTCAAGTCTTCTAGGTTGGGTCTCTGTACTCGTGACTTTGAAAAAAAAAAAATCTGCATTCATTCTTTTAAATATACTTTCATTTCGCAATCCATGAATAAATCTTTGTTGCAAAATATTCTGCAACTACAACTTCAGACACTATCTTTGGAGTCATCCTGTCCCTCCTTCTACCAAGGAATGCTTCTTTACATCCCAGAACGGCTGAGTCACCCTTTTTGGTGGGGACAAATGCAGGAGTGAGGGACGAACATACCGATGGAGAAGAGAAAGGGGTCGAAGCCCACACTGCCTCCGGCAGGAACCTCAGTGAGGAGCCAGGTGACGATGGAAGTTATGTCAACTGAGAGGAAGACAGGAAAGAATGTAGTGTCACCTCCAGGGCAGCACCCAGGCTTTCCTGTCAGACTTCTGTCTGTGACCGGCCTGCCATATCTGTCTTCCTCCATGTTAGCCTCAAAGCTTAGGGACGGCTTCAGATTTCCAGAGTCTCCCATAGAGGCCCATCATGGCTTTGCATGCATTTTCTTATCTGTGCCTTCTTGAACCTCGTCCAGGTTTCAGAGTTTGGGGGACATGCGACCCCTTTTACCTTCTTTATGTAGCTCCCAGTTGCAGTCCATCTGCCGCTCAGCCTGGGTCCAGTAGCGACTGTCGGTCCAGAGACCTGCTTTCCCCATGGTCACCACTGCCGTTCCTGGGGCAGAGCAGAGAACCTTGGAGGTGAGGATGAAGGTGGGGACGGTGGCCTTGGGTAATGCCTGGGCAGGATGGTGCTGGGCAGGATGGTGCTGGCTCTGAGTATGTCACAGGGGCCTCTGGAAAGAACTTCTCTCCTCCGTTGCAAGGAAATGAGGCAGGAGACAGTGAGGAAAGCATTAGGGGAAGCCAGCCTGGGCATACCTGCTTGGTGTTGAGGGCCTCGCCTAAGGAGGGATGAGTGGGTTCTGTTTCTCACAGTCCCACAGACTCAATGCTACATGTAGATGCTCTCAGGAAAGACGGTATGGTAGCTAGTCTCAAGACCCAGTGACTGATAAGGACACTAAGCCAGGGGCTTAGCTGAAGACAGGCAGAGGAGCCAAACCCAGAGATCTTGGCAAGGGAGTGTGAAGCCCAGGGGAAGAATGTTTAAGGATCAGCAAGGGAAGCTTGGATGTCATTCGAGGGGCCAAGATCAGGGTAGGAGGTCCCTTCAGAAACTGGGACCCCATAAAGGGCCTCTGTGTTTGCGTCTCATTTGGCTACAGGAGGTGTTGTCCAGAGAAACGACCGGCCAGGTAAAACTGTCCCCGAGTGAGACACATGTGAAGGGAATCAGTGGGCCCCTAGTGGCTGGATGTGGCCATAGCAGCTGTTCTTGAAAGGGAGCCCAGGGTGTGCTAAGCTAGGCCTGGCTGTAGCAGGGCAGCAAGCACAGGAGCAAAGCCAGGACAGTCACCTGCCTCAAGCAGATGTGTACCTGGTGAGCTATGATGTGTGCCCTGGCGACCCTTTTCAGAGTGGTGGAGGGGAGGCGGAGCCTCTGACACTAGGTCCTGGGGTCCTGGCTTCTGAGAACTGGCCACATCAGAGCCTCTGGGACCACGTGTGGGTCTACCAACAGAAGCAATAAGGGCTGAATGGCTCTCACCTGCCGACCCTGTAAAGCCTGTAATCCATGCACGCCTCTTATCACGATTGCCGATGTACTCACTCTAGGAAATCAATAACATCATCATTAGCCTTTTTCATGGAGTTAGACCCCTACCCCCCATGGAAGACCCCCCAACCGCTTCCCAGTTCTTTCTGTCTGGTCAGATTCTACCAGTTCTACAAGCCCAGGCACACTGGGCACCTCTTCCAGGAAGTCCTCTGCCACTCCTCCAGATCTCAGGATCTCCTCTTCCTTCGGACAGCTGTGTTTCTCGGAGTCTAAATCCCATAGTCCAGCACTGGGCAGAACAGCCTAAGAAATCTCATCTCCCTGGCCAGAATGCAAATTCTGTGCAGTCTGGGATCATGTCTTTTGGTCCTTCTGGGTTCTTCCCTCCAGCTGTCCTGCCCTTCCCCAGTACATCAAGAACTTCTGCAGGGGGCTTCACACATTATTGTATTTTGATCGTCATCATCCTTCAAGACAGATCTCAATATTTCCATTTTGCAGAAGAGGAGACTGAGGCTCAGAGAAGTTGAGACACTTACCCAAAGTAAAAAAAAAACAAATTCAAGCAATCTCATTGATACTGAAAGTGGCTTCTTTTCCGAACAGCTAGTGCTGGGAAGGTGAATGGGTTGGAGGTGGGACCAGTGGTGGGGGAAAGGATGGGTTGGGTGCATAGGGTTGTGGCTTTGGGAAAAGCAGTTCTTACTCAGACAATCTTGTTTCCTGTCTGCTCCCCTCCCCCAACCTACACCTCAAACTTGTGTAGCCCAGGCCTCTGGATCATTCCAGTGCTCCATCCATCGGGTTATGGGAAGGTTAGAGTTCCTCCAGTCCAATTCCTAGCCCATACTCTAACCTCCTAGGACCAGAGTACCCTAAACATTCATTCTGGATCTGCCATCTGAGAATGATCGAAATAGGTTCTGAACTTATTAATAGTTTCACTGCCTGAAGTCAAGGAGCTCTAGCAGTGTCTTCTCTCCTATGCAAAGAAATACATTCTCTCTGCTTCCCTAAAACTCCCATGTCTAAGCCCCCTACTTCCTTCCCTTTGCCTTTTGAATCCTTTCTCTGCCTTCATCTTCTGAGCCTTAACGGCCTCTGGTTTGTGGCTGGTTCTCACTGGCGGTCGACCCAGGATAGCGGAGGGCACGGGTGGGGGAGAAGCTGTCCCTCACCATGTGGGCATCCGTTTCAGGGATGATGTAGGCGGAGAGATTCTTGATGTGCATCTGCTGGCGGAGGGCTGTGAGCCGTGCCGTGGTATTGACCGCAGTAACTGGAAGGTACTGACAGGTGACAGGAAGACACCAAGAGACACACTGCTTAAGAGAGGATGATGCCTGGGCCCAGTGTCAGGAGGCGCCGCCACCCTCTCCTTAGGTGTTGGGAGTGGTTAGGCTGGGCCAGCCTGGAGAGGAATGGGGTGGCAGCCGATGGTATGGGTTAGTCTTGATTAAGGGGCCTGGGCTAAGCGGAGATGGAGGTGTTGATGAACTTGGAGAGGAACTCCTTGTGACCGTAACGGGACCTGGGTTTGGGATGGGGGCATGAGTGAGAACGGCATGAAACTGAGCCCTGGCCCTGGGCCAGGCTGGAGGGACCGTCTTTCTCCGGATACCTTGGAGGCGGAGTTGCCAATTTAGCAAATCAAAATACAGGATATCCATCCAGTCACATTTGAATTTCAGATAAGCCACATACAATGTTTTAGTATAAGTATGACCCATGCACTATTTGGGGCATACTTATACTAAGACACATATTTATTATTTGAAATTCAGATGTCATTGGGCACCCTATATTTCATCTGGCAATCCTTACCTTGGGGACTTTTTCGAGTTTCTACTCAAATGGCAGAGGAGAGTGAATGAGTACCCCCAGCAATTTGGAGCATTATCCAGAAAGATCCCCTCTAAGCCAGACATTTCTTTAAAGGCTGTTTTATCTTTAAAATGAAAAGTACGGGTTTTTGTTTTGTTTTACCTTCTGCTCAATGACATATCCATGTTTGTTTTCCTGTAGAGGCCTACCCACCAGCCTGCCCCAGTGGTCTCATAGTTGAGACTGGAAACCCCATGGGCCCGGAGGCTTCAGGAACTGCTAGCAGGCCACCAGCTTTCACCTCTGTCTTGCCCCTGCCTGAGGAAGCTCCTTCGCCATACTCTGGTAGTGGGAAGAATCTTCTGGTCTCCAGCTAGGAAGCTGCTTACCTCTCACCTCCAATATGTCAGACCTTCTCCCCAGTCACACCCCAGACCCCCCTCTTGTCCTTTCTGTTGGCATTTCTAGTTCTCTGTCTTCCCCCGTCCTCTTTGTGGGCCTCCCTCTGCGCAGTTCGTTCCTTTAGAACTTTTGTTTTCTCTCCGCTCACCCTCCTGCTTGCCTCTGCCTAGCCTCAGCCAAAGGCTGGCTAGGGGCCTCCACCCTCCTTCCCACCCTCCCCGATTTAGGGGAGCGGCCCAGGCCGGGGACCGAAGTAGATAACCTGCTGTGGGATGGGTGGGCAGGAGGGAGCGATGCGGGGGGTGTCAGACACCTGAGAACGTGAGGCCCGCCCTGAGAGATGTTAATCAGAAACAGGGGCCCCAGAGTCCGGAAGTCAGGAGAAAGGCTGGGAGAGGAGGGAAAGGCTAGCAACTGAGCCGGTGGGGGGATGGGGAGGAGATGGGGGATGGGGAGGAGATGGGGGCTAGGGGGCAGGTCCGGGGCGGGGCAAGTCCGGGGCCGGGCCTTACCGGAGGGCTGATGGAACAGTTTCTCACATCCTCTCCTCTCAGGTCCACTGGTTTAGGGCGGCCCCAGGCACCCAAAGCTAGAAACGGGCGGAGGGGAGAGGTGGGGAATTAGGGTCACTTGGAGACCAGTTAGCTTCTAGAGAGCACAGGTACTTGGTCCCCCAAATCGCACTCCCTATCCCCCCCTGGCCTCGGTCCTTTGAAACAAGCGGTGCTGTCCAACTCGGGGATAAAAATAATCACATTTCATGGGAAATTTGGGTGGAATGGGAGGGCACCCTGGGTCACAATCAAAGAAACCTGTTTCATCGACAAGTGATTGCCACTTTTGCAGGGGTTTTAGTGCTCATTAAATCAATTTTTCCCTTCTAATCTAATTGGGTCTTTTCAGGGTTTACTGAACTGTTGTGTGCAAATTAAATTTTTGTAATCAAATTTTCTTTGAAATGCTCTAGAGGATCTCGCTAAATAATCACCCCACCTTCATTCTACCCTTCTATAAATCTAATTTTATATATATTGGGTTTACTTAAGTTCAAGGCCCGCTTGTGCCATTTATTATAGTCCAAATCTCTGGCTCTGATTCCAGGCCCATTTTAAATACATAAAACAGTCAATCCCAGTCTCACATCGTCGCCTGGTGGGGAAAGGTAGGTTAGCATTTAAAGATCTTCTACTATGTGCCAGATGCTGAGCTCAGTAATTTATCTGTAGTATCTTTCTCTATACTTGCAACCAGCCTGTGAGCTGGGTATTACTGTCTATTTTCTACAGCGGAGGAAGCTGAAGCCCGGATAGGTTTGGTAACTCGTCCAAATTTTGCCGCAGTGAGTCAGTGGTAAGCAGGGATTTGAACCTGGGCCATCTGAGAACAAAAAGTTAACCACAGAAGGGTGGGGACACAGAAAGGACAGAGTATATGAAGTCTTAGTTTCCAATTTGGGCTTTGCCCCAAATTTGGTGTGACTTAAGGAGAGTCACCCAGTATTCACTGGGCAAACATTTCCTAAGTACCTACTGTGTGCCAGATCCTGGGCTAAGTCCTACCGTCTCGGGCTTTCCAGCCCCAAAAATCCAGTGGTCTCTGATAGTCCCTTCCCTCCAGCCCTGGCCTTTACGGGGTGTCCTCAGAGGGTAATGGGGGCCTGGGTAGAGGGAGACACTATACTTTTATCTCCTGAGTGGATTGAGCTACAGATAGGAGGGCGGCTGGCATCTAACTCCATCAACCGCTTGCCCGGCTGTCTTGGTCTCCTAAACTCAAGGGGGAGATGAGACCCATGCTGTTGGTCTAAGAAAATGATCCCATTTCTGTAGGAATAGATTGTTGGCAAAATGGTATCGCTGAGATGCCAATATAAGAAGGAAGACTCAGCCAGCCTGGGTCCCTCTGGACACCCAGATTGTTGTTCTCTGAGGCAGGGGCTGTGGCTCCCAAGGGCAGGCTCTCTCTCTGTGTTTCCTGACACAGGGCCTGAACTTGGGGCAGTGCTCAGGAATTGGGTGCTGACTGAGCGAGCGGGGTCTTGTGGACAGAAAGGGGAGGGAAGGGAGGCATCCCTAAGGCTGGGGATGGAGTACACCTGGAGAGCATTGAGCTGGGCATCGAGTTGTGACCAAAGAGGAAAACAGAGCACCAGAGGAGTGACCAAGATGGAACTTTAGGCTCTTTCAAGCCACTTTACTTGGATTTGACTTTGTCTATGTCCATCCTGTCCTTGCTGGGTCTGCATCACCCAGTTCTCAATAAGAATCTTGCTAAGCCCGTTTAGAGACGAGCCCCCACCCTTAATATCTGATCCCCTTTGCTATCTGATCAAATTCCTCATCCTTCACCCTTCATATCTCTTCACCCTGGCCTGCCTCCAGCAAGAATCCTATAAAGTTGGCTCAGCAAGAACCCCCCCACCCCTGATGTCTCCTCTTAGTAATTTTCCATCCACTGTCCCCCTCACTCTGTTCATTGGCTCTAAATCCTCAGCCATCTTGGCTGTATTCAAGGTTGAGCCCGATCTGTCTCCCCTATTGCAATACCCTTATTGCAATAGCTTTGAATAAAGTCTGCCTTGCTCTTAACAAGTGCCAGAATCATCTTTTCTTTAACAGGCAGGAATGGAAAGGTGCCAAACCAGACTTGATGTGAGTCTGGAAGGCCCCAAGGACTGACCCCGGGGTTCTTCTTTCGCAAGACAGAGAGGAGGACCAGGAGAGAAAGAGAAAACCTGGGCCCCCGCCCTTACTCCAACCCTTTCGAGCCCAGAGGGGAGAGGCCAGAGCTGCTCTCCAGCTGGACCTGCCCTCCCAGTGTGGGAGGGTGGGACCAGGATGCACATACCACAGAAGAGGACAAGCCAGGGGCAGCAGCCCCAGCGAGCCCAGGCCATGGGGTCTCCAGATGCTGGTGCTGGGTGGATGGAGGGACGGGGGAGAAGGGGCAGGCTCTTTCCCTGGCCTCTTCCTCCAGGCCTTTCCAGGGCAGGAGCAGCCCGGGGGTTGGGGCTGGCGACGGGGAGGAGGCGTCCGGCCGGTGGATGGAGAGTTCCCCTCTGGTCTCTTGCATCTGAGGACTCCGGGAGTCAGGAGTGGGGAGTACGGGTGGGTGGGGAAGATTGGGCTCTCTGAGCCCGCCCAGTGCAGAGTCCAAAGATCTCCTGGGCAGAGGAGCAGCAGCTGGTCTCAATCAGCCTGCTCCCCCCCCCCCCCCCGCCGCCCCGCCGCCCCTTTAGCAGCTCGCCTCAGTCGTTCCTGATTACTGTCCCCCAGCAAGCTGTTTCCCATTAGCTCCCCCACCCCCGGCTCTGGCTCCAAGATGAATGTTTATCCTTCCTCCTCCTCTGAGCTGGCCTATCTCAAACAAAGCCAGTGTCCTCTCTCCCTAGTGTTTGGGAAGCCCCACTGCACCCCTCGGGGAAGTTGGTTACAGCTGGAGAGCTACTTTCTTCAGCTGGGGTTCGTCCCTTCAGGAGAGCCCACTCTGTAAAAAGTGCCGCCAGCCACTGGCAGAACTGCCCTTCTCCTGGGATGGCGGGGACAGTGGGGTCCCACTCACTATTCAGCCATTGGAGCCATTCTTGGAACCCTTCCTGTGTGGGAGGGAGTGAAGGCCTTGTTTGGAGGGATCAGAGGATGTCACTGAAGAGAGAAAAAGACTCAAAAAGGGGAGTTCGGGGGCTCCCAGAAGACACATTTGGTGAACTGGACATGACCTTTCTGTCATAGCTTCTAGAACAAGGCTTTGGTTCCCCCGGAGTAAGGATCACTCCTAACCAGCATGAGTCCCTACAGGGGAAGTGGGGAACACAGGCCCAGCCTCGTCTCCACACCTGTGGCCTCAGTGGGCAACTCGCTGCACCGGCGCCTAGAAAGCTCCCAGGAAATGCCCTCTAGAATGCGTGGCCAGAAAGCAATACTTCCAAGAGACAGACAGACCCAAAGGACAGGTGTTTACCTAGTCTAGAAGGCCCCAGAGGTAAACTTTTGATTTTATTTTTAATGTATTTATACTCTGCTTACATCCACAAGTTTAAGATGGCTTTCAAATCATCCATTCAAATACAATAAAAAAGACTCATTGAGGAGAGCAAAAGGGGGTCTTCATGGGACTCCCTGAAGAAGGGGAATTAAAATGAGTGAGGAGGTTCAGTGAACTCCACCTCCAGGAGTAAAGGCAGAGGGCAGAGCCAACGGCCCCAGAGGATAGATTAGCCAGGGATGAGGACTGTGAGAACCTTGAGTGGCTCTGGGACCCCTGGTCCCCTTCTGTCTTTTCCATGTCCCCCACCCCGTATTCCAGGACTGGGAATGACATGATTCCTAGAGACCAGAGGACGGGGGACTTGTCCCCACAAAGGCCCTTTCCTCCCCTGTGCACTGTACTAGCCATCCTGAAGGGCAAGCAGGTAGACTTGACCAGGCCATGCAGAGGAGGGACCCCAAAGACAGACTTTTAGGACAGACAGCCCCACCTTTCCCAGTGGAGCCAGACTTCTTTGAGTTTCCTACCTGTGAAATACAATAATAATAGGACTAACTTCTTAGCAGGGTGATGAGGACTAAATGAGTTCATGTTTGTGAAGCTCTCAGAACGTGCTTGGCATAAAGGGTCAATGCGATATGAGTGTTTGTGAAGTCAAATATGTAACTACAACAAAAACCGGTGTTGTCTGTACCTTGTTCTCTCTGCCCCTGGCATCCAGCACTGCTGAAATGGCAGTTAATATTATAGCAGAGATTAGCTGGGCGGAAGCGTCAACCCTGGAAGCAAATAAACCAAGCAGGCCCCCTCCCCCCATCTTCTGGACTCTGCTCCAGGGATGGTCTTGGAGGCTACCGAGGCCAAACATAGTACTCAGCCCTGCGGTCCTGTCCCCGGTCTCCCTGTCTTGGCTCCGATGGCAGTGATGACCTCACCTGCTTTCACGCTCAGTTTATCTCATCTCAAGAGCAATGTCTTTACTCATCAGTTGGGGAAACTTGAACCCAAGTTTGCAAAAGGCGTGGAGTGGGAAGAAATGATTGAGAGTGGGGAGGGTGAATGACCAAGAGTCCTTGTATGGAAGTGGTTTAGAAGCACCGTAGGGAAGTCCCTGGAGCCTCAGTGTGGCCCGCACGAGCAGCCTGCCTCCGTTGGTCTCACTCCAAGGCCCAGGCCTAGCTGAAAGCCCAAGTTCTGAAGGCAGAAACATTGTTTTGTCTCCCTCCTGTCCATGCCTCTCGTTTTGCACCCTGAGCCCCCCTCAGGCTGGTCACAATGTCTTTTGACGTGGGTCTGCCCTCCCTGGGCAATGGTGTCTACCTAACTTCCAACAGAATGCACCTACCTGACCTGCATGTTTTCCCGCTTAGAGACAGAAGGTGTCCCAAGTCAAGGGCAGATCACAGGAATGACATGTTCCCTGCATGTGGCAGAAAATCCATGGAAAGCGACTGGTGTGTGGGGAGCCCTAGCACCGGGGCTAGGTCTGCTGTGGTTCCCTCTGGAAGAGTGGAACCAGAGGAAGGCCTGGGAAGGGAGGTGAGAACCAGCAGGCCAGAGGAGCAGAGGACGTCCTGGCAGTCTTGGGGAGAGGCAGTAGGGCGACCACTGACAGGAGAGGCACAGAAGTGACACCACAGGCAGCAGTCATGGGCTGGGTGAGCAGGGAGCAGATTGGTGGTAATGACATCAACAGTAGGTTGAGAGAGCCTGGAACAGCCCCCGAGTTGCAGAAAGTCAGAGACCCACGGGCGGGGTGCGGGAGTGGCTCTGAGCATGGCCAAGCACCCTGCTGGGGATATCTCAAGATACTACTGAGGATGAAACCTTCGAAGGGGAGTCCCATGGTTACAAAGGTGGGAAGGGGAGTTCAAACCTAACAGTTGATATGACCTCGGAGGCTGAGAGACTGGGTGCCCTTGGCCAGGTGGACATAGCCCCTTCCCAGCCTTCCATCAGGCTTGTCAGCCATGCTGGGCGACAAGTGGTGTCCTTACCTGCAGAAGAGGAGACCGGCTGGAGAAGAATAGTGGCTTAGCCCAGGTTCCAGCTGATCGGTGGCAGGGCATGTTAGAGCCTTTGTTCCCTCCACTGAGCTTCCTCGATGCTCCCGTCTGAGGTTCCTCCACGGCTCCCAGTCCTCAGGACAGAATTCAGTCTCTCCGGTTCGTTGGCCATGGCCTTCCTCCCTGAAACATCCCATCGCCCATCTCTCCTCAGGCGCATTTTCTCCATCCATCAGAGTCTAGTTCAGAAGTCACCTCATTCACCATATCCTGACCTCCACCTCAAATTCCTCCCTCCATAATGGGGGTTCCCATAACATTTTGTTTGAACCCCTATTTAAAAAGCTTTGTGTTGGGCTGCCTGGTTGGCTCAGTTGGTTGAGCCACTGCCTTTGGCTCAGGTCGTGATCCTGGGATCCTGAGATTAAGCCCCACATTGAGCCCCCCATCAGGGTCCTTGCTCTGGGGGGAGTCTGCTTCTCCCTCCCCCTTTATCCCTCTCCCCACTCGTGTGCAAGCTCTCTCTTAAATAAATAAATAAAATCTTAAGAAAAAAAAAAAGCGTTGTGTTAGCCCTTTGCTTTCTTGATTCTGCCCTTCTAGGTCACCCATCCCTGAGGGGAAGGAGCCTGCTTTTATAAATTACTGGATGTACCAAAGCATCCGGGACAGAGTCCGGCGAAGAGTGGTCTCAATAAAAGTTTGGTGACTTGATGACAAACAATCAGCCCCAACAATGTGTGGTCTAGCCTCCCATCCTGAACCCAAAAGGAATGCCCTTGAACCCCCAGAAGGCTGCCACAGTGTTGTGGGTGGCCCTTCTATCACATATGCCCTGTTTTTTTTTAAGATTTTATTTATTCATTTAAGAGAGAGAGAGACAGCGAGACAGAGAGAACACAAGCAGAGAGAGGCAGAGGGAAAAGCAGACTCCCCACTGAGCTGGAAGAACCCAATGTGGAGCTCGATCCCAGGACCTGGAAATCATGACCTGAGCCAAAGGTAGATGCATAACCATCTGAGCCACCCAGACGCTCCCAAATATGCCCAGTTTTGACAAAAAGGCAGCACTGCCTGAGTTGTGTGTGTGTGTACATGCATGTGTATAAATATGGGGGCGGTCCCAGAGGGTGGAGGCATGAGTCAGTTTCATAGAAGCAGGTCTTTGCTGTGATGAGACCCGGAACCTCACCCCCCAGCCAGCCAGGCAGCAGGAAGGGGGTTTATCAGCAGGAAAGGGTTTATCCCCTCAGAGCGAGGGTTGGGCTTTCCCTCTGCTGTGATTAGAGGATGCAGCGGGCAGCTCCCTTCCAGCAGGAGGCCCCTTCTCCTCATGAAATAAGTTGGTAGTTATGGTCCAAGAACTTTGTTAGCGAGGTACAGTGCACCTGGCTGGAGCCCTTGTGAGTCAGTTAGCTTGGTTCAGTTTTGTGGGCACAGACTGAGTCACATCCTGAGCCCTGGCTGCGTGCTAAGCTCAGTAAGTCATGGTACAAGCCTATGCTGCCCCCCTCAGAGGCCTTGCACTACATGTGGTCAGAGCACCAGTGTGGCTCTCCAAGGTTACAGTCAACTCCATGTAAGCCTCTCTTTGGGGTCCTTGGGCATTGTCCCAACTATCTCTCTTTGGTAACCTGATCCCTTTCAACTTCTCTGTCAGCTTATGCCTTTCTCCTCACTATGTCCGTGCCAACCACACCGCCCTTCTGTCAGTCTCGAATACTTGACATGCCCCGTCTAGCCACAGGGCCTTTGCTTGTTCTTTTTTCACCACCTGGAATGCCCTTCCTTCCTCTCTTGCCCTGTGAACTCCTTCTCCTTCAAGTCTCACCTCAAGTATCACTTCAGGTCAGCTTGCCCTGACCCCCTTGGTAAGTCGAATTTCCCTGTTAGTCCTCTTACTGCCTTTGTCACAGTTCCCACCATCTGCCTCCCAACACTTCCCCAGACATGGAGCGGATCATGGCTCATGGCTGTCTCTCCCCCTCACATCTGCTGTTACTCTGGGTGACAGCAAGGTTCCTTTCAACAATCTAACTGATTAAAAAAAAAAATCAAACTACCTGATGTCCTAGTTCTTTAAGTTCAAGCCCCTCCACTCAAAGTCTTTTTCCTCCACTTCTCTTCAACTTCCCACACCAGAAGGAGCACCTTGGGCTTTGTCATTGCTTGGGATTGCCGTCCTCTGATCTAGTGAACTCCAGCTTCCCATTCTCTGGCCACATCCTCTTATACTTCTGTCAATAGTCCTCTCTCCCTTACTCTTATTATACCTGCTTTTTTACCTCAGCAAAATTTCCTGTTCCTTACTGTGTCCTACCTACCGCTTACCTTACTCCATCCATTTATCAGCATTCCTAGTCTCACTTCCCTCCCTATTTGGTCCAGGTAACATAACCCATCACCTCAACTTCCCTTTTATTAGCATATTTAACTTTTCTGTACCTCTGTCCTTCCACTACATCCATCCTGCCAATCTCCGTCTTCAAGTAAAGCACAGGGCCTTTGCACACTCTGGTCCCACTAATAGGAAGGCTTTTTTTCCAGGTATCGACATGGCTCACTTTACTTCCTCAGACCTCTATTCAAATGTCACCTCTACAGAAAGACCTTCCCTGATCTTATTTGAACAGTGCCTCTGTCATTCTTTATCCTCTTACTCTGCTTTATTTACCTTCCGACCATTAACCTGACAATATATTATTATCTGTTTGCCTATTTTTGTCCATCTCTCTCACTAATAATCAAGTTCCATGAAAGTTGGGGCTATTTATTTTGTTCTCTGCTGTATCCCAGAGCCTAGAAATATGGCTTGGCACTTAATAGGGACTTATAAATATTTGTTGAATGAATGAATAAACCCCAGGGCATTTGAACTATCTGTCTTCTTCATAGGAGAAAATATCACACCTCTGTGGGGGTGGAGTCACTCCAGATTCATGGTGCCCCATGATGCTACCTGGCAATCCTTTTACTTGTCCTGGGTCAGCTCCCTTTCCTGCTGCTATTGTAGGTGATTCTAGGCTTTTATCCTGGTCCTCAGACCCCTAACCTGCCTGCATCCCATGATGGATGGACCTTCTGGTTGTTTCTGACTTGCATTATTTCAAACAAGTGCACTAAAAATCATTGCACACGTAGAAAGATTTCTATAGGAGCTATGTCTAGAAGTAGAAAGTATGCTTTTCTCATGTCAGTAGATTTTGCCAAACTGCCATCCAAGAAAAGCTATACCAGGTCACACTCATACTAACAGGGTATGAAAATAACTGTTTCTACAACCTAATCAACACAGATATCATTAATTTAAAAAACTTTTTTCCAATTTGATGGGTGAAAATTGGTTTCTCATTGCTTTATTTGTATTTACCCTATTGTTACTAAAGGATGACTATGTTTCCGTATGTTTTATTTGTCTTTTATTTTTTCATCTCTGAACACCTGTTCCTTTTCTTGGTCCATTTTCCTGTTGGGTTGTTTGTCTTTCTTATTGATATAAAAAGATCTTCATATATTTTACGTATTCCTCTCTTATATGCTTAACTAATTACAACGATTTATATACCACAAGTATTTTCTCCCTTTTAGCTTTGTCTTTTAAAAACTTAGTTTTTTATGTAGTAAAAAAAAATCTATCAAGATATTATTTTATGATTTCTAGGATTTGTGATCTATTTGAAAAGGAAATATCTGACTTATTTTAGAGAGTTTGTGATTTGGGTGTGTGTGTGAGTGAGTGAGAGAGAGAGAGAGAGAAAGAGTGCATGTATATTTAGCTGTATTTCATCTGGAATTTATATTTGGATCTGGTAAGAAGTACAGATCCAAAGGTATTTTGGGTTTCTTTTTCTAATTTGGACAACGAATTGTCCCAACATCACTATTGACTAATATAGCTTTCTCACTGATTTATAATGCCTACACAGGACTGTACTAGACTCTATTCAATAGATTTATTTGTGCCAACATCACACTATTTTAATTATTATAGTCTGTGTTTTTTTTTGAGAGCTGATAGTGCAAGTCTTCTTTCCCCTTCACAAGTACTCCTATTTCAGGGTGTCTGGGTGGCTCAGTCGGTTGAGCATCCAGCTCTTGGTTTTGGCTCAGGTCATGGTCTCAGAGTTATGAGATCGAGCCCCACCTCGGGCTTTGTGTTGAGCCTGCTTCAAGATTTTCTCTCTTTCTTTCTCTCTCTCTCTGACACTCCCTCTCTTTCTCTTAAAAAAAAAAGTTCTCTAGTCATGTTCTAGAAATAAAGAAACGGTAAAAAACAAACAAACAAACAAACAAACAAACAAACCCAAACCAAAACCAAACAAACAAACACCCAAATATTTCTTTGTCATAATTGCAGTTTCTTCTTTAGATGATCTCAATATCAGCTCCTCAAGTCGGACAAAATTCTGTTATCGATTCAAGTTGAGGTTGCATTAATGCATGAATTAATCTGGAGAGAATGTCTATCTTTATAAGACTGGGCCTTTTTATTCTGGAACATACCATGTCTCTTAATTGATTCAGGTATTTTATGCCCTTCTCTCAAGTTTTCCATCTTCACCCTCACCCACTGTGGCCTGATTTCAGCCCCTATGACTCCACCACAGGTGTTCTTGTTAGACTCAGCAATGACCTTTGAGGTGTTCTCCCCTTGGGTGTGGGGGACCATGCCTACTCTCTTTGAAGCTGGGTGGATTTTTGTGGCTGTTTTGACCAATAACATATGGTGAAAGTGACACCATGTGGCTTCTGCGGCTAGATCAGAAAAGTTGGTACAGCTCCTGCCTCGTTTGCTGAAATACTCCTTTGTCTTAAAAAAAATGAGGTGAAATTTACATAACATAAAATCAGTCATTTTAAAGTGAACAATTCAATGGCATTTAGTATATTCACAGTATTCGGCAACCACCGCCCCTATGTAGTTCCAGAACATTTCCATCACTCCACAATGAAACCCCATATTCGTTTCCTCCCCCTTCTCCATGCCTCTGGCAGCTACTAACCTACCTTCTGTCTCTGTAGAATTACCTATTCTAGACATTTCAGAATAGGTGGAATCACCCACTATGTGACCTTTCATTTCTGGCTTCTTTCACCCAGCATAATGTCTTCAAGGTTCATCGATGTTTCAGTATTTCATTCTTTTTATGGTTCAATCATATGCCTTTGTATGGATATATCACAATTTGTTCATCCATTCATCCACTGACTGAAATTTGAGCTGTTTCCCCCGTTTGGCCATTGTGAAGACTGCTGCTATGAACATTCATGTATGAGTTTTTGTTTTAACACCTGTTTTCAATTCTTTGGAGTATATACCTAGAAGTGGAATTGTTGGGTCATAGGGTACTTCTCTGTTTAACTTTTTGAAGAATCACCGAGCCATTTTCCACACCATTCTACGTTCCTAGCAGCAATATACAAGGGCTTCAATTTCTCTACAGCCTTGCTAATGCTTGTTATTTTCCTTTTTTTTTTTTAAAGATAACCGCACTAATAGGTATGAAGTAGTATCTCATGATTATGATTTGCATTTTCCAAAAGATTTTCATGCCCTTTTTGGTCATTTGTTTATCTTCTTTGGAAAAATGTTTATTCAAATCCCTTGCCCATTTTAAAATTGGTTGATTGTTGTTGATTTGTGAGAGTTATTTATATATCCTGGACACTAGGCCTTTATCAGAGACATGGTTTGCAAATATCTTCTCCCTAGGTTATCTGTTCACTTTCATAATAATGCCTTTTGATGAACAAAAGTTTATCATTTTGATGAAATCCAATTTATCTATATTTTCGTTCTTTTGTTGCTCAGTTTTTGGTGTCATATCTAAGACTCCTTTGCCAAATCCAAGGTCATGAAGATTTACCTCCATGCTCTCTTCTAAGGGTTTTATAATTTTTTTTGTCTTATATTTAGGACATTGATTCATTTTGAGTTAATTTTTGTATAATGACCTGAGAACCCTTGTAAGAAATCAGTTGGCCATAAGTGCTAGGGTTTATTTCTGGACTCTCTGTTCTATTCCATTGGCTATTCTGTCTGTCTTTATTCCAGTACCACACTGCTTTGGTTACTGTAGCTTTGTAGTAAGTTTTGAAACCAGAAAGTGTGAGTCCTACAACTTTATTCTTCTTTTCCAAGAGTGTTTTGGCCGTCAACCCCCCTTGTAATTTCACATGAATTTGATACTCAGCTTCCTCTTCTGCACAGAAAGGTTATTGGAATTTTGATAGGAATCGCATTAGAATTTTTTTAAAAGATTTCATTTATTTATTTGACAGAGATACAAGTTTGCAGAGAGGCAGGCAGAGAGACAGGGGGAAGCAGGCTCCCCGCAGAGCAGGAAGCCCGATGCGGGGCTCGATCCCAGGACTCTAGGATCATGACCTGAGCTGAAGGCAGAGGCTTTAACCCACTGAGCCACCCAGGTGCTCCCGCATTTGAATTTTTAACTCACTTTGGACAATACTGTCATCTTCACAATATTAAATCGTCCCGTCCATGAGAAAAAGATGTCTTTCCAAGGACTTCCTTCATTTGTTTTGGTAAGCCGTGTCTTGTACTTTTCAGTATACAATTCCTTGATTATGAATTCATTGATACAGATCTTTTCTTTTGCATGATATTATAAATGAAATTGTTCTGTTAAGTTCTTTAGGACTTGTTTGTTGTTGTCGTATGGAAACATGTGGTCCTCATTTTCAAAGTCATCAGCTGCCATGTAAGCAGTCCATGTACCCTGAGACCTCCAGGCTACTAGGAGGCTCAAAGTAGCCCATTCGAGGGGCACTTTGGAGAGGCCCTGAGACCATATGAAGAGAGAGAGAGATGCTCAGGCAGCTCCCAGCTGCTCCAGCTACCTCTCTCCCCATAGTGTTCCAGTTCTGGCCACTCTGACTTACTACCCTGAGCCAGACTGCTTAGCACCCCAAATTCCTAACCCATAGAAACAATGAGAGATAAAGGGAAAATACACTGATTTTTGTTGTTTGAAGCCAACAAGTTTTAAGGTGATGATTTTTTTTAACATAGTAGTAAATAAACAGAACAATCTTCTAATGACAAATCTAAGGGACCATTTTGAGAGCACTAGACTCTCTGTGGTAGATGATCTGGTAGAACTGTTCCCTCCTTGAAACTTTCTCTTTCATTGACTTCCTGGATAGTTCTTCCTGTTTTTTTTTTTTCCTTCTATCCATGGCTGTTGCTTCTTAGTCCCCTACCTACACTTCTTTTCTTCTACCTTCCCCTCAAATATTGATAATCTGGCCTCGGTCCTCTTTTTTTTCTCTTGCATCTCACTCTCCCTGGAAGATCTCCCATCTACGAGGTGATGCTAGCCTGGACCTCTTTCCCGAGCCCTCAAGTTGTAGCACGAATTGCCCACTGACCACCTCCACCTGGATATCTCACATTCACCGTGGCCAAAATGGATCTCTTCATTTTCTCCACAGCTCATCACATTCCTCACCCAATCGTCTCCAATGTCCCTATCTCAGTGACTGGCATCCCTATCCACCCAGTTGTCCAAGCCAGAATCCTGAGACTTATTTCAGACCCTTCCCACTCTCCGGCCTTCACATGCAATGATCGCTGTATTTTGTCATACCCACCTCATAACTACCTCTAAAGATCATTTGTGGGTGTCTTCCACACCTGCATTCCCCCCTAATCAACACAAATGCACACACAGTCTTTCCAGTTCAGTTCCACCATACCCAGGCCACAGCTGGTGTGGTCACGAGTTTGGAGCTGTTGGCTTCGCTGATAAAGATGGGCTGCTCAAGCCAGCCGGATCTCTCTAACTCCAGAGGCCGTGTCTTCACCACCGGCCACAGTGCGGGGGACTAGTTTTGGAAGAGGAGAACGGAGGCAGACAAACCAGCCGGGGACAACTATCGCATCTCTGCCACTCACTAGCTCTGTGACCTTAGGTAAGACATTCACTTCTCTGAGTCTCATTTCATCTGTAAGATAAGAATAATTTGCAAGGCCATTGCCAGGATTCGGTGAGATAATGCAGGTGCAACACTTAGCATAGTGCCCTGCACACAGCAGATAGTCCATAAACGACTGGGGGCTGTTGAAGAAGGAAACTGAGATTGGCTGGCTCTAGAAACTCACCTTCTTTGCTGAAGATGACAGCTCCACACTCGGGGACCACATCTGCTGTGGTTTCGTTATGTTGGGTCCGAATAGGGCCGACTGTGTGTATGTTTGTGTTGATTAGGGGAGAGTGTGAGTGGTGAGAAGACACTGCATTTTCTCCCTGAGGTCAGGGAGGCAGAATGGGGCTGCAGAAATTGGGAGGTGCACGGAAGGAAGCTGACTTACCCTACCTGGAGCCAGCATATCTGGATCCAGACAGCAGAGGGCAGCAGAGCTTGATGTGACTGCAGGGCCCTGGGTTGGTGTAGGGGTGGGGGAGGTGGGGAAGAGAAACTTAAAGGAAGAACTTAGGGTCCTAATTCCAAATGCAGGGTGGGCTAGGGAAGCTGTCCAGAGTAGAGGAGTACTCTTGGGCTTTCTCTCCCTTGGGGCCTGGGATGAAGATGATTATGGAAGTAGGGTGGCTTGGGAGGGGCAGAAGGGGCTAGAATTTAGGGGTGATTGGTGACTGAGTTGCGATATTTATAAAGTATATTAAAGAAAACACACCTATCCTAGTCTTGTGTGTGTTTGGGCCTTCTCTCTTTTTCGGAGTCCCACTGTCCTTCTAAGGGCAGAATTATCAACTGGGGACCCTAGAGTGTATACACTTCGGTGTGTTAGATGATGAATTTGTAGTACAGGTGAGGAACATGTCTCTAAGGTCCAGATGAGAAAAGCCTCAGGCTCAGGAAGAATCTAAGGCCCAGGAGAGGAGAAATGACTAGTCTAAGGTCATATAGGCAGTATTCAAAGTAAAATCAACACTTACCAAAACCTTACGGGTACTGCTGAACACATTACATACATTACCCCACTCAGTCCTCACAATAACCTTACGAGGCCGAACTGGATGTTGTATCATCACATTTTACAGTGAGGAAACAGCAGCTCAGAAAGGCTAAGCCACTTGTCCAAGGTACACGAGGGTATAAACCCAGCCTGACTCCAGCTCCTATGCTATTAACTGCTGTATTCTCTGCTACTAAACAAGACCCAGGATTAGGTCTTTAGACTCCCAAATCAGGTTTTTTGTTTTTTGTTTTTTGTTTTTTGTTTTAATCATTACCGTACATTGTATTGGATGGAAACACAGTTTCGGTAAGTCAAATCCTGGTCCCAAATTATATATAAGAGCAAGGCAGCTTGCTACTTCAAATGGATTCTCAGTTAATTCTCTTTAAGGTAAATACCCCCATTAAGAAAAGACCTCCTCTTACTCATAATTGACCTGATTTGGGGTGTTCCTGTCTTGTGTGAACTATGTGGGGGATGTGTGGTTGGTGAGTTTCCCACAGAACATTCATGCCTATCTGTGTTCTGGTTTGGGGGTCATCTTTCCCAGCCTGCTCTGGCTCTCTTCTGGGCTGTCTTCCTACCCCAGTGTCACTTCCTACACCAGTGACACTAGCCTGTCAGTGTAGGTCCAGGGACAGTGAAAGAAAGTTAAGGCAATGAGATTTTGAGAGTAGTTCTCTATTTTGTTTTCCTTGCACTATTGCTTGTTGGGGACCGAACAACCATTCTTACTCTTATTCAGTGCTTGCAGCTACTATGTGCCAAACACTGTGCTCGATCCTGGCAGACACAGGGATGAACAAGGTATGCACAGTCCTCGTCTTCATGGAATTTTGATTCCAGAAGGAAATTGCATTGATTGTAAATCATTGCCTCTCAGATGTCCCTTGATGCATTCTCCTGTCTTCTCCATCCCTGTTACTTTAGCTTGAGCTCTCACCATCTGTCCCTTCCTTGGGTCACTGCAGCTGATCTGCCAGTCTCTGCCTCCTCCCAACCCCCCCCCCCCCACAGCCTGCACAGAGCAGACAGCAGCAGACAGACTCCACCTTTGAAAACATCCCTTTCAACATATCACATCCTTCCCCTGCTCAACCTGCTCAAAATCCTTCAATGACTCTCCATTTCCTGTCAAATGCGGTCCAAATTCCTTCGCCATCTGGCTAGAGCCAAGCAGTTCCGTGAGCCCATCCTGCGCTGTCTTCCCCTCCCCACACTTCTCTCTCTCACCTGTCCCCCTGCTCTAGGAAGGAGGGTCTTCTTACTGTTCCTACACACTGCCATCTCATTCCTAATCTGTACTTCAGATCCATCTGCTCATGTCCTACCTGTCCTGCAGAAGATCCAACTAGAATTACCACCTCCTGACGGAAGCTTTCCAGTAAAGACTGCCCCCTTCCTCTGCTCTTCCTCCCTGTAATCGTGGGCCCAAATCCTGGCTGGTGTGAGGATCAAACAAGATGCCATCATGGGCAAATGCTTTGTATCTCGTAATGAGGTTGTCTTCATATCTTCTCATATCTACCATTTACTACCATATCTACCATTACTATCTCTGCCAGATAGTGGGAATCAATGGTTTACAGACATGGAATCCTCATAGCACTCTATGGTATAAATAGTATCTAATATTAGACCCATCATTCAGATGGAGAACGGAGGCTCAGAGAAGTTAGATATCTGGCTCAAGATCACACTTACAGGTAGGTCCATCTGGGGAGCATGTGCTCTTTCAGGAGGTGGGGTCGTTGGACTGAGCTTAGTTGAATCTCAATTCTGCTTTTTTTTTTTTTTTTTTTTAAGCTCCCTGTAGTTCACCTCTACATGGTCGTTGAGGTTTTTTTTTACACTTGAGTTTTAAAAGTCCCATTGATGTTTCTCCTGGTCGTGACTCTCTGTTTTTATTTTGTCATTTCTTCTTGTCGTAAGCCACTTCTAACCTTTTGGGAAATGAGACGAAGTGCACTTCTCCTACCTTCCCTCCGAGTGTGCAAGAGAGAAGTGGGCACCAATGCTGGACAAGCACCACCTAATCCTGAGCTCTGTGAGGCCTTGAGGAAAAAGGCAATCCAAGTCAGAAGCCAAAAACCAATTCTTTCTGTGAAATAGAAGAGAGCAGAGTCTGTGCCAGGTCCTCTAGCGAAATGCCAAGCTGTGGCATGGACTCTATTTCCTGCCATGGTTTTATTTTTATTTTTAAAGAGCCATCAGGTGGTAACAGATGATTCATGCTTTACTTACTCTTCTTGTTTATTTCCCTTCCGCGACCTTCAGATTTTTTTCCCCGTAATGTTTGTTCCGGGTTTTGACAAAACACTGAGGTACTAGACTTGCCTTGGTAACCTTTTTTTTTTTTTTTTTGGTCTAATGTCTTTTTAGCGAAAAAAAAATGAAAGGAAGTGACAGTATTCCAAAACCATCTTTTATTCCATCAGTAGACAGATTGCACCTGCTACATCTAAGGTCACTCTCCGATCGTTTCCTTTTTCAGTAAAGCCTAACTCAGAAGACATTCATGAGTACCACAAGTAGGCTTGGATCCTACCTGGCCCTACTTAGCCCACTTTTGGCAGAAAAAGCCATCTGAATAAATGGACTCCTTGCACTCATAGAATTTCCATACTCTAGGCAGCAAATTTTGTCACTCCTTTGGAAGCACCATTTGCATAAAATTGATTGATGCTGGAAATTCTTTTTTTTTTTTCATTAAGGCAAATCTTGATTAGGCTACAATTTGTTAGCCTACTTGGAGCAACTGTGAATTA
The DNA here is from genome assembly GCF_009829155.1 of Mustela erminea. Classification (NCBI taxonomy): domain Eukaryota; kingdom Metazoa; phylum Chordata; class Mammalia; order Carnivora; family Mustelidae; genus Mustela; species Mustela erminea. Next base: position 109,211,862 of record NC_045635.1, on the reverse strand, counting down.
TTCAAAGCAACAAAGCTTCATTTCTTTAGAAGTAACCTACAATACAAATGGTTCGCTAATTTGAAGGGCTACCTCCATTAGTTTGAGTAAGTGAGGTTGGACTATATTCAGTAAGAATTTATTGATTTCTGTCATCATTCAAATCATTCTCCCTAGGCAAGCATTCTTTTAAACAGCCCTAGCACTCTAGGAAGACTGGAACAGTGGGCTTTCCCTTGGAGACAAAAATGTGCTGGCCCCTCACCTGTCCTGAAGTTGGAACCTTAGTCTTAGGGATCCTTTTGCACTGATATATGCACGTGCTTGCAGTCTGTCTTCTGTGGTTGAAAAACATGGGCTGAAAGTTCATGGTAAGGAGATGGCTGGACTGGAGGATTGTTTCTGTGTGATGCAGTCCAAGTCGCTTTCTCTCTCTAGGTTTCAGTTGCCTCATCCTGCAATCTCATACTGAGCCCGCGAAGAAGGATAAGGACAGTCAGAGGCCAGGGTCAGGGCTCCGACTGGGAATGAAGAACTTTCTAATCCTGACTGCCTTGCCTGCTTATAGGTAGCCCTGTGTTCTGCCCACTGAGCTAAAGACACAAGACACTACACAACTAGAGAAGGCTAGAATTATAATACAAAGACATTGAGGAAGGTGGGGGAAAGATACTGGATAATTCATATTCCCTGCACTTTACTTAGTCACTTTCTGTAAAGAAGGCAGGAAGGAGAAGTTTGCTCCCTTAGTCACTGATGTAACGAGACATTCTCAGATTCCGAATAGATATTTGGAAGGGGTATCTTTCCTTGCTGTGAGTTTTTCTCTGGGAGACTCCGGCCGTGGCACGCGGCTGAGTATGCTTCCGTGAAGTGTCTCTTCTTTCCCTATACCAAGGGTGGGGAGGAAAGGAGATGGGCTGGGCCACCTTGGCCATGTTTGAGTTACCAAATGACAATAGAATTCCTGCTTAGAATGCTAGGGAAATGGGTTTCTCTGATCTCCTGGGAGGAATTGTAATCACAAGATTTGAAAAGCCCAGGGAATCTGTAACTGAAGGCTGTCTTTCATTTGGGACAGGAAGAGACAGACACGGAGGGTGAGACTGATAAGTATAAGGGCGTGAAGCACCACTTCCCCCTGCAGGATGCTGGAGCTGGCCTAGAGGAGAGGAGGTGGTGGTGGGGCTGGGGAAATCTACCCTACTTGATCTAAAGGCTTGCAACCACCCTCTGAGGTCATTATCATTATTATCACTGTGTTACAAGTCAGGAAACTGAGGCACACTGAGAGAGAGAGAGATCACATGGCTAGTGAATTGCAGAGCTGCAATTTGAACCCCAGACTGTCTGACGTCGGAGCCTCCCGTTATGGTTATTTGGAAATACACCTGGAGTAGCAGGGAGAGATGGCGAAGAAGAGGTGAGGATTATGGTAACATGGCCTCTCAAGGGTCCTGAGGTGGCCTCAGTGCCAATGGGTAGCTTAGTGCAGTGGTTAAGACCATACATCAGAGGTTCAACAGTGTAAGTCAACAGTCTGGGTTCAAATCCCAGATCTACGATTTCTTGACTGTGTGTCCTTGGGCCAGTTACTTGACCTTTCCATGCCTCAGCTCTTCATCTGTGAGACAGGGAAATAAGGGTAACCAATGTACCTACTTCGTAGGGTTCTGTGAAGGTTGAATAAATCAATGAAAGAGGATGTTTGCTACCACCCAACATTCAGTGAATGCTACGTAATTATTTAATGTCTAGCGTAGCGACAAAGCGCCCGAGTGGTAGGTCTGTGGTCGCTTGGGAGCTCTGTGAGCCTCAGTTCCTCCTTGAAACCTGCTTGGGGGTTTCCGTGAGACGTTGAGGTGATGCCTAAAGAGAAGAGCACACAGTGAGTACTCGATTCCCACTATTACGTCATCCCCGTGCAACTAGCCCCAGGGTAGAGTCCACATTCTCCTGCTGGCCTAGGATTTAGGAGTTCAGACGTTAAATGAGTGGATAATTGGCAAGGGATGGGGAACACCTTGTGTTGTGCAAGGAATTCCATTTTTAATGCACGTGACCTTAGGTCCTGCTGACAGCTAAAAGGGAAAGAGGCCATGACCTCAGATATCACTGGGCCCAGGTCGAGGGCCTCAAGAATCCAAGCTCTGCAAGGTGGTATCACTGATGAGGAAGAACTCAGCGTCCAGAGCCAGACCTGCTTGGGTCCAATCCCAACTCTAGTACATATTTATGCGACCTTAGGCAAGGCATTTTGTCCCTCCATGCCTCGGTTTCCCCACATGGGAAATGAAGATCATAGTTGTACCTTCTTCACAGTGATGTTATTGGGATTAAGCGTGTGAACACATGTGGAGAGCTCAGAATATTGCCTGGCACGTAAGATGATTATTGTTGATTTATTTCCAGAGAAACCAGGAAGATAAATGAAAAAATGAAGGAAAACTGTGGCACTCCTCCCCACCCTCTCCCCTTCCCCACCGGCTGGAAGACGCTCCCGTCCAAATGGGAAATTGAAGCTAAAATAGCACAATAAAGGAAAGGAAGCAGATGGGCTCCCACTCGCTGTCCTGAGGAATGTGCTGACTGTTCAGGAACAGGCCTTTGGCAGTCACTTAACACAATCACGAAGCAAAAGGACATGATCAAGTCTGTCATCAGGGTCAGTGCCAATTTATTCAAGAAAGTGGCGAGGCTGGAAAAGAGCATGTGGGGAACGGGAGGCCTCATACATTCCTGGAGCTAGTTCACAAAATCCCTGGGGCGGCAGTGCCAGGTGATTATGGTGGAGAAGCATCTGCCTTCCCCCCTTCGTCCTTTCCAATGTCCTCAAACGAGCAGCCTTGACCAGAGGCCGGGACTGGGAACTTTGAGCCCGCCATGATAGGAGGATTGGTGCCCTGCTTGGGGGCAGCGGGGTCCAGGAGGGGCTCTAGTGCTTCCTTTATTCAATTTGGCAAACTTGTAACAACTGCCTTCTCTGCCAGGCAGTGGGCTAGGAGCCATGGGGGATGCTGGGAAGAGTGGTGCAGGTAAGGTCTTTGCCCTGGAAGAAATCCAAGAGGATAGAAACTCTGAAGGGTCAGGGACCAAACTGCTACCCCTTTGCCAGGGAGTTTACATGGAAAAAAGAGAACGTCTGGAAAAGATAATGTTTAACATGAAATAACCTCAATTGGTGGAATTAGCGGGGGTGTTATTTCCTGGGGGGTAGAGTGACCTGACAGACTGTAAATTCATTAAAGGAAAGGGTTCGGCCTCCGTCTGTCCCTTGACCAGTCACTAGCATGGTTTTACTCTTAAAGAGACTTACAGGCAGGACATTTAGAGCTCGGTCCTACCAGCTCTGACTGAGAGCTCGGTGCCAGGCTCGATGCCACGTGCTCGCCCATGCTTGAATGTCACAGAAAATATATCTGAGGGAGATTAACGTAAATATTGAATGATTTGGCATGAATCACAGAGAGGCCTGCAGCTGTAATATGGCCCAGTGGTCCTCACGGTGTGGTCTCTGGACAAGTAACATCAACATCACCTGCGAACTTGTTAGAAATGTAGTTTCTCAGCCCCATTCCACATGCACAAAATCAGAAACCCCGGTGGGGGGGGTGCCCAACAATGTGGCCCTCCAGGGCATGCTGGCGCAGGCTCAAGACAGGACCCGTGTCCTAACTGGGTGATCTCTAAAACCCTTTAAAGTGGAATCAGAGGGAGGTGAACCATGAGAGACCTTGAACTCTAGGACACAAACTGAGGGTGGCTGGAGGAGAGGGGGTAGGGGAATGGGGGAACTGGGTGACGGGCATGAAGGGGGGCCCGTGACGGGATGAGCCCTGGGTGTGATATGAAACTGAGGAATCACTGAAATTAACCTCTGAAACTAATAATATGCTATATGTTAATTCATTGAATTTAATTAAAAAAAAAAAAAACCTTAACATAGTGATCTGAAGTGCCATGAAGGTTCTGGGGAAACCTCTGGGGAGTAAGGGGCTTGAGCAGCTCTGTTTTCATCTGCCTCACAAGCTGAGCTGCCACCTCAGATCTTGTTTCAAGAAAGTTCTGCAGACCGACAAAGTTTGGAAACTATAACTTCGTTCTCCCTCTCCTGCCTCATCACCAATACAGACGGGGACACTGAAGCCCAGAAAGGGGAAGTCTCCAGGAAGCAAGGATGGACTAGAAGCCAGGCCTCCGAACTTTTGGCCCAGGATGCTCTGAGGCATCTCGGCCGGCCCCCACATGAGAGAAGAAACAGGAAGACGAGCCTTTGAGCTATATTTTATGAAGATCCTGGGGGCAGTCTGTTTTTCTTTCTAGTTATGCCAGGAAAGGCTTTTAAGGTCCTTAGAGGTAACCCTTCTGGTTTCCTCTCTCCTCCTATGGCCCAGGACTTGTAGCCCCAGACCACCTCCCAGCCAGCCTGACTCCCCCTACCAACCACCAGCATTCATTTCAAGGTGGAACATCATGGGGGACTGCCTGAACTCCCAGCCTCTGCCTCCATTCCCCAGCCTGGCTGCTCGTGCCAGCCTGATGTCTGAGGCTCTGCCCAAATCTACAGCGCCCTGGTCTCCATCCTTTACCCAACGCCACCCCAGGCCCTGCTCTTGCATTGGTATCACACTTTCCCAGCCCCCAACACCTGCCAAGCCTATGGCTCCAGCAGGCGGCTCACAAGGCACGGGACTGAAGTCTGTACCACACACTGCCAATTCTGCCTAAGGCCCAAAGTCTCAGCTAGCCCGACTTCCCTGACTGCTGCCTATGGTGTCTCAGATGCCCGGTATCACCTTTGACCTCAGACTTGAGCTGCTGCCAACCTCATGTTGTTGTTTTCCCCAGGGCAACAGCACTCAGTCCAGCCATCTCCACATGGTGAGGAAAATGCAGCGGCTTCTCTGGGAGCCAAATGACAGCGCTGAGGCTAGTGGGGGGTCTCCGGAGGCTGAGCCTACGTGAGCAAAGTCAGGGCGACTGTGGTGTGGCGTGTGAGTCAGCTGCTTGGCTCTTCACTTGAGGGTGGGGGGGAGGAGACAGGCAGAGACAGAAAGAGAGAGAGAGAGAGCGAGCGCACGTGCACACACAGGGGAAGAGGTAAATTCTGGAGAACAGAGCGAAGGAAAAGAAATTGAAAACATGACCACTAAAAGGCTAACGTTTGCAGGCCAAGCCAGCTCGCCTTGAATGTCACGCAAAGAACGAAAGAGTGTGTGAAACCCTAGCCAGGCGCCCCCTGTCTGACATCTTGGCCTCCGTGGATTGACACAGCAGGGAGTTCACGGCCGGTGGAAGCGAGCAGTGCGAGGGAAGTAGTCGGGCCTCCGCAGTCAGATGGACATTCACCTCCGGGCTCTGCCACTCACTAGATAGTCAAACGTATGTGAGGGACTTCACCTTGAAATTTGGTTCCCTCAGCTCCAAAAGAGGAATGGCAGTACCAGGTTGAGCCATATGAAAATGCTATTTGGTAAGTTAATAAGGTGGAATATCGCCAATTTGATATTGGCTCAACCCAATAGCATCTTTCTCCCAGAGCTCTTGCGCAGATTAAATGAGGTAATATAAAAAAAGCGTCAGCCCCTGACATGTAACAAGGACCCACTAAAGGATAGATGATGATGACGGTGATGACTGTGGGTATCTAACGAATGCCGGTCATCTCATAAATACAGGTCCTGGACCAAAATGCCACTGACTTCATCTGAGGGGTTAAATACAGGTCCTGGACTAAAAAATGTCACTGACTTCATCTGAGGGGTTAAAATGGACCCTTGGCCAAATATCCCTCCTCTCTGGACTGGGTCAGTCTGTAAAATTTCTTGCTTAGGGGCACCTGAGCGGCTCAGTGGGTTAAAGCCTCTGCCTTCGGCTCAGGTCATGGTCCCAGGGTCCTGGGATCGAGCCCCAAATTGGGCTCTCTGCTCAGCAGGGAATCTGCTTCCCCCACCTTCAGCCTGCCTCTCTGCCCACTTGTGATCTTTGTCTATCAAATAAATAAATAAAAATCTTTTTAAAAAATGTCTTGCTTATAGGTCACTCTTTGCGGTGAAGACACTCTCCCCAAAAGCCTCCCATTAAAGAGTCACAAAAGGGAACAGATTCAATCACTGGCTCATTGACCCACTCAACCATTCAGCAGCTGGCATTGAGAGTCTGTTGTGTGAGAGGCTCTGTGCTAGGTGCTGGGTTGCAGAAGGTATGGTCTGTGCCCTGGAGGGATTTGCAATTTGGTATAGGAAAAAGCCCAAGCCAGGTGCTGAAAGCCCATTGTTGACAAGTGTCACAGTTGTAAAAACTGTGTCCCAAGGCTCGTGGGGGTACGGGGGAGGGATCATCTAGCTTTGTTTGGGTTTAGGGAAGTCTCCACAGAAAAAAGTGACATGCCTGATGGACCTTGAAAGAATTCTTTGGATGGAGGAAACGCAGCTTCTGGTAGAACATTTCAAGCAGGGGCAATCTGATATATAGAGACACAAAATTGCAAAGCCGAATGATTGGGATCAGTCAAAGTTCAGTGACAGAGACTGGTCTGAAGTTCAGTGCGTCTGCAGTATGGAGCAGGAAAAGGAGTATCAGGAGCTGAGGCTGATGGGTAGGTCAGGACGGGGTTAGGAAGAGCATTGTGTGCCAACCTAAGGGGCTTGGACATGATCCTATAGGTAAATGAGAACCAACAGATAAGGGTTTCCCAGAGTATCCAGACAAAAAACAACCTGATTTTATCTGAAGTGGGTCCTGGGAATCTGAGATAGAAGGATTTTTTTTATTGTTAGTAATTATTCTCAGCTTTATTGAGGTATAATTTACATACAATAAAGTGGACCTATTGTTAAGTGTACAGTTCAATGAGTTTTGACAAATACGTATACTTAGGTAATAAGTACCAGCTTCAGACTGGGCAAATGGAGCTCCTGCCCTCTGGCCTACACCTCAGTGTGTGTGTGTGGGGGTGTCCTGTGCTTTGTAACACCTCCCTTAAAATTGTCAAAGTTAGGGGTGCCTGGGTGGCTCGGTGGGTTGGGCCTCTGCCTTCGGCTTGGGTCATGATCTCAAGGTCCTGGGATTGAGCCCCGCATCAGGTTCTCCGCTTGGCGGGGAGCCTGCTTCTCCCTCTCTCTCTGCCTGCCTCTCTGCCTACTTGTAATCTCTCTCTCTCTGTCAAATAAATAAATAAAATCTTTTTAAAAAAATGTCGAAGTTCCCCCTTTAGATCCTGGGAGCAGCCAGGGCCAGCAATATCATCTGAGTGGGCTGCCCATTGTACAGGGTGGGTCCCAGCTTGACATGGGGACATAATCCATGTTTCTTCTCTTCAAGACACTCTTTGAGTCTCTAGACTCCTCCCCCACTGTTCTTGGGGCACACCAGGTGTTCCAAATAACTCCAGGACTCTCACCTTTGGGACTCCTGATTGGTACTTAGTTCCAAGAGGGCAGTGTGGCAATGCAGTATTTCTCTGACACAAATGCATGAGATTGGGTCACTAGAATGATACTGACACACTGATTTTGGATGATTCAAATAGTTCCTATAGACAGGAGCTACCTAAAATGCACTTTCTCAGGTTCTGAGCCCTACAAATGGCTGCGTATATAAGACCACCCGTGCAATCAAGATTTACACCATGTGCATCATGGCAAAAAGTGATCTTGAAGGATAGCCAATTTTACTCCTACTCCCCAACCTTGACTACTACCTTCTTGCTTTCTTTTACTATTAGGTCAGTTTTACCTATTCAAGAATTTCAAATAGGGACGCCTGGGTGGCTCAGTTGGTTAAGCAGCTGCCTTCGGCTCAGGTCATGATCCCAGCGTCCTGGGATCGAGTCCCACATTGGGCTCCTTGCTCAGCAGGGAGCCTGCTTCTCCCTCTGCCTCTGCCTGCCATTCTGTCTGCCTGTGCTCGCTCTCTCCCCCTCTCTCTCGCTGATAAATAAATAAAATCTTAAAAAAAAAAGAATTTCAAATAAATAGAATATTATAGTATCTCACCTTCTATGTCCAGTTTCTCTTAATTAGCATAATGCTTTTGAGGCTCTCCATTTTGTAGTATATTCCTGTTTATTGTAACATACCATAGTATATGTTACATATTGATACAAACTTTATTGTGTATTGATATACAATATTGTATTAATTACCATTGTATTAATATTAATTATATTATTATTGTACATTAATGTATTATGTATTACAATTGTATTAATTGTATTAATATACCATTGTATAATATACATTGTATTAATTGTATTACTATACCATTGGTCCATTAAATGGATATACCACAATTTGTTTATCTATTCATGCATTGTTGGACACCGGGGCTATTTCTAGTTTGGGGTTTTTATAAATAAAACTTCTCTGAATATTTTTGCACAAAGTTTTTGTGGGCATATGTTTTCATTTCTCTTGGGTAAAAATACCTAGGAGTGGAATGACTGGGCCCAAACTTTGGCTTATATTTAATTTTATGAGAAACTAGGCTTGATTTCCACAATGATTGTACCATTTTATACTTCCATCCACAATGTAAAAGAGTTCCTATTGCTTCATATCTACTTGGTATTGTTATTTTTAAAATTTCAGCTATTCTTGTGGGTGTGTACTAGTATCTCATGATAGTTTTAATTTGCATGTCACTAATGAGGTTGAGCATCTTTTCATGTGTTTAGTAGCCATTTGTTATGTCATCCTTTGTGAAGTGTTCATTCTTTGGGTATAATTTACAGATAATAAAATGCACCCATTAAAAGTGTGCACTTCAATGAGTTCAGTCTTTTCAAAGCACCAGCTTTTGGTTTCACTTATTTTCTCTTTCTCTCTCTCTCTCTTTTCTATTTCATTGATTTCTGCTCTTACATTTATTATTCCCTTCCTTATGCTTACTTTGGGCTTAATTTGCTCTTTTTTTCCCTAGCTTCATAAATTTGAACCTGAGTCATTGATCTGAGTCCATTCTTTTCTAATACAGATATTGAGTGCTGTAAGCTTTCCCCTAAGTACTGCTTTAGAGGTATCACGCAAATGCTGATATGTTGTTTTTGCTTTGTCGCATTTAAAAATACTTGCCAAATTCTTTTTTTAAATTTAATTTTATTTTTTCAGTGTTCCAAGATTCATTGTTTATATACCACACCCAGTGCTCCATGCAATACGTGCCCTCTTTAATATCCACCACCAGGCTCACCTATCCCCCCAAATCTTTTTATTCATTTGAGAGAGAGCGAGCTTGAGTGAAGGGACAGTCAGAGGGAGAAGCAGACTTCCCCCTAAGCAGGGAGCTGGACTTGGGTCTCGATCCCAAGATCCCGAGATCCCAAGATCATGACCTGAACTGAAGGCAGATGCTAAACCAACTGGGCCACCCAGGCAACACTTTCCAATTCCCTTTCGATTTATTCTTTGACCCATGGCTTCTTTAGAAGTGTGTCATTTCATTTCCAATTATTTAAGCGTTTTCCAACATCTTTTTGTTATTGATTTCTAATTTAATTCTGTTGAGGTCAGAGAACATATTCTCCATGATTTCAGTCCTTTAAAATTTACTGAGCCTCATTTTATGGCCCAGCATATGGTCTCTCTTGGTGAATATTCCACGTGTGTTTAAGAAAAATGTGTTTTCTGCAGATGTTATGTGTAATGTTCTATTCATGTCAATTAGGTCAAGTTGATTGATAGTACTGTTCAAGTCTCCTATATCTTATTGATTTTCTGTTTACTTGTTTTATCAGTTACTGAGAGAGGACTGTTGAACTCTCTGACTATAATTGTGACTTTGTCTATTTCTTCTTTTAGTTCTGTCAGGTTTGGCTTCATGCATTTTGAACTTATTTTTAGGTACATACACATTTAAGATTTGTTATAGTGTTCTGATGAAGTGACACTTTCATCATTATAAATGCCTTTACTCTTGGTAATAATCAGTGTCTTGAAGCTTACTTTGAAATTAATATAACCATTCCTGGTATACCTTTTTTTTAAAGTTAGTTAGCTTGTTTGTTCATTATAGTAATCTCTGCAGCCAACATGGGGCTTGATCGCATGACTCTGATATGAAGAGTCACATGCTATTCCAACGGAGCCAGCCAGGGGGCCCTTTTCCCTGAAATATCTTTACCCATCATTTTAGTTTTAAACTATCTGTCTTTACAGTTAAAAGATGTTTCTTATAGACAGCAAAAAATATTTGAAGCCAATTTTTTTTTTCATTTAGGATAACCTCTGACTTTTAATTGTACTGCTTAGAGTATATTTACATTTAACATAGTTATTGATGTGGTTGGGTTTATGTCATCCATTTCTCTTTGTATTTTCTATTCTTCCCATCTACACTTCCCAATATTGAGTATTTCCTTAGAAACTTTTTATTTTGAAATAATTTTAGATTTACAGAAGAGTTGCAAAGATAGCACACCTTTTACCCAATTTTCTTTAATGTTAACATCTTATGTAAACATGGCATATTTATCAAAACTAAGAAATTCACATTGTTATAATATGATTAACTAGAGACTTCATTTGGATTTTCCCATTAATGCCTTTTTCTGTTCCAGGGTCTCATCCAGGATACTACGTTTCAATTAGTCATCCTGTCTCCCTAGCTATGACAGTTTCTCAGACTTTTCTGGGTTTTGATGACCTGGACAGTTTTGAGGAATATTAGTCAAGATTTTGTAGAATGTCCCAATTTATGTTTGTCTGGCATTTTCTCTTGATTGGTCTGTGGTTGTGGATTTCAGGGATGGATACACTGGGTGATGTGCCCTTGTCATCCCATTATAACATGGGGTATGTGACATCAACATGACTTACTGGTGATTTTAATCTTGATTACTTGGTCAAGGTGGTGACTGTCAGATTTCTGCACTGGAAACTCCTGCTTTTCCCTTTCAAATTGCATTCAAAATTATATATATATATGACTAAATTCAGCCCACACTCAATGGGAGGGGAATTACGCACTACTTCTCTTTCAATTATCTCTTGATAATTGAAATCTTGTCATAGTCTAGCTCCAACATTAGCTGTTTAGATATAGCTAGTTTTTTGTTTTGTTCTGGTTTGTTTGTTTTTTTTTTCTTTTTGCACCTGCTCTCTGGTTTTAAAAAGCCTTTTTAACATATCACAGTCTACCTTCAAATACAATTGTTCCTTTTTATGAACAACTAATATTGCATCGTATTGGTGTACCACTCTTCACTTACCCATTCATTTTGTTAACTTTTTATTAGCCTTTTTTCCTCTGTGAGCCATTTTGAATATAGCTTCTTTTACTATTTTTTTTAACTCACTGAACTTTTCTTCTGCATTGTCTAATCTACTGTTACACCCATCTCATGAACTGATGATTTCAAATATTGTATTTTCCACCTCTAAAAATTCTATTTGGTGTGTATATAAACCTAGGTATATATTAATTTCTTTCCTTACTATATTCCCATTTTCTTTAAATCCTTCAGCATATTTATAATAGCTATCTTAAGGGTCCTTGTTTGCTAATTTTATCATCTCTGTCATTTCTGACTGCTTCTATTGACTGATTTTCCTCACTCCCTGGTTATGGAAGAGCACATTTTCTTTCTTCCTTTTATGTTTAATAATTTTTTTGTTGAATCCTAGATATTGTGAATGTTTCATTGTCAAGTGTCTAGATTTTCTGCCTTCCCTTAGCTATGTTCTGGAAGGCAGTTAAGTTACTTGCATTTCACCAGACTTTCCAGACTTGTTTTTAAGGTTCATCAGAACAGGTCTAGAGTAGCCTCTATTCTAGGGTTGGTTTACCTTTACTGCTAAGATACGACTTTTGAGGCTTCTACTGAATGCCCTGGGTTTTCTTTTTCCTTTTTTTTAATATTTCATTTATTTATCTGGGGGGAGAGAGAGAGAGAGTGAGCATGAAGTAGGGTAAGGGGCAGAGGGATAGGGAGAAACCCCACTGAACAGGGAGCCCAGTGTGGGGCTTGATCCCAGGATACTAAGATCATGACCCGAGCCTAAGGCAGATGCTAAACTGACTTAGCCACCTGGGTGCCCCTGCCCTGAGTTTTCAGAACGTTTCTCTGGCTTTTGGGAAATTGAATGTCTCCCAAACCTGTGAGAGCTCTGGGAAATTCAGCTTACCGTTTTGGGGTATTTTTTGCCTGTTTTGTGGAGTTTTACCCTACATGTGTATAGCTTAGTAGCCAGCAATCTAATCAAGAGGATCTGTATATAGATTTCTAGAACTCTTTTTCTGTGTTGCTCCCTCTTTTCCAGAACTCTGCCTTGCAAATTCCAGGGACCTCAGTTCCCTGGAATCCAATGTCTTTCTCTTTAACTCAGGGAGACCACTCTGCTTTTCTGGAGTTTCCATGTACCATACCATGGTGTGGAAAGTGCCTTCAGGCAGAATCCAGGGGTTATCATAGACTTCACTTCATTTGTTTCTCTTTTCTCATGGGTCACAGTCCTGTACTGACTGCTGTTCAATGTCTGAAAACAGCTCTTTCATTTCTTTTGATCAATTTTCCGGTTTTTTAGTGGCAGGAGACAAAGTCTGATACAAGTTACTGCAACGTGATTGGAAGCAGAAGTCCCCGTAGAGAGTTCTCCAGCAGGGGAGAGACATGATCATACTTGTTTTTAAGAAAAAGCTGGTGGCCACCTGCTGGTCCCTTGGATGCACAAGAGGTAAATACTGAGGCAGAAAAACCAATTAAAAGGTTATTTACGTTGTCTCTGAATAAGCTGATAGGGGTTATAACTAAAAGAGAGACAGTGAAACTGGAGAGATGTGAAAACCTTTGAGGGCTATTTGGGGGTAGGATTGATGAGAGTTGACGATAGACTGGATGAGGGGAGTGGGTGAAGTAAAGGGCGGAGTTCGGGATGACACCCCCCCCCCACCCCAGTGTTCAGGCTTGAACAACTAGAAGGGGATGCCAGTCTCCACTGGGACTGGAGCAGGAAAAGATTTTTTTCCCTTTCCTGGAGGGGGGTGCGGTTTCTTTGGCGGATAGGTGGAGTGGAGATGGTGAGTTCAGTTGCAGACATGTGGAATTTGAGGGGCCTGTGAGCCACCCGAAAGGAGAGGGCATTGAATATGTAGACCTGGGATTTGGAGGGGAGCTGCGGACTGGAGAATTAAATTACGAGTTTATGACATATACATGATAACTGCGCCGTGGGAGTGGGGGAGACTGTCCAGAGAGAGGTTGTCTAATGAGAGGAGGTGGTTCAGGATGGAGTTGATGGCCACGGTGAGCTAGATGCTGAGAGAACGGGCCACAGTCAAGGGCAGTTGTGATGGGGGAGAAAATAGGATAGAGTAAGAGCTTTGTGGGTCTTCATCCGTTGGGAATAAGCCCTGGGAGGGCCTAATGAGGAGGCACAGACCCTGGGATAGGAAGACAAGTTTCTGGAAGAGAAGGTACAGGGCCCCAGGGCACATTCTGCTGCCTTCACTATTCTTTGGCTCTGGTGTGCCCTCCCTGCCTCACCTCCAGGCACAACCATTAACATTATTACAAAGAAAAAGAAGACTAGGACAAACAAAGGCATAATAGAAATGGGAATAGTTTCGAAAACCCGAAGTAAGAGAAAACCTCAACTGGTATTTTGGAGGCAACAGCAGCAGTTGCCAGTCTGTCTCTGCCAGGCCAGCATTGTCAACTTGGCCCCGTGCCCTACAGCTGGGCCCTGTGGCCTGGCCACGCTCCAGCCAGCCCACACATCTTCACCCCCTCCTCTGGCGCTGGGAACCCTGCCAGGGCCTCCCCAGGCAGCCAACCATGTGGCCAGGCTCAGGGAGCAGAGCGGGAGGACTCTGGAACAACTGGGATAGACCGAGAAAGGCAGGAAAAGGACCGCTCTGTGTAGTGGCGGTAGGGAGGCCTGGTGCCCTGTCCCAGGTGCCCATGTTCAGCATCTCCCTGGATTCTTCTTGCCTAAATTCACTCCTGCTTCTCAGAACTAGTGAACTAGCGATGGGGCCGCCATGCAGCTATGACTCAAATTCATCTTTTGTGGCCTATTGTTCTCCATTTGGATGCTCTCTCTCTCTCCCCAATGGGCTGGGAGCTCCCCAGTGCCAGGGACCTGCTGTAGTTACTGTTTGCTCGACTTCTCGACAGGATACCCACTTTGGAAAAATGCCTTGGGCAGGTCAAAGGGGACTTCTTCCTCAGCTTTGCTGTCCATTCAGCTGTGTGGTGTGCTGATAGACTGATGGACTGCAGAGTTCCTTTTTAATGGTGAGCCTCCTGGGGCATGGACAATAGGATCTGGTTCCCCCAAATGTAATTTGCTCTCAATTTCCCAAGGACACAGTTCTTGGGTGTTGCGAGGCACATCTGGATTTCTTTCTTTTTTTTTTTTTTTTTTTTTTTAGTTCAAATGAAAAAATATTTTAACATGTTGGGGGAGAGTTTTCCAAGACTTTTCCTTGAGGAAATTGGAGAACTCTCAGCTGAAAGGGAGAGCTGGTACAGGTTTTTCTCAGCAGGACAGAGCTGTGTGAGGCCAGGACCACTTCTAGGCCATCAGAAAAGAGCCCATGGGGGCGCTTGGGTGGCTCAGTGGGTTAAAGCCTCTGCCTTCAGCTTGGGTGATGATCCCAAGGTCCTGGGATCGAGCCCCACATCGGGCTCTCTGCTCAGCAGGGAGCCTGCTTCCCCCTCCTCTCTCTCTGTCTGCCTCTCTGCCTACTTGTGATCTCTGTCTGTCAAATAAATAAATAAAATCTTAAAAAAAAAAAAAAAGAAAAGAGCCCATGCTCTTCCTCCTTCCCCAGATTTGGGGAAACAGTGCTCTCGTGCTAGCAGCTACTGGGCTTTCTGGGCCACTGGGCGGGGGGATGGGCATCTGTATCTATGAGACTACTTGTCCCCAACGACAAGATCTTTGCCTTCTGTCAACATGAGTCCTCTGAGAGGCAGATGTCAAGATGGGGTTAAATGTGCAAGTTAGTTATGACGGGACGATATCCTGTGAAGGAGGATACAGGGGCAGAAGTAGGGGTAGGCAGGGAGAACCTTGCTATCACCGTGTGGGACTTGACACTTGAGAAAAGAGAGGGCCAAGGAAGGAGGCCTGAGGAGGAAGAGTCTCGAACCGCAGCACAGTTCTGAGAAAAATCTTGGCCAGATTGTAGGGAAATCCCTGAGCGAGCTTTGCCTGCTGGAGTAGTCCCATGTCGCAGGAATGGGCTGAGACCAGCATCCCTGCCAGACTTAGCCATTGGCTGGGAGCAGCCCCGGGGAACATGTGTGAACGCCACCACAGAACAAGAGCAGAGCAGCTGGGCCTGTCAGGGAACTCCCTGCGGCCGACTCTCAGAGGGCGATTTGAGCAGTGTGCCTTTGTGCCCACTACACCAGCCCTGGGGCCTCCTGGGATCTCTACCTTGTCCCCTTGCTCCCTTGCCTGGAAGCAGTCCTCACTGGTTTGTTCCCAAGGCAGCTGTTTCCCCTCTTTCCGCCCAACTCCAGGCCAGACAATCTGCCTGGGCCTCCTCAAACTCCAGAGCAGGGCGCTCATTCTGAGCGCCCCACGTTGATGGCGTGTCTGCTTGGAGTAGGTAGGTAGGTTGTTGGGGGCACTGGGGAGGGCCTGTGGGCTTTGATTCACCCACCCATCAGGTGGTCAGTGCAGGTGGTAGAGATGTTAACAATACCCCCCAAAGGAAGGCTGTGGCTGCTTCTCGCCCTGCCCTGCTTCCTTTGCTCCGAGGTGGGCCTGGAAATTAACTCCTCCTCCACACTGGCCTTCAAGGAAATGCCAAGTCTGGTTTCTTGCAGGCGTATGGGCAAATGGATCCCCGTGAGCTCTCAGCTGATCTGTGCTGCTGGTGGTGGGGAAAGGGGACAAAGAATGGGGTGGTGGGTAACCGAACTGGGCCAGTGGAGACACCTTCAACCGGGATCCCAGGAGAAAACATTTCCTCCAAGGGGTGGCCACAATACTCACCTGGCTGCTGGCTTCTGGCCAACTACCAGGTCTGCTTTGCTATTGTGCCTCTAGGACCTAGTCTAAAGCCTGGGACACAGTGGGTGCCCAGTCCATGTTGGTTGAAGAAATGCCTTCTGGTTTCCCCTCCCAGTGATCCCCTCTGCCCTCCACTGGAATGTCAGGTTCACAAGGGCAGGAATTTGTTTGGTTTCCTGCACCATCCTAACTCAGAGCCTAGTACACAATAAGCATGCAACAAAGAGCATCTGGTAGGTACACAAAGAGGAGGAAAGGGTAGGCCCTGCCTGTGAGAGCTGCCAGCCTGAGGCTGCGACATGTCTCCTCAGGCAGCAGATGGGGGGCCAAGATTGACGCTGAAATAGACACACGGACTCATTTAAAAGAAGTTATGAGCAAGAGCGTGGCTGGCTGCAGCCGGCTGGAGAAGACTCTGACACTGAGGGGGACATGGGAATAACTGAGGTGACAAGAGCTGGCTGGAGCCAGCTGCTCCACATTTCATTTCTAAGCTTCCTACTTATGGGGAACACATGTTTTGACCCAGAACTCCAGACACATGGTCTGACCAAGGGCCTGCATATTGGAAAGTGGGACTGGCCTGGGAAAGCCAATAGGGCCCTTTCTAGACTCATGCTGGAACTGCTTATGGTGGGGGACAGCCCAGATGGAGGCCAAGTCTCTCTCCTGGGAGCTGGGCCATGTTCCTAGGCAGTGGTTCTTACCAGCAGGCCTACCTCCAGACGTCTTGCTGGAGGCTGGCCTAACCCAAGTGCCCTGAGAAAGAAGAAAGACTCCGTGGGCCTATAGGAGAGCAGCAACAGGGGTGCCTGAGTGGCTCAGATGGTTGAGTGTCTGACTCTAGATTTTGGCTCAGGTTATGGTCTCAGGGTTATGAGATCGAACTCCACATGGGGCTCACACTGGGCATGGAGCCTGCCTAGGATTCTCTCTCTTCCTTTCCCTCTGTGCCTCCTCCCTCTTGTTCTCTAAATAAACACTTAAATAAATAAATACTAAAGAGAACAGCAGCGTACCTTCTACCCCCAGCTCGTCCCAGGTGCCCCCCATAGGATTGTCGTCACTCATCACTGTGGCCTCACACCCCTTCAGGTCCTTGATCTGACACAAGAGAAAACCTTATCCATTCATTCATTGCCTTTGCACTCCTAGCTGTTGTCGTGACCAGCTTGGGACTACAAGTGCCCAGAAGGAAGGTTCTGAGGCTCTATCATTCTTTGGGGAAGATTATTCTGTGCAACTTCAGATTCAGTGAGGGCCCGTAAATGGGAGAGAACAAATTAATAAGCCAGTACCTTTCCCATGAGGTGTCTTTAGGTTGTTTTTCTGGGGATGGCTTTGGCCTGAGGTTTTCTCATACTCCATCTGAACCAGGTAGATGAAGGTAGGAAGCTCAGGTTAAGGCCAGGGTTAGGATTCAGTTAGGGCTTAGTCCATGGCTAGGGCTAGAATGAAAGCAAGTGGTCCACGCTGGGATGGAATCCACAGACTTGGTCCTCACTGGGCCACATCAACCAAAGTTAATAAGCCCAGACATTTAGATATTGTCTGTTGTTTTATGAATATTTGAGTAAAAGCTCCAAGTTCAAAATTTGAGATCTAGTTAAAGGTCTGGTGAACTCCATGAATGCAGGAGTTATGAATGAAGTAAGAGTCAACTATGATCGGCCAGAAATGAGACAGTGTCCATTCTTTTAGTAACTGAGGCTCGGCAGAGAGCAGCGTTTGGAGGGGGCAGTTATCTTCAAGCTGAGGAGAGAACGGGTTGGTCTGGAGCCCCAGAGGGGACGGGCTGTCCGTAGAAGAAATACGGAAGGGTTATACTTTCTTTTTATTAGAGAGAGTGGGAGGATGGGACAGCGGGAAAGAGAGAATCTTAAGCAGACTCTACGCCCAGTGCAGAGTTCTTGCCAGGGCTCCATCTCATGACCTGAGCCAAAACCAAGAATCAGATGCTTGACCGACGGAGCCACCCAGGCACCCTCACAAGCATTATCTTAATTTGACCTCAGGACACTCTATGAGGAAGGTCAAATATCATCCCATTTTACAGATGAAACTGAAGCTGAAGGAAGTTAGATAACTAGTCTCCCAGTTCAGAACAGGGCCAGGAGTAGGACCCACTTCTGTCTAACTCTAGAGACTTTATCACTGCCATCTTCTGCTGACTTAAGTTCTTCCTGGGGTCTAGGCTAGCTGTGGGGCTCCCCAGGGGACAGGCAGGCACCAGAGATCTTGGTATTCGTGATGCAAAATTATCCCAAGCATGAGCCACCCAAACTACCCTTCCTGCCCAGTGCCCCTAAAGCTCTGGTCTCCCTCAGAATCCCTCTGGCTGGCCCGTGTGGGCAGGAGCCTCTCCCTGCTGTATGTGCTATCTCTACCGACTTAGTTAGCCCCAAATGACTGGGATGGGGCCACCTACCCCAAACCCCTGCCACCTCCCATCCTCCTGTGTCCCTGAGCCCTGCTGCCTCCTGATAGCTGTGGGAGAATCTGGCAGCGTGCACACAAGATTGGCTGGCTCCTGTCCAGGCTGAATTTCACTGGATTATTTCCTCACTATATTTCTAACCTCTCGGGCCCTCTGGAGACTCAGTCTCAGTCTTGGCTGATTCTGAACAGTCCAGTTTTAGCTCATCTGTGGATTTCATTAGTGTGCTGTTTACTGGCATCTTACAAAGTTTTAAATGAAGCTGTTCCTGGAGATCGAGCCTGGGATTGGTCACTCTGCTCAGTCAGAGCCTGGTGCTGATGAAGCTGAGCACGAGGGCCCAGGCAGCCTGGCCTTGGAGATGGGACCTGCTCTGGGCTGCTGGACACAGACTGAGGCTGTCCCAGACTGTTGCAGGTTAAGCCTGAATCCTAGCCACAGGCCAACTCTAGGGCCCTGAACTACAGGGTGGCAGTGGGAATGGGAAATCACACTAATAACAAACCACGGCACTTGCAAAGACACTGGTTTAGAAGCTTCTCCTAGATGTTCGCTTCCTTTCTCACCAGCTTGTTATCCCCATCATAGGCTTTGATGCTGACCTGGGCCTTTCGGCATTTGTAAAGACGGGGCTGTGATTGTGTGCAGAAGGGTGCTGCACCTGACCCCTCTGGCCATCCCTGTGCTGGCCATCATCTGGCCCTGGCCAAAGTGTCTTGGTGTCTCTCTTGGGGTGGGGGGTATCTTTCCTGCCAGGCCTCCATCCGGGTTCTCTTCTCTGCTCCTCCTCCATATCCCAGCTGTACTGACCCCAACTGACCCCTAGAGGAATCCACATGGCTGACCTGTGGTGTTTATGGCACCTCCGGTTGGGAAGAGTCACATTCACCTCACTCTCAAGATAGCACAGAAAGGTGGGACCAAAACATGGTGACTGTGTTGCCCCAAATGTCCAGATTTCTGCTCTAGTTGTAAAAAAGTCTGGGCTGGCCCTGAGCTGTTCCCCATGCTTATTTACAAGACCCCAAAGAATAAAGCTTGTGTCTAGAAAACAGTGGCAAGGACATTGTCTGGGTCCACGCTGGGTCCACAGAATTGCCCTCGTTAGCTTGGACTTCTCCCCAAGCCAGCCAAAGGGAACCTGTGTTCTGGAGTGTTCTATATATTTTGCTGGCTCTGCAAGTATGTTGACTATACCTTCTATTCTGTTCATAGTAGTATTATTCTCCTCTGTCTCCTCCCTTGGCACAGAGGAGCGGTTGAGTGTAAGGGAAACAGCAGAAGCTGAACCCGTCAGCCTCATCCCTCTGCACACCTTTGGCGTTAGGCTGCTGCACAGCACAGTTCTGGGCTGGGGGGAGCTTTGCTTGTGTGCAACGTGATGGGTGCTATGGGTTGCATGTTTGTGTCTCTCTTGCGATTCTTACGTTAAAACTCTAGTTCTCAGTGTGATGATATTTGGAGATGGGGCCTTTTGGAGGTGATTAGGTCATGAGGGTAGACCCATCACATGGGATTAATGCCTTTATAAGAAGAGACACCTCCTGTCCCCCTCCTGCCCTCCCCCCTTGCCGCTCTTTGCCATGTGGTGATACCATGGGAAGGACTGAACTGCCAGAACCTTGATCTTGGACTTCCCAGCTCCAGAACTCTGGGAAATAAACATTTGTTATGCATCCAGTCTATAGTCTTTTTGTTGTAGCAGCCTGAACTAAGACAATGGAGATCCTCAACCCAACGGGTTTTGCAGTGCCCAAACTATGGCTGGTCCTGGTTTTGAAAATGGGCCCCTCTGGAGTTTAGGTTTTCAACCAGAGCTTGAGAAAGAGGATGGCCGCAGAGTGCTGGTCTCCATTATAGACTCTTCTCGAACATGCCATTTGGTAAAATGTCTCTCAGAACCTCTTGGTCTTTCACGGTTAGCAAAACCCACCAGCTGGTCATGCTTGCCAGCTCCTTCTCTACTAAGGGTGACTGTCCAGTGGAGCTGAAGATCCGATTTTCAGTTTGATTTTGATTCTGTGAGATCTGACGGTTACTGAAGGAGTGATTGCTCTAGGTCCAGCCCTGTGGAACTACGGGGTACAAAGCAAAGTCTTGGTTCCTATCCTTGGGGGCTTGCAGGTGAGTTGGAGAGCTAGGTGGGAGGCACAGAGACCATTTCAGTCCAGTGTAAGGGGACAGTCTACTCCTTCAAGGCAGAAAGTGGGGCCTCTTCTTTTCTGCGTTCTCTGCAGTGAGTGTGCAAAAAAGAAAGAAAGAAGCCAGAGCTGAAGAAATGCAGAAAAGCTCACATTGCCCACCCCACATTCTCTCTTTTCTTCTTCTCCAAGAGCTTATGGGCTCATTTTTCAAAGGCTGGCTTACCCAAACTCAGAGGTTCAAAACCTCCCCATATTCATATCTATGGCCCTATCCATGTGGTGTGCAGGGGAATCAGTGTGGGAAAGAATCTCCACCGTCCCCATTCTCGGGGAGTTCGCTACCTGGAAAGGGAAGGAAAATGGCCCCAAACATACAAGAGGGTGGGGCTCTCTTATTTTGTAAGTGTATTCCTGAAATCTGTGTAGGGGTGGAATTCTGTATTTGATGCCCTGTGGAAAAAATCACTGGTTGAGGAAATTCTGCAGTGAAAAATTTTAAACTGATGATGTTGAATCATTGACTATGTATTTCATTTCTCCATGGCATGTTTTGCTTATTAGAGCCTGGATCTATTCATTTACCAATTACCTAAGAAAAATGCATCTATCTCCGTGAATACCAACACAAAAGAAAGTAAATCGATACTGACTTATAAAAGGGAATAAATGTACGTTACTTGCAGTAACTTATTTTTCAAAATGAAGAGTCACACCCTAATGGACCCTTGGGATTATATACTAAGAGGTCGAAGTCATGTACAGGGTGCCTGAGGTCAAGTCCCCCACCCCACTTCCTCAGGAGGGAGCCTGCTTCTTCCTCTGTCCCTCCCCCTTTCCCTCCTTGTTCTCTCTTTCTTTCGCTTTCACAAAAATAAAGAACTAAAATCTTTTTTAAAAAGTTGTGTACAAATAAAAGGGAATCTTCTCACGGTCCTCATTCAACAGACTGTTAGAGAAATGTACTTTACATTTATATTTAAATCTCATAGAGACCTACTACCTAGTTTCACCTGTGGACTCCACAGAGAACAGTGAATCAGAGAGACTGTATTTGGATCCCACTTCTGCCACTTATTGAGTGACCTTGAGCAAGTGACTTAGCTTTTCTGGCCTTCGGTTTCTTTGGCTATAAGATGAAGACAATCATAGCAACTAGCTTGTACGGTTGTGGTGTGCGGGAAATATGACACTGAATGTCAAGGGCAGGGATTGATTGGATTAGGTGAAGGTAGGGGCTGTGAGAAAGGGAAGTAGCCTAAGGTGACTCTGAAGCCTAATTTCACTACCTCAGGGGTGAGTTCTGCCCATCTGTACCCATGCAGATCAGGGCCTGGGATCTGAGGATCCCCTGGGGAGGCACATGTGGGTTTCGGCAGGCCATAGACAGATTCTTCCATGCCACCCTTGTGGTCAAGGCGTCTGCTGGGGCT
The DNA here is from genome assembly GCF_009829155.1 of Mustela erminea. Classification (NCBI taxonomy): domain Eukaryota; kingdom Metazoa; phylum Chordata; class Mammalia; order Carnivora; family Mustelidae; genus Mustela; species Mustela erminea. The sequence goes on along the minus strand of NC_045635.1, from coordinate 109,189,904 downwards.
GGGTGACAGCCATAATCTTACTGTAAGCGAGAGCTCACTTGGGTAGCTCATGTACTCAAAATAGAACAGTAGACTCACAAATGACATGCAAACCTGGAAGGCTTCTGGAGCTCACGATGATGACCCTGCCCTCCCCCACGGCCTAGCTGAGGTCACCTGCAGCTGCAGGAGAACGTGTCTGAGCATCCGACCTCCCGTGCCTGCAGCCCAGGGAGCTTGCCCAGCTCCATGCAGGAACCCAACCCTCAGGGACCCCTAGGGGGAGAACGGGAATCACTGGGAAAAGGCCCTTGCCCCCTACCCCATTCCAGCCATCCCACCAGCCAATTAGGAAGAGTGTCTCCACCGCTTCTCAGCCAGTCCCCACCTGGATGGGGCCCCAGTTGCCCTCAGGACCATGTGCTGTTTAGCTCTCTCTCCATCGGCTTCTCTTTTTTTCCCTTTCTCTACTTCCAAATGTGTGCTTCACATGATCACCTCCCCCCGACCCCCAAATTACCTAAACCCAAGTCCTTGTCTGTGAGCCTGTTTTGGGCCCGGTCGGGATGCGGGGGCGGGGGCAGTCCAGGACAGCCAGGCAGGTGGGGAAACTGGAGCTTCAGAAAAGCTCCTTACAAAAGAAAGGGATAAGCCTACAGACATCTGTTTTGAAAACACTTTATTTCCCTTACATCTTTGTTATTCAAAGCGTGGAGGAGCAGCAAGGGCATTGCCTGGGAGCTTGTGAGAAATGCAGACCCACCCCAGGCTGGCAGAATCCCGGTCTGTCCTCTAACAAAGATCTCTAGGTGGTTGGGCGCGCTTTCCTGTTTGAGAAGCCTTGCCCGCGTGATCTTCCTGGGCTCTCCCAAAGGGGTTAGGAGAAAGTATTGCCTCCTATAGTGGGTTGAATAGTGTCCCCCACGCCCCCCCTTTGAAATTCCTGTCCACCCAGAACATCAAAACATGGCCTTATTTGGACACGGGGTCCTTGCAGATGTAATTAGTTAAAATGAAGTCTTACTAGAGCAGGGTGGGCCCTATGTGACCAATATCCTTGTAAAAAGAGAGGATACGCAGATACACACACACACAGTAGCAGACCAACTGGCAGAGGTCATACCACCACAAGCCGGGGAGCCACCGGGACCTAGGAGAGGCAAGGAAGGATCCTCCAGTTGAGCCTTCAGGGGCCGTGTGTCCTGCCGGCACTTTGGTTTTGGACTTCCAGCCTCCGGAACTGTAGGAGCACAAATGTCTGCTGTTTCAAGCCACCGAGGTTGTGATATTTCATTGTAGTGGCCCTGAGAAACGAATATACTGTTATTCCCAGGTTGGCAGCCACCAAAGTGGTGAAGCCAGAACTTGACCTAGGCAGTTTTTGTTGTTAATTCAATACCCTGCAGTGGGTGTCAGGCCCCAGGGGTCTCTGGCAGCATTTCCAGGGCCCTGTGCTTAGGCCTGCCCTGCCCTGTGCTGTCACCCAGGACTTGGAGGCAGGCACAGGAATGCATTGTTCAGGGACACAGCTGACATGGGGTTGAGAGGGCTGGTTAAGCTGGTGGATGGCTGAATGGGGATTGAGGCTTAGAACAGGGACCCCAATGCCAGACGATGGAAACCCACAGGGATGAGAGGGAAGTTCACCATTTAGGTGACAAGGAACAACAAGACAGAAATGGGACGGGGAAAGCTAGCTTGACAGATGTTCTGATGGAGATAAATATTGGGGCGTGTGGGTGGGCAGTCCATGTCACCTCAAGCTCTGCTGAAGCTGAGTGTGTACTGCGGTTGGTGACAAAGGAACACAGATTTCAGCTGCATTATTAGAAATGGGGTGCCCCTTGTAAGCAGGGACCGCATACCCAGCTTCCATTTTGTGATGCTCTTGCCACCTGGAGGACAAGGTCACAGCAGGGGCACTAAGTTTTAAAGAGGACTGCAAACTAGAGAGTGTTTGTCGGGTGACCAGAACAGTAAGGATTCAGAAAAAAAAACAGCGATAAATGCTGCCATTTAACGAGCACTTCCTACGTGCCAGACATTGGCGAGGCAAGGTAAGATAGGCAGTGTCCCTGCCCTTGGAAAGCTTACAGCCTACTGGGCAAAGACAGGCGATACATCCCCAGGCAGATAAACACAGTAAATATGCTTTAAAACCCACAAGTGCTGCAGAGGTTTGCAATGTGCTCCGAGGTCTGTTGCCCAGAGAACCTGATCGAGACCAGGGATCAAGGCAGGCTGCCTGGAGGAAATGGCATTTCCATCTCTGAGCCAGCTAATGAAGGCTAACTAAATGTTACCCAGGGGACCACGGCACCTTTTAAACAAACAGGGCAGCAGGTTCAAAGGTCCTGGGGCAAATTTGAAGACCTAGGAGAAGAGTTGTATTAAAAGATGTGGTTTGGTTAGATAAGAGTCTTGGAAACATCATTTTGGCTGCATGGTAAGGAACGGATTAGAGCGAAGAAAGAGTGGGTACAGTCAGGCAGACCAGTCAGGAGGGGGTCATAGCCATCCCGTGCTAGTTACATACTGCCATTCTAACAAAATACCACAAACTTTGTGGCTTAAAACAACATTAATGTGTCCTGTTACAGTTCTGGAGGTCAGAAGTCCAAAATGGGTCTCACAGAGCTAAAACCAAGGCGTCAGCAGGGCTGTGTGTTCCTTCTGGAGGCTCTAAGGGGGAATCCATTTCCTCGCCTACTCTGGCTTCTAGAGGCTGCCCACATTCCTTGGCTCATGATGTCTTTCCAACTTCAAAGCCAGCATTGGCTGATTGAAACTTTCTCATGTCTCATCAACTCTGCCTCTGAGTCTCCCACCTCCCTCTTTCCCTTACAAGGACCGGCATGATTATATTGAGGCCGTCTGCACAAACTGGGCCAATTTCCTAATCTCCCTCTTTGAAAGTCAGCTGATTAGCCACCCTAATACCCCCTTGCCATGTAACCTAACACATTCACAGGTTGTGGGGATTAGGATGTGGACATCTTTGGGAGCCATTATTCTGCCAACCACACCTCCTGATTTACATACATTACCTCATTTACTCCCCTATCCCTCCCTTCCAAGTTGGTGCTATTAATCCCTTTATACACAGAGGCTGCTGAGGCTCTGGGAGGTGGCAGCATCCAGAGTCAGACTCCAGGCCGCCCCACCGCAGACCCTGTGATCTTAGTTTTTGCCCCATGCTGTCTCTCCATGTGCTATGAAGAGAACGTGCAAGGCAGGGGAGCTGACTTCTGGCATGTGATGGGCCAAGTTCTGGGTGGCTCCAGAAGGCAGACCAGGTTAATAGTCACAAGAAGGCAAATTTCAATTTCTAACAACTCAAATGTTAGAGCCAGAGAGGACCCCAGAAGTCTTCTAGCCCACTTGCTTCTAAGGAAACCAAGGCCCAGAGAGGGGACGTAATCCAGTCAAGGCCACACAGTTAATCATCTACACAGAACTCTCAATTATAGTTGGTATGGGCTACAGTATTAAGTGAGGGGTTCCCTGTCACTGGGGGAAGCTGGTCATCTGATGGGGCGCCAGCATGGACATTGCTGGTTATTGTGGAGCATGTTGAGGGTAAGTTTTTAATAACCACAAAATGTAAAAGTTTGCTAATGGTTTGGTTGTGTTAATAAGTTAGAGCAGTTCTTCCTACAGTGCATATCACTCCCAACCATTTGTCCTCTGCTGTAAGGTTTTTATAAAAATCGGGCTTAGGCATAATTTGCATACATTAAAATTCATCATTTCACATGTACAGTTCAATCAGTTTTAACAAATGTGTAGTCATGTGACCACCACTGCCACATTCATAAGAAACGTTCCCATCACCTCAAAAATATCAAAAAGATCTCTGTGCCTCTCCTTCTTGTTTATTTTTTTAAAGATTTTATTTTTTTATTTGACAGGCAGGTCACAAGTAGGCAGAGAGGAAGGCAGAGAGAGGGGGAAGCAGGCTCCCTGCTGAGCACAGGGACCGATGCAGGGCTCGATGCAGGGCTCGATCCCAGCACCCTGAGATCAGGACCTGAGCCAAAGGCAGAGGCTTAACCCACTGAGCCACCCAGGTGCCCTAAAGATTTTAAGTAATCTCCACACCCATCATGGGGCTCAAACTCACCACCCCAAGATCAAGAGTTGCATGCTATACTGACTGAGCAGGCCAGACGCCCTGAAATTGCATATATATATATATATATATATATATATATATCTCACATATATTTTTATCCCCAGGGGTACAAGTCTGTGAATCTCCAGGTTTACACACTTCACAGCACTCACCAAAGCACATACCCTCCCCAATGTCCATAATCCCACCCCCTTCTCCCAACCCCCCTCCCCCCAGCAACCCTCAGTTTGTTTTGTGAGATTAAGAATCACTTATGGTTTGTCTCCCTCCCAATCCCATCTTGTTTCATTGATTCTTCTCCTACCCACTTAAGCCCCCATGTTGCATCACCACTTCCTCATATCAGGGAGATCATATGATAGTTGTCTTTCTCTGCTTGACTTATTTCGCTAAGCATGATACGCTCTAGTTCCATCCATGTTGTCGCAAATGGCAAGATTTCATTTCTTTTGATGGCTGCATAGTATTCCATTGTGTATATATACCACATCTTCTTGATCCATTCATCTGTTGATGGACATCTAGGTTCTTTCCATAGTTTGGCTATTGTGGACATTGCTGCTATAAACATTCGGGTGCACGTGCCCCTTTGGATCACTACGTTTGTATCTTTAGGGCAAATACCCAGTAGAGCAATTGCTGGGTCATAGGGTAGTTCTATTTTCAACATTTTGAGGAACCACCATGCTGTTGAAATTGCATTTTTAATGAAAGAATAAATTGATGAATAAATTCACGATGGAAAAGTCCAAACTACTCAGGTATTTTGGAAGACCTCCTTGAGCTCCCTTTCTCATCCCAGTCCCTTTTCTGAAGGTGATCACCCTTAAGGGTTTCGGGTATCCTAAGCTTTCATCTATGTACTTGCCTACTGTGAAAGTTCATTGTGTATGTCAACTTGACGGGGCCATGGGCTGTCCAGATTAAACACCATTTCTGGGTGTGTTTCTGAGGGTGTTTCCAGATGAGATTGGTATTTGAATTGGTGGACTCTGCAAAGTAAATCGCCCTCCTCAGTGTGGGTGGGTATCATCCTGAAGAAACCTGAATAAAACAAAAAGAGGAGAAAGGGCCAAATCGTCCCCTTTCTGCCTGCCTGCTTGAGCTGGGACGTCAGTTTTCTCCTGCCCTGGGGCTGGGACTTCGACCATCCTTGGGCTGTCCTGGCTCTCCTGCCTTCAGACTCAGACTGGGATTATACTGCTGGCTATCTTGGGTCTCAGCTTGCAGACATCAGTTTGAGGGACTTCTCGGCCTCCATAATTGCATGAGGCAATTCCTCATAATAAATCTCTGTCTCTCTCTCTATTCTATTAGTTCTGTTTTTCTGGAGGACTGTGACATGTACACAGTACATACATTACATGTATATGAACTTACTTGTGAAAAAAGATAGCTGTAGGGCCCCTGGGTGGTGCTGTTGGTTGCGTGTCTGATTTCGGCTCGAGTCACGATCTCGGGGTCCTGGGATCGGCTCCACTTTGGGCTCCCTGCTCACCTTGGAGTCTGCTTCTCCCTCTCCTTCTGCCTATGCACAGCGCGTGCTCTTTCTTTTTCTCTCTCCCTTAAATAAATTTTTAAAAATCTTAAAAAAATAAGATAGTTGCATGTAACATTTCTATTGTGTCATACACATTGTCCCACAGCTTGTTTTTTTTCCCACTTAACTATATGTCATGGGTAATTTCCTATATGCACTTATTTATGCCTATTGCACTTCAAAATAATCTTTGAAGTGAAAATAATCTTTGAATAATGCATAACATTCCACAGTATCTGTGGCTGTCCTGTTAACTCCTTTAACCAATCCCCCACAGGCAGGTGTTTAGGTGGCTTTGAGTTTTGCCCTGTTACAGACGATGCTGCAACAACCAGCCTTTGTGTACTTGCGCCAGTCTCATAAATTGAGAGAAGTGGTGTGCTTGCTGGAGTGGGAGAAAGAGAGATGAAGTTTCAGCGGACAGAGAATAGCCCCGAACCTTGCAGTGGCGGCAGGTGCCCCATGTGACTGTCATCCGGGAAGTTCATTTTGGAGGCTGTCTGAGGGCTTTGGTAGGTGCCTTCTAGCTCCAAGGATTTGAGATTGTCTGATTTAGCCAAGATCACATCCCATGACCAGAGCTGCCTCTCTGGTCTGCTAACTCCCGGGCCCACACTCTGCTTCGGCCAGCTCTCTTAGGTCCCACGAGGTGAAGGAGTCTGGAGGGGGGGCGCTTTAATTTGGGGGAAACTGTGTATTGTTTTGATGAAGACTGTTCTGACTTAATGCTTTCCAGCTCCAGAGAGACCACATGCCACCCCTGCACAATAGATATGATGAAGCCAAGAAATAAACTCTTCTCTAGCAGCAGGGGTGGTGAGGAGACCATTGTTTTCTAAGGAAATGAAGGCTCAGAGAGGGGAAGGAATTCACCCAAGGCCACACAGCTAATTAGTAGCCTCACTTTCTACCTGGGGGGTAGAGGCAGCACCTTCTTCCAGATGCAGCATGTTCCCTGGGAGTGTGAATAGGCTGGAGGTTTTGGAGCAGGACAGGGTGAAATTGTTAGCTCTGAACTGAGTCCTTTTCTCAGCCTCTGCTCCTGCCCAGGATGAGCCCGTCAGAGACTGGGGAATGGTAATATTGCAAATCCTACCCTCCTAAATCCTACCATATGTGTCTAGGGAAGGGCTGTTGACCAATACCAGTTCCAGAACCATTCACACAAACTCACCTACTTCCCGGAGTCTCTATGCTGGTGAAGAAGGAAGTGGTAGTTGAGAAAAGAAACAAATACAAAACTCATGACCATTTAAAAGCATTTTCTGCTCTCAAAGGGCCTTCCCATCTTTTATCTGCTCATCACAAAGTAGGAAAGGCAAGCTCTATGTTTCACATTGCAGAAATGAGGACACTGAGGCCCACTGAGAGATTGAGGTGTTTGCCTCAGGTCATGCACGCATCAAATTGGCCAGAATGTTGGTGGAGGGACCCTGGTTTCCTGATTCCCAGCCAAAGGCTTTTGCCAACACATTTGATCACTCCCCAGACTGCCAGGGCCCTGTGATCAGCCTCTGGTGCATGCCTGTGCCCACCTCGGAAGAGACACTGCACTGTGTCTGGTCTTTTATGTCCAGAAACCATGTGAACCTGACAGTCTGTGACCCTTGAAGAATGAGGAGGGCAGTCTGGCTAACAGAATCCAAATGCTTAGGGCCCGGATGTGGAAACGCCCAGCCACGGTTCGGATGGGCCCCGACCAAGTATGGAGCAACTCTTCAGCCTATTAAACACGCAAGTGTCTGTAGCCTTGAATGGGTGAAAATGATGCTCAAGGGAGTCTTTAGGGAAAAAAATAAGAGAGCAGAAGGCTTCTCTGAAAGGACTGGAGAAGCCCAGCTGGCTGAAGCAGAAGGTTTGTCTGAGGGAAGAGTGGGAAGTAAGATTGGGGAGGCAGGTAGTTTTTTTCCAAGATGGCTGCAACAAGATCTCTCATTCCACAGGCTCTTCTTACAATGTGACTCTGACACCGCCCCCAGTGAGATACAGGGGCTATGGTCTTTCCCCTCACAACCAGGTAGGCTTGTGATTATGGCCGAAATGAGGTTAAGTGACTTTGGAGGCTAGGTTGTAAAGGGGTTACAGTTTCTACCTTGTTTGCTGCAACACTCACTCCTGAAACCTCCAACCTCTCTGTGAGTCACTGGACAGCAGCCATGCTGGGAGGAAGCCCAAACTAACTCCTGCGGCGAGATCACAGGACTCAACTCTGAGACTGCGTGGAGAGAGAGAAGCCTGGCTGTCTCCAGCTGCTCCAGCCCCATCGTCCCCAACCCTCACGCCTCCAGCTCCAGTCACTCTCCTGCCGCAGCCTTCTGAGGGACCCTGAGCCTGAACAGTCCGGCTGAGCCCTTCTCCCGTTTCTGACCCACAGAAACCAGGAGACTAATAAAAGAGTGCTGTCATCTTAAGTCACTAAGGTTTGGCTTTGTGGCAAGTGAGGTTGGTGGAAGCAGGATACCATTGTACAAAGAACACTGGCTTGGGAGTCAGGAGAGCTGCATTCCTACGTGTGGCCCTGCCAACAACTTGCGGTGGGGCCTTGGGCAGGAAATTTGTCTCTGAACCCTGATTTCATTATTTGTAAAGACAAGATACTAGGGTGAAATGATTTAGAAAGACCTTTCTAGTTCTAAAAATTCCTTTGTGGTGCCACACCTCAGAGAAGTTAGAACTTTATCCTTAAGCAAAGGGGGAATGATTGAGCGGAAGACATGCTGAGAGAAGGTTCTAGAGAGAAAAAATGTGTGAATGAAGACAGAGCTGGGGAATCCTTCCTCTTTCTCAGACAGGTGGAGGTGAGCACTGAAGTGATGAGAAGCCCCAGAGAGGTACCTGACAAGGGGAAGAGATAGGAGGGGGAGGGGGGCAAGTCAGAGACATGCAGTTCACCGGCCAGGTTCAGAGCCCACAGCTGCAAAGTACCAAACAGTCCTCTCTGTCCCTTTCTACCTCAGACCCATCCACCTCCATCTACCTGAAAGACCAGCTATTTATCAAATCTCTGCTCTATCTTCCTGGTGGGATTTTTCATGCTTTCCCCGCTCTGGAACAAGCCCACAAGGCTCACCACTTTGTTCAAATGGAGCTGAGACTAGCCTTGTGCCCATTTCTCAGATGTCAGGGCCTCAAGCAGTAATCACCACAGGTAGCCCCGCCCAGGGAGAAAAGCCAGGCCAAATGCTTTCAGTGACTTCCTTTGGGTCCTTTATGGGTCTGCCCAGGACCCCTGACCTCGGGCTTTGTTTGAGTCTTTAGCTGTGGAGAATTTGGGTTACATGATACTCCCACTGCCACAGAATCTCCAGGCTGCCATTTCTATAAGACAGAGGTAGTCCTAGCTCTTGGCTGGGGATGGTCTCTCAGGAAAACAATGGGCAGGCTGGTGCCAGTGGGGATGGAGTAAGTTTGCTTCTTAGCAACAAAGGGAGCATTTGAGTAGAAAAGAAGCCTGCGGGTCCTCTGGGGCTGTCTCAGTTGGTTATTTCTCTCTGCTCCTACACAACTTCAGGCAGCTCAGGGACCTGGACTCCCGTTGCCCGTAGCCTGTGACCGGCACCGCCCCTGAGTGAAAGGGAGCTTAGGGTCTGCAGTCCTCGAGTGGAGGAGTTGACTTTTTCCACACCAACCCTGGCAAAGGCTCACACGCTATTCAGAGAGCTACAGAAATGGGAAGGCTGCAGCCGAGGAGAAATAGGAAGACAGCATTGGGAGGGCCGAGCTATTTGAAATGGGCTCTCCTGTCGGACCAGGGTTGAATACTGAGCTTCTCTGGAGGGAGGTCAAGGACACAGCTGAAGCCTATGTACAGCTCCCTCCCTCCTGTGTCCGCGTGATAATAGCTCCTTCCTATTGAACCCTTGGTAACAGGCACTGTTCTCCACATTTTCCATGGATTATCTCACTTAATCCGTCACAACAGCTCAGTGAGGTAGGTCTACTATTATTCCTATTCTAGAGATTAAATATTAATAATTTTTTAAAACCCCAAGGCACATAGAGTTTTAAGTAAGCTAGTAAGTGGCTCAACCAGGATTATGAACCCGGACAGTTTGGCTCAAGAGGGCAACACCTAACCATGAGGCTTACTGCCTGTCACACGACAAGCCAGCTACATGGACCCAGCCTCCGGGACTGCCTTCTGAAATGCCCCTTCAGGCCTGGCTGTCTTGGGGCCTACGTCATGCTCTGAATATGGTAACAGCCACCACCTCACTGAGAGCTCACCACGCGCCAGGATTGTGCTAAACACTGCCCGTTTAAACAGGGAATAGGTATCGTTGCTTTCTCCATTCTACAGCTGAGGAAGCTGAGGCTCCCCGAGGGTTAATAACATGTTCAAGGTCAAGCTAGTAAGTAGCAGAGGCAGGATCTAAATCTGAACCGAAGTCTGATTCCAGAGCTCTAGGAGCACATTTTACCCATTCATTCCCTCAGCCAGCCCAAAGGTTCTAGACCATCCGCGATGTGGCAGGCACTGTGCTCTACACAGGTGGATATGCACAAGCGGCGATGTTCCTGCATTTCTGACTCTCTCTAGCTTAGACCGCTCTCCAGAACTGCAACTAGCTCCTGAATCCCACCGCCTGTTTGACACCACAATCTCAGGCGAACAAGTTCAAAATGGCACTCTTGATACTTCCTCCAAAGTCACTTCCCCCAAAGGCACTTCCCCAAAGCCTTCCTCAGTTCTGCAAATGGCATCACCATTCACACAGCTGCTCTAACCGGGACTCGGAAACCTCAAGGTCGTCTTTGAATCCATGCCCTACATCCCATCTATCAGCCTGTCTTCTTGACTTTATCTCCAAACACATCCTAAATCTTTCACAACTCTCTCCATCCCCCACTTTCCCCACCTATGTGTTCCCTATAGAGAAGTCAACACTACCTGAAAATATGAACCATCCTGTGTCACTCCGCTGGACCCCCAGGTGCTCCTAACTCATGAGGCCCTGCCCAGGCTGGCCCCTGTGCGGCCGCCCCAGCCTCGAGCCCTCTCTGTTCTCCTGCCTTCTGCTCCTCTACCGTGCCAAGCTCCTTCCCTCTTTTGCCTTTGCTCAGTACCTCCCTCTGTCTGGAATGTTCTCCCCCAGATCTCAATTTAAATGTCACCTCCTTAGAAAGGCTGTTTCCCCTAGCTTCTATAAAGTAGTCACTCTCTCCTCTCGGCGTGGCTCTTATTACTAACGAATATTTTCATTTTTAGTTCCTATGCACTCGTCTCCCCCACCCACCAGAATAAAAAGCTCCCTGACAGCAAGGAGCTGACTTCTCTCTCTTTTTTTTTTTTAAGTAAAAAGGACCACAGACTTTATTAAAAGTCAGTAAAGGTAACATATAGTATGTACAGATGGCACATGATGCTGATCTTCGCGTGCTTAGATGTAGTGTACTTGTTGACGGTCATGTGCTTTGTAAGCCCATGATTCGCCATGACTATATTCTTAGCCAGGTGTTACATAATGCGTAGAAGGGATTCTTCAGTGTATGATAGATAATGCTGTAGAGTTGGTGTCCATGCACTGTTATCGAAAATTTTCAGTGCTAAGCAAAAAGCTCCTGCTGCAATCTGAGAAGGAGGAAAGTGCACCACATCGTAGTCCAAAACAGTTAGTTCCATCAGTATTTGGCCAAAGTATGTTGCTCAACATCAACCTCTCCAATCTTAGATGCTCTCCGAAGGAAATGCAGGGGTAGAGGGTGGCCCAGACCAAAATAAGATCTTAGAATCTCCATTTCCATCTGTCTGATTTGGTACTTGGTGTAAGTGTTGTCAGTCACAAAGGCAAAGTCACCAGTTTCTGGAGGGTACATTTCTTCATATTTGCTTGCAATAAACATGGCAGTGACACCAACCAGCTGCAGCATCTTCTTGGGCACCCAATTATTCTGCGTGAACTGATCAATAATGAAAACGGTCATGTACATGGTCTCCTGAAGTAACCTGAACTTCATCTGAACCTGTACTAGCCCAGTCAATAAGGTTAGCTCTCGTGTTTCCAGTGACTTCATGACCCAGTAGGTATTTTGGTCTGATGGCTTGCTCTTCCTCGAGTTGTCTCAGATAAGCATAAATATCTTTCACATATTCACTACAAAGGTTTGGATCAGCTCCATCTTCGGCATCCACACCATTCACTGCAAGAATTACATCAGAGAACGCCTGACACGGGTATTCTTCTTCAGGGCACATCCAGATGTTTCCATTCAGCTTGGAGAGGGAGTAGCAACCAAAATAGGCTCAGGCAAAAGTTTTTCTTCTTTAACGGGCTCAGGTTCTGACACAGGCTTGGGTGACTTCTCCAGAGGTTTAGGTATTTTTTTAGCAATAACTTTTCCAGGAACCAAAGTTTTTGCTTCCTTTTTCAGAGGCAGTTTGGCCTGTGGTTGTTCACTGACTTTGTTACCAACGTCGCTGAGGTCTGTTCTCGGCCGCAGCCCAGGCCTGGAGGCTGTAGTCATGGTCAAAGGCACGCGCTTTGCGCCTCCCATGCTGATCTTCGCCTCATTTCCAGCATTAACTTCTGTGTTCCTGGTGACCCGGAGTGCCATGACTTGCTCTCCACCAGGCAGCACTTCAGTGGGGAGAAGCAGACCACAGGAGTCACCAGCGAGCCGGGGACCTGAACCCAGCACAGCTCAACAACCATTTCTCCGCAGCAAGCCGGAGGGGCTGACTTCTCTTATTCGTCATTTTCTTCTCAGCCTCTAATATAGTGCCTGGCACATAGCAGGGGCTCAACAAAGTGGCGTTGGTGGATAAAGTTGGTGGGCAGCAAGGGGGGGAGGGTACACAGAGGGATGCACGGTCCTTGGGAAATGACAAAGGAACAATAGTCTGGAAGCGGCACAAGGAAGTAAAGAACATGCTGACCCTTCTCTGAGCCTGAGGCCACAGGAGGAGGAGAGGGTGTGAGGCTTCCGAGTTTCCACTGTCACTCACCAGTCAAGGCACTTAGATTTCCTGAGCCATATGCCCCATTTGAAAATGGAAATAAAGCTACTATCACCTAGCAGCGTTGCTGGGGTGGGGGGCTCCGTTCAGATCCTCCCACTTCCCTGCCCTCATCTGCTAATTACTACTCCCTTGCTCACTTCTCTCCTCCGCCCCACAGGCCTTCTCTGCATTCTGGTCCCTGGATCGTGGCAAAGCTGTTCTCTCTGTCCAGAATGCTCTTCCTCCAAATGCCTGCGAAGGCTCACCTCTCACTTGCTTTGGGTCTGGTCTCAAATGCCCAGCTCCTCACTGAGACCTTCCCTGGTGACCCCATTTGACACGGCACCCACCTTTCCCGAGAGGTACACTCCCTCTCCCCTTCTCTGCTTTGCTTTTCCCCAAAGCACTTCCACACGCTGGCATGCTGCATCATTTACCTGGTTACTCTCTAGAGCCATTTGTCCTCCCCACTAGAGTGTAAGCTTTGTGAGGGCTGGGAGTTCAGCTGTCTCATTCACTGCCGCCCCAGAGCCCCTAGAACAGTGCCTGACACAGAGCAGGCACCTGGTAAATCTTTACTGGATCAGGTACTGTCACAGGACCTGACCTATAAAAAGGTTTAGTGAGTAGTAGGTGTTATTACTAATAACACACACACTGTCTCTGGCCCCTGTTCCAGTGGCAGAGGTATAGCACAGAACCCTGTGCTCAACAGATATGCAGTCGACACGTGTGGAAAGAGGAACCCTACTGGAGATGGAAAGTCCTCTACCTGCTGCAAAAAAACTCCACGTGACACAGGCTCTGAGTGTCAGGGAGAGAAGGCAGGACGGCAGTTCCATCCCTGCCCCTCAGCTATGAGAGCTCCAGGGACGGCATTTGAAGCAAAGGACAATTCCCACACGGACATCAGGAAGGCTACGTGGGTCCTTAACACGAGTCCCCAGTCTTCCAAGGGGTCTGTGGCTAGAATTCAAAGGGTTCGTGAACTTGGCTGGGGAACACTGCCTGTTTACATCTGCTCTCGTAGTGACTACATTTTAGCACTTCTTCAGTCATGAAGGCAGGCAAGAATTCACCAGAAGACCTGAGGACCTGTATGTAACTCAGCCCCCAACAGAAATCACACACATTTGGAAGTAGATCTCTTCTTCAAATATCAATATGTTCATCACTATTTTGAAATGGGTCTAAAACTTAGTGCTAGATCTCTCTCTCTCTCTTTTTAAAAGATTTTATTTATTTATTTGACAGAGAGAGACACAGCAAGAGGGAACACAAGCAGGGGGAGTGGGTGAGGAAGAAGTAGGTTTCCTGCAAAGCAGGGAGCCTGATGCATTGCTTGATCCCAGGGTCCTGGGATCATGACCTGAGCCAAAGGCAGATGCTTAACAACTGAGCCACCCAGGCACCCCTAGATATCTCTCTCTCTCTCTCTCTCTTTAAGTTGTGTGTATTTAATCAATCTCTACACCCAACATAAGGCTCGGACTCACAGCCCTGAGATCCAGAGTGATGGGCTCTTCTGACTGAGCCAGCCAGGCCCCCCACTGCTAGTTGTTGCTATTTCTTGTGCTAATAATTAGTCACCTTTACTACACATTTAAAAAATATGTTGATAGCTGTATTTCAGTATAATTGGTTTCCATTATGATTATGTCTTATTTTATGCATTTAAAAGCATTATTCTGAGAAGGCGCCAGTAGGCATCACCAGACGGCTAAGGGGTCCGTGGCCCACAAAACGAGGCCACAAGCCCCGGGGTTGCAGTACACACAGTCAGGTTGCAATGGGTGCCAGCCCCCCTAGGGGACCCCTTCCAAGGGGAGCCTACACATTTGCAAGTTTGAGCCTAAGTCTGACAGAGTGGACTCTTTCTAGTCACTGGTGGATGGCGGTGCGCCACCTCCCCAACAGTGTCACCTTCTGACACTGTGATGTGTTTATTAATTGGCTTGTCAAATGAGCAGTAAGACCAGTGGGACCAGAGCAGGCAGTGGGGTCTCAAACTCCTCCTGGAACACCCTATAAGCCAGACTAGATGGCTCACGGTCCCCTGGGAGTGCTACGCGCATCCCACCTTCCTGCCGGTACCTCGCCTCTGCCATTCCTTCCGGCTAGAATGCTGGTTCAGCTCCAGCCCCAGCCCCAAGGTCGAGCTACTCTAACATCAGATATTCCAATTGTCCAGCCTAATGTCATGTTTTCACACTCCAAGACCTATTATTCTGGAAGTTCATCTGCATACTTGCTCAAACACTTGAGCAGATCCACAGCTGTTTCTTGAAGCAGTGTATTGGCTCTGCTCCCAAGCAATTAATTGGCTGGAGGCGGGCAGTGGCCTTCTGTTCAGGCACTATGAAAGGCACGCGTGTCCGTCCTGAAAACAAAATCCCAGCTCCTCTACCTGTGTTACCAGTCTTGGTACCCAGAGCACCCAGATCTGAATTTGAGCCCGCAGCACAGAAACCTACCCTTTGCATACTCGCAGAAGAGCTCAGCCTTGACCCCTCCTCCCCACGATCTGTTGGGTGCACACTCTTATCCCAGGTCAGTAAAACTGAACCTCAGGGTTGGAAACCAAGCACGGGCATGTTTTTTAAAGTTCCTTGGGGGGTTTAACTTTCTGGAAACCTGTGAGCTATATAGCTACCTCTCTACTTCTCAAACTCCATCTTGCCCAGCGACCACCCTGGCTGCATACTGCCAGTCTCGCTGCCTAGAACCCAACCCCTTTCACCTATTAGTGACGACTCGTCCTTCCGGTCGCAGGTAATTCATTGCCATTTTACTGTCCTACTCTCCCACGTGCACGTTAAATCCCTCCGTTGTGCATCTGCATCTCTCTTGGCCATTATTTGATTACTGTCACCTACACCACTAGACTGTCAGCGCCACATCAGTCTTACTCTCTGCTGCATCCTTACCAGCTAGCACAGTGCCCAGTACAACATAATGCCTCCATAAATATTTGATGATTGAATGAGTGTGAGGCAAAACGAAGTATTTGAAACCATATGGACCAAATATGTTCACTGATCACAAACTGAATTCTCAATCTTGGTCACAACCCTACAGTATTGAATCAATGCCCCTGGCTACAGCCTATGCCCCTCCTCTCAGCTGCATGGGTGAGTGGTTCTCAATCCTGGCAGCCCATAAAAATCACCTGAAAAAGCTTACTTAAAAATTAAAAAAAAAAAAAAAAGCACAGGCTTACCCCCAGAAAAATTAAATAAAAATATCTGGATGTAGGGGAGCCAGCCTAATTAATTTTCCCCATCTTTATTGCAGGACCATTGGCAAATAAAAATGGTGTATATTTACGTTTTACAACATGGTGTTTTTAAAGGGATACACTGTGATGGTTTGATATAGGTATATGCTGCGAAATGATAACAATTGAGTTAACATACCCATCACCCCACACAGGCAGCTTTTTTTTTTTTTTTGTAGTGGGAACATGTAAGATTTATGCTCTTAGTGAAATTCAAGTGTTTCAAGTTCCCCAGGTGATTTTAATATGCAGCTGCAGTGAAGAGCAATGATCTACCCCTTGCTCCTCCGAGTGTGGTCCAGGCAACAGCTCTGTCCCTGGGGAGCTCCTGAAGAATGCAGAATGTCAGGCCCTACCAAAATCTTCTAAATCAGAATCTGTATTTGAACAAGGACCCCAAGGGACTTGCCCAAGTAACAGTGTTTGTAAAACACTGCCAAGGAGTCAGGAAGGAGAGTGCGGATTTCGGTGGTGCTTCCAGCTTCCAGCGAAGTGTGCGGCTGCTTGGGTGCTACGAGCAAATCTCCATCCCTCCTCTCTTCCACACGTCCCAACCTAAGGGCTGGCTCAGCGCTTTGCCAGTCTGGTAGATACCGTAAATAAGGTGTTAGCATAGGCAAAAAAAAAAAAAAAAAAAAAATGCCATCCTGAAGACCGACACCAAAGCAGAGGTCTCCATGTCGGCGGGAAAGCTGGGACTAGCAGGACGTGTTTGCTGGGAGCCCTTTCTGACGAGTGGGAACAATAGAATAAAGAACCAGCCTGCGCGGTCCTGTCACGTCCCTGCACCCAACGAACGGCAGGGCTGGGCCTAGCGATGATCGCTGGCATTGCAAGCACTGAGCTGGCACGGAGGAACCGCTCGCAAATGCGTGCCTCCCTGCAAGTCTCTGCACCAGCACAACCCCCTTCCCCCGCCCCCACCACAAAATCAGTCTAGGTCCTCCGCCCCGGCAGAAAAGAGCGTTCAAATGTGTTCCAATTCTATTACTGCTTTGGTTTCGAAAGGTAGACCGTGTTTTGACCAGGAGCCCTCATACTTGGGGCTGGGCCGGGACCCCCTCCACCCCAAGCGCGGGAGAGCGCGGCTGGACGCACGGTGCCGGGTCCCTGCCGGGCAGGGGGTGGGAATGGGTGCCCCGCGAGGAGGGCGGATCGCGCGGCGCGGGCACCGAGGGGCGGCTGCGGGGCCAGGCGCGCGTGCGGGCGCTGCACTGCCCCCCTGGGGCGGACGGGGGCCGTGGCTTCCCGGGCGGCTGGCACGGCCCTGCGCCACCGCTGCCGCCTGTCTGTCCGGCTTCCCCGCCAGGAAATGTCTTCTTACTGGAAAGCCAGCCACTGTCGGCTGTAGCGGGTGGCCGAGTCTGAAACCATTTCGACGAGCCCCGGGCGACAGAAAACTTTGTGTTCATCTTGGGGGGATGTTCTCTCTGAACGAGCGTTTTTGGAAAAAGCCACCTGTCGGATCCCAGCTCGCGAGTGAGCACACCCCGCGGAGGGGCGGAGGGCTGGGGGTTGAAGGAAGCATTTTCGTGGGCGAGACTGACACATCCCTGGAGCTGCCAGTTAGCAGCGCCCAGGACACTGCCCCTCTGGAGCCAGCTGTTTGCTGTGTAACTGAGAGCCGAGTCCTCTGAGGACACTGGGGCCATTGGGTAAACACTGCCCTCGCTCCTGCAGCTGGGTGTGGACCGCAGCCACCTTTGACTGGGGAAGCAAGGGCACCCAGCTGTTGCCCAGCCAAAGAGCCAAACTGCCGCCCTCCGAAAGCCCCAGGCGCCAGGTCCTTTCCTAAAGGACACACAGCTTCTGAGTGAAGCACAAGCTGGCCCTTCCAGGGGGAAACTGTTATGTATATATACACGTACATATACATGTATGTAAAACCTTGTGCCTGGATGCTCAGCCCTGGCCCTGGGGTCCGTAACCATCCACCTCCATCTTGGCAGTGGCTCCCAGGGCATGGGCATGGTCTTCACAGAAAAAAACTGGATCCCTCATGAGCTCACGTCCATCCTCTCTGCCTTCTTTCTCCTGCTTCCTTAAGTTTTTCTTCTTCTTTTGTTGTCTCTAGCTTTCTTACTTCATCTTCGCTTCCCATTCATTCTATCCCTCTCTCTTCTGTTGCCTTCTTTCTCATTCATTCAAAAATGCACTGATCAGGTATTAAGCAGTGTAGTAGCCTGAGTGGCCACCACAACAAAATACCATGGTCTGGGTGACTTAAACAACAGAAATGTATTTTATCACAGTCTGAATTGCTGCAAGTCCAAGATCAGGCTGCCAGTATGGTCAGATTCTGGTGAGTGTCTCCTCCTGGCCTGCAGACAGCCACTTTCCCACTGTGTCCTCACATATCTTTTCCTTTTAGTAGGGCAGAGTCCTAAGGGTTTAGGGCCTACCCTTATCATATCCTTTAACCTTAATTACCTTTCAAAGACCCTATCTCCAGATACTGTCACACTGGGGGTTAGAGATTCATCATACGAATTTGGGGGAGGGACAAAATTCTACCCTTTGCAAACACCTGCAGGGATTACTAGATTCCTAGGGGGACTCCAGTGGGAGAGAGAGACTGCAGTGTAAACAGATGGGATCAGCATTGTGGCCAAAGCGTGAACAGAACAAAGTAGGAAAACAGAACAGAGGAGCAAGAGTGAAGAAATGACTCAAGGGGGTCTCGACAGAAATAGGTGCCTTTTGAGCTGGCTCTTGAAGAATGAGAAGTTTTCTGGCCAAAGAAGAGAGGAACTATATTTCAGGCAAACAGAATAGCATGTACAAAAGCACAGAGCTGTGAAAGGGCCTGCTTCCTATGATAATAATGGCCCAAGCTAGGGCAGAGAAGGTGGAAGTGGAAAGATAGAAGAGAATGCAGGAGACATTGGCAAAACCGAATTAATTACATGGTGGGGTGATGACGAGGCAGGAGTGGAGGGTGACTCTTGGATTTCAAGCTTAGGGGACTGGCACCATTCACTGGCACCTATAAAAGGACGAATAGATCCGAGGTGGGAGTAGGAGCAGAAAGAGCGAATGTGAGTGTCTCTAGGACATCCAGAGGAGATCAGCTGGGCGCTGGGGGTGGGCGCTGGGGGTGGAAAAGGGATGGGACAAACTCTGTGTAGGTTCAGGAACATGTGTGAGGACACTGTCTAATACTGGGGAGAGAAGTATATGAAATTATTAGAGTGAACTGTGTTCAGAATTCACACAGGGCTGAGGATAGTGCCAGTTCCCAATCAGCTGAAACTGGGGTATTGGGTAGAGTACACAGAAGGGTCTTGTCTCGGTATTGGGGAATAATTAGCTCCAGGCCGAGCACCACTCTGGTTTCATCTAACACAGCTTAACAGCAACACCCAAAGGGATCAAACAATTTCTAAGAAACTTAATTGAGTCCCAGAACAAAGTTCAAGAATATTTATAGCAAGGTTTCTCAACCTCAGAATAACTGACATTTTTAACCTGACAATAATTGTTGCAGGGACTGTCCTGAACATTGTATGATGTTTGCCATCATGCCTGGCCTCTACACATGGAATACCCATAGCATCCTCCAGTCGTAACAACCAAGAATGTTTCCAGACAAACAAACTTGCACTGATAAAGCAATACAAGCATATAAAGAACCCAACAAGGTAGAATTCATAATATCTGACATTCAAAAAAATTATTTGGCATGGACATAGCAGTTAACTATGACCCATAAGGAGCAGATAAATTAATTAATTGAAGTCTAAACCAGAACTGGCCCTGATGGTAGAATTAGTAAACAAGGATATTGAAAGTTATTAGAACTGTATCCCATATGTTCAAAATTAAATGGAGACAACGGAAGATAATTTTTTGAAATGTCTGAATCAAATTAGTAAAGGTGAAAACTCCAACATGTGGGGTGGAAATTACCTTCAGTGGGATTAATGACTGATTTGATAATGCAGAAAAAACCACTAGTGAACTTGAATATGTGGCAACAGAAACAATTCAAAATGAAACACACACAGAAAAGAGAATGAAAAGAAATGAACACAGCATCATCGAGCTGTAGGAAAAATTCAAGTGGCCTAATATAAATATAATTGGAGTCCCTGAAAAAGAGACAAGTGGAAGGAAATGTTTGAAGAAATGATACGCCCCACATTTTCAAATCTGATGCAAATTAGAAACCCAGAGATCCAAGGAACTCAGCCAAGTCCAAGTGCCAGAAACATGGAGAAAACTACATCAAGGCACATCATAATCAAATTGCTCAAAACCAGCATTAAGGAGAATATTTTTAACAGCAGCCAGAAAAAAAAGACATGTTAGGTACAGAAAAACAAAGATAATATTTCTCATTGTAAATAATACAAGTGAGAAGACTGTGGAACAAAATGTTTAAAGTACTGAAAGAAAAGAACTGTCAACAAGGGATTCTATCCTCAGGCAAATATATCTTTCAAAAAGGAAGGCCAGGGGTACTGGGGTGGCTCAGTCTGTTAAGCATCTGACTCTTGATCTCAACTCAGGTCTTGATCTCAGCATCATGAGTTCAAGCCCTACACTGGGCCCCACACTGGGCTCTGCACTGGGCATGGAGTCTGTTTAAAAAAAAAACCCAAATAAAGACATTTCATAGTCATACAAAAGCTGACAGAATTTATCACAAGCGGACCCGCACTAGAAGAAATGGAAGGAAGATGGTAACAGATGAAAACGGATTTATACAAAGGAAGGAAGAACACTAAAAATCACGACTACATGGGTAAATACATAAGACTTTTTAAAAATTATTTAAATATCTTTGATAATGGTTGTTTAAGTGAAAAAATGTGTACAGTCTATAAATATGTTAATATAAAACATATGATGATAATAGCACAAATGTTGGGAAGGGGAAAAGGCATACACTATTGTGAAGTCTTTATAGTATATGTGATCTGATATATCACTTGAAGATTGATTAAGTTAAAGATGTTTATTGTAAACCTGTAAGTAACCACTAGAATAACAAAACAAAGAGTTACAGTGATAAACCAAAAAGTGGGACAAAATGGAATAAAAAATTTCAGTTAGTCACAAAGAAGACAGAAAAGAAAAAAGAAAACAAAGAACAGATGGGGTAAATAGAAACAAATAACAAAATGATAGATTTAAACCTAACTGTGTCAGACTGGATATGAAAGCAAGAACCAAGTATATGCTACCTAGAAGTAAAGTATTTTAGCTATAACATTTAAAATATGTTAAAAAAGAAGTAGGGGCGCCTGGGTGGCACAGTTGGTTAAGCGTCTTACTCTCGGTTTCAGCTCAAGTCATGATCTCCGGGTCATGAGATCGAGCCCTGGGTCTGGCTCCATGATCATCAGGGAGTCTGCTTAAGACTCTCTCCCTCAGGGGCGCCTGGGTGGCTCAGTGAGTTAAAGCCTCTGCCTTCCGCTCAGGTCATGATCCCAGGGTTCTGGGATCAAGCTCCACATCGGGCTCTCTGCTCAGCAGGGAGCCTGCTTCCTTCCTCTCTCTCTGCCTCTCTGCCTCTTGTGATCTCTGTCAAATAAATAAATAAAATATTTTAAAAAAAGACTCCCTCCCTCTGCCTGCCCCCATCATGCTCTCTCTCTCTCTCTTTTTCTTTCAAATAAATAAATAAAATCTTTTAAAATACTTTAATAAAGTAAAAGTATGGGGGAAAATGCCATGTTAACACTAATCAAAAGAAATATAGAACAGCTATATTAATATGAGATGAAGTATATTTTAAAGCAAAATCATTACCAGAGATAAAGAAGGTTCTTTCATAGGGAAAAGGGTTTCGATTCAACAAGAGGATATAACAATCCTAAATGTGTATGCCCCTAATAACAGAGCTTCAAAATAAATGAAGCAAAACCTAACAGAACCTCAAGCAGAAAGAGAAACGTCAACAATTGTAATTAGCGATTTCAACACTCAAAAACTGATAGAATAAGTAGGCAGAAAATCAGCAAGGATACATAAGATATGAACACTATCAACCAAATTGACCTAAGTGACATTTATAGGACACTCCACTCAATGAGAGCAGAATATACATTCTTTTGAAGAGTGTAAAGCATATTTACTAAGACTGACAGGCTATATTCTGAGACATAAAACAAGTCTCAAAAATTTTTAAAAAGTCCAAGTCACACAAAGTATATTCTCTGACTACAATGAATGTAATTTGGAAACCAGTAAGGGAAAGATCTCTGGAAATTTCCCAAATATCTGGGAACTAAATAATAAGCTTCTTAAAAAATCCATGGAGAAAAGAAAAAATCAAAAGGAAATTTAGAAAGTATTTTGAAATGGATGAAAATTAAAAGACAATATAACAGAATTTGTGGGACATCACTAAATGCCTGTATTAGAAAAGAGGAAAGGTCTTAAATCATTGATTTTCGGCTTCCACCATAGGAGGCTAGAGAGAAAGATGAACAAATTAGGCCCAAAGTAAGTAGAAGAAAATAAATAATAAAGATCAGAGCAGAAATCAAGGAACCAGACAAGAAATAAATAGAGAAAATAAATGAAGCCAAAAGCTGGTTCTTGGAGAAGATCAATAAAATTGATAAATTTCTAGCCAGGGAACATCAGGATAAGAAAGAAGACACAAATTACTATATGAGGAATGACAGAGGTGATAGAACTACAGATTTTACAGATATTAAAAGGATACTAAGGGAATATTATGAACAACTTTCTGACACTAAATTTGACAACCTAGATGAAATGGACAGACTTCTTGAAAGACATAAAATACAAAAACTCACTCAAGAAGAAATAGGTACTGTGAATAGCCCTCCATTAAGGAAATTGGATTTATAGTTAACCACCTTACTACAAAGATAACTTCAAGGCTGGATGACTTCAATGGTGAATTCTATGAAACACTTAAAGAAGTAATGCTGATTCTATACAAAATCTTCCAGAAGCTTGAGAAGGATGGAATACTTCTCCATTAATTCTATGTTTCTTATCATCATTACCCAGATAACAAAACCAGAAAAACTCATAACAAGAAAACTACAGATTAATGTCTCTCATGGATAAAAAAAATTAATAAATAAAATCTAACAATATATTAAAAGGAGAATACATCCATGATCAAGTGAGGTTTATCCCAGGAAGACAGGGTTGATTTACCATTAGAAAATCAAGCAAAGTAATTCACCATAATAATAAATTTTTTAGAAAAGAAAAACCCCATATGTTTATTTCAATAGATTCAGAAAAAGGATTTGATAAAATCCAGCATCCATTCCTAAGGAAAACTCTCATCAAGCTAGAAATAGAAGAAAACTTCCTCACCTTGATGAAGGGTATTATGAGAAGCCTACAGGTAACATAACATTTAACCGTCAATTATGACCCCTATGATTAGGAGTAAGACAAAGATGTCTGCCCTTATTCAACATTTTACTAGAAGTTCTAACCAGTGTAAAAAGTCAAGAAAATGAAACAAAATGCATCTAGATAGGAAAGGAAGAAGTAAAACCAACTTTATTTGCAGATAACATGATCATCTATGTGGAAAATCTAATGAGAAATCTACTAGAACAAATAAGTGACTTTAGGAAGGTTTCGGAATACAAGATCAATATGTGCAAATCAATTTTATTTCTACGTACTAGGAACAAACAATTGGAAACTGAACTTTTAAAACAATACTATTTATAGTTCAATGGAAAAGGGAATAGTATTTTCAACAAATGGTGTTGGGACAAATGAATAGCCACATGCAAAAGAATGATGTTGGTCTTCTTTCTTATGGCATATATAAAATTAACTCAAAATAGATCATAGACCTAAATGTAAGAAGTAATACTACAAAATTCTTAGAGAGAAACAGGTGTGAATCTGTGTGCCCTTGGATTAGACAGTTGTTTCTTAGCTATGACACCAAAAGTAAAAGCAACCCATGGGGCACCTGGGTGGCTCAGTGGGTTAAAGCCTCTGCCTTCAGCTCAGGTCATAATCCCAGGGTCCTGGGATCGAGCCTCCTGGGATGGAGCCTCACGTTGGGTTCTCTGCTCAGCATGGAGCCTGCTTCCTCCTCTCTCTGCCTGCCTCTCTGCCTACTTGTGATCTCTGTCTGTCAAATAAATAAATAAAATCTTAAAAAAAAAGCAACCCCCCAAAATAGATAAATTTGGACTTCATCAAAATTAAAAACTTTTGTGAGTCAAAGGACGCTACCAAGACAGTGAAAAGACAATGCACAGAATGGAAGAAAATATTTGCAAATCTATTGTCTGATAAGATTCTACTATCCCACAATATATAAAGAATTTTTACAACTTAACAATAAAAAGAAAAATACCTCAAGTAAAAAATGGGCAAAGGACTTGAATAGACATTTCTCCAAAGAAAATATACAAATGGCCAAACAGTACATGAAACATGATTAGTCATTAGGGAAATGCAAATCAAAACCACAATGAGATAACACTTCACACCTATTACAATGGGGCATAATAAAAAAATGGAAAAGAAGCGTTTGGGGGAGGATGTGGAGAGATTAGAACCCTCTTATATTCCTGGTGGGAATGTAAAATGGTACAGCTCCTGTAAAAAACACTCCAGTGGTTCCTCCCAAGGTTAATCATAGACTTACCATATGACCTAACAGTTCCATTCCTCAGGATATACATCCCAGGAGAACTGAAAACACTTTCACACACAAAGAAAATTTGTACATAAAGCTCATAGCAGCATTATTTGTAACAGTCCAAATATGGTAGCAACTCAAATGTCCATCAACAGATGCATGGATGAACAAATGTAGTACATCCACACAATGGAGTATTATTCAGCTGTAAAAACGAGCAAAATACTGGAACATGCTGGAACATGCCGCTGCACAGATGAACTTTGAAACATTATGCTAAGTAAAAGAAACCATTCATATTATAGGATTCCATTTATATAAAATGCATGGAAAAGGCAAATCCATAGAGATATAAAGTAGATTAGTGGTTTCCAGGGGATGGAAGAAGGGGTGAAATGGAACTGACTGCTTATAGATATGGAGCTTCTTTTGGGGGTGATGGAAGTGTTCAAGAATAAGATAGTGGTGATGGTTGCACAATTTAGTGAATATACTAATAGCCATTGAGTTGTACACATTAAAATGGTGAATTTTTAAGTATATAATCTCTATGCCCAATATGGGGCTCGAACTCATGACCCCAAGATCAAGGGTTCCATGCTCTACTGACTGAGCTAGACAGGTACCTCTAAAATGGTGAATTTTATGCTATATGAATTATATCTCAATTTTTAAAATGGGCAAAGGCTTTGAATGGTTATTTCTGCAAAGAAGACGTAGAAAAGGCCAATAAACACATTAAAAGATGCTCGATATCAGAAGTCATTAGGAAAATACAAATCAAAACCACAATATCACTTCACATCTCTAGGATGTCTAAAATTAAAAAGACAGACAATAAGTTTTGGTAAGATGTGGAAAAATAGGAACCTCATATGTTGCTGGTGGGATTATTAAATGGTACATCTGATTTGGACAATAGTTTGGTGTTCCTCAAAAGGTTAAACATAGGGGTGCCTGGGTGGTGTGGTCATTTAAGCATTGGACTCTTGGTTTCTGCTCAGGTGGTAATCTCATGGTCATGAGCTTGAGCCCTGCGTGGAGCCCCACACTGGGCTCCATAGTCAATGCAGAATCTGCTTAAGATTCTCTCCTCCCTCTCCCTCTGTCCTTCCCCCTCACCGCCTCTCTCAAATAAATAAATAAATATTTTTAACAAGGTGGTTAAACAGAAAGACCATAGGACTCAGGTAAATACTTGTAGGCATATCCCCAAGAAAACTGAAGACAGATATATATATATATATATATATATATATATATATATATATATATATATATATATATATATACATCTCCAAAAATTCGTACATGATTGTTCATAGCAGCATTTTATTTTGCAATGGCCAAAGATTAGAAATATCCTACTGATGGATACAACACTATTAATGCATACAACAATGTGAATGATTCTCAAAATAATTTTACCAAGTGAAAGAAGCCAGCAAAGAAGAAAAAAGCCCATTGTGTTATTCCATTTATATAAAATTCTAGAAAATGCAAGTTGTATAGTAACAGAAAGCCCATCAGTGGTTGCCTGGGGATGGGGGACTGGGGAGCAGATGAAGAGATGGATTACAAAGAGTCAAAAGGAAATTATAGGGAATGATGAAAACTCGATGGTGGTGATGGCTTCACAGAGGTATGAATATGTCAAAACTTAGCAAATTATACACTCTGTACATGGCATGCAAAGCGTGCAGGTTACTATATGCCAATTATACCTCAATAAAACTATAAGCAAAAAAGGAGCAGGTCTTTGAACAGATAAGCTGCAAGATCCTTTCCAGCTCCAGTTCTGTGGCACCCATTAGAGGGAATATTCTTGAAGCTCTGTATCAAAATAGGGCTTCGTACTAGAATACCCAAAGCATTGAGACCAAACTGGGGATTTTGCTTGCATTATTCAGAGACATGCCTTTGTTTTTCACCTTTCTGGGACACTGTAGACAGATCCTTAGAGCCCAGTGGAACAACAGAGCAGGGAAGCGCACCGGCAAGCCATTGGGAAGACATCCAGGTCAGAAGAGGAAACTGGGGAAATGACAGCCTAATGAGCTCCACTCTTTCCAATTTCTTTAAGTTTATGATTCAGAGGATCGGCTCGCCATGGACATTCCAGACCAGTGAGGTACCTTAGGTCCTTGAATGCGTAGACATCCCAGGGGAGAAAACAATGGAAGACAAGATGGAAATGAGAAATGGCCTTTTTAGGTCTCTTGACCCAAATGCAAGGAGCTAAGAGGATATGGAGGAAGAGGTGGAAGTGTCCCTTCCCTGCAGGAAAGGAGATTATGACTTGATGGGGTCTGGGGAAATCAAATGTAAGAAACTAAAGACCTGGAATGTCAAGCCTCCAGAGATGCCTTTTAGATGGACGTGCAAGAGAAACAGAAGGAAGGGGGTGATATTCTCCCCCGTCCCTCCTCCTTCTGATTAGCAGTGAAAGCCA
Source organism: Mustela erminea (assembly GCF_009829155.1). NCBI lineage: Eukaryota > Metazoa > Chordata > Mammalia > Carnivora > Mustelidae > Mustela > Mustela erminea. Next base: position 109,162,970 of record NC_045635.1, on the reverse strand, counting down.
AGAAGGCAAGGAAGGAAAAGAATGAAAAGCCAAGGGGCACACTTCAAAGTCATTTGTCAGCTGGCAGCTCCCTAAGCCAGTGCTAAGGCTGACAGGTCACCTCGTGGGAAGCACCGGTGAAGATAGACTCAGCCCAGGAGGCTCTGTTGCCCTATTCTCGGATTGCACCTGGAGGAGATGCTGGAAAGGAAGACAATCAAAACTCCAAAGACCCAGGGTGACTCCAGGCAACATTTACACCTAAGGAGGGTGGCATTTTCTTTTGATCCCAGAGGGTGATATGTCATGAGCCTTAAGTCTGGAGCAGGGAAATTGAGTGTTCTTGTAATTTCATCCTATACAGCAAAGCCACAGAAACCCCTCCCATTCGGAGGAATTGTAGACTTCAAGTATCATACCTCATCTCCACCCTCATTTCTCCCACTGTGCCTACACCCTGTGCAGTGTACCTCCCCACCCCCCTGCCAAAACTGGTTATATCAGCCAATAGCATAACAATTCCTTAAATTAGTAAGGCATCTCAAGGTTTATAAAGCCCCTTCTCTGTTATTTCATTTTGATTCTTATTCAACCCCATGACATAGGCATGGTTTCTCTCATTTTTTAGGACAGGAACTTGAGGGATCAGAACACAGATGTTCAGACTCATCCATTCACTCACCCATTCATATATTCATTCAAATCATGACGGAACACCTACCATGCATCAGACAACTGATTACATGCTGAAGACATAGTGATGGGACCAGATAGCCACAGTCCTTGCCCTTGTGGGGCTCAGTTTAGTTAAGCTGGGGAGAGGGTAGAGAGACATTAATGCAACACAAAGCTAATTGCAAACTATGAGAGATACTATCATGGGGGATTCTCAACCCGTTGGAGGCCAGAGAAAGCATCTCTTGAGAAAGAGTTATTTGACCTTAGAGTTGAGCTGATGGATGACGGGTGTTAGCCAGGAGATGATGGGGTGGGGTAGAGCATTTTTTAAGAGGAGAGGAGAGTACTGGGAAGGCACTGTGACAGGAAGGGATATGGCATTGCAGACAGAAAGAGGGTGAGAGGTAAGAGGGGAGTCTGGCAAGGTGGGCAGGGGCTAGATTATGCTGGGACTTGCAGACCTTGGCAGAGAATTGGACCTTGATCCTCAGAGCCATGGGGGTCTACAGAAGGTTTTCAAGAAGCATGAGGCTAGCATGACCATTCCAGTTGCTGTGGACAATGACATGTGAGAAATGACGAAGACTGAATGAGGATGGAGCAGCAGCAACCTACATTAGTATACAGACTCGAGAGAGATTTAGGGGTAAAATTGACAGAAAATTCATGTTCTTTTGATTTCCAACACTCCAGGGATGTGAATAGAGGTAGTGGGGCATAATGAGTTGAGTGGTGGTCCCCCCAAAAGTAGGTCCACATAATAAACCTTGGAACCTGTGAATGGCCTCTTATTTGGATAAAAGGTCTTTGCAGATGTAACTAAGTCAAGGATCTCTAAAGGAGAGCACCCTGAATTATCCAGGTGGGCCCTAAATTTAATTGTAAGTGTTCTTTTAAGAGTGAAGCAGATCACACAGCCAGAGGAGGAGAAGATTATGGGATGGTGGTACAGCCCCAACAAGGGAAGCCTGGAGCCATTGGAAGCTGAAAGAGGCAAGGAAACATTCTCCCCCAGAGGCTTCTTGATTTCAGACTACTGGCCTCCGAGACTGAGAGAGAGCAAATTTCTGTTGTTTCAGGGCATCCAGATTTTTGGAAATTTGTTACAGTCGTGTTGGGAAAATAATACATGGGATTTTTCTGTAAAATGGCTACTCTTCTTTTTCTTCCTTTTTCCCCTCCTGATGTGTTAAAGGTTGGTACACTATTGTATCTTCTCTTTATGTGTTCAGGAAATGTATGAAAGACAAAGAAGAGAGAAACCAAGAAAATCTCAGTCTGTGACTAGATTTGGTACCAATCATCACACATGTGATGATTGGTACCAATCTCTGATCATTTTGGGGGTACAAACTTGGATTTGGGATGGAGCAAAACTGACCCAGATTATCCCTCTGACTTTAATCTCATTATTTCAGAGCTCTAAACCCATAACCAAACCAGTAGAGGCTCAACACCTAGTCCCCAGCAGTCTCTATTCTGGCTCAGTACACAAAGGTACCAAATTTGAGATCAGATAACATCCCAGCTGATTTAAGATAAGATTTAAGATTTAATAAGATAGCTGGCAAAGTAAGAGGAAGAAGGGTTCAATGGCCCACTGGGCCTTGGAGATAAACCTGCTCGTTCAGGAGTGGCTATCCTAGGGCCACTCACAAGGGCCTTACTGCCTGAGGAAGGAATTTGGATGCTTCCCCTGGGAGACGAGAGTATTTATAGACCCCGGAGGGGAGGCAGGATGGAGGCTCCTGGGAGACGTCATAGAGGATGTGCAGAGGAAATGAAATTGCTCTGAACAACCAACAGGAGGAACAGGGACCTGAGTGGCTCTGAGACAGTCCAAAGGATCAGAGGGAATTGGGCAGGAGGCAAGGAAAATGGGGCAACTCTATGGGGCTGGAACGGCAGCCAGAGCAGAGCCATAGCTCTTTACCTTCTTGGAGGATCTCTATTAGGACCTATTTCATTAGTAAACAACAATCCTTTTGAAGACATTTGAAAGACATGGCTGCTTATCTGAATTCTGTGGCCGTAATATTTTTCTGGAAAGTGATTATTGTGTCGAATGAGCTTCGTCTGTGAGGGACCTTCTGTTGTTTCTTAAGAGAACTGGAGAATGTATATAGTTTGCAAAGAAGTTGGAAGATACCTGTAAGTGGAATAAGTGTCCCTGGGACATTTGAAGCCCCTCTGGAAGTGGCTGCCAGGTATCCTGTGGAAGGGTTTAGCATGCAGTAGGGCTCAAGTGCAGTGACAAATACTGGGGGTGTAAACACGGGTTGGGCGGTTATGTTGCAACATGGCTACTTTTCTCATTTTTCCAAAAGTGATAACTTATAATGGTTGGTATTTGACCCTGTGCACTTGGGGAAAGGGCCAGTGTTAAAGACAAGCTCTCCACCTATGGGCAGAGTTAGGATCCAGTGATGATCAGGATTAGGAGGATTCGGACACCAAGGTAAGAGGAGAATCACACAGCTAGATGCAGAAGAAATCATAGCCAAGTCCAACAAATCCCAACAACCAGGTTTTTGTTGTTGTTGTTGTTGTTGTTGTTGTTGTTTTGTCCTCCAAATGGTCATGAAAGTCTTTTGATTCATAGACTAGGTTCCAGGCTAGTTTCTGCATAATTAACACCATGCTCTCTGATTAAAACCGTCCCACCCCCACAACAGGTAAGTTAATCACTGAAGATGTCTTAAGCATCTACTCTATGGCAAGAACTGTTCTTGTGGCTCTAGTGGATAGAGAAGAGTTAGAAAGCTCAACTCTGGCCAATAGAATTCCAAAGACGGATACTTAATAACAAGATGGTGAACATTCATGTTCTCTGCTGGTGCTTAACCAAGCAAAGATCAATTGTCATGGAGCTGGTTAGTGGGGCATCAAGTAGCAGCTAGCCTTTTCTGCTGTTTTTCAGGTTCCTGTTAAGATGCTTTAGAGGCTCTTCTTAAATACTTAAGTAATGTTGCTGCTACTGAATTTCTTTGCTCATTAATTTAGCTTATGTCTTAGGGACCAAACTGGATCAGTGATATTGAAAAGACACAGCATGATGAGTACTCCAGAAGGGCAGGGTTGTGGAATGAGGGTTGTGTGCCTAACCACAGAGTTCCGAGTGCCTTCACAGCCAGCCAGGGCTCTGCTTAATCAGGGAGTGGGAGCTCTCTGCTGGGAAGGCATGCAGGGAAAAGCAGGAGATGGGAGTTACTTGGATCTAGATCCTCATCCTGACTTGGCCATCAGCTTTCTGATAACCTGGGGCAAGTCACTATTCCCCTGTGGGCCTCAATTTCTCCATCTGCATAATGAGGGGGTTGGGGCTTTTTCTGTTATGAGATTTCTCTGATTGATTACTGGCCAGACTCATCATTCTCCAGATGTCCTCTCTCATTGTACTTTTTCCCCCCACTGTAGTTTTTACAGTACTCCAGTATTAACAACCACTACACAACTGGGGGTGGGGGACATTCACATCTTTTTGTTATTGCTGCTAACTGTTGGTATGGAGCCATCTAAGAACCCACTGGACAAGTCGTGATGATTTTGCCCATATAAAAGTATCCAAATCAGGACATGATATATATCAACAGATGGATGGATAAAGAAGACGTGGTCCATCTACACAACACAATATTACTCAGCCATCAGAAAGGATGAATACCCAACTTTTGCATCAACTTGGATGGGACTGGAGGAGATTATGCTGAGTGAAATAAGTCAGAGAAAGTCAGTTACTATATGGTTTTACTTATTTGGGTACCATAAGGAATAGTATGGAGGACATTTGGAGAAAGGAAAAATGAAGGGGGAGAAACTGGAGTGGGAGACAAACCATGAGAGAATATAGACCCGGAGAAACAAAAGGAGAGTTTTAGAAGGGATGGGATGGTTGAGCTTGGTGATGGGTATTAAGGAGGGCATGTATTGCATGGAGCACTGGGTGATATATGCAAACAGCGAATCATGGAACACTACCTCAAAAACTAATGATATACCATATGGTGACTAACGTAACACAATTTTAAAAAAAGAAACCCAGAGTGAATATTAATATGATTATACAGTCTCTTCATTCAATGAACAATTATTGAGTATTTGCTTTGGGTGAGACATAGTATAACTATCTCATAGTATTTTTAAGACATAGATACAAATACCTATGAGAATATATAACATTTATATGCTGTTTGCCCTACTAGGAGACCCAAGCACTGTATCAAGTATTTTATAGGTATAGATTCATTTAATCCTTCCAGTAACTCAGGGAGCTAGGTAATGGCCCTTTTTCCAGATGAGGACCCTAAGACTCAGAAACAGCAAATAATTTGCCCCAAGTCTATAAGTGACAGAGCTGCCTTATTCCAGAACCCATATGCTTAAGCCTTATGCTTCACTGCTTACTTGATTCAAGACTGTATGAGTTCAGTGTTATAAGTGCAAGTAAATTGAGCCTCCAAGATGAGAACAGGACACTTGGAGAGTACAATTCAGGAAGGTCAAGAAAAACTTTCTTTTCAAAGATTCTGGACCTACCTTAGTAGCTTTTGCTGCTTGTTCTTTTGTTTCAAATTCCACAAAGGCAAATCCCTTTGGATCCAGTAGATTTATAATGTAAATCCAGTAGATTTATAATGTGATGTACTTATGTAAACACCAGTACCACATCTCCAAATACTCTTTCAATCCAGCTGTGATTAACATCTTTCGGAAGTAATTCTTATGATAAATTAGAAGCAGTGTTAAATATACCAGCACTGTTTCTCAAGGTCAATACATTTTTACTTGTAATATCTTTTTAAAGTACAAATTAATTGCTATATAGGGCTAGAGATGTGAGAATTTGCTTCTTAAATCTCAGTGAAGGAAGAGCCTTCAGTGAGGGCTTTGAGGTTAGACAGGTCTGGGAAAATTGCTTAACCTCTGTAATCTTCAGTAACCTCATCTGTAAAATGGGGATGATAAGGAATAGGGCTACTTCATAGGTGTGATTCATTCATTTAAATGAATTAGCACACTTGAAGCATTCAGAACAGTGCTTGACACATGGTGCATGGTCAATAAATTTTAGCTATATCAGCATTATCATCATCATCTTTTGGGACCAGCGAAGAGGAATGGGCTGCAATGGCATTGCACTCTGGTTTCACGGGCTGGATACAGGTTAAAAGTAAGGTTGTAAGTTGCCAAAGGTAATCCCTTTTTGTGTTGACTCTGAAGCAGGATGAGCTCTATTTAGAGCAGCTAAACGAAAGTCACTAAAGTGTCCCCTTGTTCAAAAGAATGAAACTTGGGCTGCCTGGGTGGCTCAGTCAGTTAAGCATCTGCCTTTGGCTCAGGTCATGATCTCAGGGTCCTGGAATCAAGCCCTGCATCAAGCCCCGCATCGCATAGGGATCCCTGCTTAGCAGGTAGTCTGCTTCTCCCCCTCCCTCTGTTCCGCAACCCTCCACCACAGTTGTGCTTTTTTCTCTCTCAAATACATAAATAAAATCTTTTTTAGAAAAGGGTGAAACTTGATATTACCCTAGGGTAGGACATTATCTCCCAAAGGCCCCCATTAAAATGTATACCATACCTAGGAGGCAAAATCTCAAACCACTATCACACATTAACTCTCTGAGTCAACGGTATTCATCAAACTAGCACCGGCAGAGATTGGTGCCTTTGGGGAATAAGACAGTGAGCAGCTGTGATGGCTACTAAAAAGACAGGTGTGGATGGAGCCAAGCAAAGACAGAGACTTTCCTTCTTGATCAGTTTCAAGAGGCCAGAGGCCAGAGCCCTAAATGGGAGGGGTATGTCAGGAAGAAGAAAAAACTAACATTGAATGAGCAATTACCCAGGACCATGCTGCTAAGTTCTTTCTTTGCATTATCTCATTTAATCTCACAAGCATAATAAGGTGGGTACTATTACTACCCTCATTTAACAGCTGGAAAAAGTTTTAGAGAGGTTAAATAACATTCCCAAGGTTACACAGTTAATGAATGAGATTGGGGAGGTAGAATTTGAATTCGGTTATTTGAAATTCCAAAAGCTGACCTCTTTCTAAGAGAGCACAGTGCTCGCTCAAACCCAAAGGACAGAGAGCTGGGTGAGTCCACAGAACAGCAGCAACCAGTGGTGGTGATGGTGACAGGACACTAAGCAATGTTGAATAGCTTGTACACAGCAGTGATGAGGGTGACAAGTCACAGAATGGCTTCATGCAGGTCGGTTATCTCAGTAATCTACTGAGTCCAACCCCTGCCCCCAGGATTGCCCCTGACTTTGATCGGAGACTGAGTCTTGCCCCTGACCCAATCCTCATGAGCAACAGTGCACTTCACAGCTGCTTGCTGCCTCAGGGCAGGAGAGTGAGGGTGGTTTCACCTCCTCCTCACCCTGAAGAAACACCTTAAAACATTTATTTGCTGATATTAACTCAATAGTCTCATTTTCTTGAACAAGTGAACAAAGGCACCACAGAGTTATGTCAACAGTTATTTCTTCAGCAAGAAGTTTCCAAATGCCAAGTATGTGCTAGGCACTGTCTTAGGTACAATCATTCCCGTGACCTTGAAGTCTGGTGAGTGGAGACAGATATGAAAACCGGTCCCTTGAATATGACATTAAGAAACATGGGATCCCATGGGGGTTTCAGACTGAGCAATCAGAGTTGCATTCCTTGTCTTATGTGCCTCAATTCTAGAAGGTATGCTGGTGGTGGACCTTCTTCACAGCCCCATAAAGCATGGCATGCAAATACAAAAGTGTTCCCAACTCATCTCAGGAAAGACTGCCAATGAAAGGCACAACCATAGCTGTTATGAAGAGGGCGAAGCCTTTGCAGGCAAGAGTGGCCCAAGAAAGGAGGAAGATGAGATCTTGGATCCAGGACTGGAAAAATGGATGCAATTTGGTTAAATGGAGAGAAGGGTTAGATTAAAACATGATTCTCCCATGTGTTCAGCTCTTTAAATCTTGCTTTTAAATGCATGCCTTATATTTACTGAGTGCTACTTGCCTTAAATACTACTGGTGTGTTTTCCTATTTTTTTCCCTTGTGTATTTTGAAGATTAGGTCAAGTGGGGAAAAGGATTATAGAAAAAGGAAGAAGGTGCTTAACCCAGCACTGTCGATAACACTTTCAGCAACGATTGGAATCTTCTATTCTGTGCTGTCCAATTCAGTAGCCACTGGCCAAACGTTGCTACTAAGCAATTGAAATGAGGCCAGTGCCATGGAGGAAATGACTTTTTCGATTTATTTCAAATGTTATTCATATCTACCATATTGAAAAGTGAATCTCTAGCCACTTGGCAAATAACCCATACACACCCTAGTAAAGGTGAGATTAAATAGAAACACTTCTATTAACCTAGTGTTGGGGGCAAGCCACGTTTGGGGTTGCATGGGCTTGATCAATCAGGGGATGGAGGGTCACAGTTCCTAAAAACGAACCTACAAGGGTTTATTCCCCATTTGCACGTGCCTTCAGGTATGCTATCTCATTTAATTCCCTAAAAACCCTGAAGAGGGAAGGGTGGAGATGATCATCCTCATGAAATCCAGTTATTAGATGACACTGGCAAGGTCCTACACCTCATAAGAGTGGAGACCAGAGGCCAGGTGATTTTCCTCCTGGTTGGAAGACTCTTTCCAGCAGGACAGCACCAGGGGAAATGATATCATATTACAAATGCCCACTGCTCACAGCCTGGGCCTTATGGATGATGAGAGGTGCTCTGTGTCTCATGTCTGCCTTTTTCCTACTGGGCTGTGGCTTATGGGGCCATCGACAATTAACAGGAACTCTATTTTATTCCCTTCCCACTGCCTTGATTAAGGCAATAAGAATGTTTTGAAAAGTTCACTTATATATTCATAATTATGTACTGAGCACCAGCCCTGTCCCAGTTGGTGTTCTGGTTCTGGGGCTGCGGCTATGAACAAAGCAGAAAAAACTCTCCCTCTCTCTGACAGTTTTGGTGGGGGGAGACTGACAATAAATAAACTGTGTACATATTGGATGGTTTCAACATTTCAAAAATATTTTAAATATACCAGGGCCTCTCACATCGTCTGTGGCACACATACACACTGTCCAATGTACTTTTGTGTGTAAAGCTGGACCTCCACTTCTAGAATCTGCCTGACTAGCTGAAATGCAGAAACACCTTTTGATGTAGTCTTTTAACATGTGTTGAGTGCCACCTATGTGCAGTCCGATACTAGGGACTTTGGAAAGATGTCGAAGAATGAGAAGACAAGGTCTTGTCTTCGGGGCTTCCCAGCCTGCTGATACAGGCATTCCCTTCCCTTAGGAGCTCCCAGCCTGTAAGAGCTGACAGTCTAGCTTAGGAAAGCAACAACTTCAGGACCCAGTTACAAAGGGGGAATCCCAAATAGGGGCAAAATGAATCCAGTCTGGACTGTTCAGAGTTGGGCAAACTGTCCACCTCATGATGATGGGGAACATGAAATGGAACACCCTAGAAGTTGTTGCTTGTCCCAACAGCCAGGAGGAGCCCTGGGCAGGGCGGGGAGAGGGGGGAGGCAACACTTCGTGGATTACTGTCACCCAGGCAAGTCTTCTGGATGAGATGAGATTTGAGGTGCTATTGCAAGAAGGAAGAGCTGGGAGGCAGGATGGGGTGGGGTGGGCATTCCAGGTAGAGGGTGCCTCCTGGGGGCCCCTGGCAATTAAGCAGTCTTGGGCACAAGCCTAAACAGTCACCCCCAATACAAATCCAGCAAAGATGGGTATGAAGAAGATGCAGAGGAAAAAGGAGGGCCAGTGGGAAGGGGGGGGGTCTTGGCTGGGGAGTGGCAGCAGCAAGGAGCCCGTCAGAGGTGGAGGGGATGAGTGGGGGCAGCCTGGGCCAGGTCCTCCCTGGAGCGCCCAGGTTCCTTGACAGCCCTTAAGGAAGCGAGGTGAGAAAGGGTTAAGTGTGCCCCTCCACCGCCCCAAATGCTTCCTGTGTTTGAAATCCTTCAGGTCTCCGAAACCCTCTGGCCCCCGGCCAGGCGGGCATTGTCCTGGGAGCGGTTGTGGGTTGTCAGAGCGGCCGTGCCGCCTTTGTTGTGGGGCCACCTCGAGGTTCCCTCTCGCGCCCAGCCTGGGGCTGCAGAAGGCGTGCTGGGAGGGGGGCGGCGCAGGAGGCTCGCTCCCTCTCCCTCTTCCTGCCCCCCCCTCCAGGCCTCCCGATGACCACATGACCAAGTGGGCTCGCGGCCAAGCCACAAGCTACAAAATGCAGCCCCTGGAGTGAGCGGGGAGCATTCTCGCTGGCAGTCTGGGCCACGGGCAGCTGGAGCCTCGGCCGAGCAGCCAGCCTCTTGGAAAGAGCTTGCCGCGGTCCCCGGAGCCGCTCGCGGAGGCCCGCTTGGCCGCGCTGCCCGGCCGCAGGAGAGGGAGGCTGCAGCAGAGGCAGCGGCGAGCGGGCGCGGCAGGCGGCCAGCCCGCGGCGCAGCCGGAGAGCCACGCGAGCTCCGCGCTCCGACGCACGCACGCACGGTCCGCGGCTCGCGCCTTTCCCAGCCTCGGGGCGCCCGGCCTCCCCGCCCCCTGGCCCGGGCTGCGGCGGCGCGGCCGAGGAGCAGCATGAATCTGCGGCGCTGCGTGCAGGCGCTCCTGCTGCTCTGGCTCTCCCTGACTGCGGCGTGTGGAGGTGAGTGCGTGGCCCCCCGGCTCGCCCGCGCGCCCCTCGCCGCCCCCCTGGACCGCCGCCCACGCGCTCCCTTCCCTCCGCCCCCGACTCGCGCGCTCTCAGCCTCCCGGGACCCGGGCGCTAGCAGAGCAGGAGCAGCCACGCGCCGGCTGCGCGGGGCCGCGGACTCACTGACAGGGCGCCCCGGGCCGGGGACCGGGCCGGCCGGGGCGATGGCTGTCTCCGAGAGGGGGCTTGGCTCGGTCTCGGGCATCACCCGCCTGGCGCCTTGCCCCTCCGGGCGACTCCTTGAAGTCCGAGGAGCTCGGGGCCGCGGGCGTGCGCCCAGGGTCCCGCGCCATGCACCCCACGTGGTGGAGGGTATGTGCCTGGGGGGAGCATGTCCCGCTCCCCGCGGATCAGTGGAGGGAGCCTGACCTGAGCCTGGGGTCTGGCCTCCCGAGTTGAAACTTGTCCGGCCCCTGGAGTTTAGGGGCCGCGCTCCGGTCGCGGGGCGCGGGCCACTCGGGATGATGTGCCAAGATGCAGACGTGACACTTGTTGCATAGGCAGGAGCGCGCGGCGGGGGCGGCGGCGTGGAGCCCAGCTGTTGCTCCTTTCAGCCCGCATGGGAGCAGAGGCAGCCTTCCCCAGGCCGAACTGGCAGGGCCCGGCCAGGCTGGTCTTCTCTTCCCTTGCCCCAAGGTCTTATCTGGTCTGCTCTCCTGCTCCTGAACAGGAGGTCCTCCCCCACAGACTCCGCGCTTCCCCGGGCCCTCCTCCTTGGATATCCTGGCTCTAGCCTTTTACTCAGCTCTGGCACAGGCACGCTTCACCTTAGGTCCCCTGTCTCCAGGCACCACACGAGGAAACATAACGCCTGACTTGACACCTCCTTGCAATTCTGTGAGGGGAAGACCATTCTCCCCCACCTGCACCACACCCCCCTCACCTGGCATACTTGGCACTGGTGCTCCCTTGCCCTCCCCAGACCTGGTCCCAGCGATGTCCTGGCAGCCCCAGCCCAGGCTGCCTTTCCCCTGTGTGTCAGTGTCTCCTGGGGCTGTCAGCTCCTACCTCCAGCTGCCACAGTTCTGTGATCTGGCTGTCACTGCTGCCTGCCTGGCCCCACACAAGGGGAAGGCCAAGACCCGGTGGACCAATGCCAGTGCCAGGGCTGGAGTCACAGAGAGGTGGGAGCAGAGGGGAGGAGAGGGCGGTGCAGTTTCCTAGATGAAGGGCATGGGGCCCTACTTAGTTCAGACTCCCCAGAGCAGGAGGATGGCCTGCAGCCCAGGAGCCGTGGAGGGGCCTGGCGAGTCTCCACCTCCCTCTCTGCTCTTGCCTTTCGGAAGGGCCTTCACCCTGGGAGCACAGCCTGGCTTCTCAGGAAGGTGCATAGGTTAGCTCTGGCACCCCCTGCCTTCAGCTAGCTGTCCAGTGGTCTTCTTTAGCGCCCAAGTGCTGCGGGAGCCTCTTCCTTGGTAAGAAGGGAGCAGCCTTTTCCTCAGAAACTCCTGTCAGGCAGGTGAACAGAGAGCAGAAGATAGGAATGAAGAACACCGTGTGGGCTTGCCCTTCAGGTGCCTTCCATCCAGTGCAGTTGGCAAGACGAGACACCCACAGGACACCACCACCAGCAAACAGTCCTAAGTGGTACCGTCAGGGAAGAAAGCGTGGATACAGAGAGGGTGTCCTGGAGGAAGCTGGGGCTTCCTGATCTGCCTACTTGGCCCTCCCCCAGAGGTTATGGGGAGACCCTTGGGGAACTGACCACTACTAGGACACTTTAGGGGTCCAGCCGGTAAAGGGGACAGCTAGTTTCAGGGGAAGGGAACACTGTGTTTGGTGCAAACCCTGTCACCTTTTGCTTTAATTCACCCTTCTTTATTAAGTCCTCTACCTTTGTGCCCTTATTCAGTAAATTTATTGCCCTCACCTTTTGCTTAAGCCTAGCACTGGACACTGGGCTCTCACAACGTTCTCCCCCTCATGACATCTCTAGGAGCCAAGGAGGGACACTTTTGTGTAGGTGGCCACCAGCCAAGGATCCAGGTACTCATGTCCTGCTCCTCCTGCCTCCCGTCCTCGGTCAGAAACAGGGAGCCCAGAACCACCTTGCCCTTGGCCCAGGCTTGCATGCTCTCCCCAGCCAGAGTCTCCAGTCAAAGTCTCAGAGGCCCAGGGGGTGCCTGGATGGCACAGTCGGTTGAGTGGCTGACTCTTGGTTTCACCTCAGGTCATGATCTCAGGGTCCTGAGATGGAGCTCCCCACCCCCCACATCAGGCTCCATGCTCAGAGAGGAGTCTGCTTGAGAGTCTCTCTCCGTCTCCCTCTGCCCCTCACACTCTTGCTTACACCTCCCCTCTCTAATAAATCATGGAAAAAAAATTCCCAGGCCTGAAAATCTTGCTTCCTCCCCAATGCACTCTGTCCTGACTCGGAATGTCTGCGCCTCCCCCCTCACCAAACACACACAAACTCCTCCACTGCTTCCTGACCTGAGATACACCTTGCTCTTCTGAGTCTGAGAGCTGCTGGGCCAGGGAAAAGTGACTCTTGCTCTTATCTGAGCACCCCTCTGCCCCTCTCCCTCCTTCTCCTCCTCCCCTCCTCGGCCCTAGCTCAAAGCCTGCAGTCACAGTGCTAGTGTGAGGACAGCCTAGTGTACCTCACCCTCTCGACTCCATCCCAGTTCCTAAGTGCTAAGCGCTCTTGTAACCTGAGTCCGGCCTCTGGGGCAGAAGACTAACGCAAGTGAAGTGGAGGGCCAGGCTGCCAGGGCGTGACACGTCCAAGGTCAGCGAAGCTGGCATGGGAAGATAGCTCAGGGCACTGGGGTGGAGGGCTGAGCAGTCCAAGGACAGATGCCTCAGCAGGGAGAGACCTGCTGAGCCAGGATTGGGCATTCCCAGCAGGGTCCCCCCACCAAGCACTCGTGAGGGCTTTTAAAGCAGTCACCAGATAGACTAGATGGCGAGAGGAGAAGCAGCGTGTCGTTCCTGGTGAGGCTGGCATGTTCCTGAAAAGTCACACGCACCTCTTTGTGCGCCAGCAGGGCTGGAGTTCAGGCCTCGAGAAAACCAATCCCTGTTCAGCCCTACATGCAGCTCTCAGTATGGAGAGGCCGAGGCCTCATTCTGCTGGTGCTTCAGAGAGCAGGGGCTCCAGTCCCTCTAGGCTTCAGATTCCTTGGGGCCTTGCCCCCAGCCTCCCTCGAAGCAGCACATGAGTTAGAAGAAAATATTTAAGTGCGCTGAGGAAGGCCCCCATTTCTGAAGGGTGGTTCTGTTGTGCAGCCAAGACCTCCACACTGATGCGAATCTACAGCCTCTAAAACGGACAGGAGAAAGCCCATATTTCAGGTGTCAACTTATCGTAGGGGAAGCCAGATGCAGAATCAAAAGCAGAAGGAAACAAGTGCGTGATGGGATCAGGGTGTGGGAGGAGCTGCAGACCTCTGGCTACAAAGAGGACAGTGAGCCCCCCGCCTAGGAGGTACAAGGTGCCGGGGCCTTCTGAGTGGCCACACTCTAGAGCTTGGCTGAGTGCTCAGTCAGTTCAAGGTAGTTCCTCTCTGCTGGCTTGGAGTCTAGATGTTTCCCTGGCCAGAGTCTGAGCCACCCTCCCATCCTGGTTTTGGCCTCCCCCCACTTAGGGCCTTTTCCTCCAGCCCTCCTTCCCTTACTGCCATCAGCATTCACAGTCCTGGGTGCTGAATATTTGGAGGTGATAGCCTACCCATCTGGGCACTCTCCATGCCCACCCTACCGCTGCAGCCGTAATCTGCGTCATCGGCCCACACCCACTCTGCCCCTAGCAGTCAGGGTCACAGACTCAAGAACCAAGGCCTCACACGATCAAGGCCCCTAGGGTCGTTCCCTGCACCTGGCCACACCCTCAGCACAGTCCTTCCTGCCCTGAGTGTGCCTTTGGTATGGGACTCCTCATCAACATCATTCCTACCCCCCTCAGTGGTCAGGGAGGGCCTTGAGGGGACCCCAAAACATAGGGCAGAAGCTGCAGCAGCTGAAGTCAGGGGTGGGCGTGCTTAGTGAAGGTCCTTCCCTCCTCTCTGCTTCCCTGGCCCAGCCCTTTTGCAAATGGCTTTATGATAGACAAAAGTGGCCTCCTGCCCCACTGCCCCAAAATGTGAACATAATTATGTTTTCATTCTTGTTACGTGGGTAGGTTTTAATTCTCACTGGGGTAGGAGCTGATGCATTAACCCACCCCAACCAGAAGCACAGAAATGTGGCTGGTAAACTGTAGGGTCCTAACAGGTCCGTGACTTTTCTTGGAGAACGCGAAGTGGGGGACTAGAATGTGTGCATGTGCACAGTGGGCTTGCGTGTCTGAGACAGCAGCAGGCCCCCGGAGCCTGGGTGGGGAGGGCCCAAAGGACAAACCTCGCCTGCTTTTGGCCCAAGAGGAGGATAACTGCCTGGAAATTGTGTGCAAACGGAGGAGAAATCACTAGAGCCAACGGGTGGTGATATGGAAACTGTGAGCTAGTTGTGGAGATGCCCGGATGGGTGGAAATGGGGCTTCGGGGGCCGGGATATAGCTGAAGGCGAATCCAGTGGTGTGGGAGGAGAGAGCATGGGATTTGTGATCACTGACCTCAGAAGCCATATTTCTGTAGGCCAGCCCTGGACTGGGCATTGCACAGGTTCCCTGCAGTCCGCCTTCTGCCCAGCACCATCTCACCTCCCTGTTCGGCCTGCTCCCAGAGCCCAGGCTTGTTTCCGGAGCGCAAGCTCGCCTTCCCTGGCTGTGCTGCAGCGTTTGCGAGAGCCGGCCCAGGTGACTTCTCCGTCACTGCACCCAAGAACACCCAGCACCACTCGGGTTCCATTGTCAGGGCTTGGCCTGGCATCGGGAGCCTTCTCCTCCAAGCCAGGTGTGGGCAGATGTAGAGCAGAGCGCCAGGAAGCTGGAGAGAAGCCACCAGGAATCGAAATGGCAGGAATTACATCAGACACGGGGTCGGGTGTGATGTGGGGATGCAAGATAAGGCACTCGGTAGGCGAAGGTGCCAGCTGCAGGAGTTCACACTGCTCCTGACGACCAGACTCGCTGCCTCAAGTGACCATTCACTCATTGGTTCACTCATCCATTCAGATAATATTTCTGGGCCTCTAAGAATATATGACTAGCACCCAGCTTAAGATACACAGAGACACAGGGTCAGAGACAACCCCCACACACACTCCAGCCATGCCCACAGGGAGATTACAGGGATCTCCCTGTGATCAGCAAGGGAGCCTCGGGGATGCCAAAAAACTGATGAGATGCCCAGGGGTGAGGGATGGGGTCTCAAGTCCTCAAAGGTGGGTCACCTGCAGATTGAAGGATGTCAGAGGACAATGACATGACGTTCTGGGTTTGCTGTAGAATACTTCCACAAAGGAAAAAAACAAAAGGGATAACGAAAGCCTCTGTGAAACCACCTGGATAACTGTTGAATCTGGGTGATGGGGACATGGTGGCGGGGGATTCATTTCATTGTATGTGTGAAATGTTTTTAGTATATCCGTTGCCAGGGTACAATGAGGAGTTTCTGCTGGCTGCGCCCTCACCAAGGGCAGACATATGCCCCATCCTCTACCCACATGTTCTAAATGAAGAACATGTTTGTGCCTGCCAGAAACATGGTAGAACTGCCAAAGGGGCGTAAAGTCAGCTCCATACATTGCAAGATGTGAGTAGTAGGTTTTGGCCCAGGCCAGTGTAAAAATGGCAAACTGTTCACCAAGATGGAAGGTCAAAGCAAAGAGAAGCCTTGATGAGGACTACCTCTGCCCATTCGCATCAGCCCTCTTGGCTAACAGGCTTTCCTCTTCCCGCAGGGCCCCTGCCGCAGCCTGCTGATGGCAAGGGGCTGGAGGAGGGCAGCGTCCGCCACCTGGTGCAGCCCAGAGGCTCGAGGAATGGACCAGGGCCCTGGCAGGGCGGTCGGAGGAAATTTCGCCGCCAGCGGCCACGCCTCTCCCACAAGGGCCCCATGCCTTTCTGAAGCAGGTACTTGAGCCTTTGGTCAGTGGGCAGCGAAGGAGCAGGGGAGGGACAGCCTGGAAGGCCGGTGACTCTGCTGCGTCTCGCAGGCCAGACACCCACACCAAGCCCTTCCAGGCCCGCACGCAACATTGGGGCTTACAGAGCACCCATCTTACCCCTTTGTTTTATGGACTTGGAGACCAAGGCCCAGAGAGGGGCTTGACACCTGGGGCTGAACTCCTGACTCCCCAGGAATGGGGTGCCAGCTCCCCTCCACTCTGCTGCCTGGGGTTGGGCAGGCTGGCCCAGTTGGAGCGTTCTAGAAGTCCTGGGGGGACCTTGTTGAGCCAGAGAAGAGTGCCTCAGGGTATCCTACTGGTGTGCAGGGTGGATCTTCACCAGAGTGGGGGAGGGAAGCAGAGTGCCTTGGGGGACAGCAGGCAGAGAAGAAGAGCTGCCCAGAGCCATGGGAAAGAAAGAAAAATCCAAGGCAGTAGCAGAGAAAGCAAGGCCTGAGCTTGCCCCTGAGGCCTGGCCTGCTCTCTCACCCCTAGACCCCCAACAAAGTGGCACCAACTCAGGGACCTTGGGCTTTAGATTCAGGGTTGTGGGAAGAGGGAATCGAAGGCTGTCTCCTTTCCTTTCCCGGCTCGTTCCTTTGACCTAGGACACGTCGGTGACTTCTTCTCTGGTCATTTCTGTCTCTTTAGGACTGAAGAGGCCCCGGAGTGCCCGCCCCCTGCGAATCTGGCTACCCCATAGATTGGTCTGCTTCTCTGGAGCCCTCACTTCCATTCGCCTCTCTCCTCACACCTGTCCTCACTGCTGATGGTCCCGACTCTTCTCACCCACCAGCTGCCCCGAATGGCGTGGACCTGCCCCTAGTTTGGATGGTTCCCTTTCTTTCCACGGATCCGTCCAGCTCCTCTTCCTGGCCCTCCCCTGGACTGACTTTGGAGACCCAGCACTGGAAGGCCGGCCTTCTCTCCGGCCCTCGCCTTCCCCTAGCCCCCACCTCTCCCTGCCCAACAGCCCAAGCTCCGCCCAGCCCTTCCTTCCCTCACCGGGGCTGGGTGGGGAACATTCCCTTCTTCAGGGGGCTCCAGCAGGTCCCTTCAAATGGACCCTTCACCCTTCAAGGAGGTGCTGGTTAGAGGGGCTGGGGGCATTGATTGGGATGCGCACAAGGTGCCTTGGGGGGCATTGGAATGGGGCTTCGTCCTCTGGCAAAGGGGAGTGGGAAAGCATTGGAGAAGAGGAGGACTAGCTGCTGTGGCCTTTTCCACATGCCATGTTTGGCTTCAGGAAGAGGTGAAGGAGAGGGGCCATGAAGTACTTTGTCACCTCTCTGTGTCTCCTAACACTGCCCCCCACCTCACCCCCCAACTCCCTCCCTCCCTTGCCCGCTAGTTCAAGCTCTCACTCAGGAGATGGTTCTATATCCTCCCAGGAGCAAAAGCCAAACAGGACGAGTGTTTTTTTGCCAAGAATCAAAGAATGTCAGAGCCAAAATGAACCTTGGTGATCACTTAGCTCTGCCTCCTTATGCAAACTCATGTAAAACCAGGCCTGGAGAGGGACAGCAACCTATTCTTATTCGGGGTCACCGCACAGCCAGAATGAGGACCCAGGTCTCCCCACTCCCACTTGATGATGTCCTCTTCCCTCTTGATGATATTTTTTCAAAACACATTGAGTGCCTTTCCCGTGGTTGGGGCTGGGGGTGTCTGGGAAGGGAGGGGCAGGCCAGCCATGAACTGCCCCATGGCGGTATGGGGACCCAGCTGCTCCTGCCTCCCTGGGCTGCCCCTGCTGGTCCATTCCCCGGCCTGGGCTGAGAAGGTCCCTGGCCAGCTGCCCCCTTCCCGCAGCGCTACCAAAGCCCGTGTGTTCTCCCAGGGACAGCTCAGGTACTGAGTCTCCCACGCCAGCCCCAATACTGGTCTTCGCTAGCCAGGATGTAGCCTTAAGTCATTGGACTCGGTCGCCTTCCCTTCACGTTGACTGGACCTTCTTTCCCAGTGGCCTTTCCTTAAGGGAGGGGCAAGGGGGAGAAGCAGGAAGGAGAGAAGGAAGGAAGGAAGGAAAGCTGGGAGGAAATACAGGTCTGAGCAGGCTTCCTTCTCAGAGGCCTCCCAGGAGGGAGGAAATGGGAAACCAGAGTCTGATGGCCCATCTATGTATGTGTGGGGACAGGGGGGGTCAGGGCCCTCCGAGTCCCATGGTAACCCCGACATCGCCTAACCACCTCTCCCCCTCACTTCCGCTGCTGCTAATGCTGCTGCCGCCGCTGCTGCTTCAAGGCCCACCCTGAGGAGCTGGGCTGAGCACCCGCTTCCCCCACAGCCCTCAGGCTGGCAGTGGGGACTGGCCAGGGTCCAGAAGGCCTCGTCTGCCACTGGTGCCCCCACCCGGGCTTGGGTCTTCTTTCCCCTCCTCCTTTCTGCGTCTCCTGCCTCAGCAGCTGTCCAGCCAGCCCCGTGGGATAGGGGGGAAAGTTGGTCAAGTCCAGAGACACAGGGCAGAAGAGAGTAGTAGGTGGCTGGGGTCCTGTCTTATTTAAAATGATTGTTTATGATTCTTCTACTAATTTATACAAAGATATTAAGGCCCTTTTCTTTAAGAAATTGTCTCCTTCCCATAATTGTGTTCACTGTGTTTGTAAAGATTGTTCTGTGTAAATATGTCTTTATAATAAAGAGTTAAAAGCTCACAATTCACCCTTACTCTTGAAGATCATGTTCAGGAGGGGCATTCCTGTCCCCCGAGGTCCACAGTTGTCCCCGTGCCCATATACTGCCCTTGCACGGAGGGAAGTGCCTGCATCCCAGATCGATTCCAGGTCAAACGGCCTCGAACCACTTGGCCACAAACTCATGAAAGGAACCTCTGTGCTTAATGACCGGTTCCCATAATGTTCATAATGTCCACTTTTAAGTGTTTGGGCATCTTTTGGGTGTCCTTTTTTTTCTTCCTTTGGTGCCATTTAAAGCTTTTTACAAAGCAATTGGTATAAAGACATTCTGGTTAAAGGTGGGATTCCTACTCAAAGCTGTTTTATATCCTTGGTGGGTGTCTTCTAATTTTATCTACTTTTGAACACTTTCGGGACTTTTTAGTCAGGTTGCCTTTCCTGAAAATGGTTATGTTTCCCGCAATAAGTACACTTGGTAATGACTTTGTTATGTATCATTTTATGTTTCACAAAATAGAGCTGCTTGATAAATGAGAAAGCCTGAAAAATAAAATGCAAGGAGTTCAATACAATTCTGCCCCATCTGTCTCACTTCATGCTTGCTGTCGAAACGCCAATATCTTGCAGAACAGAAAGGAGCATGGGTACACACTAATTTGGTTAATCAACTCATTAGGTGCACACAGGCATACACAATGCAGAGTACCACCTAGCGAGAAGAAGACGGGTGTGATCAGAAAGGTGCATTCGATAAATATTGTGGAATATTCTACAGACTTGGCAGGTATTTGGTGTTAGAAATACAGAATTTTAAGAAAGAGTCTGCAAACAAACTTGTTAAAAAGCTTGTTAAAAAAAACTGTTCAATAGGAGATAAAATAGAAAAAGCCACACACACGCATATAAAATAATCTCATCATTGACAAAATGCTGCAGATTGTGACATAGTGATTTAAAAATATGACATTATGCTGGAATTGCCTCTTAGGAAAATTGGTACAAAATGCCTTCTTTCAAAATTACTACTTTGACTTTTAGGCAAACTGGTCGTCAGAGTAACTGGTTAGGCAGAGGGGTTTAGGTGGGCTGGCTTTATGCTGATTGGTCTGTTACCTCCCTCATCACCCCCAAAGCTCTAATTTTACATGAACCAAGGAGAAGGGGGTGGTGGCAGGGCTCGGGAACTTAATACCCACCCAGAAGTGTGCAGCTTCCAGAACTCTTTTTAAAAATAACTCTTTTTATCATCCTAACGACTGGGTGGCACAGTCCCTGAGCCCCGTTTTACGAGTGAGAAATGAGAAAACGAGCTCAGAGAAGTGAAGCCAGTAAGTGAATCTAGAATCTGGACTTCAAATTCTAGAATGCAAATGCTTTCTATGGTCCTATAGAAGATCCCGTAGAGGGAAGACTTAAGTACAAAGTGTGTTTGGTATTCTCAGTAAATGCCAAAGATATAGACGGCATGCTGTGGACTGGTGGGATCACTCACACCAGCTTCCGAGGCCCGATCACATCTGGTCAAGTTGGCAGGAAGATGGTGGGCAGTGGAGGTGGGGCAGGAAGGGGAGCAGCCACCAGGGTCCCCCGGTCGAATGTACCAACTGGATGCTAGTGGGTGACTGCGAGTCTGACCCTGGGACAGAGAATGAGGGAAAGATAATTAGGTAATTAGACACCAAACCAAAAGAAGGTAGGACATATGGGTTGTCCCCTTTGGCAATATCTTGGCCAGATAAATACAGTAGGATCAGGGTAGGGGGTAGTTTTGAAAATGCAGAGGTGAGAAGGAAAAGGGGTTCACTTAACTGTTTCTGGCCCGTAAGTCCTAGACCAAGAGGTTGAAGGGTGGGGTTCAGGGACAGAGCACTTGGAAAACAACAGTACTGGGCACCTGGGTGGCTCAGTGGGTTAAGCGGCTGCCTTTGGCTCAGATCATGATCCCAGGGTCCTGGCATCGAGTCCTGCATCGGGTTCCCTGCTCCACGGGGAGCCTGCTTCTCCCTCTGCCTCTCTCTCTCTCTCTCTCTCTCCATGTCTCTCATGAATAAATAGATAAATAATCTTTTTTAAAAAAACCCCAACAACAACAGTACTTCAAATCCACCTGGAAAACTTTAGGCAGCTTCTGAAATGACAGAGATTAGGGAGGCTAAACAGACCCAGGTCCAGACTCATGGCTTCTTAGGCTCGCAGGTGTGTGTAAAATGAGCACTAACCCTCTGGAGCCTAACATCTCAGACTCTCCCACAGCCCCTGGCTGACTTGGTAGCACCAGCTGGGGCTGGGCTCCTCCATTGCGGTGGGAACTATGGGGCCTGGCCCGAGCAGCCATTCAAAAGTGCTTATATAACTTTCTTTCTCAGGCCTAAAGGTTAGGTTATTCAGCTGAAATTTCTCAATTCACAGTTTCTTTCTGACCAGAGTGAGCTCAGGCCAGCTAACTGTGAAAGGGACTAGAAGAGAAGACTTAACTATCTTCTGCTCCCGGCTCCAGAAGGGGCTGCAGACTCAGCCAGCCCTTTTCTGGAACCCTCAAATGGGAGGCCCCTCCAGAGAGCCTTTGAAAACCCGTGTTCCTGATGTAACTGGCAAGGGGCTCCCTCATTGTTGCTGTGGACTTCAGCCAAAGGCCGGAGCTGCATCCAGAGTATTTCCTTGAAAGTTTGAAATCAGGGGTCAGAACACTTTTTCTATAAAGGGCCAGATAGTATTTCAGACTTTGCAGGGCCAGTCCATGTCTGTCTCGACTCCCCCAGTCAGCCGCTATAAAAGCAGCCACAAGGTGTAAATGAATGGGTGTGGCTGTGTTTCAACCAAACTTTCTATATTATAAAAACAGGTGGCAGGTCACAGTTTGCCGAACCCTGTCTCAACTCAGCCCTTGAACCCCTGCTTGGGGCCTGAAGAGAAGACTGACATTCTACAGCGCGGTCTAGAATGAAGGGAATTTAATAAACTGATTATGAGCTGGCCTCTGTGCCATGCTAATCTGATAATAATCATACTGACAAAGAGCTTTCAGTGGAAGGGGAAGTGTGGGTCAGAGCAGGGTTCAAATCCCAGCACTACTATTCACTTATCTGTGAGAATTTAAAGGCAGCGTCTTGATCTCAGTGAGCCGTGTTTCCAAATCTGGCGGGATGCTCTGCCGACTTTTCAGCGCAGTGGTCAAGTTTGAATGAAATGACGCCAAGGAAAGTGTTGGGCACCGTGCCCAGCCTGTGGTACAAGCTTACTAGTGGGAGTTCATGTTATCTCTGCTAAACCTTACCCTTGAGAAGTGGACAGGGAAGCCATCATTATCCCCCATTTATAGATGGGGAAACAGGCTCAGGGAAGTCAAGTCGCTTGCTCAAATTCACAGAGCCATCTGGTTCTGTCTTCAGCTGGGGTCACCTGCTGTGCCTTCGCTAGGGGTCTGCTTCGCCATCATGATTGCGTCTCGGCCCCTAGAAACTTTCAGTATTCCGGACACTGGACGCGGGAAGGGCCTCCCCAGGGACAGATCAGACCCTCAGCATTTTCCCCTGTAGCAGCATTAGGTGGGAAAGCTCCTGAGCTAGGATGTCCAAGCCAGGCTCATGCTCTAGGAGACTTGCCTGTCCCTTGAGTTTCTCTCTATATGAGGCCAACGGCCCAGAAACCTGAGATCTAGTCCTGAATCTGCTTCTGCCGAGCACTTGCTGGGTAGCTTGGCAAAATCTCTCCTTGGTCCTTTCTGGGCCTCTGCCTCCTTACCTGCCCAGGCCTCCTTGAAGGTGTGGGTGAGTGAGAATCACCCATTGTGAATAAGGTCTTATTGGGGGTCCCAGCAAACAGTGAGACAATCCTGTGAGGAATCCTGTGAGGGCCACAAGCACGTGTAGGGAGGAGCTCCGGGAGAAGAAATGGGCGCATAGCAGGAAATGGGAACCTTGGCCAGCGAGAAAGGTTACCACTGGGTTGGGGGGGTCTGCACAAGCTTCCCTTGGTCCCAGAGGCTGCCATAACCTCCATTTCATATTTCCCTCCTTGTTCAGACAAAATGCTTTGATTCCCCCTGGGTGCTAAGGAATGGGCAGGCTGTAGCCTAGCTAGCGCAGTGGCCTGAAACTAAAGGTCTGGCACTCTGGAGCCTAACCTCAGCTTGGCCAGTAACTGGCTGTGTGACCTTCAAGTTAGTTCATCTTTTGGGGGCCTTCCAGTACCTTCTCCTCACCTGTCATCATAGGTCAGGAATTGCTGCCCTCCCCACCTCAGACATATAGAATCACAGAAGAGCAAAGCCAGCAGGAGGTCATTCAGTCCCCTGAACTCCTTTGATTTTCGGTGAAGAAAGTGGGACTCAGTAAAGGAAAGTGGCCCACTTTGAGGGGCACAGCTAGATGGTGTTAGCAAACATTCCAGGAGCCCTTCCTATGGGCCTCGCACTGTTGGCACTTCACCTGTCCTGACTTGTCTCCATCGCAGGCCCATCCTCTAGCTGAGGAACCGGAGGCATGGAGAGGCTCAGTCCATCTGAGGATCCTCTGTGATGTGTAAAAATGAAAGAGAAGGCACTTTAAAGGAAGGCGAAGACAGTGTTGAAACACAAAGCATTCAGTCAATGGCAGCTGTCACCTCTGTCCTGGGACTGCAGAAGCACTGTGTCTGCGGAACCAGGGGGAGTTTCGCCCCCTCACCCGCCGCGGAAGCCCAGGTTTCCAGAAAATCAGTCTCTGGTTCTCTCCCCAGCAGGTGTGGGGAGAGGGCCCAGTGACTGGGGCGTAGCTATGAGGTTTCATCCCCCTGTGTGTGGGGTCCCAACCTTTCTCAGAGCCTAGAGTTCTCTCACCTCCTTCGGAGAACTCCCAGCTCCTCAGGTGTGGGCAAGGTGGAAAGATATGGAAAGATTTGTGAAGCAGAGGAAAGGATCACACAGGGGGTAGAGAGGGGCTGGAGGAGGGGTCTCGTGAGGGAAGGCTCAGCACGCAGCCCCTTCGCCTTCCTCACTCAGAGATCTCAGACACAGGTTTGGCCAGGAGTTGCAGTCTGATTTCCCTCCTTCCCACACAACTATGGACCAGCTCCCAGCTCAGCTCCGCAGCCCTCTTTACCCCATCCCCTCTCCCAAACTGCTTGTTAAGCTTTAGGTCCCATGTCTTGTGCAAGTTTCCCCTCAAGCTGCACCAACATTTTCAGAACCCAAGCATAAAAAACCCCTTTTGGCCTGCCCCTACCCTGAGTGTGTGTGAGCCACAGTGGAGGAGGGGCAGTGAAGAAGACTTGCTCTTGCCTCACCTCTGGGAAGCTGAAGGGAAAGGTGTGCGGGGAGGGTGGGACAGCCCTTGTTGCCTGTGGCTTCCACAGGGCGCTCTGTACCCCTGGCTGCTCCCCTGGCCCCAGCAGGAGCTGTACAGGAGGGAGCTGCACACACAGCTCTCGGGAAGCAGAAGCTGCGAAGGCATCAGCCGAAGTCCCCCACCCCACCCTCTTCCCAGTACTTTTCTAGTCTACCCAGGTTTCCCTTCCTTGGCTCTCTGCCTCTCCAGATTCTCTCCATTCTTCAAGGGCCAACCAAGTCAGCCTCCCCCAGGAAATCTTACAGGATGCTCCTCTACTCTGAAGGTCACAGCAGGTGATGCCCGGATGGGAACCTAGGTTTGTCTCCCTCCTAAGCCTGTGTGCTTGCCAACCATACACTTTCTTACCAGACTGAGCATGGCTATACCCGCAGTGGAGGTGATGATGCCTATAGTGATGATGACCAGGGAATATAAGATTGTGCCTCCCAGCGTGGGATCTGGAAAAAACCTTGGCTCCTCTAAGTACTAAGCCTGGGTCACTCCACCCTTCCAGGCCTCAGTTTTATTGTATCTACAATAGAAATAACAATCCATAGCTTCCTCACAGGCTTGTAGTAAGGCTCAAGTGAAGTGAAAATGAAGTTAAAATGTTTTTAAAGTTAAATGCTTGGTACAGTAGACAGCGCTATGCTTGTGTGAAAAATGCCTACTTTCCAGCTTGCCTGGCCAAGTGCTTTGTCATCTGCAAAGTGCTATAGAAATTCATTTCCCAACACTCAACACGTGCTTGAGCGCCTACTATGTGCCACATTCCTTACAACCTGGTGAGGGAGGTCCGATGTCATTCAAAAATCACAAGGAATGTCTGACAGTGACTGTGGTAAAGGCTCTGGGGGAAAGCACAAGACTCTGAGAAGCTTATCACAGAGAGAACTCAAAGTCTCATTGGGGAAGGGGTTTGGAGATGCTTCCTTGAGGAGAAGTGGGAAGCTGAGACCTCGGGGTGAGTAGAGGTTAAGCAGGAGAAAGGGAATTAATTCCTGGCGGAGGGAGCATCTGCTTGAGTCCAAGCAGGCATGATTTACTCTTAAACCCATTTCACAGACTGGGAGCGGGCCCTGAGAGGGGCTGTGACTTGCAGAATGAAAAGTTCCACTTAACTCCTGTGTGCTGGCTGATTCTCATCCAGGCTCTTCGCTGGGCAGAGCTAGAGCAGGGGCCTGAAATGGTACCTAAGGCATCCTCTTCCCATAACTTGGCCAATACTCTATCATTTTTACCAGCTGTGGGGTGTGGGGGGGGGGACTGAGACTCCCACCCATCAGCGTGGGGCTCTGGGTGTACCTGGGCCAGCTTGCAGGCTGGAGAGGCGCTCTGAAAACTTCTTAGATGTTCCACTTTCCTTTTGCTCTGCCACCCTTTCTCTTCCAGGTCCCTTAGTCTCTGGGTGAAATTCACTGTGACATGAGAGGTTGCCCCCTGCTGGCTGATCCTGGGGACTGCAGGGACTTCTTACTGCCTGAGCCAGGCCTTGGCCCAGACCATTGAAGGTAGCTCTTGAGGTCCCCTTGTCCGCTGTTCAGCACGAGGTGTGAGGGAGAGCAGACCAAGGTGGGTGTGGGGGGAAGCTGATCGAAGTTAATCAAAGCTGACACTCGGTTGCCTCTGCTGCAGGATTCTAAGCCTGTGAATGATTCTGTGGGTGTGAATGTATGTCCCATGATGTAAGAGAATGTGAGGGTGCAAGGGTGTATCTATGAGTCATGAGTGTAGGTGGGCTGTGTGTGTGTGTGCGTGTGTGTGTGAACACTGCCTGGGGCAGGTGTGTATATCTGATCCAAGATGTGTACTGTACAACGCTAACCATGCTTGTGCATGGGGTATGGGTGGGGAAGGAAGAGAAGTTGCTAGCCAAGGGCACCAGGGGTAAAGTTATCCAGTCTGTGGTTTCAAAAGGCAACAGCTGGCCCTCTAAGTCCAACCCAGGCCCTGTTTGCATCCGTACTGGATGGTCCTAGGCTGTCTGGCTCTCAGGCTGTCCCAAGGAATATTTCTTTGTCCCTGCCAGAACGCCCTGCTAGCGGGTACACACCTGCACCCTCACAGCTCCTAGGGGAAATCTCGTAGCCTCTGGAGGCAATAAGCAAATCTGATTTCTGCATGTGCTCATGGGAGAACCCTAAGGGAGGACCCTGCCCCAGCCAAGCCCCAGTGTAAGACCTCTCTGCTCTTTTCCTCTGTGTACTAGTGTAGGCTTTCTGGGTGTTTCTGACCTGCAAACATTCTGATCAGTCAGTGCTGATCATGTTATGCTGGTTATTACGGAATTTTAATGTTACCCCTGTCCCCTTCCCATACTCCCGAGGAATATATATATATTTTAACCTGGAGCTTCAGGAGACCATGACTTAGTTCTCAAGCCTGAAAGGAAGGTTGTGTGGTTGGGTTTTTTTTTTTTTTTTAATTGCCCCTTCAACATGGCATGAAAACATTCGTCCATCTTACTAGTCTCAGCAGGCAAAATTCCTTGGTGAGCCCATCAGCCGTCAGTTAAACACTGGAGTCACTAGGTTGGGTTCTGAAGTATCAGATCAGAGTCTAATGACTCCCTTGGACTTTGCCCAAAGGCCCAGCTTTCTGAATAAGCTCAGAGGTAAGGGAGCTCTGGAGGATTCAAGTTCAGGTTCAAGTGAATGCTCCAAAGCAGGCCTAGCCTTGTCCTCTGTCCGTGGGTGAGGCCCACCAGCCACACCCTCAGCATTTCTAGGAAACAGCTTCTTCCGCTCCCTGGGCTTTGGTGTCAGCTCTTCCTGAGAGAAATGCAAACTGTGGGAGCTGTGTTCCCGCAGGTGACTGCTGGGTAGAGCCCTTCCTCTGCCGGCCCCATGACTTGCCCTTACCAAGGGGTGATAATTGTACCTCTTGAACTGTCTTGAGGCTCAATGAAGACACTGAATCCTAAAGCACTTTAAGGTGCTCCCCCCAGCCAGCTCCCCAGTTGGGCAGTCTCACTCTTGCTAGAATCCCTGTTTTTATATCTGGGGTGCTCAGGTACATTTGTTAACAACAATCATACATAATCCCAGTGTTGGCAGAAACCTCTGTTCAGCCATCATTAGATCAAACAAGTTAGTATTTGTTGAGCGCTTATTTTATGCTAGGTACTGTTCTGAGTTCTTTACGTGTATTTTCCTCACTGAATTCCCACAACAATCCCATGAGGTAGAAACTCTTATTATCCCCATTTTACAGATGAGGAAACCGAGGCTCAATGTGACCATAGCTAGTCAGTTGGGACAAGATTTGAGGCCTGGAAATTTGGTTCCAGAATCTGTGCTCTTAATCATTGTGCTCTATGATTTCTACACGGTCTTCACTGGACAGTTGTTTTGCCTCTGCTTGCATACCTCCAGTGATGGGGAGCTCCTCACTTCTCAAAGTAGCCTATTCTAGCTATAGTTGCTAGAATCTTCTTGCAAGCCTTTCGTGATCCAGACCACAAAAAGATCCCAATTCCCTGAAGACTCAAGCATGGGGTAGGCTAAAAACGGAGACTACAGAAAGCAAATATTTTCCCTGGACCCTGCCCCCCCAACACACACAGCCAGACCCTCTGACCCCATTTCCTTTGGCATGCCCACACCTTCTCCTCTTATGGAGATTGAAGCAGGAAGTAGGATGGTTCCCCACCTCACTATTCGTCTTCTGTTGAGGAGAGTGAGTGAGCAGGTATTCCTATAGTTAGAGCCCAGAGCATATACAGCGCTCATTGTATTAACAAGTGGTCAATAAACGCTGAATGAATAAATGGACAAGCGAAGGAAGGACAGACTCACAGCCTCCTTTCCTGCCAGTCTCAATCTCCTGGAAGAGTTACTTTTACATTGTACTTTGAGATCCTTAGAAGCAGCTTTACCATGGTAACAAAGCCTGCCACTTTTCAGGGCCAAATTTTTTCCTCTCTCACTGACTCTGAACTTGCTCCAGAAAAGATCCTAAATTACCTTCGGTGTCCGTAGAACGGGTCACTGTCAATTGGGAGACCTGTGGAGTGTGCCCAGCCATGAGTGCATCCCCCAGCACACATCTCCTCCGGGAAGTTCCCGGCTGATAGACCTTGCCGGGGTTTCCATGGTAACAACACTAAGCTAATGGGTTGCCAGGGTGATGGTGCAGCTACTGCTAAGATTGCACCAGGACTGGACCACACAGGGCCATCGAGTTGAAAAGAGGCTAATAACACCGTTCTGAGTCTCCATGACAACAACACTCCAGCACCGGGTAGGCTTTGTCCCAAATGCAGATTAAACCCCCACCTTCCACACTCAGTAAGGACACCCTGGGAGGCAGGCCACTGGCCCAGTACCCTGCTGTTCCCTCCCAAGACGAAGCTCTAGCCGGGGCTTATTCCCCCTCTGAGGCTCCCTCTTGACCCCAGACCCCCTCGCCATACTGTTCTTCAGGGTGTTTGGCTGAAGCAGTCTGGGGTTGGGCAGTTCAGACTGTCAGGGAGAAGGGCTGAGGCAAGAAGAGGGCTCAGGCTGTTTGGCATGGAAGAAAATGGAACTTTGGGGCACCTTTAGGGGGAGGAGCATCTCTTGGTATGGCTGGTCCCAGGCCACAGGGCTCATGCTCTCTGGAGTTGAGGAAGCAGCCAGGGGCCATCTCCTCCTAGCAAAGCCAGAAGCATGGAGCCAGAGTTGTCAGACTACTTGTAAAGCTGTGGCACATATGAATTCCATCAAAGCAGGATCTGGAGGTCCAGAGCCTCACCCATTCAGTCGTATCCCTCTCCCCCACCAGTGTCCCCTGAAACACCTAGCCTCCTGCATAACACAATCTGAAAAGCCTCTGGTCTAGGCCAGTCCCTCACAGTCAGGATGGAGAGGCTAATCGAGGACCAGAGGGGACAGGGGACGCCCAATGCCTCACAGCCAGTCATCAGTATAGCCAGCACTACAATCCAGGACTCTCATGCTGGTAGGGCCACTAGCAATAAACCAGGAAGTTATGAACTTCCAGGTGATCTCTAATTTGGGCTTTTCGAATTCCCAAGACCACTTGGGAATTATAAACTTCATGGGAAGTTTATAATAAGGATCTGGAGAAGAGAGAATTATATTGTGGGGACAGGCAAAAATGCTTAGAATGGACCTTCCGGATTGACATTTTTGAGCACCTACTATGTGCTAGACATTTTGTCAGAACATGCATTCTGTGCTAGGCATTGTCGTATTTCTTCCTCCGTAACAAGCTAGTTAGACAGGCATAATTACCTTCATTTAGCAGATGTGAAAATGGAAGCTTTGGGGGTTAACCGAAGCTTGGGTCGATTAAATATTGAGCATCTCTTCACGGGGAGGCCGCCTTACTAGCTACAGCAGGGGATTCTGGGAAGAATGCTGACCCATAACCTATCTCTGGAGACACTGAGCTGAATCAGGTGGATGCATTCAAAGCATTAAAGACCCCTGATCACCTGCCCCACCCCCACTAATCTCACGTCTAACTCTGCCCCGTCAGGAACGACTGAAGGGCACATTCAGTCTTGAAGGCCAGACGTGTTATTTCCTCATGGCTCACACAGCTGCTGGCCACAACAGGCAGAACATCTTGAGTTGGAAGGGGGGGGGGATGACTCCCAGTTGCCATGGAAACTCAGGGGAAGGTGTCAGAAATGCCACATCTGTCATGTGGAAGTTCTGGGGCTGCACTATACAGAGCTACGGCCCCACTTGGTGGGCCTGGAGGATATGGCCCCCTTTTGGCTGTCCCCAGGACCAGCCCAAGTGCGTGGGCTCTGGGGAGAGGCTTTCCAGGACTTGACTGGGCCTCAAGGGGCACTGCTCTGTCAGGTCGCACAACACTTTCCTTCTCCGCCTGCTGGCCGCACACCTCTCCTCCATTGCACATCCTCCTGCCTTCTTCGGAGATTCTTGGTCTTCTTCACGTGCTCCGCTGCTGTGACTGGGATGTGCACCGGACAGGGAGTCCAAGGGCTGACTCTGGGTCCTAGCTCTGGGACTCACTCACTTCACTGGGCCTCGGTTGTCTTCTCTGTACACTGGGCTGGGGCGGGAATCAAACAAGACCTCTGCTGAAAGAGTCAAGTCCTTGGGGAGACTTTCCCTGGCCCCCTAGACCTGTTTCGGTTTGGCCCCTCTTAGGGCCTCCACACCCCTCTCGCTCCCCCCCGCCATCGTGCCACAGAGTAGCTGTTTGCTAGTTGTTCTCGTTCCTTGGACTGTGGGCTGTGTGAGTCGGGGACAAGGCCACCCTGGCCGCCCTGCACAGTCACAGAGTAGGTGGCTCACAAGTGTTAAAGGAATCGAGATGGTGGCAAGCTGCCGGCTCTGGCGCTTCTCCTTTTCTTTCCTGACCTTCCCTCCCTGGTTCAGTCTCCTTAGGACCCCTCAGACCCCTGCAGAGGCCTGAGAGATTCATGTCAAAGCCTTCATTGGGGCTAATGGCTTAATAGGCCTTTCGTTCCAGCACCTCGGGCCTCACAACACAGAGGCTGTGTGGAAGCACGCGGGACATTGGCAACCCCAAACTGGGCCCTGCGAGGCTGCCACCAAGCCGGGGTAGCTTCGAGCGAGCTGGCCTTTGACTAGCAGGGGCAGCAGCTCTGCTCCAAGCTGATCTGTAAAAGAGAGGTGCTGATGGCCTCTGCCTCACAGGGACCTTGTATGTCAGTGCTGTGTGTGTGTGTATGTGTGTGTTATATTGCTTGGCACTGAGGAAGCACTGAATAAGAATTGAAGGGGAAAGTAAGGGGGCGGTCTTCATCCTAAGTAACGGTGGGGTTTCCCTCTAACACCCTCTCATGGCCGCCACCAACCCCCCCACTGCCTCCCGGCCCTGGTGTCTTGTCAGAGTTGGGTCCCAGGAGAAGAAAGCTCACCCTGGCTGTTCCAGTCTCATTGATTTGGACTCAACAAGACCCCGTGCTGGGCAGTTTTCTCCCCCTGTGGCATGGTCCTTTCCCCCACCTCTGCAGGACCAATCACTTTCCTTTAGTTATGACGCGTTTGTTAAGCACCTACTACATGCCACTCCCATGCCTTCCCAAGCACAGCTTGGATCAGTTCCTTAGAAAAACTGCTGCCTTAGCTGCCCAGGAGCCCTTTCTTTCTGAGCTTCGGGTCTCCTTCAAACAGTGGCCCTTCCCCTCAACCACTCAGTTGCTCTGTGACCTTGGACCAAACCCCTCCTTATTTTGTACCTTAATTTCCTTATAGAAAAAAAAAAAAAAACCCGAGGCTCTAGAAGGTCTCTGAGAACCGAGCTCAGGTGGTTCCAGATGACCGGTTGTCATTAGTTCCTTGTCCCAGGGTCAGGGTGAGTTGTGTGTGTCCTGGGTGGAGCTCACAAAGGGCAGGGCTTGGGTTCCCTGCCTGGTGGGAGAGACACAGCCCCAGGTCTCAGGGTGAGCCAGTTCCCCTGGGGAGGGGCTAAGACCATGCTGGGAGCAGGGGTGTGGCCCGAGACAGGGATTCCCAGAGGGAGACTGCCATCTCTCCAGTGAGTTTCCAAATGTTGCCCAAAGCTGGCTGGCCTCCAGCTGAAAGGGGAACACAGGCCTTGGCGAGGCTGGAACAAAGCAGCGGCTCACTGGGCTCGACAGCTGGCTGGAGAGCCAGCAGCACTGAGTGGCGAGGAGAGGAAATCATGGGGACAGCTCCTCCACAGTGAGGACTGGCTTTCTAAGCCACAAGCCTCCCCCAAAGGGGCCTTGCTTGGCCCACATAGACTCAGCAACTCTCTGCCCACGCTTCCTCACTGGGCCTAATCAGAGTTCTGTGGACCCTGCTGCACAGAGGCTCCCCCTCACACAGCAGCCCCCCAGTTTGAGTTACAGCCCCTTGACAGTCAAAGAATTCTCACTCTGTTCCACCTGTAGTGTGCTTTGCTTTCGCTGAAACTGCAGTCCCTCTTAGTCCCCTGGGGGTGAGAAGAGGTTCCTCAACTTTGCAGGCACAAGGGAGCCGAGGTCGCTTCTTGCTTGAGCAATGGAAGAGCACGCTGAAAGCGCTGCGGCCTAGTGAGGAGCCAGCCCGGGACTGGAAACACCGACGAATACCCGACTTCTAGTCCTGACTCAGACTCTTACTGGCTCGATGACCTCGGGAAAGCCACTTCCCCTCTCCGTCCATGTTCCCTCCTCCATACAATGGGGATGATGCGAGAACCCACTCTGCCAACCTCACTCGGTTGGTGTGGGAATCAAATCAGAAAGTGCATGTAAAAGTGCCATCTCTCTTTTAACCAACTGTGTGCTATATAAATACTCAGTAGCAGATGACAAGATGCCCTGCCTCTTCTAGGAGTCTGGCTCCACGCTTTCCCTTTCCCTCCGCCACCTGTAATGCTCACCTCCCCGCTGGCTCCTCGCCTTCCCCTTGGTCTTCAAATGTGCTCACAGCTTCCGTCTGTCCACTGACATACACCAGCAAAGTTCTGAGACAAATGGTCTCTGCCAGCTGCCTTTATCTTCTCTCTCTGTAGCCCATCCTCTTACTCCTGCTCTCTGGTTTACATACCTCCCCCCCCGCCACCTCCCCCTTCATCCTCCTGGGTGTCTCTGTGGACATGTGATCCCACTGATCCTGTGCCCACCTAAGTCCTCTGGTTTCTGTGGTAGGCAGCCTGTACGAGGGTCCCCACAATCCCCCCTTCCTGGTGTCCCCACCCTCATCCAACCCCTCCCTGGGGGGTGTGGACAGACCTAGTGACTTGCTTCTCACAAAGAAAATATGGCAAAGGTGATGGGTTGTCATTTCCAAGGTCTGATTATAAGACTTTGACTCCTGTCTTTCTCACACTCTCTCAGCATCTCTCGCTTGGACTGAGGAAGCTGGTTGCCTTGTGAGCTGCCCTGTGGTGCATTCCACATGGCCAGGAGCTGAGCATAGCTGACATCAGGACCTTTGCACTTGCTATTCCTTATCCCAGAATGTTCTCCTGAATATCAGCACTTGTTTTTTGTTTTCCTCTCCCCGCACTAGAATGTAAGGAAGGCAGCGGTTTTCCCTGGTGTATTCTCTACTGTATTCACAGCGCATATAAGCCTGGTACGTCGTAGGGGAGGTGGGGCCAGTTTTCATCCAGAAAGTTTTACCTATCATGAAGGGAGGCTTTCTGGAAGAGTCTCAGTCCACACCCACAGCACTTCTGCTTTCTCACAGTGAAAGCAAAGCACACAAAAAATGGACTGGGTGCAGGCATATGTGTGAGAGCATGCGTGAAGCTATGTGGAGGTGGGTAGGATTGGGAGTAGGGAGTATGTGTGTGTGCAATTACGTGTGTGTGTGTGTGTGTGTGTGTGTGTTAACTGTGGAGTAACTGTGTTACTGTGTGGAGTAACTGTGTGTATGCTCAGGAGGGAGAGGGGAAAGATAAATTCCTGGGGCTCTTTAGGGTGAGCCCAAGCCCCTCAGATTCCATCTTTGACCTCCAGCAGGTGTACTTGTGGCTCAGTGTCCCTTGAGGAGCCAAGAATGGTGGTGACTCTTTGGACAAGCATCTCTGAGGAGGTGGGGGGAAGCTTCAGGCATTTCCCCTCCTGAGCCAAAGGAATGCTGGAGAAGTCCTGAGAACAATGGGGAGCTGACAGCCTCTCAGTGGACCTGTGACGTGCGGACCCCGAGAGGAGTGCACAGCTGCCTGCCAGAACCTGGGGCATGGGACAGGGGCTAGCGGGGATACAGAGGAGCCACGGAATCCATGAAGGAGGAAGCCGGAAGCAGCTGGGGATGACACTGAGAGGCATTTCCCGCCTCAGGATGCCCTCCCGCTTTCTTCACTGCCGCTGCAGCTGCAAAAGCAAAAGACTCAGCTTCCCTCTGGCCCCAAGTGGCTGTCCTACACATTGGGAGCTCGGGCCCCAGGCAGCCCCACCCCAGCTTCCCTCTCCGGTCCCCGAGGGAGGCAGGCAGCTCCTCTGGGTAGGTGCCCTATCCCACCTCGGTACAGTGTTCCCAAACTTTTCAATCTTCTTGGCACCACGACACACTGACATACTCAGATTGTGGTGACAACTACCTCCCCAACCCAGATGGTAGTAAGCATGGCTGCACATATTAGTGATGCTTCATGGTGACTCCAGGGTTATGCCTAGAGAAGACGGGGATGGGGGTGTGTGCAATCCCAGCACGAAGCTATAACCCCATGCATGCCGGACCAGCTCAATGATCCAGGGACAGAAGCTCCGCAGAGCCTGAAGACCGAAGAAGACAACACACTTCAGAAAACGCGCGGGAGGGACGCCTGGGTGGCTCAGTTGGTTAAGCAGCTGCCTTCAGCTCAGGTCATGATCCCAGCGTCCTGGGATCGAGTCCCGCATCATCGGGCTCCTTGCTCAGCAGGAAGCCTGCTTCTCCCTCTGCCTCTGCCTGCCATTCTGTCTGCCTGTGCTCACTCTCTCTCCCTCTCTCTCTCTGACAAATAAATAAATAAAATCTTAAAAAAAAAAAACGCGCAGGAGATAGTCAGACACAGGGAGTCCTTCAGTGAGAGAGAGGAAAGGGTGCTGAGAGATCCTGTAGATCTCCGCTGTCCAAAATGGTCGTCAACAGCCCCATGTGACTTTGGAGCCCTTGAAATGGAGCCTCTGCAAAGGAAGGCATGCTGTCAGTGTAAAACACATCGTAGTTTGAAAACGTAATATAAAAAAAGAATGGCAAATATCTCATTAATAATTTTCAAGTTGAATTTAGATATAAATGGCAATATTTTTGATATGTTGAGTTAAATAAAATATATCATTAAACATATAATTACAAAAGACACTAATCTTGATTGTGGGGAGGGTTTCACAGATGTATATATATGTCAAAACTTTAACTGCACACCTTAAATATGTTGCAGTCATGTCAATTATACCTCAATAATGCTGTTAAAAAATTCTAAGTAGGTCCCCCATTGCTACCCAAGAGGATAAAAAAAGAACTAATTTCACCTGTTGATTTTTGGTGTGGTTCTTAGAAAATTTATTTATTTGTAAAGATTTTATTTACTTACTTATTTGAGAGACAGAGAGAGAGATTGGGGTGTGGGGGGCACAGGGAGAAGAAACGAAACCTCAAGTGGACTCCCCCCAGAGCGTAGAGCCCAGTGTAGGGCTTGATCCACAACCCTAAGATCATGACCTGAGTCAAAACCAAGAGTTGGATGCTTAACCGACTGTGCCACTCAGCCACTCCAGAAAATTTATACTTACGTGTGTTGCTTGCATTGTATTTTTATTGGACGGGACTGATTTAGTGGTTATAGTTCATTTTACAGACCATGAAACTGAGGTCCAGTGATGGGAAGGAGCTTGCTCATGTAATGAGGTGGGGAAGATTTCATTACTCAATGGCAAGAATCCACAGGGCAAGAATTGCCTATGTTGGTTAAAAACAACAACAACAACAACAAAAAACAACTTACCTACCCCTGACCTTCATACAGTTAATAGGTACCAAGGTTTCAGAAGTGGGTGAATTTGTCGTAAACTCAGAAACCTTGAAGGGAAAGGGTAAGGAACAAAGGGGAAGGGGGACAGAGGAGCCAAAGAAATGAAGAAACTCCATGTGTGATGTGACCCCTTCCCCAAGATTCCATCCCCCAAAGACCTTCAGTAAATTCTGCTCTCCTTTACTTGGTGGGAACTGAGGAAGGGTCAAGGTTTCATGCCTTGGTCAGTGCAGTGAAAGTAGGGACCATGCCCTGAGCCACAGAAACCTGGGTGGCAGAGGAGGCCGCAAGCATATAAATCTTATGGGGCTCCTGGCTGACTCACCTGGTAGAGCATGCAACTCGAGCTCAGGGTCATGAGTTCAAACCCAATGTTGGGTGTAAAGCTTACTTAAAAAAAAGAATATAAATCTTTTCTATTCCTCCACCCCCAAGAAATTCACCAATACCTGGGACAGGGCTCTTGACTTGCACAAATCATGGCACAGAGGTGAAGGGCAGATCATTATAATGTTGTTTAGATCTCAAGGGTCATGAAAGACTCTGGTAATTCATGGACCCACTAGCATGATCAGAATTTTAAGAGCTAAGAATATGATCATAGTGATTGTTGCTTTATTTCCCTCATTCAGCAACTGAAATTGCTTTAATTTAACCCTTTAATTCAGCAACTGAACCAGAGGATGCCTCTACTACGTTCAAGGCCAACCACCAGCCCCACCATGTTAGGTGCTGTGAAATATACAAGAAATATATGGTCACTTGAAGCCCACAGAGAAGTCATTTCAGCAAGAGATGGATAAGCAAAGAACAAAGTCAAGAGAGTAGAGTAGTTAAAAGTATAGAAGGGTGCTTAGGGCTACCAATGAAACAGCTCAGTACCCTGGTAGGACCCAAGTCTAACTTCATTCGATATGGGCCTGGCTCAAGGAGGTGCTGGATGTGTCCATAATCCCTGACCAGGACGGAAAGAAAATGGACCAGGAGGCCCAAGATCAGCAGGAACTGGGTCAATAATGGAAAAAGGACCAGTGAGCTGCATTTTGGGGGAAGGAAATGTGTGACATTTGCTCTGAGTTCTGGATTGATCTGACTGTACTGTAGACAGAGAATCCCAGGATCCGAGTGGGCATAAAGGTGTCCAGATCCAGTCCATTGTGCCTTATGGCTACTCTCAGAGGATGACATGGTGGGGGCAGCTTGGTGCATCCCTTCACTGTGTCCTGCTAACCGTGTCCCAGCCTTGCCGATGCTCACAAGGAAGACCTGATGAGAGGGTAGAGATGGATCTGCAGGAGCCAGCACCACGGTCACACACATGACTAGCTGGTGAGGCATCCCTCGCCTTCCCCTGGAGAAGCAGCCAAGGCTGAAGAGTGGCTGCACTGTCCCTTTGGATCCTTTTCAGTTCCATACAATTGTTCCCTAAGCATCCACTGAGCACCTAGCGTGTGTAAGGCCCTGTGGAAGTTACAGAATGGATCCCAGCCCTCAAGTAGCTGGTACCTGTGCATACATTGTTACAAGGCAAAGTGGCTAGGTGTTCCCAGGGCAGATCCAGCTAAAAAGCTATGGGAAGTTGGAAGAGAGAGAGAGCATTTCGACTTGGGTTGTCAGGATGACTTCATAGAGGAGGTGACATTTGAACTGAACTTGGAGAGGGGATAGGATTTGGATATCAATTCCTAACACTTTATACAGGGCTTACTGAGTACCAGATAGTCTTCCAAGTGCACTAAAAATAGTAACTCATTTGGGAAAACCACAATCCCATGAAGTAAGTATCATTGCCACCCCCATTTAACATTACGGAGGTGGAGGCACAGAAAGAATAAGTGACTTGCCCAAGGCCACACAGATAGTAGATGATGGAGCCCAGAATCAAACCGAGATAGAGTCATGCTCATACCACTGCCTCTTGTATAAGCTGAAACAGGGTAGGCCCAGGGGTCCAAGCAATAGAATGAGCAGAGTCAGGGATGTGAGGAAACATGGCCCCCTCATGGAAAGCAGAGGTGAGTCTGTCAGGGCCAGAGTGTTTGGTGTATCAATGGGAGTGGGCAAAGATGAGGTAGAAAAGGAAGGTGGTTTCAAGCTGGGTTTTCAGGCACCTGAGGGTAATGTGTCTTAGGGAGCTTTGAGGGGTGTAGTAGTGGCCATTACCCCAGGCCTGACTCCAGAAGGGAGGCATGCCCCTCTGAATCCAGGCCCCGCTGAGCCAGTATTGCCCATTTCCAGGAGGCCTTGCTAAGCCCCAGCAGCAGCCGCTAAGCTTTGAGGTGAGTGTTCATTCAGGGACAAGAATGGAAACTTCATCATGTTTACCACAGGAAATACCACTGCATCAAGAGCCACCCCCCTTGGGAGGCAGGTTCCATTCCTGTTTTGTTTGTTTGGGGACTGAATGTTGTTATTCCTGTGTTTATGTCAGGGAATGTTTGCTATCAAAAAAACAAAGTCCAGGCAGCGCCCCTACCAATGCAACAGCCACAGAGCCCTTTGCTCAGGCATTTCCGGGCGCTAGCTTCCACCTAATGGATTTCTCCATTGAACAGCATCAAAGACCTCCTCTTTTGGTGTCCCTCTCATCTTAAAGGGACTGGTGCTGAGCGGAAGTCATTTGACTCTGGAAGAAAAGCAGTTTCTAGACTTGGCATCCTTGCCTGTCTCCAGCCTGGGTGAAAAGTGAAATAGGCTTGTACCCCAAACCCCAACAATCAGGAGCAGAGACCCCCCCCAAGCCTGGGCCCTCACACCTCCTCCCCCTGGGGGGACATCCCCAGGAGCCTGCAGGGCTCAGGCCTTGGGGAATAGCCCTAAGGAAGCGGATCTTACTAACCAGTTTTCAGAACAGAAAGCAGGAGAGGTGATACCACAAGCTTCGGATATGCTCACCTTTATTTTGCAGATGAAAGAACTAAGACTCGGGAGAAGGGAGGAGGGCCCTGACTCAGAGAGAAGGGAGAGAGAGTAGGGGGAGTTCTGCAGAAAATCCTTCCTCTTCTTCAAGCCCTAATCCCATCTCTTCTGCTGTGGTCCTCACTGTTCTTCCCTTCTTTGATGGCATAAAACATGGCTTGCATAGTTTCACACTAGGCTATGTAGCAGCACCCCCTGGGCTTCCTCCTTCCCTCCTGCAGGAGATGACAACTCTCCTTCAGCTAGGGCAGAAACCAAGGACTCATCTCCCCCCCCTCCCCCTCCTCTTCCCCAAAGCACCCAACAACGGGCCCTGTCCTGTGGGCTGGTAAGACATATTGGTGGGATCCAATGAGCCTCCCCATTGACATGAGGGATACACTGACCACTGAAGCCAGTAGTGACTGAGGACAGGAACTGGAGAGTGGGCAGGTGGTGAAAAGAAGAGGACAGAAATAGACAGAGTCTCTGACAAGGAGGGGAAACTATTTCTCAAGAAAAGGGGAAGAGTCATGACACATTGCTAATGGCCAAAAAGCTGAGGAGGGGAAACAGAAAATTGGTGACCCAGTTATGGGTCCACAGCGCTGACACCCCAAGTCCTGTCTTATGCACAGCTGGAAACTCCTGCCTTGCTCTGCTGGTGGCCTTGAACTTGCACTCAGTTGTGCCTCTAGCGCAGGTGTGGGCATAGGATTTGCAGGTGTGATTGGTGCACTGAGCCAGCGACACTCTCTGGTCTGGACCCTGTGGGACCCACAGCAGGTGCTCACACATCCAGCTTCAAGGTCTCATGCATGAGGCAGCTGGATTGGAGGCTGTGTGAGGAACAGAGCCAAGCTGATCCATGTCTGACTTATTTCTGCATTCTTCCTTCATATTCTCCTGTACCTAGTGCAGTGCCTAACACACAGTGCATGCTCAGCAAGGCCTGGCTAATCACAGTAATCACAGAACACCTGCTATATGCCAGGCACTGTGCTAGGCACCTTACAAAGATGATCTCATTTCGTCTTGACAGTCCTATGAGGAAGGTGTTGCATTTTTAGCCCCATCTTACAAATGAGAAAAATGCATGCTCGGTGAGGTTAAAAATGACTTGTCTGAGGTCACAGGACAAGTTCATGGTTGGACTAGTACTCAAGTTTAAGTCTATCTGATACTAGACTCAGGCTCATAACTCTGTTATACTGACGAATGAAAGAAACCAGAATCCACAACTCTAACCTCATTAGTCCTATGCTGAAGCAAAAGACATGAATTGATGAAATGTGAGGGTTCTGAGATTCATCACCCCTTTGCGATGCAGACACGCACCCACACATGCACACACATAGCAGGCTTTGAGAACATCTTTTTTGTGCAAATGTTACAACCCCCAGCAGGGAAGTAATTCTGTGAAGCACAGGCTGCTGAGGGTTTGGGGGAGGGGGAGGGAGGGCCTAACCCAGGACTGGCTTCACACTGGAAGTACAAAGTCAAAAGGACAGACTGCAGCTGATGTCCTCAGCAGGGAACCAATAAAACGCTAGGGAATGGGGCTGCCCCTTTGAGACCTTGGGGAGCCTCTTGGCTCCTGCTGCCCCTTCAGTGGCAGGAGGGGCAAGAGGGTAGGGTTATTTCAGCACAGCAACTTCTGAAGCCCCAGCAGGGTGGGCGGGGTGGGGGGGGAGGCCCTTGGTCTGAGCTGCTTATGCCAAGCACCTCCCAACACCTGCAGATCACAGGAACTGACTTGGAAAGAGGAGATCCAGGAATGCCTGGGTGGTTGAGTTGGTTAAGCATCTGACTCATGATTTCACCTAAAGTCACAATCTCAGGGTCTTGGGATCGAGCCCTGTGTCAGGCACCTGCTCATTGTGGAGTCTGCTTGAGGTTCTCTCTCTCCTTCTGCCTCTACCCACTGTACTCTCTCTTTTTCTCAGAAATAAATACATGTTTTTAAAAAAAGAGAAGATCCACCTCTGAGGCCTTGGCAAGCTGCCATGATGCCCAGGGCCTCGGGCTAGTCTCCAGGAAACAGGAATTGCCCGCTTCTCTCCGTCTTAGCTCACTCGTCACTTTCTCAGTAAGGACTCCCTCAGCCACCCTATTTAGAATTGTACCCATACCCCTTTATGCTTTCTTTTTCTCCAGTAGCATTTATCACCAAATGACATTTTTTACTTATCCATTTTCTTTGCTGTCTGTTACATGGTATGGACCACAGAGGCAGGGGCCAGCGGGGTGGAGAGGGGAAGGGGTGGGTTGGTTTGCCGGCTGCTGGGCACCGGTACCAAGAATAGTCCTTGAGAAGAATTTGTTGAAGGAATGAATTCACTGATTTCAATTCTTTTTGAGCACTACACAAAACACGATGATATTCCCATTGTCAGGCATCCCCAGCCACCCCTGAGGGGAAGGCATGGCATTTGGGAGCTCAGCCATTAAACTGGCCAGTGGGAGATCCTAACTTAGAACAAAGAAAAACTCTTATAAACATGACTTCCCTGCCAAGATCAGTTACTGCAATGGTCACTCTTGAGAAAGGGCCTCGGTGACTGAGGTTCAAAGCTATTCAGTTGCATACAAAATCAATGAGACAATTCAGAAGTGCTCTGGGCACACATGCAGGTCCCCTACAGCATTCTTTGTTTACCATGACTATCAGCAGGCAGGATCTAAACTGCAGTCGGGGTTGATGTAGCACTTCCTAAGCAACCTGGGTCAACAACAACCACAATAGAAACAGGGGAATTCCCCCGTTACTGACTAATAATAGCTCATTTCACACTCAAAGGCTGTGTGACCTGGAGCAACTTACTTGACCTCTCTGAGCCTCAGTGTCCTTGTTTGTAAAAATGGGATAATTATGGTGCCTGTTGCATGGGCCACTGCGAAGTTTAAATGAGTTACTAGATGTAAGGTACTTGGATCTAATGCATGGTACGTGTTGAGCATGCTGTAAGTGTCACGTGTTATTTGTATTGTCATTTCTGGATAGTGAGTATTTCTAGGAGAGGATCTATATGCCCCTTCCCCCCATGTCCAGAACAAAATATGTAATCACATTTTGTTAGTTGTTACTACTGTTCTCAGGATGATCACGATGATGATTAGGAGTAGGTCTGGTATTAATTACTTGATTTCTCTGTCTTTCTTAAGAACTGTGAGCTCCATGAAGTCAGGCATGGACCACGACTTCCTAGAGCCCTAGAACATAGAAACTCCTAAACTTATACACAGTAGGTATTCAGTTGACTCTCATACGACCTTCACACAGGGCTTTGCTAACTCTTCTGCTACTTTAGGACTCAAATATTCCTAAATATGAGTCAGCAGTGCCCCTCCCTCCTAGGGGGAGGGAACAAAGGATATAGAGACCTCAGTCCCTATTTTCCCTGAGGAAATTCACGGTCTAGTACATCCAGCCCTCAGAAATCACTTCCAAGTCATTAATGAGCAAGTAATTGAAACAGATAGGTGCAGACTGTGACCATTGTTAGCAAAGAAATAAATTGGGTGATGATAAAGAGTATATGTGTATGTGGGTGGCTGGGGGAGAAGGGGGCAGACTTTGACTTTAAACGACTAAAGACTGCTATGAGGTGGTGGCATTTGAGCAGAGACCTGAAAGATGGAAAGGAAGCAGACTGCAAAAATCTGGGAGAACATTCTGGGCAGCGGAAACAGCAAGCACAAAAGCCCTGAGGCACCAAAGTGTTTGGGGTTTATTGGAATACAGTGTGGGCCAGCATGCCTGGGTTGTTAAGCAGAAGGCTGAGGCTGCAGAGGCAGGTGCGGATGTAAGCCATAGTAAGAGAAGCCAGTGGAGAACAAGCCCAGATGACCCAGAGCCTTCCCTAAAACAACCCTCAAAACATATTGCGCAATCACCCACAGTCTATTGGAAAAAAGGAAAGAGTGGCACCCAGTCACGCATTTTCCCATGATGGTTATGGACATTTCCGAACAGCAAAGCCTGTCTATTCTGGACTTCACCAATTCCAACGTTGAACGAGTCCACACAGAGGCCAGGCTATGATGTGGTGGGTTTGCTCTACTGCCTCCCAAATGCCACCAGATAAAAGCAGACCTTATCTGTTGAAAAGAACAGACTCTCCAGCAAGTTAGAAATCAACCACGGCTGTGCAGCTCACAGAGCAGTCCTATCTAGCCATTAAAGTAGGTTGCTGAAGACTCTGACTTGGCTGCATATTATTAGCCTTTTTCATATTGACATTAGTGGAAAATGATTTTTTAAAAAATTTATGTAGGCTCCATGCTGGGCGTGGAGCCCAGCGTGAGGTTTGAACTCACAACCCTGAGATCAAGACCTGAACTGAGATCAAGAGTCAGTTGATTAACCAACTGAGCCACCTAGGGGTCCCCAAAATGATTTAAAAAAAAAAACAACAGAGGAATATTCAATATATCAATTTTTAAAAAATTGAATCAAATCTTGGTCTCTGCGCAATTCACTGGAACTTCCTGAGCATCTGTTGGTATATCTGTGATGAAACATTTTGTTTACATCCTGGGCAGGACATAGTAAACTCAAAATATACCAAACACAAGGACGGGCTTCCTATCCTCCCCTGCTCAGCCCTGGAAATTTTGTTCAGAATCAGCTTCTAGGTCTTCGTTCTTGGAACATACCTGGTAGATAGTCCAGGCCGTGTCTTTTTCATCCTTACATCTTACAGCTGTTCTTGTGACCTTCAAGACTTTTCTTTTCCAGCAAAGCCCAGCCCAGAAGAGAGTACATGGCAAAGATCGCGCTCAACAAACACACATTTGCTCCCCTACGTTTCCCAGCCTCCCTTCTAGTTAAGTTTGAAACACGTGACTAACTCTGACCAGTGGGGAGTCATCAGAAGTAGTGGGCAGCATTTCTGGGCCGAGAAAGTTAACAGGTGGTACGTACTATGACCAAACTGCATCCTCTCTCCCAAGTTCCTATGTCGAGGCCCTAACCTCCTGTCGTCCGGTGTGGCTGTATTTGTGTTAAGGAAGTAATTAAGATCGAGATCAAACGGGATGATGAAAGTGATGTCTCTGTCTCTGTTTTTGTCTCTGTTTCTCCTCCCTCGCCCTCTCTCCCTTCCATGTGAGGATGCCTGTGAGAAGGTAGCAGTCTGTTAGCCAAGAAGAGAGTCTCACCGGAACTGAAACGCCCAGCACCTTGATCTTGGTCTTCCTGGCATCCAGAACTACGAGAAAATACATTTCTGTTGTTTAAGCCACCGCATCTGTGGCATTTTGTCATCGCAGCGCAACCTGACTTAGACACATGCTTCTTCATCTCTCTCCTCCCTGCTAAGATCACATGTTCCAGATAGCTCAGCTTGTTCTGTGAACAAGTAGACTTTCCTGTGTTAAGCCACTGAGATTTCAGGGTTTCTGCGTTACTACGGCATAACCTAGCCCATCCTGCCCAATGCCCGGTGGCAGAGAAAAGGACATGATATATATACCATGTTAGTCCAGACACCTTAGGACCAAAGCAGATGAGTGCACCAGCACCAGTGAGGCCTGGGTATTCACACAGATGCAAGCTATTCTTCCTGGGTCCTGGGATTCAGCCCACGATGAAGATGTCAAGGGCTCAAGGAATCCATTGAGGTTTCACATAAGAAAGCAAGAGCTCCAGCTGCTAAACATTGTCTCCCAGAAGCCCCCACTGAAATGCATACCAGTTCCCTTCAAGGGCTCAAGCATTTATCCTGTGACAACCAGCAGGCACTTTTTAAAAGAACATTTTTTATTTATTTGACAGAGAGAGAGATCACAAGTAGGCAGAGAGGCAGACAGAGAGAGAGAGGGGAAGCAGACTCCCTGCCAAGTAGAGACCCTGATGCGGGGCTCGATTCCAGGACCCTGAGATCATGACCTGAGCCAAAGGCAGAGGCTTTAACCCACTGAGCCACCCAGGCGCCCCTTTTTTTGTGGTAAAAAAAAAATTTATATTTAGATTTAGCCAGCCGGACTCCGCTTAGATGATCCCAATTCTGTTGGCCACATCCAAAGCATCACAGTCAAGAGCCAAACACATCCCTTCTCTCCATCGGGCCTGATTGGCATGTTGACTTTGGCCATGTCAGTGTCATAGAGCTTCTTCCCAGCCTGTTTGATCTGGTGCTTGCGGTCTTCTGTTTTCTTCATGGCTGACTTGGTAATTGGGGGAACTTGATGATGGCACAGTGGTCAGGCTTATTTCTTGTGGGGGCTCTCTTTTGAGGATATTGG
Organism: Mustela erminea; assembly: GCF_009829155.1. Lineage (NCBI taxonomy): Eukaryota > Metazoa > Chordata > Mammalia > Carnivora > Mustelidae > Mustela > Mustela erminea. The sequence goes on along the minus strand of NC_045635.1, from coordinate 109,118,107 downwards.
GCTGCCTTCAGAGACACAGTGTCTTGGGCCGTTGGAAGGTAGGTGATGCATGGATCTTCTTTTTTTGTGTGACTGTGGACACTTTTCAGCACCACTTTCTTGGCCTTCAATGCCTTTGCTTTGGCTTCAGCTTCGGGTGGGGCTGGGACTTCCTTCTTTTCCTTTGGCACCATCTTCGTGAAGAAAGGAGGAGGCATTTTGTTTTCTTTTTTATTTTTTAAGATTTTATTGATTTGAGAGAGCACAAGCAGGCAGAGCAGCAGGCAAAGCAGCAGGCAGAGGGAGAGAGAGAAGCAGGCTCTCTGCCGAGCAAGGAGGCAGATGCAGGACTCTATCCCAGGACCCTGTAATCATGACCTGAGCAGAAGGCAGATGCTTAACTGACTGAGCCACCCAGGTGTCCCGAGGAGGCATTTCTTAAGGACTGATTTCTCAGGGAACAGGATGGGCCCGAGGTCTCAGGGCCATGCTGGGTCACAAATTAGAGGCAGACTACACAACTTGGACCAAAGCGATGCCTCCCTTGCCTGTGAGGGATTTGAATTTCACTGGGAGCAGGAGTGTCATTTCACTCCTCCAGGTTCCCTGTGATGACTTCTCACTGGTATGCCCCTCTTGCTCTGGGCTGCCTGTGTGACCATCGCTATAAACCGTCCATGAGAGAGGATGGAAACGAAATTTGGGGACTTGGATTTTCTTTTTTTGTTGTTTATTTGTTTTTAATGCTTGAAAGACTTACCTACAAGCATCTCCTCCCATCTGACCTCCCAAATTCTCCTTTATCAAAGCCAAGTTCAAGCCTTGACCTCTCCTATAAAACCTTCCCTGACTTCCCCTTCCTACTGTCATGTCTGCTGATCTTTTAATAGTAACTATAACCAACACTTATCGTATACCACGACGTACTAAGCTCTCTAGTAGCTCATATTTCTTATATTGTATCTCATCTGATCCTCCTACATCCCAAGGGAGGTATTATCATCCCTACTTTACACCCAGGGAAACCGAGGTTCAAAGAGGGGAAGTGACCTACCCAAAGTCCCACAGTTCATAGAGGGCAAAGCTGGAACCCAGGCCTATCAGATTCTAAGATCCCTACTATAAACACTACTCTCTCCTGCTCCCAACAGCTCAGCCTCCATTATTATATGTTTTGAATTGCTCCCCAATCCCCATAAGCTCTTTGAGGGTAGGGACAGTTTTTTCTAACTGGTTAATAATTAGCCTTTCTCTTTTGACCAGAACTTTACAGTTCATATAGGGCTTCTACATACCTGGTGTCATCTGATCTTTACTACATTCCTGAGACATCTGTGTTACCCTCAGCTAACAAATGAGGAGACAGAGGCTCAGACAGGTCCATGAGTTGCACAAGACACGCATCCAATGAAAGCTGCTCTTTTTGCTGGCCCAAGGTGCCACTCGCTTACGAATTGGGCACCAGCTAAGCCCTTCCTCCTCTCCTGGCATTATGGTGTTCTAAGTCTCATTTCTGTCCAGTTGAGACTAGCTGGGCTCCATAAAGGTACTCGTTTTATTTCTGATCCTTGGGATTTGGAGCAGAGTTGTGCAGTTGCCAGCCAACAGGATGTCAGTGGGATTTCTCCTGTAGGCCTAGAACTGGTTACTAGGGCCTAAAGCTGAGGTCCAATGTCAGATGAGAACTGCTAAGGGACTTCCAGCAGTGGGGAACCACCACCCAACTGCTCCCAATCCCCTCCTGCCCCTTCTGTGTAAGCAGAAAGGGGGGACATCATTGGGACCAGGAAATTTGGGACTTGTGCTGTAGCTTCTTTCTCCCCCAGACCCCAAGCCAGGTAAGGGGGTTCCAAGAGAAAGCCATCAAGATTGGGGGGTCTGTGAGGAGAGGACAATGGCACCTCATTCCTGGTGGGACATCTGCTTGCATGGCAGACTTGTGCCACTTTCCTCGGATCAAGTGGCCGCCTCAGAAGGTAGTGAAGTTTGAGCTGTTTTACCTTATCCTATCCAAGAGGACTGGCCACTGGGCAAGGGGACCCTGAGAGCAACGGCCTTTGGGGATACTGCCGGCAGCCGGGGTGTGTAAGTATGGGCATGAGGGCAGGGGGCTTGGTTGGAAGAAGTGGTGGCTGACTAGTTTCTCCCATATCAGGAAACTCTGAAGTGGGGTGGCCTCCAGACACCTCCCAAGTTGGGGATAGTGACTGAAGACAGCGTGGAACACTATCCCTGAGCTCCTGCCATCAATTTGAACTCTCTTCAAAGAGCTCCTGCAGGGGTGCCTGGGTGGCTCGGTGGGTTGAGCCTCTGCCTTAAGCTCAGGTCATGGTCTCAGGGTCCTGGGATCGGGTCCCGCATCAGGCTCTCTGCTCAACTGGGGAGCCTGCTTCCCCCTCTCTCTCTGCCTGCCTCTCTGCCTACTTGTGATCTCTCTCTCTGTGTGTCAAATAAATAAATCTTAAAAAAAAAAAGAGCTCCTGCAGCCCCTTGCCTCCTTGTGGCCCCTCTGGGGTCAGACTGGCCTGGCAGCCAGATGGAGAACAAGGTCTCAGTTCTCAGCGCTGTGCCCAGGGCCAGGGCCAGGGAGAGTCAGATGAGGCTCTCACTGTCACGTGCTTACCCTGCCCTTGCCCAGCCCTGCAGTGGGTGAGCGCCTCCCTAAATTCTGTGCCCTAGGCACCTCACCTGCCTCACCTCCATCCTAGTCCTCTTTGTAGCTGCCACGAGGCCTGGGCTGGGTTCCCTGGGGTTCACAGAACCTTTCAGGTCCATGAAGATATTCTAGGCTTGGGTGCTGAGACGCTAGGGATCTGGAGCTAGCAGGGCAGCCAACTTCGACTGGGACGGGCAGGCCGAGAACAGACAGGCTTTCCCAGAGGGGAAAAGTGTGTTGGGGGCAAGCACCAAGGAGGCAGCTTTCTGTACCACGCCCTAACAAGCCAAACAAAACTGAGGTCATTCTGCCCCCTGGTGTCCTCTTCTGTCACTGCAGTCACGGCCAGTGGCCCATCTAAGTTTCAGGACATTTAGCATCACTTACATTCATTCATTCAACTATTCGTTGGTGCCTCACACACTTATCGAGTGCCCCACTCTAGGCTAAGCGCTGTGCCATACACTGTGGGTACAAAGACGAATAGTACAGAAACCCCTCCTTGCAGGGTGCTGTAGTCCAGTGGGGCAGATAGACACACCAAGAGATCATCCCAGGGCATTTAAATAAGTGCTATGTTCAAGATTATGTGGCACAAAGGGGGACTGCTTGGCTTAGGGGAGGCAGGGGACATGGCAGGAAAGCTTGGCAAGAAGAGGTGGGGGTTGAGTTTGCTGATTGACTGAGTTCTTTAGGTGGCTGAGGGAATAGATAGAGATGGGTATATATGAAGGCATGGGGTCACATGTAAGGACTATAGAATGTTCCATTTGCTGCAGCCATAGTGTGCATTTGGAGGGACAGGGGCAGATGAAGTTAAGAACTGGCTGGTGGTCAGGGCTTGAAGGGCATTGCGTGCCACATGGAAGGCTTCGACCTGATCCCTAGGTGATCAGGAATCCTTGAAAGGCTTTGAGCAGGGTAGTGACATTGTTAGATTTGAATTATTGTGAGTTTATTCCGGCCACTTTGTAGAGAATGGGTTGTAGAAGTGTAAGGCTGGGGAGGCTCTTGGGAGGGTTGCCAGATGAATAAACAAAAGAAAAGAAAACAGGATGCCCACTGAAATTGGCATTTCAGATAGACAACAAGTTTTGGTAAAATTCTATCCCAAATATTGTCTGGGATATGCTAAAATTTATTCTTTATGCATTCAAAATTCAAATTTAATGGGGCATCCCATATCTTATCTGGTAACCTGATCTTAGAGCCACCAAGGAGAGATGATGGAGGTTTGGACTAGGGCAAAGGTAGTAAGGTTGGATAGAAGTTGAAAAAATTCAAGGGGTATTCAGGAGATAGAAATGCAAGAACTTGGGGATGACATGGTTGAGGAAAAGTGAGAGGGAGGTGTCAAACATAACACCCAATCTCCTGATTGGGCTGTTTGCTCTGTGTTGGGTCCTCTAATCGCACCTCACCCCAATTAACACATACCCTGAGGTCAAAGTTCCTTCCTAAAATATCCCAGAGAACCACCGAATCCAGGAGCCAAGACAGCCTCCAAAGCCCTGTCCTCTCCTTCTCTGGCTGGCCTCCTGCCTGGATCATTTTGGTTCCACACCTGCTTGATTCTGCATTTTGGTCTTAACTCTTGCTTGGTCCAGCTAATTGCCCAGGGTCTGGTGCCTGGAATCAAGCAAGGGCTGCTTTAGGCCTCTGTTCTTTGCCTCTGTGCACCTCTCTTTGCAACAGCTAGCATGAGGTGCCCAGGCCAGGCCTCCATGACTGACTAGAACAGATTCTTCCTGCCAGGGAGGGAAATCCCAAACATTCCCAGACCACAGATTTCCCGAGAGGCTTTCTCACCCTCTAGGGCTGGGGCTTGAAGGTGGCCTGCTTTCTCAGAGCCTCTTGTGACCCAACATTGCCACCTAGTGGTCCCACAGCACACTGCAATCCAAGGTGAGATGGAAGACCGCTTTGCAGACCACTAAGGAGAGCTTCACATGCCTCTCTCCCCACTGGCAGGGCACATGGGTCCTGCTTCTGCTGGCGGTTATCGAACCCAGATAATCCTCAGCTCTTACGAATCCGAGCAACACATCCGTTTGGTGGACCTGCTGGTACAGAGGTGGCCCAAGATGGCATCCAAGGAACTGAACAACTAGGCCTTGAGGTCTCTCTCCGTGGCTAGACTCAGGAAATTGGGCTCCAGGTTGAACTGGTCATAGTCTTCAAATTTCCAAGCCTTCCATGTTTGGTAGATGCAAACCTGGCATCTATCTAAAAGTAGCTGTGTTTGCAGTCCCTCCCACACCTGCTTGTGGACATTCCCACCCGGAAAACTAGAGGGGCAGAGTGGGTCCCACAATTGGGTTCCCCATGGTGGGCAAGTTGCTAGCCAAACAGTGGGCCCGGCCACTTTCCAGCATGCCACCACCCTCTCTGGGGTTACAGCCAGTCAGAAAGAACTACCAAGTGCCCCTCTTTCCTCCACACCAGAGTCTGTGAGTGCATGGCCAGAGCCAGCATTCTATGCCCTCTAGCTGGGGAGCTGAGAGACAGCAGGCCTCAGACGACCCTGTGGGCTGTAGCACAAGGCTGGTCTGGAGTAATTGGAAAGGTCTTCTAAGGAGACTGGCTCAGGAAATGCAGCTCCCTCCCTTGCCCTCTGACTCCAGGAACTTGTCAGGAGGGCCCGGGGACACACCAGGCTGTGTCACTGAGGCTGAGATGATCACTAACCCACTGCTTGCATCTCGCACAACATCTGACTAGAATGGTGGGCCATCCCCAAAGAATGGCATCCTCTCTTAGCACGTTTCAGTCATCAGCCTTTGTCATGGCCCCTGGGAAGCCTGGACCTTATTTTCCTAGGCCTATGACTTTGGAGAAATCTATAATTTATCATGGAGCTCATCTGTAAAATGAGAATAATAATAATACTCACCTCATAGGGGGGTCACCCAGGCTACATGAGTTAATATACATAAAGTGCTTCATTGTTTGTTGTAATTACTACTTCTCAGGGTCTGAGCTTGGGCCCCTGCCAGGAAACTAACACAAACTGGGGTCCAAAGTGCCTCCAACTTTCTCCCTTTCTCTTCCCCTTAGAGACTCCGGTTGTTGACTTGAAACAGGAATTGCTTCATCTTTTGCAGGGGCTTTGAGTCTTCCCAAATGAGGACCTCTGGAGGTTCTGTGGATCAGGACAGGTCAGGCGACTGGGGAGCCCATCATCATGGTCATTAAGTCATGCAGCTCCCCAGCAATCTTTCAGTAACTAACGAAAACAGCTGGCCTTACCTCCTGGCCTGATGGGCTGTGGTCTGCTTAGGCCAACGAGATATGCTCCTGAGGCTTCACCTTATGTGAGCCGCTGGCCTGCTCCATCCTACTGGCTGCTTTAGCCCCAGTTCCTGGCTGGCTCTGAGAGATACACATTTGAGAAGCCCAGGGACAGAGACTGAGGGAACAGCAGATTCACAATCCCTGTGTAGTTCATGCTCTGTTTAGGTATGTGCTCGCTGAGTGGTAGGAGACTGAAATCCCTGCACTTAGTCATTTTTTAAAATCTCTCTTTTTGTTCTGAGCATATATACATAAATTCCTAGAAGTTAAACACTACAGCTACATGATATGTACTTACTATCAAGGCCAACCTCCAGGTTTGTGGGTGTTCTGTTAAGAAGCCCCAGCCTCCAGTGTTGGGGGGGGTCTCATACCACCACAGTCTAAAGCAGGAGTCAGCAAACCCTTTCTGTAAAGGACCAGACAGTAAATATATTAGACTTTGCAATCCACAGGGTCTCTGTTGCAACCATTCAATGCTGCTTTTACCATGCAAAAACAGCCATCGACAACATGTAAAGAAAAAAGCATGGCTATGTTCCAATAAAATTTATTTACAAAACCAGATGGAGGGCCATAGTTTGCCAACGCCCAAGAGTAACTGAGATATAGTTCTACAAGACCTGTCCGAGGCAAATTATACAAGAGTCACACAGGAGAGTGCTATATCAAACATAGGGTCATCGAGAGTCTTCATGGACATCTTAAATGGAGCCTTTCTGGCCGGGTAGGTGGGCAGGGCTTCTGGCTTACGTTCCTCAATAGTATGTCCTGTGCCTGCCTTCACAGAGCAAGCCATCCTGGCATTCTAGGTCTCCTAGATTATCACTAGATTAAGTCTAAATCTCAGCCAGGGCCGCTTCACATAGGTATTGGTCTCTTGCCTGCACCAAGCCATTTGTGTTAGCTCACTGGCTGATGCCAAGCACACCACCAGCCAACCCTGGGCCACCCCTTGCCCTGCCTGTCTAAGGAGAGAAAGGACATGAGGACTGCCAGGATAGATGGAGCTGACATTCACTGAAAACACAGGAAGAGAAGGAGGTTTATGGGGGTACAGTGAGTTTGGTTTGTGATGTGTTGAGTTTAAGCATATAAGCTTTTGATTTATCTGAATTCAAGTCTACTCATGCTGCCAAAGAAAGAAAAGATGATGGTGGAAAGTATTCTAGTGATTCCACCTGCAACTGAGCCTGGACTCTGGAAAGAATGTGAGACAAAGAAGTAGGTCTGCCGCTCCTTCAGTGAGTCCCAGGTCTTCCATGGCTATCATGGTATGACCATCTGTCTGGGCGGATATAGGTCATGCATTTAAAGCTGCTGTTGTGGGGTGCCTGGCTGGTTGGGTAGAGCATGAGATTCTTGATTGTGAGATGCCTGGCTGGTTGGGTAGAGCATGAGATTCTTGATCGTGGGGTGCCTGGCTGGGTGGGTAGAGCATGAGATTCTTGATCATGGGGTGCCTGGCTGGGTGGGTAGAGCATGAGATTCTTGATCGTGGGGTGCCTGGCTGGGTGGGTAGAGCATGAGATTCTTGATCGTGGGGTGCCTGGCTGGGTGGGTAGAGCATGAGATTCTTGATCTTGGGGTTGTAAGTTCGAGTACCATATTGGATGGAGAGATCACTTAAAAATAAAATCTTTATAAAAAAATAAAGCTGTTCTTGTATGGGGTGTGTGTGTGTGTGTGTGTGTGTGTGTGTGTGTGTGTGTGTTGCTTCCTGGGACCATTATTTCACTTTGGGATATTTAAAGAATTTTTCTGGTTATATTCCATTTTTCCCGAAGTAATTGAAGAGTACGCTGAATGGGATGTGATGCCACTGTAAATGTGTCTGAAGCAGAAGGTAGCGGGGAAGGACACTGTTTCAGAATTTTGAGATTCACTAGTGGACAGGTGGCAACAGCAGACAGAGGAGTGAGTGCGGTTTTCAGAGCAAGATTATAGAATAGGAAAAGAAGTGGCCCAAGTCCAAGGCCTACGACCTAGGATGTGCTGTCATTTACCAACAGGACCAGGGAGGGAGATGAGCCTACGACAGAATGGTGGGTGAAGTGGGAGAGAAACCAGGAGTTTTGGTCCAGACAATCTGATGGAGGGAGTGTTCCAGAAGTAGGGAAGTGCTACTGAGAAGTTAGAGAAGGTGAGGGCTAAGAAATGACCTTTGGCTTTGGATACATGGTGGTTACTGGTGACCTTGATGAGAGTGGTATCAGAGGGAAGGGCCAGAAAGGGTAAGGGGTGAGTGGAGGTGAAGAAGTGGGGACAGTAAGTGGAGACAACTCTTTTAAGTGTGGCTGTTGGCGACAGATTGCTAGAGCGGGAACATGCAGTCCTGGGGAGAAGCAAAGGCAATACCTCCATTTTCTGCCATCATCTCATTTTTCCTAGAACCTTGCCCCAAAGAGTGTAGTTTTTGAGGGCTGCCATAATGAAGTACCACAGACTGGGTGGCTTAAGCAACAAATATTTATTCTCTCACAGTCCTAGAAGCCAGAAGTTCCATATCAAGGTTGGCAGGGTTGGTTCCTTCATAGGGTTGCCAGGGACACTCTGATCCAGGCTTCTCCCAGAGCTTCTGGCCATTTGCTGGATGTCTTTGGTGTCCCTTGGCTTGTAGATGCAGCACCCAGATCTCTACCTTCATCCTCACATGACCTTCTCCCTGTGTGTCTCTGTGTCGAAATTTCCCCTTTTTATAAGGTCATCAGTAATACAGGATTAGGGCCCACCCTCCTCCAAAACAACTTTGTTTTTTTACTTGACAGATTACATCTGCAAATAAGGTCAAAATGACAGGTAGGAGGTTAGGATTCTAACACACGAATGGGGGGGGGCACAATTCAACCTATAACAAGCCTTTTGGTCTCATTCTTTCCACTTCCTCTCCAGTTGTCTGGCCAGAGAATATTCTGTGCCTTCCCATTCACATCTGTGCCTTCCCCTCTTCTAGCTGCTTATGGCTTCCATCCCTCCTTCCCTGCTTAGCCCTCTCTGAAGACCTGACTCATCAACTTTCTGCAAGAAGACTTCCCGCCCTTGTGGAAACTTGCTAAATAACTTGTAACACTGAGGGGTGGTGAAGGAAGAAAGAGAGGAAAGTGATATTTAATTCTGCCTGTTTTCAGCAAGATGGGGCCGAAAGCTCCATGGCCTTTAGATAATTTCTGAGAGACTGTTTTTGTCTTTGCTGACTTTTGAGCCCGTAAGTAAGAGATTGTAAGGAGAACAGTCAATAAAGTTCCTCAAAATAGAAAGAAATTATCATGAAACCAGAAAAGTAACTGCAGTTTCAAATACCGTTTTCCAACTGGGAACACTCTCCTCTGCCATCTACTGGCCACAACTACAATCAGTAAATGATCCTTGCTCCTGGGAACGAGGGTCCCCGTTAGAGGTAGAGCGGTGGCCCGTGGTCACCAAATGGCCCTTGCAAGTGTGCTTTGTGTCAGGATGTGGTTTACAGCCTCATGCCCCAGGGAGCTGTGAGGCTGGCTGGAGGGCCCCTCGGCTGCCTGATGGAGTGCTGGTCTGACGCGCCAGAAGCTAGAAGTAGCTTGCAGATGCCAGAAGCTAGAAGCAGCTTGCAGATGCTGGGGACAGAGCAGGCCGGGGATGTGAGGGAGTGGTATGGAGTGGGCTAGGCTCTGTGCCCGAGAGGCCCTCTCCAGCCGCCTACAAGCCCGAGAAGGACACTGTGTCTGTTCATTCCAACACACAGACGTTTCTTTCTTTTATGAAATAATGTTTTCTTTAATCTTTTTCTGATATAAAAAAGTAATGCATGCTCATTGTAAAACATTTAGAGAACCAAATATGAAGGTAAAAAAATAATTTAGGTTGGCATTGGAGGGTGGCTTGGGGGACTTTACCATAATCTCCAACAGCACCCCCAAAGTCTCTCCAAATATACATGCAGTTTAAGGAAAAACTCTGCTTGCTATGCAAAGACAGCTTCCAGTTTCAAGACAAAGTCACTAGCCTCTTTCTGAATGGCTTCTAAACCTTCCTTTATAGACATTCCGGAGCCACCGCAGCCCCAAATCCCACCATCCAGGGGTATAGAATGGAGCATCGACTTCCACTATTTTTGTGCCTATGGGTTATTTTTTAAATTTTACTTTTTATTGAGATATAATTGATATATAACATTATATTAGTTTCAGGTGAATTTGCGTATATTGTGAAACGATAACAGTAAGTCTAGTTAACATCCATTACGACAGAATTGCACATTTTTTTCTTGTGAGGGGAACTTTTAAGATCTACTCTTAGTGAGGCAAACCATAAAAGACTCTTAACAATAGAGAACAAGCTGAGGGTTGCGGGAGGGGGAGCTGAGGGGGGGATGGGCTAAATAAACGGGTGATGGGCATTAAGAGGGGCACTTGTTATGCTGAGCACTGGGTGTTATACTAAGTGATGAATCACTAAATTCTACTCCTGAAACCAATATTACACCATATGTTAACTAATTTAAATTTAAATAGAACCTTGGTAAAAAAAAAAAAAAAGCATCTACTCTTGTAGCAACTTTCAGATATATGCTACAGAATATATACAAATATATGCTATTTTTGATTTTTTACTATTTTACCATTTTTTAATTATTTACCATGCTCTACATCACATGTTTAATTTTTATGTATTATCTTTATATCTGATTTCTTAAATTTAGGGACATTTGGTACATATCTACTCAGAAGCCTGCTTTTCTGCTCAGTGTTACCTCTTAGCATTTTCCCTGTCCCCATTCCTCAGCAGCATTATTTGTAAAGGCTGCATATTTTATCCATAAAATATATAACGTGTTTACCCATCTTCTGGTTCTGAAGGGTACGTAGATCGTTGCCAGATTTTGCTCTAATGAATAATGCTAGGATGACCCTGTGTGGACTTAACCCTTTGTGCTCCTCTAGGGTCATTTCCTAGAAGCAAAATTGCTACTATGAATGTTTCTAGGCTCTTAATACATGACCACATTGCTTCTAGGAAGGTGATACTCATTTACCCTTTGACAAGCAGCAGACACGCATGTTCGCCCTCACCTCTGCCAACACTGGAGTTGTAGATGACACGGATTATTGGATGCTGGACTTTAGACTAGGTGCTGGGGATACCACGGTAAGGGAAATAAACCATGGTCTCTGCCTCCACAGTCACTGACCCAGTGGGAGAGCGGCCTGATCCAATAATGAATGTGTAAATCACACTGTGATGATGCTCTGGCGGAGACTGTAGCATGGGAGGAGTTGGCTCTGAGGTGAGAGGGGGCTGAGAGCAGTCAAGGAACAAGTCCTTGTAGCTGAAGCAGAGAGAGGTTAGGGTTAGGAGGCTGGAAATCAGTAGCACTCAGACCTGCAGGGCCTTGTGGGTCCCAATTCTGGGAAGTCATTAAATGGCTTTAAACAGAGGGGTGATGTGATTAAATTTACCTTTGGAGACTCACTTACAAATTGTTTTTAATTCTTAAAATTGTGGCGAAGTAATGAAATTTACCACTGTAGCATTTTTAAGTGTATGATTCAGTGCTGTGAAATATATTCATATTGTTGTGCAACAAAGCCCCAAAATGTTTCCAACTTGCAAAATTGAAACTCTATACCCATTAAACAACAACTTCCCATTTCTCCCTTCCCCTAGCCTCTGGTGGTTACCATCTACTCGCTGTCTACAAATTTGACAGTGCTAGGTACCTCATACAAGTGGGCTCATACAGTACTTGACTTTTTATGACTGGCTTATTTCACTGAGTATAATGTCCTCAAGGCTCTTCCATGCTATAATGAGTCAGAGTTTCCTTCATTTTTAAGGCTGAATAATATTCCACTGCATGCAGATACCACATTTTGTTTCCCCATTCATCCGTCAATGGACACTTGAACAAATGGACACATTTGTTATTGTGAATAATACTGATATCAAAGTGGGTGTGCAAATCATCTGTTCAAATCCCTGTTTCCAATTCTTTTGGATCTTATACCCAGAAGTATGATTGATGGATCATATTGTAGTTCTAACTTTTTGAGGAAACTTGAGTATCACTTTTATTTTTTTTTATTTTTTTTTTTTTAAAGATTTTATTTATTTATTTGACAGAGATCACAAGCAGGCAGAGAGGCAGGCAGAGAGAGAGGAGGAAGCAGGCCCCCCGCTGAGCAGAGAGCCCGATGCGGGGCTCGATCCCAGGACTCTGAGATCATGACCTGAGCCGAAAGCAGCGGCTTAACCCACTGAGCCACCCAGGCGCCCCGAGTATCACTTTTAAAAAGCTAATTCAGCAAGACTGATTTTGTTGGTTACAGAACAAAAGAAAATAGAACTGGTTGGCTGTTAAAAGCTGTTAACTTTTTGGACGACACTAATATAATTTACCAAGTACCCTGTACACACCCACAAGTGAACTTCCCTCAAGTTAATAGAGCTCAGTATGAATAACTAAATGTATTCATATTTCAGAAACACCTATTGTATACAGACTTGTGTCTTTAAGTGCTTTGAAGGACAGTCCTTATTTATTAACAAAATATCGTTGAGCACAGACGATATTCTCAGGCATTGTGGGGAAATCCAAAATATGCCCAGCTTGGTTCCTACTCTCATGATGCTTCTTGTCCCAGATGGGCAACAACACCTTTTCTGTGTGGTGCGTTAAAACAGTGGTACAAATGGAATGTTCTAAGAGTTCAGAGGAAGCAGGAGTTGTGGGAATAGACTTCCTGGAGGAGGTGACATTTGGGCTTGACAGTGTTTGGGCAGGTGGAGTGGTGGGGGCTAGAGTTCCAAGCGACTGACACAGACTGAGCCCAAGAGGAGTTTAGGGAAGATAAGGGCATGATAAGGTCAAGACTGGGAGTTTTGGCCAGAGAGGTGGGCGGAAGAAACTAAGGAGAGCTTTAATCACAGGCTGAAGAACTGGAACTTCTGTGGTTAAGTGGAGGCTCAGGACTCTGAGGGGTTTTGATGAGGGGAATGACATCAAAGCATTACATTGGGAGGATTAGTCTGGCAGTGATGTGTGTAGAATAAACTGAAAGGGAGCTGAAAAATTAGTCAGAAAGGCATTAAGCAGGACATGCCAGGCCTGAGGTAATGAGTGTTTGAATTTGGTGGTGGGCCTGGGAAGTAGGCAGTGGAAAGGAGGAAAGAAGGTCAGATGGACGAGACTAGGAACAACCTGAATCTGGCCCCATGAGAATGTCCCGTGACACCCTTTCCCCCTCCCCTCCTTCCTTCCCTCCTCCTTTTCCTTCCCTCTTTTTTTCCTCTGTCTTTATAAAAAAATATTATGTATGACTTAGGATGACCAGTTCAACTTATTTTGGTTTCCTTCAGAACCTTGCATAGTGGCCTACCCTTACAGGTGCTCCGTAAATATTTGTTGAATTGCACCTGGTGACTGATTAGAAGTGGGCCAGGGACCAAAAATAATCAAAGGTTCCAGTCTGGCTGATGGGAGAGAGGAAATGCCGGGAGAGAGGAAATGCCAGTAGAAGTTGGTCAGGGTCAGAGTCAGGTTAATTTGTCCTACCGGCAGGTCACCTGGCTGATGTGAAATCTTGGGATGTAGCTTGAAGAGAGATTTCAAGGAGCATCCCCACTTTCATCCCACTCCAGCTGGGCAGATACTGGCTATATGTAAAAGCCCAAATTTTGGTCTGGGGTCATATTCTGGTCTGCCACTAGCCAAGTACCAAGCTAAGTAGTGCTTCTGAGCCTGTTTTACCCAACTCTGGAAGGGGGATAAAGTAGTCCGTAATAAAGTCGTTGTCAAGGCTGAAAGTGAGGTTAAATGTATTAGTACCGCATCTGGAGTAAATGATAGCTGTAATTGTTTGCGACTATTACTGTTATTAAGAAGAAGCATAAATCATGAAGTTCTAGAGTGAAGTCATCCATGGCTTCCTGTTGCCTGTAGAATAAAAGGCAGCCTCCTTCCCAGGTTCCGCAGGCTCTGCCCACCTCTCAACAAACACCCCTACCCCCACCCTGCTGTGTTCTGTCTGTCTGTCTCCTGAACACAGCAAGCTGCTTTGCATTTGCTCTTTCCTTTGCTTGGAATGTTCTTTGCCAGATCTTGTATAGCTGGCTTTTTAGGGGGGCAGGTGCCTTATATACTGTGCAATCATCCTTCAAATCAAAATATGGGACCCGTTGGTCTCCTGAGATTAGGTCTTGGCAACCATCATCTCCTCAAGGCAACCTTCCCTGACCAAGTCTGCTTGCTGTGCCCTCTGGCACGTCACCCTGCCTTATTCTTTCCAGAGCGTTTGTCCTACTCTCCAGTTACCTTGTGCGTTATTTCCATCTGCTTTACCCCATCCTGCCCCATGGTGGCTATACCATCAGCACCTTGAACAGCACCTGGCACATATGAGGCCTCAATACATACTTAATGAATGGCTGATATTGAAGATGCAAGGCAGGGGGCGGGGTGGGGTGGCGGTGGTGAATGATGGGAACAAGTCCAGTGAGAGTGGAAAGAGATGGACTCAAAGCACAGTGACAGAGTTAGCCTAGGCAAGAAGGAAGACCACTTACTTCTGACATGGGTGGGAAGGTGAAAGGATGAGGTAAAGCTGTGACATTTTGATTTGCAGAGCAAGACTTTGAGGGTTGCTTTGGCTAACCACTTTGACATTTTCACAAAGTAAAGGGTGTGGCCACCTACTGAGAGCGGAAGGGCTGAGGAAGAGGTCTGGGCCTTGAGGCCAGTGGAAGTTTTGGAGTAATTATACTAGCTGCTATTTATTTAGCACTTGCGCAGCAGGCACTGTTCCCGGCCCTTGAAATGTACTAGCTGATACCATCTCATGATGATCCAGTGAGGAAAGGTACTATTATTACTTTAAGATGGGGTAACTGGGGCGCCTGGGTGGCTCAGTTGGTTGAGCATCTGACTCTTGATTTCAGCTCAGGTTGTGATCTCAGGCTTGTGAGATCAAACCCTCCGCTGGGCTCCACGCTCAGCACAGGGTCTGCTTGGGATTCTCTCTCTCCCTCTGTCCTTTCCCCCAACTCCTGCTTAAATAAATAAATAAATAAATAAACAAACAAAATGTGGTAACTGAGGCCTAGAGAGGTCAATATACTTTTGCGCAACTTTGGACACCTAGAAGTGGCACAGCTAGGATTTGAACCCAGGCAATCTGATTGTTGGAGCCTATGCAAAGAACCACAGCAATTTCCTGTCTCTCAGTCCCTGAGGCGCAAGTCTATGAAGGGTCCTCAAGAGAGGAAGAGGAGGGACGCCTGGGTGGCTCAGTTGGTTAAGCAGCTGCCTTCAGCTCAGGTCATGATCCCAGCGTCATGGGATCGAGTCCCACATCAGGCTCCTTGCTCCGCAGGGAGCCTGCTTCTCCCTCTGACTCTACCTGCCACTCTGTCTGCCTGTGCTTGCTCGCGCTCGCTCTCTCTCTGACAAATAAATAAATAAAATCTTTAAAAAAAAAAAAAGAGAGGAAGAGGAAGACTGTGGAACGAATGATATATGTAGGCCTACAGCTATGCCAGGAAGCCCAGAAATGGAAGTGCTGGGGGTGGTGATGACTTTGTTAGGCTTGACGAAGTTGGAAGCCGAGCTACTCTGTTTTTTGTTTTTTTTTTTTGGGGGGGGGGGTTCTTGGGCTCAGGTCAAGTCAGTCTTCGGTAAGCATGAGCCCTTTTTTTTTTTCCCTAAAAAACCTATTTTATTTATTTCTTTATTTCTTTATTTGTCAAATAGAGAGAGATTGCGCGCACAAGCAGGCAGAGTGGCAGAGAGAGAAGGCTTCACGCTGAGCAAGGAGCCCAATGCGGGGCTCAATCCCAGGACCCTGGGATCATGACCTGAGTCGAAGCCAGATGCTTCACCGACTGAGCCACCCATGTGTCCCAAGGAAGCTTAGCTATTCTTTTTTTTTTTTTTTTTTAGATTTTTTTTTTTTTATTTATTTGATAGACAGAGATCACAAGTTAGGCAGAGAGGCAGGCAGAGAGAGAGGAGGAAGCAGGCTCCCCGCTGAGCAGAGAAGCTTAGCTATTCTTAAGTGCACAAGAAAGGTGGTTTCTGGATAGAGGAAAGCAGCACATGCAAAGGCCCTGAGATGGCAAAGAGCTTAGCTAACTGGGAGGAGTGAAAGGACAGTGTCAGAGTATAGTGTTGGGGGCATGGGAACGTTACTGGTGAGCATTCAAACATTCTAAGATAGGGTGTAGGCACTGGTATTTTTTAAAACCCTGGGTTATGTGCCCAGGGTTAAGAACCACTGATTTAGACCAGTTTCCACGTAATACTCATTTGGGGCCCACACTTGGAGAAACATGCTCTAGATGACTCTAGTGAGTAGCCAGGGTTGAGAACCGCTCATCTATACTGAAGATGGGGAAGTGAAAGGCACAAAACCATGGCTTCAAAGTGTGATTGAAGAAAAGGCAAGCCCCTCTTGTCTACCTGGGGGGCTGGGGGTTGGGAGTAGCTCCCACAGGACAGACAAGGGAGAAGTTAAGTAGCATTGGCTGGGTAAGAATCAATTCCGGTAGGAGCAGCAAAAGTGGAAACTGGAGGGGGCATTTATCTACAAAGCAGAGAAAGAAGGGCCAGGAACCAGGCACCCAGGGCAGGGCGGAACAGGATAGGAAAAAGCAAAAGGAGGTGCCTGGGTGGATGGGCAGACTGCAGGTGTGGTTCCTGAGGCTCAACAACAGCCAGGTGTCACATACTAGTGATGGCCGCTCGGTATGTGTCCTTTAATTTACACCTCAGCCCTACTTCCCAAACGTGCAGGAGAAGGCTGAAATATGGGAGTATAGACCGTGGCACTGTGATGTGTCTGTGGTGGAGGGGGAGGGCAGTGGAGTAGGCTGAGCATGGGGTCTGTTATCTAGTTGACAGGATTAATGTCAAATGAAAAGACAGAAAGCCTTTGGCAGTTGCGAGACAATCAGTGAAATACAGGGGAGAGCTAAGGGGCGCAGGGCAGAGGCTAAGAGCTACACAGCACCCACTGCATACTGGGCCTGCCACGTCATTTCTTTTTCACTTAATAATGCAGGGCCTGGTAGGCCATGGGAAGTTTGGAGTTTCTTCTAAATGCACTGGGAACTCACTAAGGAGTTTTGAAGAGGGAAGTGAGGAGATGTAGTTACGTCATCAAAACAAGTGCTAGGGGGGCACCTGGGTGGCTCAGTGGATTAAGCCTCTGCCTTCAGCTCAGGTCATGATCCCAGGGTCCTGGGATGGAGACCCGCATCGGGCTCTCTGCTCAGCAGGGGACCGGCTTCTCCCTTCCCTCTGCCTGCCTGTCTACTTGTGATCTCTCTCTCTGTCAAATAAATAAATTAAATTTTAAAAAAAGTAAAAATTAAAAAAAAAAAAAAACAAGTGCTAGGCCTGTTCCATTTTATAGGCCAGGAAACTACAGGCTAGCCAGTCTAGGGTCACACACAGGGAGGAAATGGCAGAATCCAGAGCGAAGATCAAACCTCTCTGATATGAATGGTGGCAAAATGTTAACAGGTGGTGAGTTAAGGGTATAGAGTGTTCACTGTATCCTTTTGACTTTTCTGTATGTTTGAAAGATTTTGTAATAAAAAGATGGAAGAAAGAATTAGGTCTAACACCAAAATTTAAACTCTTCTTTCCCACTCTGGCATGCTGTCACTAACCTAAGTGACCTTGAGTCCCTCATTGTCCCTTCTAAGCCTGAGTCTGCCTGTGGGAACAATGAGATTGAGTTAGATCACTAAGGTTCTCTCCCTAACGCTTGGTGATCCCACTCTGGCTGTGTGTAGCTGTTAATTATTAGGCTACACCAAGAGCCAGGTCATCCACGTGCCCGGTGGTCTGAAAGACCCAGTGGTTCTCCTGTAACAGGAGCCAGGATTGCAGTTGGTCACCTCTGGAAAGGTCGTCACTGAGGCTGCTCTGCCCACATTGCCAGCTGCTGTGTAAAAACTGCTGGATGTCCGTCGTCTCTGTCCGCTGGGGAGAAATCTCTCTCAAAAGGAAACACCTTCCCCTGCCAAGGCTTCGGGTGGGGCTAAAAAAACTGTTTATGACAACACTGAATCAGCACATTCATCACATAGTCAGACGGAACTGGAAGAGGGCCCTGGTTGCAAAGCAAGCTCCAGCTGAGGCCTATTTGGCCTGAAAGGGAAGAGAACGAGAATGGAGATCGGCAGGGGAATAAAAGGCACCATGCTCAAAATAGGGGTTTCCTCTTAAATGTTCAGATTAGAGCCCCCCCCCCAAAGAACTAAATTTATGGACTTTGTCCCCCCAAGAGGTAATAAAGGTTCAAAACTGATTTTTAAAGTTGCAAAATGAATCCTGTGAAAACAGGCTCTTTGTAGGGAATGTCTAAACTGCTGACGCTATATTGGCAAGGACATTGGGTTCTCCCAAAATATGTATGTTCGGGTTTGTTGGATTTCTGGGGGTGGGATGATCATGAATCTGACCCAGGGTGACATTTACATGCATAAAGAATCAACATCTTTTTTTCCTAACAGTGTTATTTTGTTGCCTGAATCCCCAGGGTTAAGATCAGATCCTGGGCTGGCCTCTGGAAGCACTGTGACTTCTTTCTTAGCCTCTGAAAATACGTGGCTGCTTCTCCCATCCAAGGTCAAATATACTGAGATTTCTTGTATTTCCCTGTAAGGAAATGACAGAAGAGTCATAGCTGTGAGGACCACAGTCAAGTGGGACCCAGTGACCTAAGCCTCCCTCCTCAGTTCTTCTTACCAAGATCACACTGATTTTTCACACAACATATATTTATTCAGAAAAAAAAAATCTGCAATAAATTATAATAAAAAAAGATGACACAAAATACAGAATACCACTAGCAGCTTTGCTTAGTGACCAAGACATTTCTGGGAAATATAAGAATTACAGAGTAAGAATCAGAAAACAGTGAAAGGGAAACTAATGCAATGTCACCATGTGGGTTCGAACCATTTCTTCCCTAAGACAATACAGATGCAGAGTTCTTCTCTACCAGCTGGATCTGAACTCCTTACTTCAGAGGAGCTATGAAATAAATAGCGCATTAGAGTTACTTAGGAATTAGAGGTTGGCTGCTGGAGTAGGCACAGTAGGGGAGCAGATTTCTTACACCTACTCTATTTCTGTCTCCCCTGCCTAGAGATTGTCTCAAACCCTTAATGCTGTATACATCCCAGGGCCAGAGCTGGAAAAACACAGAGGCGGTAAACAAATTTAGTGTGTTTGCCTCATGAACAAAGAGCTAGGATGCTGCAAACGGTCCCCACCATCCATATCCTTGATGACCCAAAGATCCGAGGTTGGCAATATACTAGACAATGTGCCCAGGACAGGCATTTCCCTGTCTTTGTGTTACGACCTTGCCCCAGCTTCTCCAATCTGCCTCTCCTATGATCACTTTCTGGCCTAGTGGAGATGAGAAAAGCATTCTGCTCACAATCTTCCATTCATGAAATTCTGACCTATCAGATCTGCAGTTATTTGGCACCAGGAACTTGACTCCTAGTTTCCTAACTCCAAATCAGGAAAGGGTTTAACCAGTATATCACAGGATACATACCTTTTCTTCCCCTACAGAACTCAACTTACGAGAGATGGGGGGAACTGAAGAAGCATTCAGCAGTGGTGTTTCCCCTGGCTCTCTCCTTCAGTGTGCTAAAAGAGTCAAGAGTCAATGCCCAAGACCAGACACAGAGCCCGTACATTAGGCTCCTTGGCTTTAATGTTAACAGTCAAGAATGAGCTGATTCAGGGTGGTTTTAATGAAAGACATCCAGGAAGAAGCCAACTGCATCAGGCAGTTCTGCAGTCAGTGGCTGGTAGCTGGTTTGCCAATCATCGCAGAATAATTTAAGAAAAAATGCTGCCCCACAGAGCTTGAGTAAACGAAAAGCTCAGAGGGTTGTCTTGGGTGGGAAAGAAAGGGGCTTCGTTGGGCTCACTGCACAGTCTCTTTTATGTAACACTGGATAAGGAGCCATAGCCATAGGGAGCTGGTCATAGAGCCCAGAGCCAACCCTGGTGAGGGAGGGGGCAACAGCTGACCCCTGGTATTTCAGGAAACCAGAGATGGGTTCTAAGGATTATTCACTATACCCTGCTGGGGGAAGGAGCAGTATCGCCAGAGAGGCCCACCTGAGGTCCAGACTGCCTTTTTGACTGTGATGCAAGCATTGCTCTGGAGGTGGATTTCTAAGTGAGGAATGGGTCCCCCAGACAAACAGTATTAGTTCTCATGTAAAATCTGATTAAGAACAGAAAGGGATGGTAGAAAGCAGGATCTGTCAAACACGAATATTTTCACTTCTGAAATGCTCAAAGTGCTTCCACTCTGTGATTCTCTCACATCAATGGGATGTCATCTCTAGTAGTCCCTAAACTTCTGCTAGGAAATGTGGTCTGGGACAAGAGAATATGGTTCCACTCAGTGCAGATCCATGAAAAGGCCAATGTTATAGACATATAGATGCCACTGTAGTAGAAATGCACAAATGCATGTCACAACCACACGTAGATGGTTAATTCACTGTTGGGGACATTCGAGGAGTCACTAGCTTCACTCAGACTTCCTTTGACGTAATAGAACTAGTGGAGTGGAGTGCATAGGGGTGATATGGGAGGGGGTCGGGCAAAAGTGCTTTAGACGAAGGACTGCAAACGAGTCTGAGCTACAGCACGTAGTGCTTGTAGACCTAGAACAGGAACATCTCAGAATCTAGGCCTAGGGTGCTAAGGACAATCATGATAGCTGGGCAGGAGGGCAACAAACACATCCCCAGGTAAAGGAGTGTAAATACAGATCTCTTTGCCTTATAAAGAGAGAACACAAAAACACCAAAATATGGTACCTTTGGCTTGGCAATATAAGTCTAAAAGTATTTTGCTGTGTAGGATATGGTAAGGGAGCGATTAGGCAACTCTCTTCCTCTTGCACTAGAAACAACCTTTCCATGCCAACAGGCTCAAAATTCTGCAACAGACCCTTCCTGTGGCATGACTTTTCAAATCATTCTGAAATACTTGGTGCCCCAAATCTTCCACCTCTAGAATCTCAGAGAGTACTAAGAGGAAAAGGCTTATTAGTCTTCATCGCTTTCAAGAAATCCCAGAAGGAACTGGATAGCACGTTGACGGTCACTTGGAGTCTGTCTTGCCATAAGATTGGGTGGAGGCCTTAGGAGAAGACTGGTGAAGAGAGTGGCTAGAGGGTGAGAGAAAGGAAAGGGGAAAAATCTTTGTTAGACACAACCGAAGCAAAGCCTCAGGGACGGGAACTGGGGGACCAGGGGATGAGGGCAGTGGGCCCTGTGCCTGGATGTGAAAGCTTTCCCAACCAGCCCACCCTCCTGCTCGTGTTGCTATTCTCATGAAGTACTCTTACCGATCATGTTTTCGCTGACGTTGTTGTATTTAGAGAATTTTAAGAGTTCTCGAAGGAATGCCATCAAGTAATGGAAAACATTTCTATGGCATCTTGGAAGCTGGGAAATCACCTGTTTTTAAAAAGAGGAGGGCGGACAGTGAGGAGAACAAGTGAAAGAAAGGAGTAAGAAGAGCTTTTAGCTGCCACAGTAGTTTATAATCCAGCCCATACAGGATCCCATTCATTTGTCACAACTCTCTTTTATTTCCTCATGACTACCAGAGTACCTGCCAAATGAAAACTTCCAAGTCAGAATGGTCATACTGTTTGGTCTCTGTACACTTAATGACCAGGCCACAGTCACATGTGTGATATGGTCATCACACATTCACACATATCCACCATCTCACAAGCAGGTTAGTATTAATCTGGTCTTTTCCTCAGACAAGTAGCCACAGCATCTGCCAAGCTCAGTGGTTTTCTCTGTAATGTCATTTAGCATGGATGGGAGCTCCTCTTAATATTCACTGTTCTGATTGAATGGTATTCTCAGCCACTGTGCATCAAAATTATTTCAAGATTGAGGGGCACCTGGATGGCTCAGTGGGTTAACCCTCTGCCTTTGGCTCAGGTCATGATTTCAGGGTCCTGGGATTGAGCCCCGCACTGGGCTCTCTGCTAAACGGGGAGCCTGCTTCCCCACCCACCCTGCCTGCCTCTCTGCCTGCTTGTAATCTCTCTCTCTCAAATAAATAAATAAATAAATATATTTTTAAAAGGGGCGCCTGGGTGGCTCAGTGGGTTAAAGCCTCTGTCTTCGGCTCGGGCCATAATCCCAGGGTCCTGGGATTGAGCCCTGTGTTGGGCTCTCTGCTCAGCAGGGAGCCTGCTTCCTCCTCTCTCTCTCTCTGCCTGCCTCTCTGCCTACTTGTAGTCTCTGTCTGTCACATAAATGAATAAAATCTTTTTTAAAAATCTTTAGAAAATTATTTCAAGATTGAAAATAAACACCAAGAAGGGGCACCTGGCTGGCTCAGTCAGTGGAGCATGCGACTCTTGATCTTGGGGTTGTGGGTTCGAGCCCCACACTGGATGTAGACATTACTTTAAAAAATCTTAAAGAAAATATTTTATTCATGTATTTGTCAGAGAGAGAGAGGGAACACAAGCAGGGAGAGCAGCAGGCAGAGGGAGAAGCAGGCTCCCTGCTGAACAGGGAGCCTGATACAGGACTTGATCCCAGGACCCTGGGATCATGACTGAGCTGAAGGCAGGCATTTAACCAACTGAGCCTTTTAGGTGTCCCTAAAAACAGAATCTTAAAAGAAAAAAAAACCACCATGGGGGCTCCAGGGTAGCTCAGCTGGTTACATGTATGCCTTCAGCTCAGGTCAAGATCTCAGGGTCTTGGGATCAAGCCCCATGGCAGGCTTACCACTCAGCAGGGAGTCTGCTTCTCTCTCTCCCTCTGCCCCGCCCCCTCGCTTGTACCCTCTCAAATAAATGAATAAAATCTTAAAAAAAAAAAAAAAAACAACACCATGAAGACAAAAAGGAGAAAGGCTCACAAATGTCACAGATCCTTCCTGGTAACGTCAGCCAGAATTCCATGTATGATCAGCTTCACCAATCCAATGCCAGAGTAGAAGTATCTGACCCACTCAATAAGCCAACTAGAAAAGTATGGCAAATATAACGGGAAATAACACAACCTAAAATTTAGGAGTTCCAACTCTCAAAGTTGGTGTCCTACCATGAGTGACAGATTCAAACCCATCCTACCATATCTAAAAATTGATTTCTCTGTGGGGGCACTTGCCCCAGATATATCCTCAGAGCAGTAAAACTCACCTGTCGGCAGTTCTGGGGATCCTGAGCAGAGTCAAGGCATCGCTGATACAGCTCATAACAGATGACAGGCTCTGGCAGGGCTTCCAGGAAAATGAGCAGTGCTTCAGCCACGGAGTGATTACTGCCAGCTGGATGAACTCAAGTCAAGGGAAAGGGGCTCCAGGAAAAAGTCCACACAGAGACCCGATTTGCTTTCTTCCTCCAGCTCCCTCAGGGACGTTTCCTCCCTATTATTCAGGGCACACTGATCCTAATTGGGATTTGATATTTTATTGGTCCAGGTATGCTGCAGGTGAGCTGTTACAGAATTGACCAAAGACTCGTGGGAGGTTTGGCTCAACTTGAGTCAGGGGAATATGGCATGCAGAATGACATTCACACTGGATCAGTCCTTGAAACTAGTCACCAATGTTTCCCATCCTCTTCCATGTCCTAGTGACAACACATGTGGTGGCAGGAGTGATCAAGGGCCTGAAGCAGAACAGTATCAGTGCTGTGGGTCCTATGTTCCATATTTATTAAAAATCATTGTTACCTACCCCTTGATTCCTTTCAGTAAGAGTCTGAGACAAGAGAGAAGTCAAAAGTTCCTGAAAGGAATTGAAAAACAACTGCAGAATCAATGATTACCTTATAGTAAAAGACAGTTACAAAGAAAGTAAAGATGGAAACACAAAGCTCAAATGCAGGTGGGAAGGGGAGTTTGGTCAAAAATTCTTCATCCTGCTTCCTAAGCCTTTGTCAAAAAGGATACGGATTGTCTCGGGAATGCTAGTATCCAGACAATCAATGATTTGCTGTAACTCCTCCTGCATTCCAGGGGTTTGGAACAGGTCCTCCTACCAGAGAGGTCACAATGAATGGAACAAGGCAAGATAATCGGCCCTAAGTTTCTGAAGACCACCCAGGGATCAAGAGAGTGGCAGGATGCAGATGGAAGGGTAATATGCATACTCCTGACTAGGAGCAGAGGTGCGATAATGGCATCTTTTCCACTTATCATCTGCATCATCCACATGAAATTTTGTTTCAAATGAGAAAATGATCTTCAAAGGTTTTAGCTGTACTTGAGATGGAAGAGGACTAGATGCCTAGAGTGTGAGATGAGGTGTCCCCACTTCTAGCTTCCTGACAAGTAGAAGGCAGAGTCCAAAGAGCTGAACCACATTCAGATACTGAGACTAAGGAATGCTAGGGCAGGGGTAAATGGCATGCCCATACCAAGCCTTGCCTTTGAGTTCTACTACTCTTCGGTAGGTAAGAAAACATTTTCCTTCAATTTAGTCCCAAGAAATTTCTCTATCTGGGGGGTTGGGTTGGAGGTAGCTAGCATTTTAGATAGGATTAAGAAAAGAAAACCAAATTAAAGAAATGGGCTTGAAGTTTGCTTTGGACTTTAAAATCTGCAATGCCTACGTGAGACCGGAAGCAGGTCTTATAGACTGAGGTACACAGTGGTCCAGGGAAAAGTTTGTGTAGCCAGTAGACAGGCGTGCTTGGTTTGGGCCTGGCTCCACCATTACACTTAGCTGTGGTCTTAGTTGAATCACTTAGTTTGCAGGCTTCAAGTCTCATATCTGTAAATAAGGATACTTCCATCTGCCTAGATGACCCAATAGCGCTGCTCTGTGAATATAGCTTGGAAAAGTTACAAGCCCTATTCCGACATGAGATATTATCACTTCCTACCAGATTCACACACCTTCCAAAGTTGCAGGGCAGGCCCATAGTCACTTACCTGGTGACAGGCGTATTTGAATAAGTGATCTACCAGAAGCCAGATCTCCTTGGGGACCTGAAGGGGTCTCTCGCTGGCACCTTCATCCAAGGGAACCATCTGCAGAACGGATTTCTCCTAATAGATGAAAAAGGAGATTCAAAGAGGTCTCAGTAAAAACTTGTGTAACTTAATCTCCTTCATATTCTGCTTATGTAGGTACAATGTGATCTTCTTAAGATTTTTCATTTTTTTGCTTCCTGGGGACACCCCTGGTCAGAAGGCACTTGATACAGATTCCCACGTTAAAGGATTTCCTTCCTCTTCTAGATGCTTAACAGTGAAGCATTCCATTTGGGTTTATTATGTTCATCACATGGGCACTGGGTGCACTGTGTACTGTAAACCCTCTCAGGGGTGACACAAAGAACGAGCACTACAGCAGAGTGTGCAGGCTGCCCGAGACCTAGGGACCGTTCCAGCATGGCAGCCTATACAGTCCTCAGAGACGGCAAGTTTTTGTTGACTTTTAACCTACGATTCTCTCAGGTCTTACCACAAATATTACAGTTTTCATTGCTGATTTAAATGAGGCTCTCTGGTCCTCAGAAATTAAAGACAATTCTCCACATTACACCTACATTCATGAATATTTCAGGCTCAATGGAAGGTCTAATCTTAAGGCACTAAAACTCATAACCCTTAAGATCCAAAAATAGTAAACCAAATACAGCACACCAAGAGCCAGAAATACTGTGAACAGTTCAGGGTCTGAGTCCAGAAGTTATTCTTTTTATTAAAAACTCAGCAGAGATTTCTCAGGTCTGTGACCTTTTTCACGTATCCTTCTACTTTCTTAGATTCTCCTGAAGGAATCTAAGAGAAAAACCCGAAAGTGACAACTAAATCTGAACTTGTAAATGGCTGGGGAAATAAACTCAATTATCTTATGTTTATATAGTCAAATAGAAATTACATTAAAAAGTGTCTGTGACAGATTAAAAGTCATATGAAAGCAGCCTTCAGAAAAATCCTAGTGGAGAAAATGGTGACCATTTTTTTTTGGATCTTCTCCCCCTTTCTCCAACTCTGGGGTAAGGTTATATATTGTGTACTTTCAAGTTTAGGAAACTCTGTACATTCTATCCCCAACCCCCAACCACGTTGCCTTATGGGAAAAAAAAAAGAAGTGTTTCACTACTTCCAGAGACTGTGTATACTAGAGCAGAGCTGAGGGCTCTGCTTAACATTATGTTCTTCAATAAGCACTGGTGACCTTTTAAAGCTGCTGTACCTTTCTAAGAGAATGAGGAATAGAAAAGAGCATGACAGTCCACTGCTGTTTAAAATCTAATTTCTTCAAATTCATTTTGCTTCCTTTCTTTTTTTCCCTGGGATTCTATCACTTGATATTCATGTTCCATGTAGCTGCCAGAATTTCTACCAGCGGCTCATCCACTAACTTCTTTCCGGTTGCTAGTATTAAATCCAGGCAGACACATGGTGTCTGAACCAAAGCACTGTCCATAATGCGCTCTGCTCATTTTCTGAACCAAATGTAACACATGTATAGATTTAACATATGCCTCCAAACTTATCACATATAAGTTATTCAGCACTGATTCATGTACTTTTTAAAAAATTCGACATCCAACTGACGCTTTTCTTGTACTAAGGCATTAAGGCAATACAAGGCAATTTCATCTCACTGTCTGAGATGAAAAGACATTATGGCCTGCTATTAACAAGGAAGGGCTGGAAAGCAGAACGGCCTCAATCCTTAGCAATTTAAAAAGGTTAATAAAATGTCAGTAGGTTATATACATCATTCACTATGCATTTTCAAACTCATGTGATAATATAAAATGTCATATTTGTGTCTCTAAAGTCTAGAGAAAGATCATGCACAAGAAACAATACTTTCTCAAAAGTCCACAAATTATCCTGAATTCTCATTTTTAAAGGGAAATCAGGCACACTTTGTTTTCTTTCAATGAGACACATGTGGTGCCTGATAAGCCCAGTTTGAAACCATAGTGCTAAAAACTAAGGCAGAAAACAGTACACCATCCCCATTATCAAAATGCATTGAACTCCACCAAATGGGGATATCACATTAGATACTATGTGACAGCGCTTTAAGAATGTTTTTTCAAGCCCATGTTTCTCTACCCGATAGGCCGTATGGAGCCAGACACCCTCCAGCCTAAACAAGGGAGGTGGCCCAGCACTGTACGACTGCTTTACTAGCTTCCTTCACTAGGTATTCAGGAGACCTGGGTTCCAGTCCCCTCTGCCCCACATGTCAGGAACAAGCCCCTGATGTCAGGAACAGTAGGACTTCAGTGAGTGTTTCAACCTTCCTGGACCTTGGTTGTCTTGTCTATTAGAATGGAGAGAACACCTTACCCATCCGAAGGCAGAGCACTAGACCAAATGATCCCTTATGATCTCGTGAAGCTTGAGGATTCTGTGCTGTTTCTTAACCATACACCTATGGATTCTTTTAGTAATTAACCATTATTGTCACTAACTCCAAACCATTCTTAACGCAACAGAAATCCAATTCTGGTTTTACTATCACTGGAAATGGAGGACAGCTAAGCAGTGCCCTCCTCCACCTCATGAACTTTCAGATATATCAAGGCAGCTCTTTAGTTACTTCTCATTTTAAACATACAAATCTGGAATTTGAGTCTTATTACTTTTATGTACTGGGTCTCAATGGTTACTAGTGCAACAAAAGTCTTTTCTATGCTTCAGACGCACTTAAAGACAGCTGGTAGGACTTTGGTGGATTCTCATGGAGCCAGAGGACTCTGAAATGGGAAAGACTAGGGGCAAATTCTAGGGACAACAGTTAACTGTTAATCAAGCACAGGAAACACATAACCACCAATGGATTGCATTACCTTTTCTAGGAAGCTGTCTTCTTCCTGAGAGCAGAGCAGGAAAAGAAAGTCATTGACAGACAGAAAATTATTTGAATTAATTTACAGAATTAGAAACAGATCAGTATTATTAGAACTCACTAGCTTACTAGATACATACACTTTAAACATAAGCTGTAAATTTTTCAAATAAATCATTATTGTTGAAAATGGAACATGTTCTCATATGTAAAAGTTCTGTATTATACATATTAAATTTTCATGCAGTTTATTGAGATTATCACTCAAGAAACATACATGTGCAGTCCTAGACTTTTGTGTCCCTTGGCAGCTTCCAGCTGACCTGGCCAAATGCCCAGTGGTGGCTCCTTTCCACATGCTGCTTGGAGCCAGGCCCTGCTGCTACACAGTGCAGCTTCTTACCTCATCCTAATGCCACATGAAGGACGACTGTGAGTCCAACAGTGGCCATTCAGAGGGACACAATCGGCTTCTCTCCTATCTACTGCCATTCCTCTCACCTTCGTTGGTCCCCTAAGCAGTATTCCACACTCTTTTCCCTAGCCCCGGACCTACTCCCCTCTTCAAAGGACCCGAGAATCCCCAAATATGGAGGCCCATCTGAATTGTAAATTTATTTCATTTCAGACTTTGTGGACCAGAAGACCCATCATTAACCCCTATCATGTTTTCTTATAATGTATAAGACGAAAAAGAAGCAAAGGAAAGGGAAGAAGACACCTTTTTAATGGTCTCTGTCTTTTTGTGCTCTTATTACAATCCAGTAACCAGCACTACAACAATAACTACTGCCTCCATTTAGTGGGCACTGCCTAACGTGCTCGTGTACAGTGTCATTTAGTCTGCACAGTGTGCAAAGTAGGTATTATTTCCATTTTATAGATGAGTAGGCTGAGGCTCTGAGAGGTTCAATTATTGCCCAAGGTCATACTACTAGGTATTAAGTGGCAGTATCAGGATTAGAACTCAGGTCTGATGGACTCTATAATCATTACCACCACGGTCTCCTACACAACTCAGAAAGTACAATTTGGCTGCTTCCTAGGCAGAGAGGCAGGGGAAAGCTGTGAAAAAGACAGTGAGAAACAAAGCCCCATGGTTAGCGGAGAGAGCACTGGCACTGGAGGTAGACAGTCCTGGGTTCAAATCTTTGTTCTGCCCCCAATTAATTTTGTAGAGACATTAGGCAAGTTACTCAACTTTGTAAAGCCTCAGTTTCCTCATCTCCAAAGCAGAGAGAATAATATCTCCTTTGTAGGGTCAAGGAGGCAGCCTAAAATCAGGCATGGTAAGGCAGTGGTAGTGCAGTGTATGAGCACTTCCCAGCCACTGCCAACTGGAATCCTCCCAATTCTGCCATAGGCCACCAGGAACCTGAGTATAAAACACATTTCTCAGGTCTGACAGTAAAAGGAGAAGTCCTGGTCTCACTATGAAAGATGTGCAGGAGGCTGGAGGTGGCAGAGTATGTGTTCCCTGTTCCAAATAGCAATGTTAAGTGCATTTCCCCCAAATGACTGTTATAGATATGGTGGGTAGATATTTTAGTATTATTAGATACATTATGAATTAAACAGGCTCTTGTATGGTGAGTGCTGTGAAGTGTGTAAACCTGGTGATTCACATACCTGTACCCCGGGGGATAAAAATGTATTATATGCTTATAAAAAAATAAAAAATTTTTTAAAAGATGGGAAGAATAAAGAAAAAAAAACCTAGACACATAAAAGCAAAAAAAAAATAATAAAACAGGCTCTTAGAGGTTTACCTATACTTCTAAATACCACATATGAGATAAAAATAATCAGAGTAATATTGCTTCATAAAATATATTTATAGTATTGTAATTACAATATTTTTTAATTTAAAAGTTAAATTCTGAGTGCCAAATATCCAATTTAACACAATTTCGGAGAACAACCTTTTTAAAAAATTTAAGACTATTTATTAAGAAATTGTAAAACCTGCCTAATAGACTTCTCTATTTTTCCTCCCATGAATACATGCCACATGACATGATGAGTAGAACTAGGCAGTTTTCATATACTAACCTGTTAATTCAGGCCCTCAAAGAGGTTTTCTTCAAGCAGTGACCATCTACTAGTGCAACGCATGTCTTTGGGGAGTGTTGGTGGGGGCGGGGGGTTGGATGAAAAATGAGGCTACACAGAAGAAAATGATATGGTCCCTGACTTGGGTTTGCAATTGAGTTGGGGTAAGAAGTCCCAGAATTTATAGCCTGATACTGTTATAATTCACAAATATGGGTTCTCAATAAATGGTTAATAGGAAAAACAAACAAAACAGGGGTTCAAAGGAAGGAGATGGCTTTCAGATGGGGCAATCAGGGGACTTTTTACAATGGAGATGGGACCTAACTAGCCCTTAAAAGATTCATAGGATTTTAAAGAGTGCAGATGGGGTTGGGACACTACAAGTGGAAGAGGCAAAGATAAACACAGGGTTAGAGAAGGTAAATCCCAAGGTAAAAGTAGGGAAAAGTCGGTCATCTGTTCTGCAGGAAGCATGGGGGGATGCTCAGAAAAGTAGTGGGAAATAAATATGAAAAGCAATGTTGAAGTCAGACTTTGGGGGAACTTGAATGACAGGTAAAGCAATATGGATATTTAGCAGGCATAATCAAGCTGCTGACTACCTTTAAGGAAGTCCTAGGCCCCAAAGCTGTATTACAGGAAGATCAGTCTGACAGCCCTGAATAGGAAAAATGAAAGGGTAGTGATAGAGGCAAAGGGAATTGGTTTTGTTGTTATTTTTTAAAGACAGAGTGAGAGAGAACACACAAGCAGGGGGAGCAGCAGGCAGAGGAAGAAGCAGGCTCCTGCTGAGCAAGGAGCCCAATGCAGGACTAGATCCCAGGACCCTGGCATCAAGATGAAGGCAGCCGCTCAACCAACAGAGCTACCTGGATGTCCCAAGGCAAAGGGAATTCTTAAAAGGCTATCAAGGTAGGTCAAAAAGAAATAAACATTTTAACAATGGGAAAATAATATATTTTTTAAATGAATGGATTAAAGAGAAAATTCTGAAAGAAGAATCAAAAGGACTTTGATTAGATACTGGTGGAAAAGCAGCACATTTACACTGAGAATTTACTTCTCTGGCTATAGGCATATAGTGGATGTAAATAACATTTATCTTAACACTAGGCTTGATTCTGAAAATAGAAACACCACTTAGCCTCCACTCATAAACAGCGCACTCCTAAGGTAGTCCTAAGGTTGCTGATAATCACTTGGTTCAACTCACCTGCCCACTCTCTGCAAAAGGCTGTGTGTTGCTCACATTTAAAAAAGGAACCTAATTCAGGATTCCCTAGTGGGGCAACCATGGCATGCTACAAATGCATTGCAAATCATTATTCACTCCAACATTCACCCATAGAGGAATTTTGCCAGTAGCAAATGCAGTTAAAATAATGTAAAAGAGTCACTTAGAGGAAGATTCAAATTTAAAAATAAAAAGCAGAAAAGTGAATGGATATCAAAGTTCTAGAAAGGATCAGTTCCTATAAACTATAAAGAGAAGTAACACAAACCATATACCTAACAGGATAAGAAATGAGTGGTTGGATCAGTAAGATGAAATAAATACCTAGTGAAAAGATCACTAGGGACAAATTAATTACCAAGATGTTATTCTTGTTATTTCAAACTTTGATACAGTTCTCCAAATAAACATGTCCCCAAGCAAATATAGTCTGTCCACCCATCCTTCAACCTTTCTTATCTCTGTATCTACCAGCAACACCTTTAACCAGACCTGGTAAGTTCAAACCTGGTCTCTCCATTAGTCCAATCTATAAGCAACACCAGACAATTCCTCAAAATATGTCAACTTATTACCTCATACTACTCATAAAAGGCTTCTGATAGTTGTAGATGCCCTGTGGCTCCAGCACAAACTCATCTGTTGACTTTGAGACTCTATCCCCTGCTCTCAAACCACCCTAATAGCCTCACATATTCTTTTCTTTAATCCTCACTCTTCCCAGGGAAATCTTACTATTTTTCATATATGGTCTTTTTGTTTTCACCTTCTAACGTTTATTCATCATGTCCCTTATACCTGGAAGAACCTGCTCACCCAATACATTAATACATATTTCTTTAGTACTTGGACTTGACTCAAAATACATCTATGATGAGCCCCAAATCACTTTTCTAGTCCACTTTATACTATGTGCTTAATTTGTTTCTAGTTATGTTAATGTTACATAAATCAAATTTTCAAAAAGCCAAAATACGCTGGTTCTGACATTGATCTTCATAGAAATTAGCTGGTTAATCAATAAGCTTTTATAGCATATAAGGCTTGAGTAAACGGCACAAAAATCCATTGGACAGACAGTAGTAGTAGACACAAGTAGGCAGAGAGGAGGCAGAGAGAGAGGAAGGGAAGGAAGCAGGCTCCTCGACGAGCAGAGAGCCCGATGCAGGGCTCAATCCTGGGACCCTGGGATCATGACCTGAGCCGAAGGCAGAGGCTCTAATCCACTGAGCCACCCAGGCGCCCCAGGCACAGGAATCTATTAATACAAATTATAAGCTCCACAACTCTCATTCTAAATGCCTTTTCAAAATACTGATTTACCAAACACACTGGACATCAGCTAGTAAAGGCAGTTAATGTTTAGATTACCTTTAACCAAATTCCCTATTAACTTCGATTTAGAATTTAGCCATATTGTATACATAAGCAAACTTTCATCACCACTAAATTACAGTCCCCGCATAAACTCCATAATACTTTGTATTCAATGTGTAATGAATAAATATTGATTACTCCAAGCTAGTTAATATGTTAGTTAATAAATCAGAAAAAAATCTATCTTTATTCTGGAAAAGAATAAAGAAAATTACAAATAAATTCTCCTCTGTTTGCCATTTGTGCTAATTCCAACTATACTAGTAGTGGCAAAGTCACTGTCATTGAGAAGGGCAAGAAGAATGAAAAGGACTTGTGCCAGTTATTTCACTCCACATTTGGCAGGAAGAGGGTGTGGCACAATAATCTTTCTGAAATAGTACATGGAAAGTCGATGTAGGCACTGAACTCATTTCTGGTTTCACCAAAATTTTAAAGTAAATAATATAATAGAGGATAATATGTATCATTGTTAATAGCATCATCTCACAGGATCTGAAATATCATTCTGGGTCTTGGGACAAATACGAACAAACATAAGAAAGCATTGCAGAAGGTCAAAATCAAGTCAAAACAAAGTGGGAAGATATTACAAATGGGGTACAGATAATTTTAGATTTCTTGTTTATTGCCCTACACTAATATGGACAACTTTATCATCAATGAGATATAGGAATTTAATAATACTGAAATGTGACAGGCTGTGGAAAGAAATCAGAACCCTATATTCTGCCTTCAGCTCAGGTCATGCATGATCCCAGGGTCCTGGGATCAAGTCCCACATCGGGTTTCTACTCAGCAGGGAGTTGGCTTCTCTCTCTCTCCTTTGTGTGCCCCCACTGCCACAAATAAATAAATAAATAAATAAATAAATAAATAAATAAATAGCTTTTAAAAAGGAACCCTGTATTCTACAAAATTAAAAGAATAAACAGGGACCACACACATACAATTTAATAAGATCTCAAAATTTCGGGGCGCCTGGGTGGCTCAGTGGGTTGATGCCTCTGCCTTCGGCTCGGGTCATGATCCCAGGGTCCTGGGATCAAGCCCCGCATTGGGCTCTCTGCTCAGTGGGGAGCCTGCTTCCTCCTCTCTCTCTGCCTGCCTCTCTGCCTGCTTGTGATCTCTGTCTGTCAAATAAATAAATAAAATCTTTTAAAAAAAATAAAAAATAAATAAAAAAAAGAACTCAAAATTTCATAATGAAAAAATTAACAGGGTTCTATTTTTTTAAACCTTGAATTATTTGTGCAGGAAAAGGGCTTCCTACAGACCCATTAGCTCCACTAAAGATTCTGGCTACTTCTTATTCACGGTCAAACAATGAATTACCTGGTAACATTTTAAACAAAATAAAACATTTTCACGCAGTTGAGTCTCCTTCCAGTCATTCTGTTTAAAACAGGACAATTACAATAAAGGGTATCCTAATGACACTGCCAACTTGGACCAAAAATAAAACTAGTTTCCGGATTATAGGAAATAAAGTGAAAGGAGAGAGTATGAAAGGATTAAATTTAAACAGTTACCGAGAGGAAACAGACAAATTTAGGAAATGGTGGATCCTTGACTGGGCAACTGTCCTGGACTCTAAAAAAGTCAATGTCATTAAAGAAACAAAAGGGGAGAACTATTTTACTCTAAAAGAGATTGCAGGGGCACCTGGGTGGCTCAGCTGTTGTGTCTGCCTTAGGCTCAGGTCATGCTCCCAGGTCGGGCTTCCTGCTCAGTGGGAAACCTGCTCCCCACCACCACCAGCACCACTGCTTGTGTTCCCTTTTTTCCTGTCTCACTCTCTCTGTGTCAAATAAATAAATATTAAAAAAAAACAAATAAACAATCTGGGGTGCCTGGGTGGGTTAAAGCCTCTGCCTTCGGCTCAGGTCATGATCCCAGGGATCATGCTGCTGGATCAAGACCGCAGCAGGCTCTCTGCTCAGTGGGGAGCCTGCTTCCCCCTCTCTCTGTCTCTGCCTGCCTCTCTGCCTACTTGTGATCTCTGTCTGTCAAATAAATAAATAAAATCTTAAAAAAAAATCTGCCTTCAGCTCAGGTCATGATCTGGGGGTCCTGGGATGGAGGCCTCTGTCGGGTTCCCTGCTTAGCTGGGAGTCTGCTTCTCCCTCTGCCCCCGCCTACCCCACTTGTGCATGCTCTCACTCTCTCAAATAAATCAATCAAATCTTTAAAAAGATAAATAAAAGAGACTGCAGAGACGTCACCAAAGGTATTATGAACCCAGATGAGATTCTGGCTTCAAAAGCTACCAAAAAATTCTTGAGACAACTGGAGAAACTGAAATGTGGAGTGGCTAGTTTTCTTAGGCATAATAATGGTATTGTGCTTATAAAGAAATTGTCTTTTTTTTCTTAAGAGGCAGGCTAACATGTTCACCAGTTAAGTGACACATCACTACTTCATTTCAAATGGTACAGCAGAAAAAATACAGATCTACATCTATAAGGAACGTGAGTGTTCACTGTATTGTTCTTTCCATTTTTCTGCATATTTGTCACTTTCATAATTAAAAGTTGGGAAAAAGAAAGCTGGGAAATGGTGTTTGGGATGGAGGGAAGGGGGCAGGGAAAAAAGGAGAAACTTCATTTGGAATATATCCTAAATGGTGAAATACTAAATTTGAAAGACAGAATATAGTGGTAAAAGAGAAAACAAGTATTGTAAGAAATAACAGAATGTAAGGATGTGAATTTCTGAAGAAAATGGTTCTCTCTCAAACAGAGTTAATACACCCAGTCATGAGGGCTCTAGGGAAACAAGTATAATTCCAAGAAAGAATGCTGGGACTGGACTCAAGTGTTTTAATCTACCATCTGAGTCATAGCTAAAACAATTCTATGGCAACAGAAGAGATCACACTCAGACAAGCCAGCAGCCTGCCCGCCGGTCTGGCCCTCCTTGCTAGATGATAAAATCACTGCTCTGGCGAGGCTGAAAGGATCAACATGATTACTAATAGAAATGATAAAGTATGGCTGCCACATCACCTCATTTCCTTCGGTAAAAGACCAAAAGTATGCTTTTATAGCCCAAAGAGGTCTGCACTCTTCAGGTGCAGGAACATTTCCATTTAGAAGAAAAGTTCTTAATAGGATGAACCTGTTACTAAATCAGTTTATGTTACTGAAGATAAGCGTTTCTTCCATAAGGAAACTGATACTAGAGCTTGGAATCAGGGAGGGGAAATCCTACTCCTTCCCTTTGTTAAGTGTGTTCCAATAAACACGCCGCAAACTCCAGGGCACATTATAATCATTCAGAATGCTGATAAAATGCAGGTTCCTAAGCCCTGCGCCCTGTGACTGTGATTCTATTGCCAGAGGTGAGTGGGGGTGGGGAGAGAATGTGTACTTGTTCAAGGACCCCTGCGGGATTCTGAGGCAGGTACTCTGAAGTTCACTTATAGGTCTGGGCTGCAACACGCAGCCAAGTTTGGGATTAGATATGATGATACAGTGAGGAGTTACTAGACTAGGAATCAAAAAGTCTGGGGGACAGACTTGTCACTAACTTATTCCACTTTGGGCAAGTTCTTGTCTTTGTGCCTCGGCTTTCTCATGTGTTTAATGAGGATAATACTGCTGCCCCCAATTACTGTATGTTGCATACATGCTAATGTATACAAGAGTGACTTAGAGTAGGAAGAGCATAACAAATAAGCATTAGATCTTTGAGAAGGGAGCCTTTAATCTAATTCAGTGAACTTAGTATTACACATTATATTCCTGACGAGAGCCAATTACTGATTGCTCTCTTTGCTTTCCTTTGAGGCTTAATCTAATGCAAGTAGTGCCAGAGTAAAGTGCTCTTATTTATCACCTGACAATTCCCCCAACCCCGACCAAAGAGAAAGCACAGAGACAATGAGGATATCCTTTAAGTATTATGAAAATTACATCTAGAGGAGGTTCCACGCTCTTAGAATGTTTCTTACCAAGTCTATGAGTTTGGTGACGGGAACTTCTCGGATTGGTCTTTTCATTCGGCACAAAGCCTCTAAGGATGTACCAAAACAACTTGGGAGGTAATTTCCACTAATCGTCAAGAAGTAATCTTTGCCTCGATCCAGGTGCAGGACTAGAATATCTTCAATCTTATCTTCCCCTGAGTTCAGGATGGTCACAGAATCTTTGCTGACATACACATCAAGGGAAATGTCCACTGTCTCATCTGAAATTAAAGAAATGACACATGGTAACAGAAACTTCTGATGGAAGAGCAAAAGGGAGATGAGAACCAACAGGAGTAGTGTCCTCTAAAAAAATCACCAAGTGATGGAGGAGACACTGGACACACAAAAGAGGTCTCCCCAGTATAATGACAGTGAAGGTAAGAGACATGTGGTTAGAAAACAAGAAGTTAAACAAAGGGAGGCATGGGAGTCATGGGGAGATGGTACATTGCAAGCAGAGACAATGGGAAAGGGACAACTCACTTGGCTCCAAGTAGCCCTCAAAAGGTTCAGCCCGAAGCCATGGCTTGCAGTACTGGCTGTCATTAAGTTTAGGGATGAAAGAAAAATGGCAGGGAACCTGTCCATTGTTGCTGATCTGGAACTTCTCCTTTTGTAGTTGCCGAAACTTCACATTCTCAAACACAAACTGGGGAATAACAGACAGACACAAACATGCATCACTAGTAGGGGGAGTATGTCAGTTGGATTATTCCATAGAGAATATGAATAAAGAATAAAGTAATTATTAACCAGGTGTGCAACTGCTGTATGCATTCACCAGCTGAGCCAGCTGGACATGATGCCCTCTCATTTCCTGTAGTATTCACACCAGCAGAGGAGGAATGACACAGCTCTTGCTCCTTCTCTAGGCTACTCTAATGGTTCCTGAGAACCTAAGAGGGTAACCCAACCTGGGGTCAGGACATCCATCCCATGACAAAGTAAGCCCTGGTTCCTGACATACGAATTTGCCAGCAACTCTGAAATATTAAATAAGAGCAGCTAACATCTGAGGGCGTACTTCATGCCAGGAGCCGTTTTAAGAGCTTCACACATGTTAACTCGTGTAATCCTCACAACCACCCCTTCAACAAGAAAAGAAAACTGTGGCTCTCAGAGAGTTACACAAGTGCCTCTAAATGATAGTGCTTGAATCACTGGAGGCAGTTTGACTCTAGCACACATGGTTTTCACCACTTTGCTGTGTTGCATCCTCTACCAAACATGGCTTCCCCCAGACTAACCACAATGGGCAGCAGATAGGGAAGCCATGTATTTTTGCTCACCTCCCTCCTGCTGAGTTCTAAGGAAGGAAGGAAGTCATTTTCCATCCTGTCCATAATCCGTACAATATCTTCAAACACTTTCCGATACCTCCGTTCATCCACAACCTTCACCTGAAAGAAAACAAACCCTCTTTTCAGTCTTACATGCTCCTAGCTCATCTTCCCTTGAGATTACCTAATAATTTAAAATGGGTTGTTACAGCAATCATTTAAAATAAACTGTGGTGCAAACAACATCCTCAAACACTTTCTGAGATATCGCTCCATCCACAACTTTTACCTCAAAGAAAACAGATCTTATTTTAGTCTTGTGTGCTCTCAGCTTGAATCTCTATGAGTCTTTTTAAAAAATGTCACTAAAACAAATATAAATTAAAGTAAGCATTATAGCATACCCACTTTACGGTAAAGGTATGGTTAATTGGTTAACCCTGGGAAAGTCAAACTTCTGTACTAAAAAGCTTGGCAGTAATGTTTGGGAAGAACATTTTCTTGCTCCACTGTTACTTGGTGGTGGAGGAAATGTGACAATTGTGGTAGAAATTATTTCTTGCATTGCACAAAATAAGTGTAAAAACATACCTAAGTACTGTTTCTAATAATGATCACAAAGCATTAAAACAGCAGAAAAAATGATTAAACCATTTAATTATATTAGCTGCTATGCACAATGCCAAGAATCATAACGTCAACACACAGATTATATAATGACAAAGGCATGTCAGTAAATAGATCCTGTGGCCATTTTAGAAAATAGCCAATACAAAATGCCCTAGATTAGAGTAAAAGCATGACAATGGACAAACAAATCATTTCAACTAATAGATCAAAAAACATCTCCCACAGCACATTCAGGCTTCCTGATATAGTTGTGTTTTTTTCCACTATTAAAACTTCATACAAATCAATGCCAAAAATGAACATAATTAACATAGCATTTTAACTTATTGAAGTCCAGTTTCTTTTTAGAATAGGAAACTTCACAAATTCAACATCAAAAAGAAAAAAGGACTGATGCATGTAGAAGAAGTTATAAATCAAATGTGGAAAATAAGAGCATCAAAGCTGAGCCAAATATCTCAAAGACTGGGAAGGTTTTATGTATCTAAACCATAACACTTAGAAAACTGAGGAGCAGGCAATCACTACTGTCACCAGAGTCCACACTACAGTGTTAGGTTAGGAGAAATTTTTTACTTTTAAAATATTTTTATAAAATTTTGCAGCTTGTTTTTTATAAGGTATTTTACATGTCTCATCTTTTCACAATAATCTGCAAAGCTACCCAAGCAAGTATTATTCTTCTGATCTCAGTTGAATAGATCGAGATACAAAAAGATCAACTAAGTTGCTCCCTGCCACAGTTAATACCAGAAGTTGTATAGGGACCTCTACTGCCAAGACCCTTTCCAAAAGACCAGCTACACAACAGGATTAATTCAGGTAGGTCTTAAAAATACAGATGCCTTGGCCTACTGCAGTTTTTAAAAACTCTCTATGCAATTTCTATGTCCACCAAAGTCAGAACTAACGCAACAGATCCCATTACCAAGTACCAGGGTGAAAACCCAATCTCAGCCTAATCTCAGCCAGCCCACAGCAAGTCTTCTAAAGTTAACTGGCCATTGAGCACTTTGTTCCTTTGTTAACAGTCACTGATGACAGTGGTGGTAAAAATATAATGTGTTTTGGGGCGCCTGGGTGGCTCAGTGGGTTAAAGCTTCTGCCTTCAGCTTGGGTCATGATCCCAGGGTCCTGGGATCGAGCCCCGCATCGGCCTCTCTGCTCAGTGGGGAGCCTGCTTCCTCCTCTCTCTCTCTCCCTGCCTCTCTGCCTACTTTAGATCTCTGTCTGTCAAATAAATAAATAAAAAATATATATATAATGTGTTTTTTAAAACCTCTAATCATAGCATCCCCAAGAAACCAAAATATGGGATGGTTACTAAATAAAATTTAAAATCTTTCCTCAGTGGGTTATCATGATCATAACCCTTAATGGCACATCAAGGATAATGAAGGGGAAGAAAACATAGAATGTAATCACCACCTGATACACCCACTTTAGAAAAGGAAATTACCAACAAAATTAGGAATTAAGAATGAGCGAGATGATCAATGAGCGAGATCTTTCTATAGTGACATGGGTAGCTCTCCAAGACACACTACTGAATTTTTTTTAAAAAGCAAGTTGCAGACTAACACATACAGTATGAGACCATCTATAATATTTGCACCAACACATAGAAAAATACTCTATTGTGTATGGGTCAACAGAAAAACATATGCAAAAGTCTAGAACTATGTTGTTCAAGATAATAGCCAAAAGCCACATTCAGACATTTAAATATACATTACTTCAAATTAAATAAAACAGAAAATTCAGCTCTCTCAATCATACTAGCCATGCTTCAAGTGATCCAGAGCCACCTAAAGTTAACAGTACTGTACTGGACAGTATAGATCTATAACATTGCCATCATCACAGAAACACCTACAGTACTGTGGTCTATAAAGATATAAATTCATGGGGCACCTGGGTGGCTCAGTGGGTTAAGCCGCTGCCTTCGGCTCAGGTCATGATCTCAGGGTCCTGGGATCGAGTCCCGCATCAGGCTCTCTGCTCAGCAGGGAGCCTGCTTCCCTATCTCTCTCTCTCTCTCTCTGGCTGCCTCTCCGTCTACTTGTGATTTCTCTCTGTCAAATTAATAAATAAAAGCTTTAAAAAAAAGATATAAATTCATAATGGCAGTTGGCCTGGCTGGGAAGTGGGGCTTTTGGGCAAAGGTGGGAGTGCAGGATAGAACAGGGGCTGAAGAACTCCAGACTTATCTGTAAATTTTGCTTATATATTTTTTTATTTTAAAGAAAAAGCACCTTTGAATTCCTGTGCAATTTAAGTAGTATTAAAAAGCAGAAAGGTAGACCTTTATTAAAGATACACAAAAATACACAAGAAGCATGGAAAATTTTTAAATATCCTGCTGGGAGCTCTGGATTAATATGTGTAGACTATTACAAATATTCCAAAGTTCTTAAAAGAAATTCAAACAAAAAAGCCAAGCATAGCTGATTAAACCAAAAAGGTTAGTGTCTGGGGAAAGACATCCTTTTAAAAATGGATCAAAAGAGGGAGGGCAACTGGGTGCCTCAGTAGTTAAGCGTCTGCCTTCT
The DNA here is from genome assembly GCF_009829155.1 of Mustela erminea. Classification (NCBI taxonomy): domain Eukaryota; kingdom Metazoa; phylum Chordata; class Mammalia; order Carnivora; family Mustelidae; genus Mustela; species Mustela erminea. The sequence goes on along the minus strand of NC_045635.1, from coordinate 109,077,242 downwards.
TGGCTCAGGTCATGATCCCAGGGTCCTGGGATCAAGGCTCACATAGGGCTCCCTGCTCACAGGGAGCCTGCTTCTTTCTCTTTCTCCCTCTCCTATTCCCTCTCTTGTTGTCTCTCTGTGTCAAGTAAATAAATAAATAATATCTTTAAAAATGGTTTAAGAGAATTAAAATGAAGAAAACAGGGCAGACCACAAGTACAAACAAGAAATTAGGTGGGGTAAAAGTAGTTATCTAAAGGTTTATCTAGTTAATAAGTTCTTTGAACTATAGAGGCATTATGGGGTTAGTGGAAAGAACACCTATAGGCTTGGGAGTTAAACAGACAAGATTTGAATCTTAGCTCTCCTTCTAGTTGAATGCATGTAAAGAAGTTATTTAATCTCATCAGTTCTCCATTTGCTCATCTGTTAAATGAGAAATATTTAACTCAAAGTACTGTTATGAGGAGTAAATGAGATGTGTATAAATTTTTCATTATAGTCCCTGGCACATACTAGCTACTATTTAAGAAATATTATTATTTTAAAATTTCAAAATGGACAAAACTCAAGTCACAACTGCCTCGATAAAATTTAGATTCTTTTCTGAGACTAAGAACTAATTCTATAAATAAAGGAAATACCCCAAAGTCATTACCCTTTAAGACAGGAGTAGGACAAGACATGTTGGTGATAATCTGAAAAGCCAAAAGAATCAAATATACATCTATTATGTTCTTCAAATGTTTTTACCTCATCAATCCTCATAAGTAAGTACCATTGTTATCTCCATTTTATAGAGGAGGAAACTGAGGCACAGGGCTGTTACATATGTTTTCCAGGGTTACAGAGTTAGAAAGTCGTTGAACTGGGATGCCAATCTAAGCAGTCCATCTCTAAAGTCCACCCTATCAAGCACTGCACTTTATAGATTCTGACAGATTACAGGACTGGAGGTCTGGAAAATCTACGAGAAATAGTCTAAATGTACTAGCTGTAATAAATCAGTAAGATCCAAAGACATAATCTACATACCATTAACATGCAGCTAAAATATACAAGTGAAAACAAAAACTACTCACATCAGAGACAAAAAAATTAAATAACTGGCCATCAAGCCAGCCCAGGATGCAACAGTTAAAGAAAAATTTTAAAACTTGTGCTCCTGGGGGCGCCTGGGTGGTACAGTTGGTTAAGTGTCTGACTCTTGGTTCCTGCTCAGGTCATGATCTTGGGATCCTGGGATAGAGCCCCATACCGGACTCCACACACTTGGCATGGGATCTGCTTGGGATTCTCTCTCTCTCTCTCTCTCTCTGCCCCTCCTGCTCAGGCTCTCTTTTTCTCTAAGATAAATAAATAACTCTTTTAAAAAATTTAAAACTTGTGCTCCTGGACAGCAAATTTCACTAACAGTATGGCTGGCAACATGCCTTTTAAGGTAAGATACAGAAGTGTTTGTACGCCACCCAGTCAGACGCCTTTGCTCTTGCTGTCCCCACCCCTTCACCTGGAACCTCTCTCCCAGGGCTTCCCTTCTTATTTATCTGATGAGAGGCTACTCATCCTTTAAAACGTAGCTTCCAGTTCTTCCTTATGTATAACAACTTCAGTAGGAGTCTAAGGTTACCACCCAGCCATTATGCAGCATAAGAAACATCTGTGTCACTAAAAGGCCTAGCACATTAAGAAGCATATGGACAGCATTTAGGAGGATTGAGGGCACTAATTTCTCAATGTTGCAAACGATTATCTGGTTATGGTAACATTTAGGGCTCACTGAACTACTGAACTCTTTTGAGTCTAAACGATGTTTTAAGAATACCTAACACACACACACACACACACACAAATAAACGAACAAACAAGTTTTTACCCCAATATGGAAGAGGGCGCTAACAGGCTTGTGGTCACTGGTTTTTAGTTCCATATGACTCCGGTAATGAAGCTGATTAACATTTGTTCCTCTCCAAAGAATCCGGTCACACCAGGCTGGAACCCGACATTTCCCACTGCAAATAAAGAAAGACATTTAAAGGGATCATACCACACTGGTTCAGACCTGGGTTAGGTCCTTTTTTATATGCTTCTCTTTCTTAATGATCCCAACTATAATATTCCCTATATTCCCTATATAATATTCCCTATATTCAAGCTCTATAAAGGGTCTGTGTCTGCTTGTTTGCCACTGAATTCCCAACCTCTAGCACATTATCTTGTGCAAAGTAGGTGTTCAATGAATAGTTGTTTAATGAATGAATAAACAGTGCTCCCAAAATTCACATTCAACAACACTGTCCCAGGGGAAAATATAATAGCCTCTTCTTAAAATATCCTCAGAAGGTCAGGACTATATTCAGCACTTTGCTCGATGAACTGCAATGACATTTCACAGAGACAGACAACTAATAAAAATCTAAAAATCCAATCCTATATTCCAAGACTGGGCTTAATTTCTGGAGATAAATAATAGTAGAGATTTCTCCTTTAAACCTAGACTTTCATGAAAGTCTAGCTTCTTCAGATAGAGATGAACTAACCAAGCATGCAAGTCTGAACATATAACAGCCCATAGATTACTAAGGTTAGCGACAAAACCTATTCATCATTATATTAAAATAAGCAACACCTTGTACACCTGATCCAGAAGTGACACAAATAAGTTCTTATCAGTAGCTCTTCAACTGACTCTCAAATCAGGTGAGTGGGAGAAACAAGGTAAAGTGCATAAGCTCTGCCAGTGTCACTTTTCACTTGCTGACTAGCTCCCTCAGGGCACAAGGATACAGACTCCTCTCCACCATACCCTACTGCTCTGAGTCTACAGAAGCTGAATATGCCCAGGGATTTTCTCTCTCAAGCTTCTGGGCTCAGCCAGATAGGAAATGAAGAGAGAGCAGGTAGAAGACAGTTACCAGGAACATACTGACAGGGGCGCTTTACTGGGGGGAATTAGGAAATCAAAGCTCCCTTCTCCCACCAGACAGTGGTTCTTAGCTTTCTCTGGCAGTTGCAGAGGTTGGGCCCAGGCATCAGTATTTTTAAAAGTCCCCCCGAGAGATTCTGATGGATAGTCAGGGCTGAGAACCACTGTGCTGGAAGAACCTATCATGGTTCACTTTCTGGTGTTCTGAGCTGAGGAGCTGAGAAACAATTTGGAAAAAAAAAACATTCAGAACAGGATAATCTGTAAGGAAATAAGGGTGAAATCAGGAAGGTAAAAATCTAAGTCTGTTTAGATGACAGAAATAAGGCACTGCAAGCAGCCCATAAAACTTGAACAGCTCTGACACAGAAGAAGTAATACTTTCTTCAGATAAGCTCACCTTTAAGTTCACATGAATTAAAAACTCTTCTGTAATAGCACTGAGCCATTAAGTTTTTATATCTGCTTCTAGCATAACAGAAAAAACTCCTAGCCCTTCACCAACGTAGTCAGACAGAAATAAAAGCAAGCCTGAAGCCACTCTGGGAGGAGGGTCTTATTACTTTACCTGGAATCCCATCGGTCTGTTTTAGAGTCATACTTATAAGTGGGAATAAACTTGATTTCACCTTCGGTGAAGTCAGCAAAAGCTTTTTTCTGTGTGCGCTGAATATTTAGCTAGAGATGGAAAGAAGCATCACATAAGCAGGGTAACACCATCTTAATACAAGTGATAATCAGGTTGATCATCCATTTCTGACTAGTTCCATAGCCTTTCCAACTATCAGATATATAAATGAAATTTCTGTACCTTGTGAATTAAAATCTTGCCATTCCCATAGCATCTAAACTCACCCACAGATAGGATGCTCATTATGAACACATCGCTAATTTTTTATTGCTAACAGTCATCGGGTAGAATGGAAAAATGAAATATGAATAATCTAAAGCTCTCCCAAATGGGACAGGAACCATCTAGCAAAATTTTAACTTAAAAACACACATACACACAAATGTGTGGATAACTCCAAAAGCCAAATTCAGTGAATTTGGACACATACACACAAACGAATGGATAACTCCAAAAGCCAAAATTCAGTGAATCGTTATGGATCATTCTGAAAGTTATCCTCACTCAAATACTTTTCCAGAATTACATAAGATTCAGAATTTATTCCAACTGTACCTCCTTTGGAAGCATGACAGAGGAAGAAATGCAAAAAAATCCACCAGCCAACCTCAATATGAAGAAAGAAACAGCCAAAAAAGGCTCACTATAAAAAAACCATTCAACTACAGAACTCCTAAATTTTTACTATGTCTGAAGGTCAAAAAGGCTTACATAAGGATTTAAAGACATTAAAATCAAATCGAAGCATTCACTTTTAGCAACCAGTATCCAGAAGCTGAAGTAAAAATTCAAGTCATGTGCCAGGTTCCAAGGCAAATTTACAGAAAACCAGGTTCCTGAATATCCAGTTTTATATAAATGTTACTGAATCAATGCTTTTCCTACAGGTTTTAACACTGATAAGCCAGATAGCCCCAACTTCTCAATCAGTTCCCATTAGACCACGGTCTGTGTTATTTATCCCAAACTTCTCTTCTGTTCTTCCCAATCTCCTCACAGGGCCTCCCTCTTTTACCTCCACACTGCTGCTAAGCCTGCCAAGAAATCACACAGCAACCTTCCCTGTTCCATCTGCCAAACCACATCAGCATAGCTGAAGGCCCACTTCCTCCAGGAAGTACTCTCCAATTAACCCCACCCATTCTCCAACTTATTTATATAAATCTCTGAAATCTCTTCTTGATAAAGACAATGAACAAATGTTGTATTTACTTTTTATCTCTCCTGTTCCTATCCAAGCACTTCATAAAAGCACTACAAACCTTGTGTGTATTACTAGTCATACGTTTTCTCAGGACAATGAGACCTTTCCATCTATTCCTAGAGTAAGACACACCTGCCACCCACATATCTTATAAACCTAACAATACTGTCTGCCATTTAGGAAAGTGCCTATAACATGAAAATTTACTTACCTGGTCAAATTTCAAGAGTCTCTGAAGGTCATTCTTGTTAATAAGACTCTTCACTTCATTGGCATCAGGCATACAAAGTCTATAGTTCAAGTCTCCCAACCAGATGACAACACTGAAGATCAAGAAATACATAAATAGGAGTAGCAATAATTAGCATAAAAAGAGAAAATGGAGAGGAAAAAAAACTAGATAGATTATTGATAAGGATTCATTTATCACTACCTGAGACAAAGGGTTTAAGCTACAACTTATCCTTCAGAGGGAAGTACTACCAACACCTGAGAAGGCCCAGGGATTACCAAATAGGTGGGAAGATAGGTATTCCATACATGAAGAACAAAGATAGGGAAATACAGTGTCATGTGTGGGATTCAGAAGCCAAGGAGTTAACTGCCTAAAAGAAGCATGTAGTTTATTTGCTGGACTAGTGCCAAAATTTTGTCTGGCTGCCTGCCAAATCTCCAGGGGAAAAGAATCTGAACATTTTCTGCCTCTCTGAGCCCTGACATTCTGCAGGCTCTCCACTAAGGTCTGCATGGTCTGAATGACAGCTCTCCCAGTCAGGACCCTAGCAAAAGTAGGTCCACAGCTCTCCACTATAGCCAACCTGCCTATCCCTGTCCCAGATCCACAGTCCAAGTCGCAGACAGGAGGAAGACTGGCTTGCCACAGGATTCTTAAGCTCCCAATCACAGCAACAGGCCCTTACATGTGCTGAGAGCCCCCATGGGAAGACCCTGAAATTACTACACTAAAAGGGGTTCTCCTTGTGAGCTATCCCAAGTCCTGAATCGGGTCTCTTTGGCAATCTTAAATGCAACACGAAATTTCTGGAATTCTGAGGAAACAAATTTAAGGAATTTCAGGGCAACTGTTTATTAATGTCAAGGCCTTGACTTTTTACTGCCATGATACAGAATTGTATATGATCCTAATTGTTAAGATAATACGGAAACAGGCTAATATCACTACCCTTCCCTATTCTTTCCTCAATTACCCCACTCTGTTGATGCTAATATCCTAAATTATCTTTTGTTTTCCTACTAATTCCCATCTCAAACCACTCTCAGAATTTCAATTACCATTGTTAATTTCTTGACAATTATTCATTTCCTACCACCCAATCCATCCCTCAACTGATTTCTGCTTCTATCCTTGTCCTATTCTCCATGAACCTTTCTCCCATATTATCATACTGATCCACTGTTGTCTAAATCTCCATTGCCCCTACTCTTGATGATTCGCAGCCACTAATAAGAATATACATATACATATACATAGTATATACAAAATATATACATTAATATGGGTAATGTAATACACAGACACACACACACATACACACTGCCTTGGAAAGAGAGCCACAATAATGGGATGATATAGTCCTACATAATAAGTGTGCATGTGTTTGTATGCATATAGAGAAAGCTCTAGAATAGCACTATTCACAGGAAATAAAATGCATGTCACAGAAGTAATTTTAAATTTTTTAGTAGCTGCATTTAAAAAGTAAAAGAAACAAGTAAAAATAACTTTAACAATAAATTTACTTTAAGTCAATATATCGATTATCATTTCAACATGTAATCAATATTGAAAAACTGAGGTATTTTACATTTTTCCCACTAAGTCTCTGAAATCCATGTATAGTGTACAGTTTGTGTTTACAGCACATCTCAATTTGATCTAACTACTTTCAATTGTCCAATAGCCACTTATGGCTGGCTGTCACAATGGACAGCATAGTTCCAGGATACGCAGCATAATGTTAATATAAGTTTCCTCTGAGAGACTGGCTGGGAGAGCAGAGTGATTTCTACTTTTAATTTTCTTTTATTATATTTACAATGGACATTTCTATTTTATAATAAAAAAACAATAAAAACTGACTCCAGCTGACAGACACCTCCAGCATTACTCTTATATGGCCACTAATAGAACTAATCTTACCTCTGATAGTAAATCCGATTTCTCTGCCTCGATGAATCTGCTATTCCTCAAAAACCCTATCTTCTTTGTGACCCCAATCCCTAAATGGTAATCCTGCACTCTTCACAGTTTTCTATCCATTTATTAAATTCTCTTCTCAGCCCCACTATTCAAAGGCAAAGGAGACTGAACCACTCACTCATGTTTCATGATGTTCAGCTGTGGAAGGGTCTGATTTGGGACCACAAAACTCATACGTGCACAGATGTCCTTATAATCTTGATTCCTTCTCTCAAAGTCCTCCACGTGGGCAGCCAGGTGGGAGTTGACAATGCAAAAGGTAGTGTTGTGAAATACAAATCTCACAGCTACCCCACCTTTGTTTCCCTGTTAGCAAGAGTAATTATTCACAGTTAGTACAAAGACACAACTAGCAGTTAAACATTAAATGGACATTAATAATAATCAAGCTCATTTCCAAAGGAACTTGCCATTTTCCCCATGATTCCAGTTCCAACTGTTTCTGTAGCAACATCACGGATATATCGCCACTGGTCCTTTCTGGCAAATATGAGGAGCATCATCCCAACAAGGCGGACTAGTTGAACCTATGAGTTCCACGGAGTTAGAAAAGGTTCATGTTAATACCACTCTTTGCCACACATCTTGCCCAACAACTGATTTTCCACCAGGAAGATATTAATGATGCTCAAATATGAATCCAAATCCTCTAATTTCCCAGTGAACCCCATAAAAAGGAAACAAAATTTCTCTGGGCAAGCTCTTATCTGACTTTGACCAGCAGGAGTTAAAAGTCTTTGGGGACATCAAGTACACTCAGCTCTAGGATTCATTATTTTAAACACTTATAAACCTACCAGGAGTTGATAGCATTAAAAAAAATCAAATAAAAACCCCCTATCCCAGCTTGTTCCTTTTGCTTCTCCTTCTTAGTTTCTCATTTCCAATTTCTTAAAAAATTAAAACTTATAAAAGAGCAATCTTTTTTTAATTTTTTTTTATTTTTTAAAGATTTTATTTATTTATTTGACAGAGACCACAAGTAGGCAGAGAGGCAGGCAGGGCGGGGGGGCGGGGAGGAAGCAGGCTCCCCGCTGAGCAGAGAGCCCAATGTGGGGCTCCATCCCAGGACCCTGGGATCATGACCTGAGAAGAAGGCAGAGGCTTTAACCCACTGAGCCACCCAGGTGCCCAAGAGCAATCTTTTTTTTTTTTTTAATTTTTTTTTTTAAGATTTTATTTATTTATTTGACAGAGAGAGATCACAAGTAGGCAGAGAGGCAGGCAGAGAGAGAGGAGGAAGCAGGCTCCCTGCTGAGCAGAAAGCCCGTTGTGGGACTCGATCCCAGGACCCTGACATCATGACCTGAGCCGAAGGCAGCGGCTTAACCCACTGAGCCACCCAGGCGCCCCAAGAGCAATCTTTTTTATTCTGATTATTTTTAGTCTGAGAACTAGAGCTAGAAATATGTCTGAAATATGTGTTAAATCAGTGACCTATATGAGAGGAGTTAACACCTTCAGCATTTTTACTACCTATATCAACTGTCAGAAGAAGTAAATAAAAAATATTCAAATGACTGCTTTTAAAGGGTTTGTATTTTAGCCATATAATTAAAATAACTCTTCTGGTAGCCTCTACCACTTGCTTTCTAAAGACCAACAAATTGGCCCACCTTGCTAAAGTCAACTCTACTTTTGATTTATAACAAATTTTAGAACTCATTTAAATTCTACAACACTTCTTGCTGATTCCACAGCATACCCTATGCACCCACATGCTTCAAACTACTTCTCTATAGAGCATCCAGTTCTGACCATGTCAGCGAACAATTCTGATCTTAAACTCTTACTGTTACCTTACAAGTAATTATTGTAAGCTAATTATCATTCTGAGAATAAAATTCTTCTTTTCTCTTAAAACTCCCTAAACAATGAAAACATAGCATCAGAAAGCTCAGGAAATTTTTTTTCTAGAAAAATAGGTGTAAAGAATTAGTCTGCCCCATTGCAGTATTACACTCAGGGAAAAAGTCAATTAAACCATTCTTTTGGAACAAATTATAGATAACAGAATAAGTTATAGGGAGTTCTATTCAGTTGTATATTAAAAAAGAAAATGAAATGCAGCTTACTTTTTTATACTTGGCTTTGGAATGCAAACCTCTCTCCACAGCCATGGACCACTCTTGTTCTTTCACAGATTCAAAGTAGAAAAAGGCTTCTGTGCTCAAGTCCAGCTCTTGGAATCTGAAAAAAACAAGAAGGCATGAGATCTATACATCTCCCATAAATCTCTCTGTCTTCCTCCTTTCCCATTTTCTGAGACATTAGGTGAAAAGGGAATGGGGAAAGAGACAAATTTTTATAGAACTGCTCTATTGACCCAGGTGATCAGTAAGGACAAGCAGCTTTCTTTTTCAAAAGATCCTCTATAAGTATATGCACCGGCTATGCAAAATAAATCTTAAAAAGGGGGCGGGGGCACCTGGGTGGTTCAATTGGTTGAGCAGCTGACTTTTGATTTCAGCTCAGTTCATGATCTCAGGGTCCTGGGACCCCTGCTCAGTGGCTAGGCTGCTCAAAGATTCTCCCTCTCCCTGCCCCTCCCCGGGTTTATGCACTCTCTCTCCCATAATAAATTTTTTTAAAAAAAGTATATGCGGCGAGGTCGTGGGGTGAAGGGAGGAAAAAATGAAACAAGAGGGGACCGGGGAGAGAGACAAACCATAAGAGACTCTTAATCTCAGGAAACAAACTGAGAGTGGTGCCTGGGTGGCTCAGTGGGTTAAGCCTCTGCCTTCAGCTCAGGTCATGATCTCAGGGTCCTGGAACTGAGCCTCACATTGGCAGCCCACTCTCTCCTAGGCAGGGAGCCTGCCTCCCCCCGAGCCTTCTCTGCCGGCCTCTGCCTACTTGTCATCTCTGCCTGTCAAATAAATAAATAAAATCTTTTTTAAAAAAAGGAAACAAACTGAGGGTTGCTGATAGGGGGTGCGAGGAATGGGGTGGCTGGGTGATGGACATCGGGGAGGGTATGTGCTATGGTGAATGCTGTGAATTGTGTAAGACTGATGATTCACAGACCTGTACCCCTGAAACAAATAATACATTATATGTTAATAAAAACTTAAAAAATAAATTTAAAAAATATCCATAAGAATCTTGCCAAAGATCAATGTCAAAAAAACTAATCTTTACTTTTGTAAATCTGACATTGTCTTCCATAGAAAAATTAAAATAGTATTGTCTCCAAAAAGTATACGCTAAGACTATGTAAAACATAAACAAAAAACAAAAAATCTCCACAAGGGACAACAGTGGAGCTTTGTTTATATATTCTAGGAATAGTCACTGCTGGACTTGACCTCAAGTCTGTTTCTATTAAGAAAGCAGTTTTCTTTGCATTTTGAGAGGACTAGATGTTTCCTTTCACCATTTCAGGTATCATTCCTTTCTTATCTCATAAATTTGACCCACAAGTTAATTCTCACATATAGTCTAAGGTGAGTTTTTACCAAACAGTTAAAAAAGCAAAAGGAGGACAAAATGTCACGGAAACTAATATCAAATATATAGCCAAAATGAAATTCCAGATGTGTTCTTTACCCAATACAGTAGATATCAGGAGGATTTGAATCACAGTTCAGCCAAGGTTCCAACTCACTATCTGGAGACTGGCCATTCACGTTCCACGTTCCAACAAAAAATCTAATACACAACACCAAAAAATTATTTGAAAACGAGGGTTAAGTATGAACCACTGAAGTTCTCTCATCATTTTCATGCAACGGTATGTTCACAATAAACCAACATAATTTCTCAAAATGTTCTGCTATACATATAAGAAATGCTCTCACATGTAGAACACAAAGGCAGTGGGCTTAATTCTCTGAAGTTTACATTAGGTGAACCCACAGAAAGGAACCAGGTCTCTATTTTAAAAATGCAAAGTTAATTGCTCTACCACATTTCCTGTCAATTAAACTCCACCCAAACTTATACTTGGAGAGCTTGTGGATGGGAAAAAGGTATCTTCAGGCTGTAAATACATCTAATGTGGATAACTGTTCCATAAGGAGCTGTAACTGAATCCAAAAACTCACTTCCCGAAGGATTACAAGGACATCTGTGTAGGAAATTCTGTTGAGGCAGATACAGTATTAAGGGGGATAGCAGAATATAACTGTCTTAACTGTTTACACATAAAAATAAGCAAAGCATCATGGGGAATATGAGGAACTACAGGTTTTAGCATAGGAGATACAGTTATAATTGAATTAGGACAAATGAGGCACACTGGGATAGCAGATGGGACCAGAATCTTGGACTATTAAGGGTACGTGTTGTTCACAAACAACAAAGAGAGGTGCTGCTACTTTGCACACCAGAATAATAAAATTTATTAAATTAAAAATAATAATTATTAATTAAAATAATACCTTAAAAAACATATAGCCATTTGTATGCCATACCTCAGTAAGTAGAAGAGAGACTAACCTGAAATTCTGAATGTTGACATATTCTTTCTCTCGCTTTGCCAGGATATGTTTGATGAGGCCCTCCCGCTGCCCAGCCTGGGTGTTTGGTACAAAGAGCTTCCGCATAGTGTTGGTCACTTTGGGCTGTTCCTTGTTAGAAGCTTCTTTGTCACGTGGAAGCCTAGCAAATAACGAGAATTTCAAAAGCGAAACTGCCTATAATAAAAAAAAGTCTCCTAAATGGGAAACATGTTTTGACACAGGACTTACATTCTATTCACTGAAGGGGGCGGTGGAGGGGGTTCCCGATGAATCCCTGTAGGATGATTTTGTGAATTAATTTTCTTGTCCAAATTCATAGATGAAAAATTATCCTCAAATCCAAGAAGCCCTAGTACACAGAACCCAGAGTCAAAGGGGGAAAAAATAAAGATAACATCCAATTTATCCAGGATAGACAGAGCTTTTCTTTGATCAGTGGTATTAATTTGATCACTATTTGCTCAATGGCATTACCAAATAGAGAGGTACCATAGGGAAATTCTGAAAGACTTGACATACTAACTAGAACAATAACAAGTTACATTAATTTGGAATCTGAATATTAATAGCTAACATTTACTAAAGACTTAGCATAATGCCTCTTTGATATAAGGGATTATATCATTATCTCCTTTAATTATCATAAAGACCCATGAAGCCAGTACTATTAAAAATCTTCCCATGTTACAGAAAAAGAAATGGAAGCTCAGCATTGTTGAGTAAGTTGACCAAGGTTATACATAACTAGCAAGTCACAAAATTGGGGTTTAAACCCAAGCAGTTTGGCCCTGGAGCCTGCAATTTTTACCACACTGCTAAGCAGGCTCCGGAGGAGATAATATGCCGCAGAAAGGATCAAGAATGAACATCAGTCAATGGGCATGGACTCAGTAAAACCACTTCATAGCAGAAAGTGTCTGAGATTGACATTGTCTTATCTGTCCAGATGAAACCTATTTACTCTGCAATGATCATAGCAACCAGGCAAAAGAGAATCTTTTCAGTACCTGAAAAAACAGAAGGTTTGTCCTTAGTGTCTAACTTCTGGTACCAGCTAGATGAGTCCTTTTGCTCTGGGACAAGAAGTTGTGACTGAGCTAGAGAGATAAAAGTCATGGTCAGAAACGGGAGCCCTTCACTGAGTGGAATTTATCATAATCAAAAGCCATTTACTCAGCACTCCTCAAACGCAGGACCCAGCAGCTCTCTTAAATGTAAAGGAAGAGACAAAGAGAGGGAGGGCAGCCCTGGGGTCATCCGGGAGCAGAAGGAGGATGATAGTCCTCAGTAAGCTGTACATGCTGTGACACTGAAGACTCTGGAAAAGGGCTCAGTGTCCTTATAGCTGAATAGACTTGTTCCCTAACCTAACCCTCGGTTCATTCCTGAAAGCAGAAAAATCAGCACTGCAGACTGAAGGGGTAAGGTACTTTGCTAATGGCTGCTTGCCTCTGCATCAGCATGTCAGAATTTCACTGCCATTCAAAGAGCAGAAAGAAAACTTCTGAGTCTTGACTTACCTTCCTGAGCAGCAAGGACCTCTGAGAGGAACTTCAGACAGTGTTCCTCATCAGGGATTTCAAAGCGCCGCTCTCTGGTCCGATCTCCCTGAATCCGAATTTTGCAGCCACCTAAAAAGAAGTGAAATCCACACACATATAACTATGGAATACATGCTTTCTTGGGGTCATTCTCTCAACTTAACAGTTGATCAGGAGAAGGTCCAGATCACAAAAATTCTAAGACCTCTAATGTAGGAAACATGCCTATAGGATCAGGGGATTGGGTGGGTGGGTGGGTGGGGGAACAATAAGAGGAGGAAATCTAAAGGGCTGATGAACTGTGTCAATAAGCAGCCCAATTATAGTGATATGATTCATACTGAAAACAGTTTTCCTATGTTCTGATATAGGTCCCCAATGTCAGTGCAGGGACCAAATTCTAACAAAAGATCACTTCCCCACCCACCCTCCTCCCATCTCCCAGTTGGAAATTCCTACCATTTCAAATCCAGATTATATAGTAAGAGTATCTGAAGCATAAAGGGAATAAAGAAAACAAGATGGTTTGCTCCTGGATATTGACTGTACTTAGGCAATTGAATTTACAAACTAATTTTAAAAGAAAAGAATAGTGGAGTTGGTTTGAATTATTATGAAAAGAAGTAAAAAGTAAAAAGTAAAAAGTGGTGCATGTTTTGAATGAATGTACGACAGCAATATAATGACCTATGACCAGGAGTGGTCTGGTTCAAGCATAGCCAATTGGAAAATAGTAATAATTAGCAGCAAAGTGATCTAGAACATTAGTTTCTTATGTATATAACATACTGTCTCCCTTTTTCTGATGCCCTAGTTATCATATGTATCAATCTTCTGGATATGCTAATCCAGGAAACCTATGTGCTTGTTTATATTCTTATTTTAACTGATTTAGTACATGTATTGTTTTCTCATGCCCCTGGAAACCATAAGTTCCTTGAGAGCAAGAAGTGGGGCTGCACATACAGGAAATCCAACACAACATTTACGATGATCTCTTAGGGTTGTCTGGGACTGAAGGGCTTCTCAGGACTCAGGACTTTCAAAGCTAAGACTGGGAAAGTCCCAGGCAACCCAGGATGATTGGTTACATTACTGGCGACAACGCTGTCAGACTTCACAGAGAAAAGGTATTTAATAGACAACTGTTGAACCAGACTCCCTCACACTTGTAAATTAAAGAGATGAGAAAATGAAATGAAAATCCTAGTTTCTTATGTTGGAAATCCACTTCTGAATCTCTCTTTCCTTTGCATTTCTTTGTTTCTATCTTCATAGACTTAGTGATTAGAAGAAAAGAGATAAAAAAGAAAAATGTGACAAAGAAGGCACCAAAGCGAACCACAGATAAGAACATTAGTGAGGGTGTTACCATAAGGAGAAGAAAAAACAAAGGGCATGAATAAAGGCTGTCAATTATCACAGCCTTGAAGATAGAGGGAAAAACCTCCTTTGGGGCACAAACAGTCCTCCCTTTCTTGGATACTTTATATAAAAAATAGAAGAAAATTAAAAAATAAGTTTCTATCTGATATAAACTTAAACAAGAATACATAATCTCTCTCCCACAGTCCTTGAAAGATATATTTTAGCAAATATAAAAAATACACTGACTCATTTAACAGAAAATTCCAGAAATTGCTTATCAAATAACACTGGATACTCTCTCACCATGTTGCATAGGAAAGAAGACAAATTACCCCATGACCCAACCTTCTACTATTTTTCCTTCCAAAACCCCCTAGCCTCTCTATAATCAACATACTTCTCTGAACACTCCCTGTTCTCTCAGTAATTCTCTCAACAATCTCTCAATCTCTCAGCAATTCTCAACTATGTCTGCGTTAGAATTACGGAGACATTTTTAGAAAATGGACATTTGGGTCCCACCCCAGCCCGATGAAGCAGAATCTCAGAGGGTGAGGCTCAGGCACTGGTAGTTTTTATAACACTCCCCAAGTGATTCTAACGTGTATCCAAATTGAAAATCAAAGAGTCACCTGTGAAGTGGCTGGTCCCTGGATGCTGTTTATGGTCTCTCACACCCTATGGAATTTAAGACTGCTGTCCTTATTTGTCCTAATGCCATCTCCAAACCATTCCCTCTCCTCCCTCAGGACAAATCCTTTTTCCTTTTAGGTTCACCCATTGGGTTATACCAACTTCTTCCCTTCTCTCCTCCCTCTATGAGATCATGTACCATCCTCTCTACAACTGAATCTATGATTCAATACCCAACTCCTAAGACTTTCTCGCCACTCACACTCTTGCCTTAAATTTGGATTCCTTACAAATTAGTGTAGAAAACACAGTCAACATCTTCAACTTCCTCATCCGATGACCTTGGCCCACCATCTCAGCCACCTGCTCCTTCAGTCCCTACGGGGATTTCCCTCAGATATACTCTGAACCTTTTAATCATAGAAACGATCACCTCACAAATCTCTAATTGAAATATCCCATTCTGACCTGTTACTTCCAGCTTACTTGCTCATATGGGAACCTCCAACCGACTGATCCTCTGTACTTTCTTAGTATCCATGCGCTAACTCCTGCTTTCACTTTCTATTTTGTCAAACAGATGTCATCATTAAACTCTGTTGCAAAAGTCCAGAACTGCCTTATCACACTGTTCTTCCACAGCACCTACTGCTCACCATCCTGTTCCTCCTACCTGGTTAACTTTCAACCCTCAGAAATCCAACTAACTGTCTTTCTCCAGAGGGAGTAAACACACACACACACACACACACACACACACACACACACACCCATTATAAACTGACTGCTAACCTCAACTGGGCCCTCTATGATAGGAAGTCATCTAAGTTTCCACAGTCAACTAGTCTCCCACTACTATCTGGGACAAACACTTCACACCTCTTCAATTATCCTTAATTTTTGGATCCCCCCTTCTCAAACCCTCTCATTCCAAGTGGATTGCTTACCTCATGCTTCAGAGAAAATGGAAGCCATCACATGGAAACCTACCTGTATTTGTACTCAAATTCTCCTTTCCATTCTAAGGAAGAGAAGTCCTATCAAAGGCCACCTCCTCTTTGAATTATAATCCCTCCAATTCTCTCAGGAACCTTACACTCGCGATCATTTCCCAGAAACCTCCCCCCAAGATCTTTAACCTCCCTCTTTCACAGGCCCCTTCCCATTAGCATTAAATTGTATTCCAAATCCTATTTTATTATTTTTTTCATTTCATTTTATTTTATTTCTTTTCAGTGTTCCAGAATTCATTGTTTATGCACTACACTATTTTAAAAACAAAAAACCTTCCTAGACCCCATATTTCCCTCCAACTCTAGTCTATCTCTACACTCCCCTCCACAACAGAGGTTTTTTTTTTTTTTAAGATTTTATTTATTTGTCAGAGAGAGAGAGAAAGAACAAGCAGGGGGAGCAGCAGGTGCAGGGGAAAGCAGGCTCCCTGCTGAGCAAGGAGCCTGATGTGGGACTCAATCCCAGGACCCCAGGATCATAACCTGAGCCAAAGACAGATGCTTAAACGACAGATGCTTAAACGACTGAGTCATCCCGGCATCCCTCACAGCAAAGCCTTTAAAAAACAACAACAACAACACAGTCACTACTTACTCACGTCCTATTTCTCACATTAATCCATTCCAATATGACTCTGGCTCCCACAACCCTTTTAAAATATCTTTGTTAAGGTCACCAATAACCTCCAAATTGCTAAATCCAATAGATCCTCTTCAGTCATCTTATTAGACCTATCAGCAGAAATCGATAGTTAACCAGTCCTTGAATAATCTTCTCGGAAGGCTTCTATGATACTATCTATACTCATCTAGTTTGCCTCTCTCTGATCACTAATTTTTTAGCACCCTTTCAGGTATTTCCTCCACTATCTAACCTTTTAAAAGCAAGGTTCCTTAGAGTTCAATCTAGAACCTTTCTTCTCATTTTCTATCAGCATTGTCCAATACGGTAACCAATAATCACATGTGGCAAATGAGTACTTGAAATGTTACTAGTGTGACTGAAGAAATGAACTTCTCATTTTATTTCTAATTAATTTAAACAGGCACATGTAACTAGTAACTACCATATTTGATAGTACAGCTCTATGTCCAGTCGCATCATCTCTCATGGTTTCAAAGACCATCTGTGTGCTAGTGGCCCAAACCTTTCGTCTGAGCTTCGAATGCATACATTCAACTGTCAATTTATCACCTACACTCAAATGTCCCAAAGAAACCTCAAACTAAACATAACTAAAACTGAATTCACAACCCCCTCAAAGGAAAACTTAATCCTTCCGCAATGTTCTTATTTTTGCAAATGGTACCATCATCCACATTCATGCCAGTAACCCAAGATTCATCCTTGACACTTCTCTTCAACTCACTCCCTATGCCCAAACCAATCTCTGGTGATTTAATCTCCAAAAACATTTATCAAATCTGTCCACTTCTCTCCACTTATACTGCCACCATGCTCATATTCTAGATCCTAAAATCCTTTTTTTTAAGTTTTTTTTTAAAAGATTTTATTTATTTATTTGACAGAGAGAGAACACAAACAGGAGGAGCAGCAGGCAGAGGGAAAGGGAGAAGCAGGCTCCCTGCTGAGCAAGAGGCCCAATGTGTGGCTCCATCCCAGGACCCAGGATCGTGACCTGGGCTGAAGGCAGATGCTTCACCAACTGAGCCACCCAAGGACCCTAAGATTTATTTTAGAGAGAGTGTGTACATAAGCCAGGGGACAGGAGGAGGAGGGGCAGAGGGAGAGGGAGAGAGAAAATCTCCAATAGACTCCCTGCAGAGCGCAAAGCCCACTCAGCCAGATCCCATGACACTGAGAGCACCAACTGAGCCAAAATCAAGAGTCTGACGCCCAACTGACTGAGCCAACCAGATGCTCCTCTAGCTTGAACTCCTAAAACAGCCTCCTAACTGGGTTCCATGCAAATGATGACACCCTGGCATAAAATCCTTCATATTCTTCCCATTTTTTAAATGTAAAAATCCAGATTCCTTAACATGGCTTATAAGATCTTACTGGATCTGGCCTTAGCCCATCCTAACTTGATGCCTAAGCCTTGTTCCAACCACCCTGGCCTTCTTTCACGTCAAAGAATGTGTCAAGGGGTGCCTGGGTGGCTCAGTGGGTTAAGCCTCTGCCTCCCGCCCAGGTCATGATCTCAGGGTCCTGGGATCGAGCCCCACATTGGGCTTTCTGCTCAGCGGGGAGCCTGCTTCCTCCTCTCTCTCTGCCTACCCCTCTGCCTACTTGTGATCCCTCTCTCTCTCTCTCTCTGTGTCAAATAAATAAATAAAATCTTTAAAAAAAAGAATAAATAAAATCTTTTAAAAAAATGTGTCAAGCTACTTCCCCAATTTGGGTGCCTTTACACATATAGTTCCATTTACTTTTCTCTGCCCTATTTTTACCTCTCTCTTACTTAGCCCCTCTGGTCTCAATTTAAATGTCACTTAAAGAGGCCTTCCCTGGGGCGCCTGGGTGGCTCAGTGGATTAAGCCGCTGCCTCCGGCTCAGGTCATAATCTCAGTGTCCTGGGATCGAGCCCCGCATTGGGCTCTCTGCTTGGCGGGGAGCCTGCTTCCCCCTCTGTCTCTGCCTGCCTCTCTGCCTATTTGTGATCTCTCTCTGTCAAATAAAATAAATAAAATCTTTTTTTTTTTTTTTAAAAAGAGGCCTTCCCTGAACACATCACCTAATTTAGTTAACTCTCTTATAAACTCTGTATTTCTCCTTGAGAGCATTTATCAAAACTGCAACTGTGTAAGTATCTACATCTATCAGTTCAAAGTCTGTTTTCTGTACTGACTGATGGTATAACATGACTATATTGCTTTCTGATACATCCCTAGAGCCTAGCACAGTGCCTAGCACATAAAGAGTATTCACATTTCATAGAAAGAATTAATTCACTATAGGCATATAGTACCAAAAAGCACAGAAGCAAGAACAAAAGCAGGTGCAGCAATCTTATCTATGTTGTTCTCCACTGATTCTGCAGCATTTAGAACAGTGCCTGGCAAATAGAAGGCACTCAACAAGTATTTGTTAAATAATGAATAGTAAAGGAGGATTTAATATCAGGAAATTAGTATAATAATTTCCTGATATCAAGAGGTCAAATAAGGAATAATAATATAATCATCTCTATAAATAGTATAAAGACATCTGATAAAATTCAATATACATTTATGATTTTAAAAACCACACAAACTTGAAATAAATGCAGTTTCTTAATATGGTTTTTTAAAAACCCTATTAAATCAATATGCAATCATGTCCTCAACAATGAAGTACCACCTGAGGCATTCTTACTGAAAATAGGAGCTAAACAAGGATTATCATCATTATTTAATATTGGTCTTAAAATTCTCATTGGTGAAATGAGACATGAAGCAAAACTAATAGTTACAGGTACTAGAAAGGAGACAAAATTATTATTTGCAGATGATTAAGGCTGTCTATCAAAACGAACAAAATAAACAGCACCCCCAAAATTTTAAATATATTTCTATAAAGTGATTGGATAAAAGATAAATATCTAAAACCCGGTAACTGTTAGTTAGTACAGTGATACACCATGTTCCTTGACAGTGTCTTGATTTTAAAAAGGAGTTAATTTAGTAAAATCTGGCACATACTTATGGTGAAATATTAGTCATTAAAAATCACGTTTTTAAATAATTTTAAACGACATGGAAAAAGCTCACAATATAAAGTTAATGAAAATGCAACATAAAAACTACATATAAAGATTCCAATCATATAAAAACATAAAAGACTGGAAAGTGACACGTAACAGTGTTACCTACAGCAGTGATCTCTAGATTGCAGGAACATAATTTCAATTTGATATTTCAAACTTTTCTGAATTTTCCAAATTGTACATAATGAAGATATATTTATTACCTCAATAATCAGAAAAATATAAAATGTTTAAAACCAACATCCAGACAATGGGAAAACATATTTACATTAAAATCAGGCCTGCCTAACAAACCAGGGCCTCCCTCCTGCACATACTATATGCTTTAAAGGTTTATGTATGAAGCGCAAAGATCAAGACAGAATCTGGTTTCCCTGAAAATATTACTAAATGGGCAGAAATAACGAAGGATTTTATTCAAGTGGTTACTGATCCTGCTATGATCCAGTAACTTGAACCCAGGACAAAGCAACACATGGCTAATTTCTATGTAGGAAAAGCCAAAAGAACTAATGCTATAAATAGGTGTTTATAAGAGAAAAGGCACAGCTCAGTTTAACTTTTCGGCTTTGGCTCAAGTATCTATTTCTACGGGAACAGGACATTTTGGCATCTTATTTCGTCAGCAATGTCAGTCACTACTGAACTGCCTTTGCTCACATTTTATTCTTTTAGTGTTGTTTCTGTCTTCTCCTTTGTAAACACAGTAAGACACAGATAGTAAGTTATTTGCTCTCTTGAATACCTGTAGAAATCAGCAGCTGGGTTTATTTAGCTTTTTAGAACCAACCCTTAAGACTTCTAAAATCCATGACCAAAGAAAAGAATAATAAAACCCAAATCAGAAAAAGTCTAACTGAACTATTCAATACAAAGTAATGGTAGCCAGAACAGGGACTGTTTCTAAACAAAATTATGTATAACCCATAGCCTCAAGGTAAGGGCTAAACCCCACTCATCCAAGGACTCAAGCAAGAGATAAGGCAACCAGTTTGATTAACATTCATGTGGTCACAAACTCCTTTCCATAGCAACCACTGAGTAGTCAAGGTAGCATTCGAGTGCCCATTTTATCCTCCCCATAACACAGTACAATTGGATGATAAACAGAGAACAGCTTGCACAGAAAGTCAATGATGATTTGCTTCAAACAGATAAAAATGAGAAAAGTGAAACAGTGAGAAGGAAGACTGTGTTCTTTCTGATGAAGGGATGCCTTGAGGGAATGGAGCTTAAATGAAAGATCAAAATTATTTTAAGGAAAAAGAGGTAGCCTGAGACAAGCAATCAAACTGAGTCCCTCAGTACAAGGGGGATTCTATGGCCTCCCAAAATGATATAACGACTAAAGGAAACCATTATGATTTAATACGCAAAAATAAACAGCGAATGAGGAGAAAAATTTTAAATATAACAGCAGTTAAAAAACAAAACCACTGATGCCAAAAATACTGATGGCTCAAAGAAGTTCAGCATTAGAGAAGCAGATCACCTCTTCAACTTTTTAGATTCTTGCCAGCTACCTGCTTTTTCTTATGTTTAGACTAAAAGTTTTTAGGGGGCAAACTTAATTTGTATGGCTGCCTTAAGAAAATGAAGAATACAGGATAAAACGGTAAAATCAAAACGTGCCCCAAAAGGGGTCTTAGTGGGTATTCAATTAAATATATGTTGAATGAAAGTAAATTCCATTCAGAATGGTACTCACTGTTTGAAGCTATATCAATCAAAAGAGTTTCTTCTGCTTCTGAGGGAAAAAAACAAAGAACAGGATCAGGGAAGAGAAAACCATTCATTACAACTAAAAAAGGTATATGCCTAAGTAAATAATTGTTTCTCTCAGTCACCACTCCTGGGTCTTAGAAAACATTTTAAAAATCCTTTGCTTTTTTTGTTTAGCATTTTTAAAAATGGATTTTGGAAGCACTAGGTTCTAAAGATTATAAGCAATTCAACTAAAAGAAAACTAAACTGAACAATTAACCATATGGAACACCTCAAACCAAATTAAGGAACAGCAATAGTAGGCAATATAAACATATTAATTCAAGCAAAGATGAATTTAATTCCCCTCAACTATAACATACTGATTTAATATAATCTAACTGTGTCACTTAGTTAACTCTTTTTTAAAAAACGTTTTCATTTTTATGTGATTTTTACACCCAACATGGAGTTCAACACCAAGATCAAGAGTCAGTCATATGCTCTACTAACTGAGCCAGCCAGGTGCCCCTAGATAATTCTTATAGAAAGCCAAGATGCACCTGGGTGTTTCAGTTGATTGAGCATCCAATTCTTGATTTCAGCTCAGGTCATAATCTCAGAGTCATGGGATAGAGCCCCGCATCTGCATCTGGCTTCATAGGGCTCTGTGGGCTCTGTGTGTGGGGCTCCCTCCACCTCTGCCCCTCCCCCCACTCTCTAAAAATGAACAAATTTTTTAAAATCTTAAAAAAAAAGCCATGGAAGTGATCCTAAAGGTCCAAAGGTGAATTACTTTCTTAACTCAGATTTTGTCTCTGAAAACTTCCCAGTGATCTCATTTCTTCTGCCTCTGCCCCATTTAGGATCAGAGAATACCTTAAGCTCTTGACCTTCGGGCTACAATTAATACATGGGGTCTGGCCTATCACACCCAACAAGGAAGTATAAAACAGGGCAAAGCACAGTCTCCAAGTTCAGTTCTATTTTCTCCCAGCTGGCTCTCCTGGACTTCCTTCCTTCCTTCCAGTGTCTAGATGCAACCCATCTCTTCTCTGACTCCCCTGGATCTGGCCAACAGCACTTGTAAGACCCTCCTGGCTAGCTGAACTCTGGGTACTGACTCCTTAGGATTAGCCTGGATCTACCTTGGCCAGATGGAGTAGTCTCAGCCTTTTCTAGATCCCTCACAAGCCTGGATTGTATATTTGGTCCCATTATTCAGCTATTACAGTAGCTACTATAAGTAGTTGTCTGATATTAAAAAATAGCCTCAATATTCTCATTAGCATGAGACTAGCAAGGGACAATAGTGTATCAAGACATAAGTACTATAAATTTCTCACTGTTCTTCAGTAACTTTAATTATTTAAAACCAAGTATTGGGGTGCCTGGATGGCTCAGCTGGTTGGGTATCTGCCTTTGGCTTAGCCATGGTCCTGGGGTCCTGGGATCGAGCCCAGCATCGAGATCCCTGCTCAGTGCGAAGCCTGCTTCTCCCTCTCCTTCTGCCCCTCCCCCTGCTTGTGGCTCTCTCACTCTCTCTCTCCCTCTCTCTCTCAAATAAATTTTAAAAAGCTTAAAAAAAATAAATAAAAACCAAGAATTTATAGACTTATCAAAATAGATGCAACAGGTTGGGAAACAGAAAGGGTGTAAAAACAAGGAAGTAACTGTTCCTTTCGTTACGGGGGAACTACGATGTGTGTACACACATATTTTCTTAGATTACAATCTAACAATCGACCATTTCCTATTAAAAAGAATACTAAGAGAAATAATGTAAAAAGAGGTTGTAGAAATAGTACAAAAAGGTACAGAGTTAATAGGATGCTAAAACTTACTGAGGTCATGGCTTTTCACCTCCTTAAAGGGCTAGGCATGTAATAAATGGTATACACCCTGAAAAGTGAAATGACCATAGCAACTTACTATGGCATGCAGATGTCTTGTTCAATATGTCCCTCTCACACAGTGCAAGCTAAATGGCTATGATTTCATTCTTCTATACAATGTGGATACAATTCATTGCAGGTATTTTTAATTCTTAATATATATTTTCTTAAAAAGTCAGACCCATTTAGTATTTCTATTTACAGTAATAAATCCTAATAAGAGATATACAAGGAGGTTTATGTACAGAGATATTCATCACATTACTATTTAAACTAGCAAAAAAAAACCCCAAATGTCAAACATGGGAATAACTACATTATGGGCTATTCATAAAATGGCATATCTATACCTATTAATAGCATGGAAAAGCAATCAGAATATGACGGCATAAAGAACACACAAAAAACTGCATATAGTATGAGTTCTGCCCACCCTAAAAGTTACATGTGTAGAAGAAAAGGAAATGTTAGGTGTTTATCTCTGAAAGATAGGAATGTACTTATTTGCTTTACACTTTTTCTGTCTTTTCAAACTTTCTACAGTATATGCATTACTTCTGTGATAAAAATAAGATTCTATGAAACTTAAGGAAAAAAATCTATGCAAGATAAGATTCAAGTTTTTCAAAAAGCTACAGTTGATACAGAATGCTTCTTTCTGATGACACCAAAGAACCCACTGGAAACATAATGCATTTGTTCTCTAGTAATCAATTTCCCTTCTAGAGCAATGTGAGATAACAGAAGCAACAGCTCCCACACAAATCTCCCAAATTTTGAGTCTCATTATAGCAGATGAAACAACAGATTTTCTGTTCTTTGTCCCCAAATTTGCAGGCAAGAAGCCAAATATTTCCTCCTTGGGAGTCAATTTTCTTATGATTCACCAATGTCAAGGTCTGAGAATCAGCACAATTGAGTGTAAGATATTAAAATCTGGTAAGGCTTGTTGCCAAATATTTTAATTTCGAATAGTGTGGGGAGAAAGTGCTGAATGTGTGTGAATCCAAGTGACCTTGATACTTTACAATGAGCAGTGTGTTTGTTAAAACCAAGAATGTCATTTAGATCCAAACATAAGTCCATAAGCATAAAAGACTACCATCATAGGTAACAGACTACATACACCTCTAACTCCCAACGAGGGAAGCAGGTGATTGCATTTCAGTACAATCCTTCAGCACGCACAAAGCATCTTCTCAATAGTAGCTTATTAATGTTATCATTTTATGCAAAGAGTAATACATTTCATTTATGTGCAGTGACAAATTTAAATATGTATGGTATTACACGATGCAATAATGACCAGGGAAAAACACTGTAAAACTAGCTAGGCAATTAAAGCCAGTACCTTGAACACATCTGAAGTGGCTATTTATAGGAATGATATCTTGAACATGCTGTTCCTTCTCGCGCAACTGGATTATTAACCTAGGAAACAGAAGAGTGCATCAAGGAATAAATACTGAAAAATTCAAACATTTAACAAATCTAGTTACACAAATCTAGTCCATATTTATTAGACTTACTGTATCTCATTCCCTGGATCTGAGCATCATGACAGCTAGAAATTGCTCTAGATCTAAGAGGATATTAGTGATGATCAATATCTGAATACCACACTGTCCTTTGCCATAAAGAATATATAATAGACTATGTCCTAAACACAGCTTATGATCTTAAAAACAAGAATTATAGTGCATACACATTTAGAGTATGCATAGCAGAGTAAAGAGTAGCTAAGTGTGAACTCCATGAAGGCAGACTATGGTTGTCTTTTCACCATGGTATTTCTAGTACCTAGCATAGTGCCTAGAACTTAGCACTCAAGTTTGTTGAATAAATGAATTAGAAATTTCATAGATTAGCCTTCAGATTATATTCTCATGGCTTTTTCCAAACAATGGTTCTGTCTCTTCAAACAAGTAAATAGGTTCATGGAGAAGTACGAAGAGGTGTCCAGCCAGCTGGATCAGTTAAAACAACCCATGACCAACAGGGTAGCAGATCTCACAACCAGGGCTTTTACATTCCTTGTGCTTTCACTCTGGCTTCCAACTTCAGGCTGGTGTTTCTAGGTAAACAGGACTGAATTTGGGCCCCCAGTATGAAATGAAAGACTTCTAAATGTATTTCTATGTATTCCTGAAATATTAATTTTCATTTACTACTTATTCTTAGTGGCCCAGAATCAAGGGATGACCTATTTGTAAGCAACCATTCTGAATATCTCCTAGCTTCCCCCAAATCAAGCAGTCCTCAGATGGTACTTTTTGCCAGAAACACTCTTCTTCCTGAAACCTAGCTCAAATATCACCTCCTCTTAGCAGCTTCTCCTGTCCGAAGCAGAACCGGTACCCTAATCCTGTTTACCCCTCTTTGTTTACCTCTTTGTTAAAGCACAAACGCCCTCCACTGCAGTTATATTTATTTCCCTCACTGATTTGAGCTCCTTGAAAACAAAGACCTTATCATACTCAGTTTTGCTTCCTGCCTAATATAGATGCTCAATACTGGGTGAATAAATGAACCAGTTTAACTAAAGTATAAACAGATAAATTTCTAAGCATAACTTGTTCAGCCTCTGACATTAAAAAATGTCATTGTTTTAAGGGGTTTTATTTCTAGTTTGTTGTCTTTTCGGAGGACTTGTTTTGGCTTTATGAATTTTTATGTCAAATGTGTTAACTTTAAAGGAGATAACATGAGGAAAAGAATTGCCTAGAGAGAACTAAGTGGAAATAAAAATATTAATGCTATGTTTCTGCTCTGATTCTGCTTACCTAATTTGCAAAGGTTCATATTTTAAGGTGATTAGAGGAATATGGAGCATGCTCCTTTTTAAAAAAACTATTTATTTGTTTTAGAGAGAGAACATGTGTGCATGAGTGTGGGGAGGGGCAGGGGGAGAGGGAGAGAGAGACTCTCAAGCAGACTCCCCACTGAGCGCAGAGCTGGACATGGGGCTCAATCTAAGAATCCATGAGATCAGGACCTGAGCCAAAATCAAAAGTTGGATGCTTAACCAACTAAGCCACCACCCAGGTGCCCTTGGGCAGATTCCTTTCAGCCTGCAGAGTTCGTAAGTTGAGCAGAAAGTTCTGTAAAGCCAAATGAAGATCAGAAACTAGATAAAAACTGACAACGCAAGAGTGAAGGAAGAAGAGCTGACTTTTGGGAAAATGAACACAAACCAATATAATCTCAAAGAAATGAAGATGAGAAATAGACTGAGGGGCGCCTGGGTGGCTCAGTGGGTTAAAGCCTCTGCCTTCGGCTCAGGTAATGATTTCAGGGTCCTGGGATCAAGACACAGGCTCGGGCTCTCTGCTCAGCAGAAAGCCTGCTTCTCTCCTCTCTCTCTGCCTGCTTCTCTGCCTACTTGTGATCTCTGTCAAATAAATAAATAAATAAATATCTTTAAAAAAAAAAAAAGAAATTGGGGCGCCTGGGTGGCTCAGTGGGTTGAGCCGCTGCCTTCAGCTCAGGTCGTGATCTCAGGGTCCTGGGATGGAGTCCCGCATCGGGCTCTCTGCTCAGCAGGGAGCCTGCTTCCTTCTCTCTCTCTCTCTCTGCCTGCCTCTCTGCCTACTTGTGATCTCTGTCTGTCAAATAAATAAAATCTTTAAAAAATAAATAAATAAAAATAAAAAAAAAGAAATAGAGTGTTTGACATTGGCAGTAAAACTTTGACTGGATTGTACTGTGAAAGCCATTATGAAGATGCACCTGGTGGCTCAGCTGGTTAAGCGTTTGCCTTTGACTCAGGTCATGATCCTAGGGCCCTGGATAGAGTCCTGCACTGGGCTCCCTGCTCAGCTGGGAATCTGCTGCTCCCTCTGCCCCTCTCCTGGCTCATTTTCTCTCTCTCTCTCTCAAAAATAAATGAATAAATAAAAATCTCCAAAAAAAAAAAAAGCCATCATGAAACAAACAACATGAATGGACCTTGAGGGAATTATTGTAAATGAAGTAAGTCAGAGAAAGACAAATACCATATGATCGCACTTATATGTAGAATCTTAAAACAAAACAAAACCCTGAAATCACAGATACAGAGAACAGATCAGTGGTTGTCAGGGGTACAGTATGGGTAAAATGGATCAAGGGGGGTCAAAAGGTATGGATTACCAGTTATAAAATAAAAAGTCATGGGTATGTAATATATAGCATGTTGACTACTGCCAATAACACTGTATTGTATATTTGAAAGATACTAGATGGGGCGGCTGAGTGGCTCAGTGGGTTAAAGCCTCTGCCTTCAGCTCAGGTCATGATCCCAGGGTCCTGGGATCGAGCCCCGCATCGGGCTCTCTGCTCAGCAGGAGCCTGCTTCCTCCTCTCTCTCTGCCTGCCTCTCTGCCTACTTGTGATCTCTGTCTGTCAAATAAATGAATAAAATATTTAAAAAAAAAAGAAAGATACTAGGAGAGTAGATCTTAAAAATTCTTATAAGAAAAAAATCTGTCACTGTGTGGTAATGGATATTAGCTAGATTATGACTATTTCACAATATATACAAATACTGAATCATTGTGTTGTACACCTGAAACATATAATGTCAAATATATCTCAATTTAAAAAGTACAACCTCCTAGGGCGCCTGGGTGGCTCAGTGGGTTAAGCCGCTGCCTCCGGCTCAGGTCATGATCTCAGGGTCCTGGGATCGAGTCCTGCATCGGGCTCTCTGCTCAGTAGGGAGCCTGCTTCCTTCTCTCTCTGCCTGCCTCTCTGCCTACTTGTGATCTCTCTCTGTCAAATAAATAAGTAAAATCTTTTAAAAAAAAAGTGCAACCTCCTCAAAATCCATCACAAAACAAAGATAAACTTGGAATTTAAGTCAATTCCCCAATATCTACTATGTGTTAGTCACTAAATAAACTGTAGCAATAGGGCTAAAAAGAAGTATAAAAAATTCTTCTTACGGGTGCCTGGGTGGCTCAGTGGGTTAAAGCCTCTGCCTTCGGCTCAGGTCATGATCCCAGGGTCCTGGGATCGAGCCCCACATCGGACTCTCAGCTCCGCGGGGAGCCTGTTTCCTCCTCTCTCTCTCTGCCTGCCTCTCTGCCTACCTGTGATCTCTGTCAAATAAATAAATAAAAATCTTTAAAAAAATTCTTCTTAAATGTAATCATTACTTTCAGAACAGGAAGATGAAAAGTAATAGGTATACGGCAAAAAGAATGGAAATTAGAATTTGGTAGTTGTCCAAACAGAAAAGTAACAGATTGTGAATATGAACTCGACATTACTAAGAAATACTTTGATTAGTTCAAGGAAGGTTAAAGATGAAACAACACATTGCATCATAATCCATTTTCCTTGAAAAAAAAAATGAATAGTGTTTGAGTCCCTATTTCAAAAAAAACCTCTTATTTTTATTATAATTTTACTCTCTCCACTAAATTTCTCCAATGGTTGACAGCAGGAACCACAGAACTAAAGGTTATAATAGGCTTCAAGTTCTAAGATAAAAAGCCCAAAAGTAAGAAAATTACTTGGAAGAATGCAAGTCAGAGAAGGTACCCATGAGACAAGAATCTGAGGATTATAGATTATATGACAGTATTAGGTACCAACAAACGATTCCAAAAGAAACTTCTCAAACAGCGTTAACTCTGAAATTCTACACAGGTTCACATCTCAGGTATGGTACTTCCTGTGAACAAGTGACTTAATCTCTCTGTGCCTCAGATTCTTTATCTAGAAATGGGGGATGATGATGAGACTAATTATAATTTCACAGTAAACCTCACATGATGGTTAAATGAACTAATTCATGGAAAGTACTTAGAAGAGTACCCAGCATATACCAAGCCATAAAGTCTTAGTTGTTGCTATACCCTTGTACCTTAAACAGAAATGGAACAGAAGACTTTGATTTCTTTGTGGAGAGGACACAAATAGTCAGGAGAGCTGCCACTCCATTTGTTTTTTGTTTTTTTAGATTTTACTTATTTATTTGTCAGAGAGAGAGAGAGAGAGAGCGCACAAAGCAGGGGGAGCAGCAGAGGCAGAGGGAGAAGCAGGCTTCCCGCTGAGCAAGGAGTTCAATATGGGACTCAATCCCAAGACCCTGGGATCATGACCTGAGCCAAAGGCAGACACTTAACCAACAGAGCCACCCAGGTGTCCCCCACTCCAAGTTTAAACGTTCTTCTAGTACAGGAGGCCAGATGAAACGAGGAATTATCTCAAAGCCAGCTGGTCACTTCAGTATTAGCTAACTAGAGCTCTAAACCTATCAAATCAAGGAACCACATCCTATCTGTGGCCATTTCAACAGTGTAGCTCTTTTATTTATCCTCCTAATTGTGTTTTTACAGAAGAGTAAACAGAAGTACAAAAAATTTACTGATTTACCCAAGGGTCACATCTTTTCACCCATTCTAGCCTTTGGAAGTGGCAGTGGTATTCCATTCTTCAATTCACTTTTTTTTTAAGATTTTTATTTATTTATTTGACAGAGAGAGATCACAAGTAGGCAGAGAGAGAGGAAGGGAAGCAGGCTCCCTGCTGAGCAGAGAGCCCGATGCGGGACTTGATCCCAGGACCCTGAGATCATGACCCGAGCCGAAGGCAGTGGCTTAACCCACTGAACCACCCAGGCGCCCTTCAATTCACTTTTCTATTGAATTTACTATGAAACTGGTCTTCCAGGGGCGCATCAGGCTCTCTGCTCAGCAGGGAGCCTGCTTCCCTCTCTCTCTCTCTCTGCCTGCCTCTCCGACTACTTGTGATTTCTCTCTGTCAAATAAATAAATAAAATCTTTAAAAAAAAAAAGAAACTGGTCTTCCAGGGTTTGCTGAAATCTGGGAAAGACAACATGAATTTACCACACCAACAGAGCTGACCAAACAGGATCTAGGGAAAAGCTACTTCATAAGCCCAACTAATGTCCAGTTAGAGTGGCACCAAGAGACTCAGAAAAGAGAAGGCTAGGTTAGTGGGAATATCCTCTGTGTAAATTATACAGCACCAGACACAGGTCTGAGCAATCTAAAAGCAGAGATTGAGAAAAACTGGTTTTAGGCCTAATTCAATGTTAGGAGAAGACAAGATTTGAGTGATCATTGATTTTTAAATTCTGATGTCAAGAAATCAATGAACAACCAAGGAAGGTGGCTTGGGCACACAGGGATAGGGCCCATGATATGTACTGGTCACCATGGATACTTTTAAGATGTGGCACTAGTGGAAAGGAGTGAGATCAGCAACTATAGTGACAGCTTATCAAAATAATCTTTTATTCAACAGTGTTTACTGAGCTTCTAAATGCAAGGCAGAATGGAAGGTTAACACACACTGACAAACTGCCAAATGTTTATATTTCTACACATTTCATTACTTTTTCTATCAGTCAAGTCAGTAAGTGAGGCAGTTACTGGTGTACACTAAACCATTACTGAATTTATGATTATGCCTTGAAGCAAGTGGAACAGGGGGTGGGCAGACTGGAGGAACCAGTTGAATGGGATTAAGAAAAGGCACTTCTGTAAGGCTAACATGCCTTTCCATAACACTTTTACTTTTTGCAAACTATTTCAGCATTTATTATTCTTCCAGTTACAACTTCAAAGTCCATAAGGTAAAGGCAGTTAATGTTTTTATTTAACTGTTGAGGACACCAAAGCCCAGAAAACATTATTGACTTGCCCAAGGTTACACAACACATGTCAGTTGCAGAGGCAGGAACTAAAAACCCAGGCTTCCTGCTTCAGCGCCCGCCTGTTGAGTCCTTCCACTGAACCACACTGCTAGGAGCGATCTGGCGGCTTGGAAGTTGGGGACAAAACCCCATGCCTACAGTACTTGCACTTCACACCTGGGCCTGAACCTGTTGCCCACGCAGCCTCAGCGGGAGGAGAGTGGGTGGCTTGTCGCGGTTTGGGGTTAGGAGGTAATGGCAGGCTCCCCTTCTCCGTGGGAATCAGGTGGTTACTTACTCATATTGCCCGTTCCTCCGGGCTAGCGTCAGGGCGCGGGGCTCCCGCAGAGTACCCTTCATCTCCATACCCTCGATAGTATGCAGGCAGTAGTCAAGGGTCTCCTCTAAATGCGCGGCCAGGCAGGGGTGGCGCGGTGCGGGTTAGAGGCTCCCATCCCTCCGCCCGTCCTCCCCACTGCCCAAGGCATCGCCTCCCGCGCCGGCCCCCTTCCCCCGGTCGGCTCGGCCCCGGCCCGACCGCACCCCAACCTCTCCACCGCATTCCGCAGTTCCTCCGACCCCCCACCCGCCCTGCCCGGCCTTCCCTCCCCCTTCCCTCAAGCGGATACAGCAAGGGGCTGGGCTCCAATCGGGAGCCGCGGCTCCATCCCGGCGGCCTCCAGGCTCAGTGGGGCTGCGGACTGCGGGCGGATCAGACGACACTGCCTCCCGCGTCCTCACCCACAGTCCTCGGCTGCGCGTCGTTTGAGGAACAGCACTGCGCAGGGAACAGGGAACCCGGAGCCGGGAGCCGGAACCCGGGAGACGGGAGACGAGAGCCGGGAACCGGGAGCCGGGAACCGGGAACCGGGAACCGGGAACCGGGAACCGGGAGCCAGGAGCAGGGAGCCGAGCCGAGAGCCGAGAGCCTGACCCGAGAGAGAGCGGCGTCTCGCGCCCCCGCCAGTTTTCCAGGCCGCCGCAGATTTCGCCCCCTGCGGCCAACCAGCGGAACTGCAGCAAGAGACCCGACGGACCGGGGGCGTCTCTACCACGTCCAGGGAGGACTGCGTTTTAAATGATGCCGGTGACACAAGAATTGTTCTGTGGGCATCAAAGGTTGCCATAGAAACAAAGCACCGCTATACCTATGAGAGAACGCAAGTGTGATGGACCGATAGGACCTACATCATTCAGTAAAAAAAAAAAATCGTTATTACAGTTATAACGCACTTGGTGGTTATCCTACCTCAAATGTTTTCCCATTCCCTCTCTTCCTTCCACCACCTAAATCTTTAGAAAGATCCCCAAAGCTCAGACCTTTATTCTTCCTTTGCGCCCCCTCCAGGTAATCTCTAAGCAGGCAAAGACCAAATACACTTCGTTGGTCCAGACCCCGTGCCAACATATCCCACTGGTTAACGCAATACTGGACCACAAAACTAATTCATCATTTTACACAGTCACTCAGGCTTGAAATTTCTAAGCCATGTGCTTTCCTCCTTACTCCTAATTTCTCTGTATCGAATTGTTCAACAAACAAACATTATTAATATTTTCTTTGGAATTACTTTCAGATTCCTTGTTTTCTCTCCACTTGCACCCCCATCATTTTACTGGTACCCCTTTGTGATCTCTCCTTTGACCGTTTTACTCTGTTGATAATCATAAGAACATTCTTCCCGGAATAATGTTTCACTTGCATTTTTTACTTGCTCAAGAATCTACAGGGGAGCCTAGGTGGCTCAGTCATTAAGCATCTGCCTTCAGATCAGGTCAAGATCCCTGGGGTCCTGAGATTCAATCCTGCATCAGGCTTCCTACTCAGCAGAAAGCCTGCTTCTTCCTCTCCCACTCCCTCTGCTTGTGTTCCCTCTCTCGCTGTGTCTGTCAAATGAATAAATACAAATCTTTAAAAAGAAAAAGACTCTATAGTGGAGTGGATAGCAAGACTGGTTTTAAAACTGTAGTAATTAAGAGCATGCGATGTAGAGCTGGTCAGACCCATAGAACAGAATTCAGAGCCCCAAACAGATCCACACACAAATATGGAAAGTTGATATGCAACGTATTGTGGCATTTCGAATCAGTGGAAAAAGAATGGATTATTCACTAAATGGTTCTGGCACTCTTGATCATCCATATAGAAAA
The DNA here is from genome assembly GCF_009829155.1 of Mustela erminea. Classification (NCBI taxonomy): domain Eukaryota; kingdom Metazoa; phylum Chordata; class Mammalia; order Carnivora; family Mustelidae; genus Mustela; species Mustela erminea. Next base: position 109,044,154 of record NC_045635.1, on the reverse strand, counting down.
TTATCAAACTAGATCCCTACCTCATACCATAGAGGAGAAATTCAATTCCAAGTGGATTCAAGATCCAAATGTGAAAAAGCAAAACTTCACAACTTTCAGAAGAAAATAGGAGGATATCTTTATGAGCTTCGAATAAGGAATAAGAATGACTACGTAAGATACCAAACAGCACAAACAATAAAGGACTTGATAGATGCATTTAACTACATTAACTTTCAAAATGCCTGTACTTCAAGACAACATAAACAAGTTAAAAGACAAGCCAAAGACTGGGAGAAGATATTTTTGATACACTTAACTGACAAAGGACAAAATATGAGGCTCTATATTTCTACCTGTCATCACCTTACAGAATTGTCTCCCACCACTCTTTGCAACTCACTCTGCCCAATCACACTGCTCCTTGTTATTCCTAGAACACTTTCTAGGCACACCCCTGCTCCAGGGCCTTTGCACTTGCTGTTTACCTGCACTTTCACCTCCGTCGGGTCTTTGCTCAAATGTTGCTTTCTCAGTAAGGAATTCCTAGACAACTTTATTTAAAATTGCCATTCAACAATCTTCTTAACCACTTTCACAAAAACATGCCTCTTCATTCATCCTCCATGTTCATTTTTTCCCATAAAATGTATCACTATCTGGGCGCCTGGGTGGCTCAGTGGGTTAAAGCCTCTGCCTTCGGTTCGGGTCATGATCTCAGGGTCCTGGGATCGAGCCCCGCATCGGGCTCTCTGCCCAGCGGGGAGTCTGCTTCCCTCTCTCTCTGCCTGCCTCTCTGCCTACTTGTGATCTCTCTGTCAAATAAATAAATAATAAAATCTTAAAAAAATGTATCACTATCCATTATTTTATCTATTTTATTTATTGGTGTTGTCTATTATTTACCTTCCTTCCCCCACAAGAATGTAAGTTCCATGAGGGCAGAAATTTTGTCTGTTTAGTTCATAGCTACAATCCCAGAACATATAACCATTCTTGGAACAAAGTATATACTAGAGAAATTTTGATTAAATTAATGAATGAATTAGTGTTCAGAATGTATAAGACTCCTATAAATCAGTGAGAAAAAGAAAGAAAATTGATAAAATACATGAATAAGCAATTCATATTCAAAGAAACCCAAATAGCCAAAAAAGACATGAAAGGACGGGGGTGCCTGGCTGGCTCAGTCAGAAGAGCAGGTTGACTCTTGATCTCAGGGTCATGAGTTTAAACCCCATGAGCCCCATGGTGGGTGTAGAGTTTACTTAAATAAAAATTTCTTAAAAAGACATTAAAGGATGTTTCGCTTCATTACTATTCAGAGAAATTGAAAACTAAAACAATGAGGTAGTTTTTCACAACATTGGTATGGCAAACTTTAAAAATTCAGATATCACCAAGTGTTGTTGAGGATATAGAACAGATGAAACTCTCTGATCCATTGCTAGAAGAAGTTGGTAGAACTCCTTAAGTTCTACCATAAGCTGGTAGAACTGCTGGAAGAGAAATTTGACATGGCCTAATAAAGTTGAATATGTAATACAATTCAACCCAGAAATTCAATTTCCAGGTATAGACTCGGGCAAAACTCTAATCTTTATGCACAAGAAGACATGAAAAAGAATGCTCATTGAAGGGGTGCCTGCGTGGTTCAGTCGGTTGGGCAAAGGCTCTTGGTTTCAGCTATATCCTGATCGCAGGCTCAGGATCTCAGGGTCATATATGGGATCAAGCCCCACATCAAGCTCCATGCTCAATGCAGAGTCTACTTGGGATTCTCTCCCTCTCTCCCTCCCCCCACCACTTGCAGGCATGTGTGCTCATGCACTCTCTCTCTCTCAAATAAATACATAAATAAAGTTTTTTTTTTAAAAAAGGTTTTATTCATCTATTTGACAGACAAAGATCACAAGTAGGCAGAGAGGCAGAGAGAGAGGAGAAAACAGGCTCCCCGCTGAGCAGAGAGCCTGATGTGGGGCTTAATCCCACAGCCCTGGGATCATGACCTGAGCCGAAGGCAGAGGCTTTAACCCACTGAGCCACCCAGGCGCCCCCATAAATAAAGTTTTTAAAGAGAATGCTCATTATAGCATTATATGTTCTCTCAAAAAAAAAGGGAAGCAAATTAAATGTCCATCAACAGGTGAATGGACAAATAAATCACCATGAATACAGTTAAATACTATTTTGAAATTCAAATAATCTGAACTATGTATTAACAGAATTAAATCTTAAAATATAATGTTGAGTAAAAAGAGCAGAACATGTGCAGTAGTCTACTGATATAAAGTCTGAAAATACTGGGGCACCTGGGTGGCTCAGTGGGTTAAGCTGCTGCCTTCGGCTCGGGTCATGATCTCAGGGTCCTGGGATCAAGTCCCACATCGGGCTCTCTGCTCAGCAGGGAGCCTGCTTCCTTCTCTCTCTGCCTGCCCCTCTGTCTACTTGTGATCTCTCTCTGTCAAATAAATAAATAAAATCTTAAAAAAAAGAATATTTAGAAAATATTATCTGCTGCTTATGGTTACATAGATATAATAGTAATAGTATATAAAACATGATAGGGCATAATCATCACCAAATTCAAGTGGATTGAGACTGGGGAGAGGCGTACAGGGAATATCAACTATATCTATAATACTTACTTCTTTAAACCCATTCTGAAAGTTAATGTTGCAAGATTCAATAGAACCGGGTAGAAGGTACATAAATTGGTTATATTATATTATGCACATTCCTGTTTTTGAAATTGTTAGCAATCAATGAAAATGAAAAACAAAGAAATAATATGTAGGGGAAGGTTAGCAGTGTCAAATGCTGCATGGAAAAATGAGGATGGAGAGACTTTTTAGATGTGTCAAGGAAGTCACTGGAGACCACCACGTAAGTGGCTTCAGTAAGTAGTGAAGATGGGAACAAGACGATTGGGAATTGAGAAGGGACTATATTGTGAGGAATGGAAACAAGATTCCGTGTACTGAAGAGGCTTGAAAATAAAAAGGAGTGAAATACAATTTTAATTCAATTAATTAGAAGAGTCAGAAATTCTTTTATTTTTTTAAAGATTTTATTTATTTATCACAAGTGGGCAGAGATGCAGGCAGAGAGAGAGAGAGAGAGAGAGAGAGCCCGACGACGCGGGGCTCAATTCCAGGACTGGGCTCGATCCCACGACCCTGGGATCATGACCTGAGCCGAAGGCAGAGGCTTTAACCTACTGAGCCACCCAGGCACCCCAGAGTCAGAAATTCTTGGCAAAACCTGAAGCCATTTTAAAGCAAAGGGGAAGGGGCTAGGAAAGAGGGATACATTTAAGATATTAGAAAATGGAAACAGAAAATTTCTAAGAAAATTCCTCCAAGGGCACCTGGGTGGCTCAGACAGTTAAGCATCTGCCTTCAGCTCAGGTCATGATCTCTCCGTCCTGGGATCCAGTCTTGCTTCCCGCTCCCTGCACAGTGGGGAGCCTGCTTCTCCCTCTCCCTCAGCTCCGCCCTCATATCATGCTCAATCTCTCTCTCTCTCTCTCAAAGAAATAAATAAAATCTTAAAAAAAAAAAGAAAATTTTCCTGGTGATTGGGAAAGACGAGAATCCAAGGTACAGATGGAGGAATCAACTTTAGGGAAGAAGAGAGATATTTCTTCCTCCAAACCTACAGTATCCTCAGCATCTACAACAGTGCCCGATACATAGTGGGGTACTCAAATATTTGTTGTAAAGAATAAGAGGTTGTGAAAAAACCGGAAATATATTGAGATGAGGACACTAAAAACTGCGGTCCCTGACAGGGGAGATGACTTTCTCCAAAAAAAAGTAGTAAGTGAGTGTTATAATACTAATACCAGTAAAAATCCTGGTGGCTGATGTTCAATAGTTTTGTGACAGACACATTCTGCATAGATTTACATACACACTTTCATTTAATCCTCACTAAATCCTTATAAAATACTAATATTACTGTTTCCATTTTAAAGGTGAGAAAGCTGAGACTTGGAGAAGTTTAGTAACTTGCCCATTAACTAGTAAATGTCAAATTTAACATTCAAACTTAATGTTTGTCTGACTCCAAAGTCAGAACTTTTTTTTTATAGTTTGCATTTTTTAAAAAGATTTCGTTTATTTATTTGACAGAGAGAAATCACAAGTAGACGGAGAGGCAGGCAGAGAGAGAGGGAAGCAGGCTCCCTGCTGAGCAGAGAGCCCGATGCGGGACTCGATCCCAGGACCCTGAGATGAAGGCAGCGGCTCAACCCACTGAGCCACCCAGGCGCCCCCAAAGTCAGAACTTTTTAACCAAACACAATATGCTGTTCATTCAGTATTAACAGTACTAACAATAAGTTTTCACTGAGAACCCTCTGTGTGTCAGGCTTTATGGTAACTGCTCTACCTGAATTATCACATTTAAGTTAATGAAACTGAAGTTGAGAGAGAGGGGTTGGGAACTTGAACAAGGTGGAGAAAAAGGGAACAGGCACCGTTGGAGAATGACAATGAATCCAGAAAAATTAAGGGGTTTTAGAGGAGCGCCTGGGTGGCTCAGTTGGTTAAGTGTCTGATTTTGGCTCAGGTTATGATCTTGGGGTCCTGAGATCAAGCCCAAAGTTCAGCTACCCACCTAGTGGGGAGTCTGCTTTTTTTTCCCTCCCTGCTCCTTCCCCAGTCATGCACGCATGCGCCGCTCTCTCTCTTTCGCTCTCTCTGTCTCTCAGATGAATAAATAAAATCTCTTTTTTTAAAATAAGGGGTTTTAGAGCAACAGAGCAAGCCCAGTTGGAGGCACCTGAATTTCCGTGGTTGTCCAAATCAGCAAAGGTCTGTAATTTTCTTTGTCAATACTTGGCAGATCAAAAGCAAGAGTAGAAAAAATATACTGAAAAGGTGTACTAAGCTTGAGAATTAGTATAGCAGGCAAAGCAGAAGTCATGAAGTGAGGGAGTCTGAAGTGGTAGTTGTGATATGTTGGAGTAGCTGATCCTGAAGTCAAAATGAGGTAAAAATATATACCCCCTCAGCCTAGGGTCAGCAGACAGAAGGAAGGCAAGCTTGACCAATGTAATCATGCCTAGGTCTGACCCAGCAGCAAATTATTGTATATTTGAAGTCTCACTTCAGGGACTATGCTTACTTAAGAGCTTATGTAGGTGTTAAATAATTTTTGTAAGTTGGCTAAAATCATTATTTTATCCACAACCACCTTCTGACTTAGCTACAGTTGTTAATGGTACCACTGTTTAACTTGTCACCCCAGTTTAAAGCTTCAGGTTTATTGATGAACTTGCTCACCTTCATCTACAGTACCTACTAACTCAAGTTTTCTCAATTCTATAGTAAATTCCTTAATGTATACCTCTGATTGTTCTCACCTATCATCATCAGATGACCATTTGCCTAACTAAAGGTCTTATACCCTATACTTGTATTTACATACAAGAAACATGCAGTGCAAAGAGTTGAATGGTCATTTAATAAAATTCAAATAAACGAAATTCTAGCTTCAAGAAAACACGAGTCTCACCACCTTCACCACCACCACCACAAATACACAACACACACACACACACACGTCAGTGTGCAGTGCTTATTTTTTTATTAGACAACTATAACTAAGAGCTTAGAACTTAAAGGCTTTTTAGAGACAAATTAAAAAGTGAGATCTTAAGGAGAGTATAAAATACTAAAAGAAAATGGGAAAACTCAAAAATAATCATTTAATTAAAGGCTACAAAACATAACATATCAAGTTCATTAATTATTCAATTTTCTATTTATTAAAAAATTCAGTCTTTGAAAACAACTTTTAGGTTGGATCTTCTCACTTCCCAAGAATGTCCAAATATGCATAATGATTATGGAGAAATCACAGCCATCATAAATTAAATTAGTTATGCACAGACAAATAATTTCAAGAACAAAATTACAAAAGCCCTTTCAAAAATTTATAACAAAAATATAAATATTTAATGCAGAATGTGGATGCATTTTAATATGTTTAATATGAGGCTGGCTGAAGCCTTCACAAGTGAGAAAGCTTAGGGCCTGTGAAGGCAGAAACAGGCCTGCCTAACACAGATGAGGCCCGGGAAGATTTCGCATCGGTGAGTCAGCAGCCAGAGGCTGAAAGGCAGGCTGGGCAGAGGTATAAATGACTCACAGATTTTTAAGTCACCACTAGTTGAAAAGACTCACTTTTCATATACACAAATCCAATACAGATACTGCTTTCCATAAAAAGCAGCATAAAGAAGAGTTCTTTTTTTTTTTACATATTTCCATTTATACTTTTTGTTCCTTATAGAATTTGGTACTTGCTACTTAATTCCTATCCTAGGTGGTTTCTTCATTTCCTTTGACTTCCACCTCTATTTCATTCTCTACGGTTAGACTCTCTTTTCTGCTTCAAGAATCCCATAGTCAGCTCTGGCATTGCGCACCCAGTCCTACTTTCCTTCTCCCCTCAGAAATTGGAGATGCTGAACCGAAAGAATATGGAGTTAGCCTGGCATTTAAGGCTCCAAGGATTCTGCCCTGAACATATCTTTCCAGTTACTTCCCAAGATCACTGTTTACAAGCCTTATTTTCTACCCAGCATTTTCCTTAAGAACTGAACACATGCAGCAGTTAGTAGCAATCAGACGGATATGCTTGTGATTCAGGTATTCCACTGATCATTCAGCTGAATACTGCTAACATGTTATCTTGGTCTTGGCCTTTATGGAGTGTTCAATTTTTTTAATGGTCATAAGCTGTTAAATATATATCCATAAAAAATCAAAGAGATGCTGATGTTGAAATACAGACCATAAAAATGATAAAAATTCTACAAGTTCTCAAGGTGATACCCATCAGACCCATAAGCTGCATTTATCTGATCAAAATTCTTACATGGCACGTAAAGATTTCTCTAGTACATACTTCAAAAACCCTAAAAGGGAAAGTAGAGTTATGGCTAAATTCAACTGAGTTTTTGTCTATTTGTGACATTTAATCTACACTGTGATAGATCTAGTGGGATGATCTATGAAGATTACCTAAGCTCCCTTCTATCCTCAATCCTGTGACCCTTCTCAAGGCAAGCAGTGGCACATGAGGCTGGTCCCTCATGTCCCACATGAGGCTGGCCTCCAACACAGTTGTCATGAAAGAAGGGCAGAACATATTCTTGCTTTGTAGGTTATTGAACCCATCCCTCTATCCTAGTAGATAAGAGCCTCAGAACTGAGAAGAAGAAGGCAAGTAGAAAAGGGAACTTAGAAGATAGGATCTTGGGACACCTGGGTGTCTCAGTGGGTTAAGCATCTGCCTTCAGCTCCAGTCATGATCCCAGGGTCCTCGGATTGAGTCCAGGTTGGACTCCTTGCTCAGTGGAGTCGGTTTCTCCCTCTACTCCTCCCTTACCTTGTGCTCTCTCTTTCTCTCTGACAAATAAATAAATAAAACCTTAAAAAAAACCCAGAAGATGGGATCTTGTGGTCATGATGAGGGGAAGCAGCATTGGGTAGCCATTAGGGACACAGTAGGGACTATGTCATTAGAGGCTTGCTGGGGACTTGCCCCCCCACTTAATGAATGGCAGTAGGGACAGAGGAGAGGGTGACTGTATAACCTAAGGAAGGCTGGCGCAGAATATATTAAGAACCCAAGAAGTAGACACCTCCTCCCCATCACTGCTATTTCAGTCTTGCAGAAACTCTACAGTTCCAAATCAACATGAGGGGCATGAAGAAGGAAAGAGATAACTCTGAAATCTGAGTTTAACATGAAATATCACACACACACACGCACACACACACACACACAAACCATTGAATTGACTGAGTTCATGTGGACAAGGCTAGATTATTCTCTGCTCTCAGGAAGAATGGTAACTTAGACGTAAGTCCAGATATAGGCCGTGTAAGCTCCAGAACCTTGTCTGTCTTGCTATGGCTACGCACCTAGCACCGCAGCTATTTGATAGGTATCTGTGGAACATATAATCATCCCTTGCAGAAAATAATGCACGATTTGGAATTTTCCTAAGAATGCTAAGCATCAAAACAAGTTGTGAAATACTGCTTTAAATATTTGACTATTTAATTTCTTGATCACATGCTACTACTTCCATCTTATTAATGATAACTTTCCCTGCAACTATACCTGCTGAAATCCTCTCTATTCTTCAATGCTCACCTCAGATGGTCCTCTGAAGCTTTTCTTCTCTCAGTCTTCAGCTGGAAAAGAATTCTCCCTCTCCTGAACAACCGTCTCTGTGTATCTCTTATAGAACCTCTCAAGGTCTACCTTGTATCATATTGTTACAGAACAAATAAGCACAGGATGAGCTCTGATCATTCTTATCTTCACTTCCCCGCCACCTCTGCAGCACTTTACAGTTATACTTTTTTAAGTAAATGTTTACAAAACATTTTTTTTACAATTTTCCATAGTATGCTTATTTCCCTTCTTTTTAAAAATTTTTAAAAAGATTTTTATTTTTTTTATTTGAGAGAGAGGGTGAGACAGAGAGCACAAGCTAGGGGAGAGGCAGAGGGAGAGAGAGAGAAGCAGGTCCCCCACTGAGTAGGGAGCCCGATGTGGGGCTCAATCCCAGGACTCCGGGATCATGACTTGAGCCAAAGGCAGACACTTAATGACTGAGCCACCCAGGTGCCCCTATTTTTCCTTCTTTTAATGAACATAAAATATATATGTACAGTTTAACAAATGATTATAAAGTGAGTGCCCACGTAACTTCTATCCAGGTCAAGAAATCAAACACCGTTCCGGAGCGTGGCTGGCTCAGTTGATAGAGCATGTGGCTCTTGACCTCGGGGTCATGAGTTTGAGTCCCATGTTGGGTGTAGAGATTATTTAAAAATAAAACCTTAAATAAGAAAAAAGAAAAGAAAGCAAACGTTGTTAGCAGTTTGGAAGACACCCCCAAACCAGACGCCTTTCTCTCGACCACCTCTTCTTCATCCACCCAGAACTAAACCAGGGCTGGTACTGAGCTCGCATACTCTGATGAGGTATAAAAGCTTCTGTCTATTTGGATTAGCCAAGGTTTGTGTCATAACAGCTGTTAAAATTTTTGAAGATCATTCCTGTACATAACCACTATCTTGACTTCTGTGTTACCCATTTTGTTGCTTTTCTTTATAGTTTTGCCAATTACAGATGCAGCCATAAATGCCTTTGCCTATTTTTCAACTTTCTATGAATGACCTCATACAGTATTCACTCTTTTGTATCTTGCTCATTTCACTCAATATTATGTCACTCATGTAGCTGTATATAACTGTCATTTTCTTTGATGCATAATATTTCATTGTATGAATACATCACAATTCATTCATTCTCCTGTTGATGGACATTGAAATGGTTTCAAGCATTTGGCTATTATAAATAAAACCTACTATGGCCACTCTTGTATATGGGTTTTGGTGCACATATGATTATTTTCTAGGATATATTATCCTGGTGGAATTACTAGGTCAAGGTGTTGCAATTTGGGCTCTCCAGAAACAAAAGCTGAGATGGAGTATTGAGTGCAAGATGTTTATTAGGGACTAACACTTGTGGAAGAAAGGTGAAGGAAGCAGGATTGAGCAGAGGAAGAAGATGAACTGAGATACAAGTCTGACAAAGCTTGAGCTGACTTGGTGTGGAACTTGGGAATAAGTAGTGCCCATCTGTGTGTTCTGCTTCAAACCTCACTCAGTTACTCTCTTGCCTTACTCATTCACCTTAGGAAGAGCATGACTTTGAGTAAGGCATCTCTCTGCGGCTAAGGCCGACCCTCAAGGAGCTGGCAGCTGGAGGCTATCTGTTGATGCATTCGCCATACCTGTGCAGAATGTCCTTCCTTGAAGGGGAATCGGAGTGGCTTCTCTGTTTCTCTACCACAATCCATCATAGGGTACATACGTGTTCAGTTCTAGGTAATGATACCAAACTGGTTTCCAAAGTGGTTGTACAACTTACACTCTCAGCTGCACTATATGAGAGTTCCTATTGTTTCTCATCCTTGTCAACTCTTGGTGTGGTTAATCTTGAAAACATTTTAGCCATTCTAGTGAATGTGTACCAGTATCTCATTGTGGCTTCAATTTGCATTTCCTTGAGGACTACTGAGGTTAAAATCTTCTCATACATTTATTGCTTTGTTATGTCTCTTTTTCCCATGTGTATTTGTTTTGTCTTCCCTAGATAATGAGCCTTTTTCAGGTAGGAATCAGCGAACAGAGCCTGATGCCAATATTTGTATGCCCCTCAACCTAATAATGGTTTTCATATTTTTAAATTGTCCAAAAAAATCAAAGGAGGAATAATACTTCATTATATGAAATTCAAATTTCAGTGTCCCTAAATAAAGCTTTATTGGAACCCAGCTATTGTCATGTGTCTACCTATTGTCTTTGGATGTTTTCATGCTACCCCATCAGAGGTTATTGTGACAAAGACTTCGCCACGATGTCTGAAATATTTACTATCTGGCCTTTTACAGAAAAAGTTTGCTGATCTCTAGTCTAGGTTCCTGGTTCTAAGGTGTGATCCCTGGGCCAGTAGTATCATTATCACCTGGGAACTTGTTAGAAAGGAAAATTCCAGGGCGCCTGGGTGGCTCAGTTGGTTAAGTGTCTGCCTTTAGTTCCGGTCATGATCCTAGATCCTGGGGTCAATTCCTGCGTTGAGCCCCTCTTTGAGCCCTGCCTTGAGCCCCACTAGGAGCCCTGTGTCGGGTTCTCTGTTCATTGGGGAGCCTGCTTCTCCCTTTACCTCTGCTGGTCCCCATGCTGGGGCTCCCTGCTCAGTGGAGAGCTGCTTCTCCCTCTCCCTCTGCTGCTCCCCCAGTTTGTGCTTTCTCTTACTCTCTGTCAAATAAAAAAATAAAATCTTAAAAAAAAAAAAGAAAGAAAGAAAGCAGGGGCGTCTGGGTGGCTCAGTCATTTGAGTGTCTGCCTTCGGTTCCCATCATGATCCCAGGGTCCTGGTATCCAGCCCTGACTGGACTCCCTGCTCAGCAGGAAGCCTGCTTCTTCCTCTCCCACTCCCCCTGCCTGTGTTCCCTTTCTTGTTGTGTCTCTCTGTCAAATAAATAAATAAAATCCTAAAAAAAAAGAAAAGAAAAGAAAAGAAAGGCAAATTCCTAGCCACAACCCAAAATTATTGATTCAGAAACTCTGCGATTAGGGCAAGCTACCTGAGTTTTAACAAGCCCTCCAGGTAATGCTGATGTGTTCAAGTTTGAGACAATTGGTCTAGGTGCTGGACAAGGACCTAATCCATTTTCTTTGCAAGCCATCATAGTCCTTCATGTTTTGTTCTACCCATAGTGGGCAAGCTATAAAAGAGCCTTCAAAAGTGTCCTATAAATATATTTTTGTGCATGTGAAATCTGGCCAAAATAGACACCTAAGTCAAACTTAGAGGAGGAAAAATGGGAGAAACCACAGAAGGCAACATAAAACCTGAAGGATATATGTGGAGGGTGGAGGGCACAATGAAGGCTAGGGAACCAGCCCCTGGGCCTCTTTCCTTCCACCTCGTTTCATGCAGCCTTTTAACAAACATGAATCAGGTATGGTCCCTGTCCTCAAGGAGGTCATGTTCTATGTAGGGTTCTATGTATGTCCTGATCCTCTTCTCCCTCATTGACTGCTTCTCCTCAAAACTTACCTTTGATGAAGTGTAATTGCACCAAATTATTGACCCTAATAGATGATAACGAACAGAAAAAATTAACTTGGCGAACAACAGCTTTGCTTTATTCTCACTTTAGTTCAGGACTGACTTCTAGACTGACTTTCTTATGTCCTGGCTTTTCCCTTGGCTCAGTCTGATGATTTTTTTCTTCTTGTTAACCACCAGCCATTGCATGCAAATGGCATGCTAAGACAATGTTAAATGTTTTACATGTATTTTTACATTAAATCCTCATAAAGTCACTCTGAATTAGTTTTTTAGTTGTTATTTTAATTCCAGTTAGTTTTGAGTTACATATTAAATCCATTTTACAGATGTAAATCTGAGGCTTAGAGAGGTTAAATAATTTGGTAGCATTTGAACTCCAAGTCTTTCTGAGTCTAGAGGCCTAAGTTGGTAATAATTATGTTATTCTGCTTCTAATAATATTCACCATGTGCTTTTAGCAAACCCAAATCAGATTACTTAGCATGTGTTACATATTTTTAACACACTTTGGTGTACAGAATTCCAGGTTGGGAAGTGTTTAGAAAATCGACTATGTATCTTTTTTCAGAGCCAGGATTTGTGTGATAATTTTTATTTTTTTAAAGATTTTATTTATTTGACAGAGATCACAAGTAGGCAGAGAGGCAGGCAGAGAGAGAAGGGAGGAAGCAGTCTCCCTGCTGAGCAGAGAGCCCAGGCTCATCCCAGGACCCTGAGGTCATGAGCTGAGCCGAAAGCAGAGGCTTTAACCCACTGAGCCACCCAGGCGCACCTGTGTGATAATTTTTAAGAGTAGAAGAATTCTTTTACATACAACTTAAAATGATAATGTCAAAAATAGCTCCTTTTTAAAAAAGATTTTTTATTTTATTTATTTGACAGACAGAGAGATCACAAGTAGGCAGAAAGGCAGGCAGAGAGAGGAGGAAGCAGGCTCCCTGCTATGACCCGAGCCGAAGGCAGAGGCTTTAACCCACTGAGCCACCCAGGCGCCCCTCAAAAATAGCTCCTTAACCAGGTAACATTGTAAATAGCCCAGTAATTTATATTCCTTCTCTTATTTTACACATTAAATAACTACCTTGTGTCTTTGGTATGAAACTGTTCTTTCCCTTTTTTGACTCATCCTGTCTACTTGTTCCTACTCCATCTGTTAGAGATTATTTCAACCTGCCTCATTTTGAGCAATATTTTTCAATTAATCTTTAAAATGTTATTTATTCACTGTATAAGTATAAACACCCTCATCAAGGAAAATTAGAACTAATAGAGGGACAAAAATAAGGAAAAAGTTCATCCATAATCCCACCGCCTTCCTACAACTACTGTTAACATTTGGAATAGAACCTTTGAGACCTTTTCCTTTGTGGAAATCTATTCATGTAAACAGTTTCTTCCTTCCTTTCTTTCTCTTCAAAAATGTGATCATTCTATTTTTTTGCTTGCCTTTTTTCACTTAACAGTATATTAGGGACCTCTGTCATCACGACTGCAAAGGAACAGGGAGCAAGAGGGTCACAAATTGGCTCTTACACAACTGGTCTAGGAGAGAGACATCTATTCTACTCTTATACTATTAGGCAGAATTTGTCATATTGACTTGCCTTGATGAAAATAACTTGGGAAATGGGGAGAGACACATGATTATATAACATGAAGCTATAAACATCCGAAAGACTACTAATATAATATGGAGTGATCTCCACTAAATGTGGAGAATATGACATAGCCAGCTTTTTGGTGTAAAAATGGGAAATACAACCAAAAAGAATACTGAAGTGGCTACTTGTTAGGAGCAGGAAAAAGATAAGGCAGTGTTGCAGTAGAGGTTTTATGAATATATATTTTAACATAATTTCGACTGTTGAGACTCAAATACTTTATTTTTTTCAAATACTTTATATACACATAATGAAACAAATAAAATGAAAAACTAAAAAAATGGGGAAAAAAGATGTTAGCAGCATATTTGCATGCCAACAGATACGTATTTCCATAATCCTTCATCATGATTGCATAGTATTCCATTTATGAATGTTTTGCACATTTTGCAAACAATTCCTCTTGCACATTTCTATTGTTTCAGTTAGTTTTTCCCCAACCCTGCACTGAGTCCTAAGTCCCATCACTCTTCTGAGAATTTACTTTGGGTACAGGCCATGCAAGAATTCCAAGTTATTCTCTAACCTCCACCTTACAGCAACTTTTCTGTGGAGCTAAAGAAATTATCTGGCTGTGCATACTATCAGAGCCTTAAGAGTGACAGTGCCTCCTCATAAATCCAGAGGGAACACTATGGAGACAGATGGCAGAAATATTTTTCAGTAATTTTCCCAATATGATTTCTACTGTCAAGGAGGAAGCCCTGTGAAGAACAGAGAACTTAATAAAGGCAAAGTGGAGGGGCCCTGGGTGGCTCAGTCAGTTAGGTGTCTGCCTTCGGCTCAGGTCATGATCCCAGAGTCCTAGGATTGAGTCCTGCACGGCTCCTTGCTCAGCAGGGAGCCTGCTTCTGCTTCTGCCTGCTGTTTTCACTGCTTGTGCTCGCTCTCTTGCTCTCTCTCTCTCTGACAAATAAAATAAAATCTTTAAAAAAAATAAAGGTGAAGTAGAAAGATGAAGTTTGGAGCCAGCTGGTCTGGGATTTGAATCTGGGTTTTGTCACTCACTAGCTGTGAGAACTTAGATAAGTTATATAACCTCAGTCTCCATTTTCTGATCTGTAAAACAGGGATCATGACATTTATTTCATAAAATCACCAGCAGGATTAGCAATATTCTACATAAGGAACCTAGCACAGTGCTTAAGAAATTGTGGATGCATACTGTCCATTATGATTACCTTTTCCTTAACATACACAGCACCAAGGAAATATCACATTTTCAGAAATTCCACTATCATAAATGTCTTCAAGAAGAATGGTGAGAAAGCTTACTGCTGTGAACAGAATTGTTACTATAGTTGTAAGCAAGATACTGTGACCAGAATCCCTTGTACCAGCTTCTGAACAACATTGATAAGTGGAATTACAATGTAGTTTTAAGTCATACTGTGGTTTCAATGTAAGAGAATGAACACCAAGTCTTTGACCTTGCCTTCATGAACTTTATAAAAGTACTTAAATCACCACTGCACATGCATTCTGGCAGCTACTGACAAGTTTGGCTATATAAAAATGACTACTGAATAAATTCTGCAATATTCACAACCTGACAGAATGGATATATTGTTCAGTAGATTAAGATTGGTCTTGAGGTTCTCAAATATGGCCCCAATGTCCTCTATAAAAGTTTGCTTTGTTCTCCTACCTTACTGGAGTATAGCAATTTCAAATGAAAAGACAAAATAGGAGAAAGTAGTAGCAGATAGAGCAAGGTGTTGAGTAGGTTCAGAAACGAGGTGACTCTTGTTGAACAGAGTCTATAGATCATGAATTTTAGGCAGATTTGCAAATAAGGATAGCACATGCTCTGTAAATAGCAGCTGTTGCCACAAGCCAAAGGGCAATATTTACATGAATCCTGAAGCAAGGTCTACGGACCAAGCATTGACCTTTCCAACCAAACGCACTACTTGGTAGCAGTTTCAGCAATGTCATGCTGAAAAAGGAAGGATCACATTATACATACATGGAAAATAGCCAAAATACAAATATGTTCTGTCCCCCAAATTAATTTCTAAATTTTTTTTGGAACTTGGAACACATTTCCACAGAAAAGCTATTATAAAGAAATGTGAGTTTCTCAGATGTCCTCATAAAAGTACATTTAGCTCAGGATGTAACCAAAATACCCTACGTTGGCAATGAGAAATACAATGTAACAAAGTATTTTCACTAGCAGGAACACACCAGTACATAACAAGTATTTACTGACCCCCTTTTCATCTGAAGCCCCAGGCAAGGAAAGGTGAATTCTATCCCCCATAGCTACAGTTTGGTGAAAAAGAAATCTTCCATCCTGCTTGTCTAAAAGTATCCTTCTCAAGTCAGGTAGATGGACGAATTGCAGAATCCTTCTCTTTTAGTCCTTCCTGAACAGAATTCCCCACCGAATGACTTTTAATGACTGAGGAGACAGAACAGATGGTGGGGAAGGGGTAGGGCGTCTAACTGGAAGTCTCAAGCTTTTATTTGGAGACAATTCCAACTCTGTAGCTCATTCCTTAATACATCTGCACATTTAATAGAAAAAACAGTGTTTTAAGTGATCAGTTAAGTGACTTAATTCCATCCAACTCTTTGACTAAGGCTGATGTTCCAGAAATATGAACCATGGTTATACAGAGAATCCCTATACCCATTGTATAGTACACAGGTGTACTTCAGGATGGGAAACAAGGGCAAATGATAAGAACATAATAAAAGCAAATCAGAGCAAAGCTAGCACCACCATTCTCAGTGACACACTCCTTCAGTCACCAGTGTCTTGCTCCTTTCCTCTAAAAACTTCTCTGGGTAAAACCAGTCCCTGGATGGGACCTCACAGTCCTTCACGCTAAGGTCTAAATGACCCATAGAAACTAAAATGTCACAAGGAGTTTGCATACTAAGGAGTGGCAGGTTTAAAACAAAGGAATTTAGGCTACTGTCCCCAGGAAAAAGAGATATTTGGGGGACAATTGTGTGCTTTCCTCCCATTCACATAAATCATACTTGACTTTAGTTGGTAATTTGTGTCGAGGGAAATTAATCATGATTTTTCTATACTTTGAAAAGCATTTGGTTCATTTTGGAAATTACAGATCTTGTGATCCGGGTTTGGTCTGCTATTTTTTTTTAAGATTTTATTTATTTATTTGACAGACAGAGATCACAAGTAGGCAGAGGCAGGGAGAGAGAGAGACAAGAGAGGAGGAAGCAGGCTCCCTGCAGAGTGGTCTGCTATTTTTGATGTGTTTTCTGTCTTTCCTACCTAATGACTGAAATTTAAAAACTAAGATGTAAATCTTCCCATTTTTGATCAAAATAAATAGAAATAGAAACAATAATATTTAATAATTGACCTTGCATAATGTTCCACCCTTTACAAAATTCTTTCATATCCATGATCACGCATATTATTGGTGTTTAATTACTACTTAATAACAGGGGTACAAAAGGAACACACACCAATAAACTCACAGTAATTCAATCCAATTACTAATATTGGGTACCTACCATGATTTGCCCCACGTTCTGTGAGGCCCTTCACTTTGTCTCCCTGCAGGAGTTTTAAAATTCAGTAGTGAAGGCAAAAGAAGGGCTCCTGCACATTGGCCATCTGAGAAGTATCAGAGTTGCAAATAGAGCAATATACATAAAACCGAAAAGTCACGCTTTGCCTTGTAAGAGAATGTTTGCAGCTGCAATTAGGAGATTCAAGGAGTTCTTCTGCAGAATTTATAAAGGTGGGAATAGCACCACCAATCCCTCTTTGGAGACCTGGGAAAGGGCAGTCCCCGGAGGGGTTCTGGGCTTTGCAAATGGTGAGAAAGACCTTTTGCCTTGCAGTTACTAGCAGAGGAAAAGTTCTTTGTGCAAGAAGAGGAGAGCGCCTCGAGGTACAAAGAGCAGATTTAAGGGAAAGAGGATTCCTTCTGCACACATCTGCGAGGGGAGCTCAGGCTGACTGTTGGGGGCGTGTGGGAAAGGAGATTTTTAGGGAGCCGCGGGCTTGTGGGTTCCCGCCTCCACCCCAGTCCGCGCCCCATACTCAGGCAACAGTTGGTCGTGCGGGGCCGGCCCGGGCTCTGGGTGGGGAGGGGGAGTCTCGCGATCGTTGAGGGGGGGTGGAGGAAGGGGGGAGGGTGACGGGGGGAGGCCATGACGTAGGGTGGGTGGACGGAAGTGGGGCAGGGTTGAGGGTTATTTAAAGAAGGGGGGGCTGAGCGAAGGGGTTGGAAGCGGAGTGATTCCCCACCCCTGCTCCATCTAGCTCTTTCCAGTGCAGCCACTGCCGCCGCCCAGGAGCCCTCGTCCCCTTCCTCGTCCCCCTTCTCATTCCCGCTCCAACGCCATGGAGCCGGACTCCGCTGCAGTGGCAGCCACCGTGGCACCCGCTAATGCGACCGCCACAATCGTGGTCATAGAGGACGAGCAGCCGGGGCCATCCACCTCTAAGGAGGAGGGAGCGGCCGCCGCGGCCACCGAAGCCACCGTGGCCACGGAGAAGGGCGAGAAAAAGAAGGAGGTAAATAGGAAGGGGGTGTGTGTGTGTGTGTGTGGTGAACAAATCCTGAGTCGGGCCCCTCCGAGGGGCCCAAGCCCTGACCTTTTGGCGCCGACAGGTACCGGCGGAGCTCCGCGGGGATGGGGGCCGAGGGCGCGCTGGGGGTGGGGGGCGGCGGAACAGTCTAGCATTCGTTCCCCTCCCCCTTTCCTCCTTGCCGCCTGGAGGGCGGGGGCGGGGCTGGGCACGGGCGCGGCGCGGGGTGGAGGGTGCCCGTTATCCTGGGAGCTGGGGGCTTTGGAGCCCCTCGACAGCCCCCGGCCCCATTCACATTCCCGGAACTGGGGTAACAGGGTGGGGGATGGGGCTGTGCAGGAAAAAGCCTCCGCCTCTCCCTCTCCTCTTGCTCGCTCCCTCTCCCCCCCTTCCCGTCGGCCTCTGCCTGGGAAATCTGGGCCCTTCAATCCCACACCCGCGCAAAAGGGGTTCTGCTGGGGCTTATTTTTTTAAATTTGAATTTTAAGGTGCTGGTGGTTGGGAGGGGGAGGACGATAGGAGAGGCTTGTTTTTTTGAATGGCATTGTCGGCCTTTTAGGTGGCAGCAAAAAAATCATCCCTTGTTCGTTTGGTCCCTGCCTGCTGAAGCGGGGCTGTCACCCCGAGAAAATGAGCTCTCCGCGTCCTAGCCCCCCTTCCCCCGCAATCCAAACCCCAAACTGAGGAATCGTGGACGCAGGCTTAGGAAAATTTCCAACGTGTGCACCCTCACCCTCTCCTGCCCCGCCCCCGACGGTATAGTGTTTCACTCCAGGGCCACCCAAATGGTCCCCCAATCCGGCCCCAAGCCTTCCAGGCTTCCGCCTCCCTCTCCTAGTGGGCGCTGCTGGCTCCTGGACACACGCAGGCTTTTTATTTTTTTTATTTTTTAATTTTTCTTTAACCCAGCGTCGCTAGGATGAGCTGCTTCTAACATACGTAAGGGAACCGCTTAGACACCTTATTAAAGCCAAATCCAGAAAATATGTATTATTTCCATAAGGCATATCTCATATGGACCAAGACATTCAAATGGAACTATGAAACACGTTCAGATTTGAAATAAAAAATAGGATGGGACATAAGGATTGTTGATGTATAATAAAATTGTAGAATGGATCGTTTATGGGTGGATTTCTTTCCGTTTATGAGTAGACGTATCACAATTAAAAAAACGGTAGGTAATTAAAATTATGCTTTAGAGATCTCAAGTGGCTTTGTCTGAATCATTATCTGATAGGATAGGACCAAATGAAAAGCTTTTGAGGGAAAGTAACACCTTTTGCCGTGAATTAGAGTGATTTTAAATGCAGCAGTTGTTTAAGTGACATATTTTACTGTTATAAGGTTGACTAAACAGAAAGACAGTTGTAGTGTTAAGTGAAAACCATAGAAAACATGCACATTTTAAGATCTATGTGGTACTTGGATCAATAAGACAATATTGTAAAGATGGGTCAAATGCCAAGTGTCAATACAAAATCACATATTGGAGAATTCAGACATGAGTCTAGGTGCTTTTTATTCGTTAGACTGGGCAAAGGTAGGGGCTAAACTGTCTTTTGCATGGCAGTGAAGGTTGCTGAATTTCCAGATTGTGTAAATTTTTTGAATTGTGAAAAGATTGGGAGTCAATAAAAAACCCCGTGTAACGAACACTGAACTGATACATATCTATTAATGAATTAGGTAACCTCATCAGAAATTGCCCTGATAATACCTCATTTGTCTGCTCAGCTTAGGGAAATGAGATGTTGCATGGCAGGAACTTTCTGAGTACCTGAAGTTTATTACTCTAGTCACCAAATCTTTTTTATTTTTCCTGAAAAAGCTAAAGACTACTAAAACATCTACTTAAGTTCTTTCATTTGTATCATTCCTTCAAATAAAGTAATTTGGCAAACATACCCCCCAAATCTAAATAGATTGCTCACTCCCTTGACTCCTTAAGTGATGTACTGAAAGTGCAGATTAACCTGTTCCTCATGTTCATTAGTTATTGTGCTCTGGAAGTTGTATAAAGGCATTTGAGATGCAGGAGGCTGTTTCCCCTCAATTAAATAACCACTTCCAAGACATTTCCAGTATTGTGTTGATTCTCTTAATGATTTTTCTCTCTCCTCCTCCAATTGTAAGGCTGTTAGCTATCATTCTTTAAACACTTCATCTACTTTGATCAGAAAGAGTTTATAATAAAGGACATCGATGTTACAAAACCATAAAACCATTTAAAACTGTAAAAATACAAAGAGACAGAAGTACAAGTGATGCAGTAGGTAGAGGGAAATCATTAGCCCTGTGTGTAAGGAAAAGGGATGTTACTGTGGTGGACTCATGTTTTAGTCCTGGGCTTCTGCCATCCCTTCTTGCTTTTTACATTGTGTCTTCTTCTAGTGATCTTTCCCATGTCATTTGCTGCTGCTTTTATTCTCTGTAGTATGGCAAGCCAGATTATCAAACTTGCTAGAATTGTCTATCAAATAAAGAAAATAGGCTCTGAAGAAGTGCCTCTTGTGATGCGTAATATAGATGAGATTTTGTAGATTGACCTGTGACATTCAGCTACAGAAAGGCATTTTTGCTTACCTTCTGGTTCTAGAATTTACTTGGTTTAAGTGATAGTTGGATAACCTAACACTGGAAGTTGGAGTTGCTGTTTTTGGTAATGAAAGCATCAAGAAAATGGTCATGGTCTTTAAGATAGGGCATCTTGATGACCTTTTGGTATATTCTTATGGCATCTAAACTACCAGATAATAAAATCCACAAGAAATTCATTAGATTATTTTAGTCACTATTTTATCTTGTGTGAGAAGTGTACTTTTGAAAATATACAAAGGAGGTTTAGAAGGTAGGTATTTTAAAATTTGTTGTGGAAGATAGTGCCAATTAAGTAATTACCTACAGCTTTTAATAGCACTGCTCAAGATTAGGAATTTTAATCAGCATATAATTAAATTTTATAGTATTCTACCACAAGGTAGATAAGAGTATTGAGTGAAATTTTTTCTAATTAAAGCTTTAATTTTTCTATGAGTAAAATCTATGTCCCACATTATTAGATATACACTTGTGTATATGAGGGGAAGTAATTTTGACTGTTTTGAAAGTTGAAAACTGGACTTTATACAGCTTTTCAAGTAATGGTAAAGGTGTGTGTGTGTGTGTGTGTGTGTGTGTGTGTGTGTGTTTACCCAGTTTTTCTTTACTTGTTGTTTTGAAAATAAAATCAGATTTAGAGTATATGTGACAGTTTGAAAGTGTGGGGTTGAGGGAATTTTAGCAGTTTTCTGTTCTTGCCCATCCAGGATTATATTAAAAACACCCCACATAGACGATATATACATATGAGGTGCTTAAATCAAGATGGCTATTATTTGGGTTAAGAATAATTGAACAGTACCTGATCAGTGCTTCAAAGTGGAACTCTGACAAGGGTCAAATTCCATAATCTTTGTTTGGATTTTCTCAAAATAGAAATTTCAGTAAATGTTGGAAGACATACTCATTAACTATCGGAGTCATGTCTTTCTTACATTTAAGATCACATTTTGTTGATTTAGAACCTAAATTTTTGGAAACTGGTCGACAAAAAGTCACGATAAAATGGCTTTAGTTTTCACAGACAGATTTGTGTTTTGATTTGTGCAGTCTGTGTTAAAACAAATGCTCTTGGTTCTGGTACTAAGAGGTAGATTTGTGTTTTTATTATTTTATTTCTCCATTTCTTACAGGAAAGGTGGTGTATTTTATATGCCTATTTGTATTTACAAGGACAAGTTTATCTTTACGAAGGATGGTGTGCATAAAATAACCCTCCAGATAATTTCAGTATTTTTAAGAAGCTGACTTATGCCAGTTTTCACTAAATTACAACTTTTTAAATATCAAAAGTTAATAGTTGATAGCCTTGAGAAACTGCTTCTATGAAATGTTTATGTAATATGGTTGAAAATACTTTTCTTTCCAGTTGGAGAAAATTAACATAAACCAAAAGTTAGAAACTGTACTGTTTTATTATTTAAATAGGAATGAACACATTGCATTACATTAAAAAGTTTTAAAGTTCTGATTAGAATATGAAAACAATAAAACGTGTCTTTTCAGGAACAGAAACCACAGTCTTCTTCTGAGAGTCTGGCTTGTTTCCATTACATAAAGAAGTGTTTCTGAGAATTAATATTTACTTTCCTTGAATTTTTTGGTTTGTGGTTGATAATATTAGCATATTCTAGATTTTGAATCTTCTATTCAATGGTCATAGGCTTTTTTATGCTTTAAATTTAAAAAAGGTGAAAAAGGTCAGTGTTTCACCTTTTGGTGTTTAATTAATGTTATTTCTCTGGCTTTAACAAGTCAGATTTTTTCATTGGACCTCAGCTGCACAGAACTGGATTAATTATAAGCCCTGCTTCATGACATGCTCTCATCCTTGGTCTATGTGTTGTCCAGTTTCATTTATTTATTATTTAATTACTTTCACTTTCTTCAGATGCAAATGTTGACCACTTTTAAGATCTTGCTTTGTAATTTGATGGCTTATTTTTTTTTTGAAATTTTAGAAAAATGTTTCTTCATTTCAACTCAAACTTGCTGCTAAAGCTTCTAAATCTGAAAAGGAAATGGACCCAGAATATGAAGAGAAAATGGTAAATATATTCTTGGGTAGGATAGTAAATTACCATAGTTGGTTTTTTCCTTATTGAAGAAACTCAGTCTTAAATTAGTTTCGCCATAGTTGCTTTTTACAGAGGAGATGTGAAAGATTGAAAAAGTATCAGTGTATGTATAATGAATATAGGGTCCTAGATTTTAGAATTGGAAAGTAATTTAATATATAATCAATTATAATGGATTTTTTTAAAAAAATATATTTTTTTTATTTGAGAGAGACAGAGCACAAGCGGGGGGAGGGGCAGAGCAAGAAGGAGAGGGACAAGCAGACGCTCTGCTGGGTGGGGAGCCTAATGCTGGCCTTGGGGCTTGAGGTTTGATCCCAGGACTCAGAGATCATGACCTGAGCCAAAGTCAGACACCCAATGAACTGAGCCACCTAGACAGCCCCATCATAATAGATTTTTTATTGAATAAATGAATCTCTTTGTTTTCATATGAAAGAATAAGGATCAGAGAAACTATATGGACTAGTTGGGAACAGAAGTCTCATCTCTTCACTTTTGTTAGGTGCTCTTTATCCCATAATAAGATTTTTAAAAATATCTTATTTATTTGAGAGAGAGTGCAAGAGAGAGCATGAGAGGGCACAGAGGAGTGAGAGGGTGAGGGTGAAGCCGACTCCCCGCTGAGCAGGGAGCCCATCCGAGATGATCCCAGGACCCTGGGATGATGACCTGAGCCGAAGGCAGATGCTTAAGCAACTGAGCCACATAGCTGCCCCCAATATATTTTTTTAAAGATTATTTGAGGGGTGGGGGAGGGAGAAGGAGAGAATCCTCAAGCCAACTCCCTGCTGAGCCCAGAGCCTGGTGTGAGCTCCATTCCAGGACCCTGAGATCATGACCTGAGCTGAATCAAGAGTCAGACACTTAACTGACTGAGCCACGCTGCCACCTCCATCATAAGATGTTTTAAGCTAAAAATACTGTCTCCACTAAGTGAACATAATCAGTGGCAGCATCAGTATGGCTGAAAGAAAGCAGGTCACAAAGCCAGACTGATATTTTTTTTTCTTCTTCTCTTCTTGCTTTGGATATATTAATGTTATACATTGTAAAGCATGTAATATAATAATACATTTTCTGGAGGAAAGGAGATTAGCCCAATACCTGGAAACATTACATATTTAAGCAGTATAATCTCAGTTATGCCCACCTACTGCTTTGCCATAGATTTAAATTAGTTTTTATTAAAAAAATTTTTTATTCACTAAAATCCATATTTTAGGGGTGCCTGGGTGGCCCAGTGGGTTAGCCCTCTACCTTCGGCTCAGGTCATGATCTCAGGATCCTGGGATAGATCGCTGCATGGGGCTCTCTGCTTAGTGGGGAGCCTGCTTCCCCCTCTCTCTGTGCCTGCCTCTTGTCTACTTGTGTTCTCTCTCTCTCGTCAAATAAATAAGTAAAATCTTAAAAGATAAAATCCATATTTTAGCTTTCATTTTAGTTGGAACTGAACTTTTTGGTTGAGGGGTTGTTTTTGCAATAATATTATAAAAATAAGTAGAGATGAAGTCTATTTTTTGGCTGTTCCTAGTGATTTTACCAAACTCCATGCCTAAATGTCTAAGGTCACGTCTGATGCAGACAGTTAATGTTTTAACAACTCTAAAAACAACATTCCAGTGAGGGTAACATAAAATGGAAAAGTTTGGCCTCCTTCCAACTTCTGGTCTGAATGTACTTGTCTAATTCTTGTGTTTATGTTAAAGAACTCTTGTACTTTTCTGGTGTTATTAGTTATGCAGCCTTCATTAGCAATCAAATATTCTCTTTCCTGTGGTGAGAAAGTGATTGGGAATTAAAAGATCATTTTCATTTTTTTCTTTATCTAGAATGATGTATATATCTTTTGGTTTTCTAAGATTTTTTTATTGAAGTTCTATTTCATTAATGTGGTATAAGCTACACAGCCTTTTATAATTTATTGAGAAATTATAAAACACACCAATTTTTAACAGTTAATATATATTAACTATTTTTACTTACATGTGTGTATATATTTTTCCTCCAAATTGTGCTCACTTTTTATATTATTAGCATAAAGTACAATTTTCCAGGGGCACCTTTGTGGCTCAATCATTTAAATGTCTGACTTTTGCTCAGGTCATGATCTCGGGGTCCTGGGATCAAGGCCCACATCCACTCTCCCATGTGGGGAGTCTGCTTGTCCCTCTGGCCCTCTCCCCACGCTTGCACTCTCTTTCTCTCTCTCAAATAAATAAAATCTTTAAGAAAGTGCAATTTTCCAGATCACTGTAAATGAAGGGAGAAATATTTATTACATTATTTTACCATGCATTCACAGTATTTTGAGATAAGATGATGCTGTATTCTAAGATATTAATTATTCCTAGATGCATAGCTAATAATTTATATTTCTGTATTTAGAATATAGTTTATATTATGATGCTTTATTTTGTTCACTAGGAAAAGAAAATCATTATGTTTTGGAAAGAAGATTTGCTTTTTGGCCCTGATTCTTTAAGCAGGGTACTTTTAATTGGGACATTTACTGCTGTTAGATCACTTGGCTTCTCTCCAGACTGTCTGAAAACGTCATTTTCAAATTTTGCTTACTAGCTATGGGAACTTGGGCAAGTTAGTTACCCTCTCCCTACTTTACTTTTATCATCTGTAAAATGGAGATAATATTAGTACCCACCTCATAAGTTTACTAAGAAAATTAAATGAGCTGTATGTTTAAAGTGCTTAGAACATAGTAAAGTAGCAGGGCAATTTAAGTGTTTGTTAAATAACTTCGAATAAGAAAGAGAGTCATTACTTGTTCTTTTGTTTTGTACATTAGAAAGCAGACCGAGCGAAGAGATTTGAATTTTTATTAAAGCAGACAGAACTTTTTGCACATTTCATTCAACCTTCAGCACAGAAATCTCCAACATCTCCTCTGAACATGAAATTGGGACGTCCCCGAATAAAGAAAGATGACAAGCAGAGCTTAATTTCTGCTGGAGAGTATGTTGGCATCTCTCTCTACTTTATTCCCTCTCTTCCTCCTGTTTCCACCTGTCCCTCCTCTTATATTCTCATTCCGTCTTTTCTTATTCAGTATAATTCTGTATTTAAAAAATAAGGTTATTGTCAGTATAAATAAGTTTTGGAAGCAACAATTTTTCCTCACTAGAAATCAAGAAAAATGTATGCTGGTTCTATCAACTTCTAAGCAAGACCTTAGAACCACTTTTGTTTTCATGACAGACATTAACAGTGTACAGTAGTAGCTTAATTGACAGCTTAATATTTGGGATGAATATAAGGATATTTCTTTTCATTTCAGCTACCGCCACAGGCGCACAGAACAAGAAGAAGATGAAGAGCTACTCTCAGAGAGTCGGAAAACATCTAATGTGTGTGTCAGATTTGAGGTGTCACCTTCATGTAAGTATCTCATTATGTTGGTATTTTTTTCTAGTTTGGTCTTAGAAAAATTATTCTTGATTGTATTTTTTTTAAAGATTTTATTTATTTATTTGACAGAGAGAAATCACAAGTAGATGGAGAGGCAGGCAGAGAGAGAGAGGGAAGCAGGCTCCCTGCCGAGCAGAGAGCCCGATGCGGGACTCGATCCCAGGACCCTGAGATCATGACCTGAGCCGAAGGCAGCGGCTTAACCCACTGAGCCACCCAGGCGCCCTCTTGATTGTATTTTTAAAAATATTTTATTTATGTATTTGAGAGAAAGATCACGCATGAGAGAGCACGAGGAAGGGGGCAGAGGAAGAAGCAGACTCCTCACTGAGCAGGGAGCCACCAAGGGGGCTCAATCCCAGGACCCCAGGATCATGACCTGAGCTGAAGGCAGAGGCTTAACCAGCTGAACCACCCAGGCACCCCTGTATTTGACTGTATTAATGAAAGTATGAGACATTTTGATTTCTTTTTCAGATGTGAAGGGAGGACCACTGAGAGATTATCAGATTCGAGGGCTGAACTGGTTGATCTCTTTGTATGAAAATGGAGTCAATGGTATCTTGGCAGATGAAATGGTAAGGAGTCGATAGCTAAAAGCACAATATCGGTTTTCAATTTTTAAGTAAATTTGAAATACCTGAGCTGTATTGCCTGCCCCCCTCCCCTGCCCTGAAGGCTAACTGCTTTATTTAGTTACAATGTAAAAGGCATTTGTAAAGTCTAGAATTGTTTCTTTAAGTAACCTCAAGAACATCTACTTTCACAGGCCACAAAATTCTTAGTGCATTTTCCCCATATGGTTTAAAAGACCTCCTTGTACTTTTGTTTTTGTTTTGTTTGCACTTTGGCTTCCAGGAAACTCAGAGCCAAAATGAATGCCAAAATGGAGACCCTGTGTGACATAATGGCCAGCCCTTCTTTATTTCTATTTTATTATTAAAGTTCCATGTTTTCATTGTAGGCCACCTGAAACCTATTTTCTTTGTAGGTGACCTGAAATCCTTTTGGTAATGAGGTGGGGTATATAAACCAAACACTAAATGAGTGGATGAATAAACCAAACAATAATTGATGAAAGTGTGAATGAATGAATATAAGCACCTCAATATGTGAGCAGTCAGAAAGTGAATAGATAGAATAAAAAGAAGTAAAGAGCAATGTTGAGTCCTGATATAGCAGAGTCCTGATATACCAGGTAGGACCTGGGAAATAAGGAATAATGGGTATATAAACAAAATGACCAAAGAGAAAAAGTAAGGCATTTAAGATGCTAATTCAGCAGATCAGGGGAATACATGAAGGCCTAGATTGGTATTTTAAGACCAAATGAGTAAGATAGGATTAAGGGGGAGGAGTTCTAGATCTTTATGACCCAGTGATACTCATATTTATGTGACTCCGGAGCCATATTTGTAATTACTCTTATCCAGAAGAGCCATATGACAATTTATGGTCTATAACATGTAGTGTAGTAGTTGATCCCATAGATGCTGAGGAACTGTTAGATGTGTGGCAGGAGGTCCTTTAAATCAAGGGTCTGTAGGTCCTTATATTCAGTATTCTGGGTTGGAGACTACAGTTAGCTCAGAGGAGGAGAAGCTTGGTTAATTGGATAACAGAAAGACCGTGATTACTTGTCCCAAGCTCCTCTTGGCTGCAGGTTGTCTACAGGATCTAAAGATCCTTCATACTGAAATTATGCTGACACCAGATACTTTTTAATTATTAAAAAAGGGAAAGAGACTTTAATAAGGGGTATAGAAAATTAGGAAAAAAATCAAGAAAAAATTGAAAGTAAATCATAATTATGCTACATAGAAATAATCACAGTTGACATTTTGGCATATTTCATTTAGTATTTTAAGTCCAAATGTATTTATTTTATATAGTTGAGATCATATTTTACATATAATATGATCCTCTAATTTCTTCACATTCACACATTTTCTACATAATTCACATATTTGTAAAAATAATTGTTAATTCTATAATAATTAATCATGGGAAGTTACCATGGTTCTATTCATCTTCTCCCTTATTGCAGGTCATCTGGATGGATGTGTAGTATATATATTGTATATTTAATATATATGGGTTGATATATATGTACATATGGTATGTAATAATACTGTTTTGAGAGCCCTTGTAATTTAGTTTTTCTGCACCTTTCAAAATTACTTCCAGAGGATTCCTAAAAATGGAATTACATGATAAAAGAATTTTAAATATTTTAAAGTTTTGATGCATCTCATTAAGTGAAACATTAGATGGGATAAACCCTATAAAAATAGTTTAAGTCTGGGTTTATGAAAGTAAATATATACCTTGCATAGAGATAAAGCCAGAAACTCTTTTAAAAGGACACACATCATAGAACATCATTCCCTTTCTTATCAGTTAGGTGGTGGGTTTGTGGCGTTCAGTATGCTATTTTTTAAAAAGTTCACCAGACCGGGTGATCTCTAAGGCCCTTTCTGGCTGCAGAGTTCTTTTATGTTCTGTTCTTTTATGGTTCCATAGGTCTTCCAGGGTGTGAGGTACAAGTACAGAGAGTCACAAGTCCCTTGAAATGCATAGTCTGAATATTTCATAATATATAATATCATATATAATAATGTTGGGAACAAGGGGAAAGAAAGACTAGTATCTAAGCAGGCTGGTAAAGGAAATGAGTGTGAAACATATACACAAAATTCCTAATTTTGCCTCTAGAAAAAATTATAAAGTAGACTTCTTTAAGAGGAGTAACAAAGAGCTTTCTAACTGCAAGTCCCCTGGTTTCTTTTTGTACACACAGTAAGTACAAATTGGAATTGTTACTCACTTAAAAAAACAAAAGTCTTTAAATTTTTCCCTATGTGACAGAGTTGACAAATGTCTTTTGTAATGTTATTATAATAAAATGTTTTCATTAAATAAACACTTACGGATTTTTTTTCTTTGTAATGATAATGCAGGGTCTTGGTAAGACTTTACAAACGATTGCTTTGCTCGGTTACCTGAAACATTACCGAAACATTCCCGGACCTCACATGGTTTTAGTTCCAAAGTCTACTTTATACAACTGGATGAATGAATTTAAACGATGGGTCCCATCCCTCCGCGTTATTTGTTTCGTTGGAGACAAGGATGTGAGAGTAAGTGAGAAATAGGTTTAAAGAGGCCATCGAGAATAACATCATTTCTGGGGTTAAGTTGTATGCTATTAACCATAAAAGACATTGAAGTTGACTGCTACTAGTAAGTAACTCTATGTTAGGCTCTGTTGTAAGT
Organism: Mustela erminea; assembly: GCF_009829155.1. Classification (NCBI taxonomy): domain Eukaryota; kingdom Metazoa; phylum Chordata; class Mammalia; order Carnivora; family Mustelidae; genus Mustela; species Mustela erminea. The sequence goes on along the minus strand of NC_045635.1, from coordinate 109,014,926 downwards.
GCCTTTTATATATTAATTAATGCTCACAATACTCCTGTGTAGTAGATGTGTTGCTTATTAATAACAGACAGTCCATTACTTTTTAAAAAAATATTTATTTATTTGACAGAGAGAGACACAGGGAGAGAGGGAACACAAGCAAGGAGAGTGTCAGAGGGAGAAGCAGGCTTCCCCGGGAGCCCAGTGTGGGACTTGATCTGGGGACTCTAGGATCATGACCTGAGCTGAAGGCAGTTGTTTAACCAACTGAGCCATCCAGGCGCCCTAGGAACTTGGTCTTTGTAGCTGAGTTTCGCCAGAACTACAGTAACTGAAAGCCGGAATGAAACAGAGTTAACTTGAGTCTAAGAAAACGACTTTGTGACATTAGTATAGACTAGAGGGAGAAGCAGGCCACCCTGGGATCACCACCTGAGCCGAAGACACACGCTTAACAGCTGAGCCACCCAGGTGCCCCCAGACAATCCATTACTATGCTTATCCGCATTTAATTTCAACTAGGTCATTAACCTCAACATTTTTGAGTTGCATTTTGAATAAGTTTTTATAAAAGAATTCCTTATCTACAGTGTGTCTTTTCAGTGACTCTATCATTTATGCTGTTTTGACACCAAAACTGTAAAATTTGCATGACTTAATTTATGCTTAAATTTTTCACTTTTGACTTTGACTTGGTATATATGTATACCTGTAGTGTTCTTGGAATCTTTTCTGTTTGTACAGAGAGCCTTGTGTTTTGTGTTTATGCGTAGACACAACTTTCAGTTTTGGTCTTTGAATAGAAAAATACATATCTGCATTCATTCTTAGATATTAGAAATTCTGAGCTCTTGCTTAAATTATCCATTTGTCAATGTAGTAGGCTACAATTATTTAGGACTGTAGAATTAATCTAAAAGAAATAAATTATGCAAAAATATCAAAATGAATAATCAGCTTAGAAAGCATATTATTAAACTTTGCCTTTATTTTGCCTACAGAGGACAGAGTTTAGAGTAAATTCAATTTTACATATTTAGTTAGGTTATCAAAAGATATCCTCAAAAGAATGGTAACATAGGGGCGCCTGGGTGGCTCAGTGGGTTAAAGCCTCTGCCTTCGGCTCAGGTCATGATCCCAGGGTCCTGGGATCGAGCCCTGCATCAGGGCTCTCTGCTCAGTGGGGAGCCTGCTTCCTCCTCTCTCTGCCTGCCTCTCTGCATACTCATGATCTCTGTCTGTCAAATAAATAAAAAATAAAATCTTTAAAAAAAAAGAATGGTAACATAATGAATTATGTAATTTTTTTCTTATCATTTTGTTTGAAGAAAAATTACTTAAATTTATTTAAATTTAACTTATAAATAATTTAAATATTGAAATAATGAGCTCATAAATTTAGAATTACAGGCCTGATTCTTCCCTATGCCTAATATATCTCAGTGGCGAATTAGTCACTCAGAGCTCGCTCTTATCACTGCTGTTCTTTTCTTTTTTCCTTTTTCCTTTTTCTTATTCTTTTTAAGATTTTATTTATTTATTTATTAAAAGATTTTATTTATTTATTTGAGAGAGAGAGATCACAAGTAGGCAGAGAGGCAGGCAGAGAGAGAGGGAAGCAGGCTCCCTGCTGAGCAGAGAGCCTGATATGGGGCTCGATCCCAGGACCCTGAGATCATGACCTGAGCTAAAGGCAGAGGCTTAACCCGCTGAGCCACCCAGGCGCCCCGAGATTTTATTTATTTATTTGAGAGAGAGACAGTGAGAGAGAGCATGGGAGGGGAGGTCATAGGAAGAAGCAGACTCCCTTGGAGCTGGGAGTCCGTGTGGGACATGATCCCAGGACTCTAGGATCATGACCTGAGCCGAAGGCAGTTGCTTAACTAACTGAGCCACTCAGTCGCCCTCTTTTCTTAGAAAAAAAAAAATTTCTTTATTAGAGAAAGAGAACACGAGTGGCAGGGGGAGGGACAGCGGGAGAGGGAGTAAGAGAGGCTGACTTCCTGCTGAGTAGATAGCCAGAAACAAGGCTCTATCCCAGGACCTGGAGATCTCAACCTGAGCCAAAGGCAGACACTCAGGTGCCCCTCACTGTTGTTCTTTGATGTAATACCAATCCTTATAAAACTTTACATTTCTAAAGTACTGATTTTTGGCTGAAATTATTTCTTGAAGATCATAAACAAAAGAGAAATATGCTATGCTTGTGTTTTCATGTGTCTTAGTAAAATTGTCAGTTGTTTTCAACTATCTTATATGGTATCCAAGGATTTCATGAAATACCTCTGTGAGTTTTGAAGAAAGAGTGGATGTATTTAATTTGTGACTGTCCTATCTCTACCCCAGGGGAGACTGGAATTTTACTGGCAGCTTCAAAATTTTTTCACTTTGAAAACCAATCTTCAAAGTCAGTGTTTTTCATATTGCCACTTGTTAATATCAGGAATTCATGTTGGTGGTGACAACAATTTTTTAAAACATTGAGATACAATAGAATGGAAAATGGCACAGTGTTTCACACATGGTGGGGATATGTACTGCTCCTTTTTTTAAGGATTGCAACCTAAACTATAATTTTACTCTGGGCCATGGGTGAAAGAGTTTGTAAACTGGTAATTATTAATAACATAAATAATGTACTATATTCAACATTTAGAGATTGATGTCAGTATGTATAGAGAAAATCCAGATTATTACTTACAGATAGATTTTGAATCTTGGTGCCATATGGGATAGATATATTGGGTCTTTATAGTTCCTGGTCTTTTGTAAACATTTTATGAGGTCAATATTTTATTAAAATTTGGTGTCAATTATAACAGGTATTTGATTGAGTTGGGTAATTCTTAGTAATACTGTTGATCCAGTTTGATGCTAATGTAGTCCTCAAGTATATAGAGGTATGAATCCCAAGTAGGGTTTTTACATATTTTTTAAGTAGGCTCCACATTCCAGTGTGGGACTTGATCTCATAACCTTGAGATCAAGAGTTGCATGCTCTACCAACTGAGCCAGCTAGACACCCCCTAACTTGAGTTTTGGCCCCTTCCTTTTCTACTCCGGAGTCATCAAAGATCTTGGACATGGAAACAGGAGATCTGGTTTTAGTTCTAGAGTTGCCGTTGACTGTGTGACGTTGAGTGACTCTTGAAGGGCCTTAATTTTGTCACTTATAAAGAGAGCTTTTGGATTATATGATACTAAATATTCTGTCACACAAATTCAAAGTAGGGGTAATTTAATTTAAAAATATGCATATGTTTCATGAAACTATAGGAGGAACCATTAAACTGAGTGTTTCGCAAAATCAAAGAAAGATAAAATATTGGCAAGACTAAAAGCGGTCTAGCACCCTGGTTCTCTTTACGTTGCTTCCAGTTCCCTAATGTCTTAATTACCTTTTAAAATATGACCAATTCCCAGAGTGCAACTGAGACCTCTAGAAAGTCCTTTTTTTGTTCTTTACTTTAGTCCAGGTGATTCTTTTATATATATGGGCATTCAGTAAATACTTGTTGAATGAGTCCACAGTGTGTTTGGTGTGTAACTGACTTTATGAAATAATGAGTTTGCAGTGAACAGTTATTTTGTTTTTGCACTGTAATTTCAGATTTACAGTACTAATCAGAACTTTCTCAATATAGATTTGGCTGTTCCCTGTTAACTTCTGTGGTTTTATTTTGACCTGTAACATCTGGAATTCAGTTTGTACAAGTTGAAAATGCTCTCAGTCAGCTTGGCTACTATTTTGGCCACTGGAAAGATTTAAAAATAGTTCTAAATAGTATCACTATTTTAAATAGTCTCCTGTATTAGATAGAGCAAGTCCCCTTTATAAAATCATATCTGTAGCCTCAAAACAACATCAGGAAGTTCACAAAAGCATTGATGGGCTTTCATAACCTTAACAAAATATGTGACTCATTCCTGCTAGAAAGGGAAGGAACATATTAAGAGATTTCAAAATGTTGAAATCACTCATGTATATTAAGTTCCTTTCATTTGTTAATCTGTGTTGGTAATAGTTGGTAATGCTTGGCTCTTGGTAAGAACATGGTTTTCAGAAGGCAGTTTACTTTGCCCATTTCTTTTTGGACTGTCTAATGAAGAGAGCTTAGTAATGTAGTCCTCTTCTGGTGATAAGATTTTCTCTGGTTCATTGGATATGCTGTAGTCATTTTAGGGAAGCATTTGCTTCCTTTGTTAATGAATGTATTAATATTAATGAGTTATTAATTAACATTAATGAATGTATTAACATGTCATCTAGATAATTGCCCACAGATGTGTCTTTGGGCCTTGGTTTTTCTATCTTTAAAATGGATGAGACTAAATGATTCCCAAGTCTCTTAGAATTATTAATATTCTCTTGATGTTTTAATTCTGTGACCATCTTATCAGTGTGTTTTAATATGAGGAACTTTGTTTTGCATTAGGCTGCTTTTATTCGTGATGAAATGATGCCAGGAGAATGGGATGTTTGTGTTACTTCTTATGAGATGGTAATTAAAGAAAAATCTGTATTCAAAAAGTTTCATTGGCGATACCTAGTCATTGACGAGGCTCATAGAATAAAGAATGAAAAATCTAAGGTAAGCCAGTTTTCAATATCATTGTTAAAGTTTTCTTTTAACTACCATATCTGTTTGTTTACTTCTGTGTATTCAGCATTAAAAAGGGTTGGAAGATTGTGATTTTATTCACAGAATATGAATGAAGTTAGTTTTAAAAATTTTTTAAAGTTTAAATTATTGAATATGAGGCAAATGAAAATTGAGCACAGTTTTTAATATAAAGAAAATTAAGTGTTCATTTGCTATATCTGTTGCAGCCTAACTCTGTTGTGCTACAGTATTTTAGTATTTTGGTAATATTTGGTGTACAAAAGTTATTTGCATTGATTTGGCTTTTATTGAGGAGCCTACCAGCTTATATGTATTCATAAGGATTAGAGAAAAGCATTCGTGGAGTTATCTGATTTCTGTGAATTAGAGTATGGTGTTAATTTTGAAAAATATCAATATTTCTTGCCATTCAACTCCATCAACAGTAGGAAAAGCATCAGTTATTACGATGAACCTCTCTTTGGATCACTGGGCTACTTTGGGAGAAACAGGGACAGAACTGGAGGAAAACCACCAGGTGGATGATACTAATTTCAAATTGAAACTAATACCCAATAAAAAAAGATGCATGTTAGTGAATAATTGTTTGAGTGTTATAAATGTGCATTTTTATTGATAAGGTTGTTGTTCTTTTATGCTTTTGTGCTTTGATTTTCATGGTCTTATATTTAGAAAGTTAAACTAAGATAGGAAAAATGGGTGCAGCTCTGGTGTTTAGCAACTGTCACCAGGCCAAGTTAGAACTTGGCTAGGTATGTAGATGAACATGATTGGCAGGGAGAAGGAGATATTATTGTGTAAAGTGACTAGTCTGGATTCCATGGAGTTTTGACTGTTTCTGTGGACCCAAAATGGAGAAATACATTTTTTGAAGTCAGGGAGAGATCTTAGGTATGACTATGATTTGCATTCTTGTAGGTGTAGAAATGCCTAGAATATTTTGTTTAGTTGTGATTGATTATGGCAATGTCACCTGAGCTAGGATATTTTTCTATAGAAAAATAATTTTCGAGTTTTGTTTTATTCAAAACATAGTTGGATACAGAACTGAATTTTGAGAATTCTAATAAATAAAGTAATGTTAACATAACTGTTATTTTTCTAGCTTTCAGAGATTGTTCGTGAGTTCAAGTCAACCAACCGCTTGCTCCTAACTGGAACGCCTTTGCAGAATAACCTGCATGAACTCTGGGCTTTACTCAACTTTTTATTGCCTGATGTCTTTAATTCTGCAGATGTAAGTTTAAGTCATATGTTTTAAATATAATTTTCTTATGTTCATAGACTTCTGTTTTCAAAGCATAGAATGTAGATTGAAATTTATAATTTTTTCATTTTTAATTCTTTATCTGTGTGTTTCAGTTTTCTCAGAAAAAAGCATTCTTAAGCACAAATATTTTAAATGGGGTTATTTAGAGGAATAATGTTTCTTTTCTTTGAGATTATTCTGCCTGTTAAACTTTGCCTATATCGCACTACTGTCACAACTTCTGAAATGAGATAGGCTGAGTTCATAATTGTAAATTCAAAATTTTCTTTTAATTAAATTGGAAAGGCTTTTTATATACTAGTTTGGCAGGTGGAGTCTTTAAAATGGTCTTTGATTTTTGTAGTCATTAACATTTGGTGAGTACTAAAGAGCTCATAATTAATGTGTGATTCAAAAAACAATATTTTGTAAATGTGTGATTTACATTGTTTTTATCATTAAAATAAGGTTAAGTTAGTGCAGCAAACTGAATTGAATGATGTAAGGACTTTGGAGCCTTATTTTCCTCATTACTGATATTAATTGGTAATGAAAAGTACCAAGTTCTGTTATCCATTGCTTTATATACCTTATCTTGCTTTGATTTATTTTTATTGTTTAAAATTTTTGTTGTCATTATGTGCCTTCAATTTTATATTCTTACTCCTACTCCAAACTCTTTTTAAAAAATTACTGTGGCATGTTAGTCACTATACAGTAACTTTTAACTAGATGTAATGGTACTATGGTATGCGGAAGCCTAATAAAAGTATTTTAAGGAAACAGTGCTGGTGGAGTTCAAATTTTAACTCCCTCAGTATTTTAGCTCTTTTTGAGAAATAAATAATATTGACCATCACAGTAAATGTATTTTTGAAAGTGTTTTTAAAATTAAATACTGTTGTGTCATTTTACAGGAATTTATACAGTATCGAGTTTATTTAAAAACAAAAACAAAAACAAAAAACCAACCAACCACCTGTGTGCTTACTGCAGTATTTTCACTCTTCCACAGGACTTTGACTCTTGGTTTGACACTAAAAATTGTCTTGGTGATCAAAAACTTGTGGAAAGACTTCACGCAGTAAGTAATAGGCAAGAGAATTTAGTAATTAAATATATATTCCAAGCTAGAAAACAAACTGCCATAGACTCTGAACTTGTAGGTTTACCTCCTGGCTCAGTCTCACTGTGTCTCCCTCACAGTCATTCTGACAGCCTCTTTGGGAAATAAACTGTGCTCTCTTTTTAGCCTGTCTAGGAAAGAGCCTTTTTGCTTTAGCTCTCCTGCATGGATAATGTGGTCCTCTCCAGTTGAGGCTGTTCATATTCCCATACCCCACAGGTCCTTAAGATGGCATCTGTATTTTCCTAGTTCCCCAGTGCCACTTGTAAGCCACTGGTTCTCCACCATCATGTATAGGACTTATCCTTTAAGGTGAAGTTATCTTGCAGGTCCCCCTTCCACCCTCTTCTCTGTCATCCACTCTTCTCCAGGTGACCCCTCACATTCATTAAATACCAGTTTTCAATTCTTTGATAACAACTTCTTGTCTCCTTTTTTTAGCTCTTTCACTCATGTTACTCCCTTCTGTACTTATTCTATTACCTTACAGAGACCTCCAGTCCTTGGATCCCTGCTTTTTCTCATCCATCACCTTATTTCAGACTTTACTTTTTAAATAATCTCTATACTAAACATAGGGCTTGAACTCACAACCCCAAGATCAAGAGTTGCAGACTCCACCAACTGAGCGAGTCAGGTGCTCCTGTTGTTACTTTGTTATTTTCTTCTCTATCAGACAAGGAGTCCATTTTCTATCCCTGGAACCATGCTTTTGCCAATACTCCCAAACTTTCTTGTCCATCTGCCATTTCTTCCTGGAAGCCCGAAACCAGAATACTGCAATGTCTTTGTCATCTGGGTTAGGATTCTGCTTCTACCACTTACTAGCAGAGTGACTTGTTCTGTACTGGGGCTGTTCAACACTGATAAAGAAAGATATACAATTGTACATGTTGGAACAACTCCAGTTTCATGTTCTATAACATAAGGTGGTGTTTGATGATGTCAGCAATCCTTGAACATGGCCTTCTACAGCATTCTTTCCCATTTCCAGTAACAGTTGCTTCAGACCTTTCCCAATCACTCCAAGACTTCTATCCCAGATACTCTCTGCTCCCCCTCCCTTTTCAGTAAGTTCCATCATTATTTTCTCAAAGAAAAAGGAAAAGTTACTAGGTAGGAACTCCTTCAAGGATATCCCCCTTCCAAGGATATATGCCTCTGTGTTACCTTCTTTCCGAAGGGAAGAGGTATTTTCTTTGGTCAGTAGCTAAGTCTTCCGACATGAACCCTGGATCTCATTTCTCCCTGTTTCCTTATGGGACCTTTCCCCATAATTTATCCATTTTACTGACTGATTTTTCTAGCTTTCACTCTATATTGACTCTTTGTACTAAAATGTAAACATGCTCAAGTATGTGCTGTGTTATAATCCAAACCCATACCCATACACACGCACACTCATGCATGTACAAAATAGTACTCTCTTCACACTGTGTGTCTCTAGCTGTGATTCTGGTGTCTTCCCTTGATAGCTAAGCTTCTTGAAGAAGTGGTTTATTTTCTCCATCTCCACTACCTAATCTCCTATTTACTCTTGCCTCATTGACCACTGGCTTTTATCCATCCTACACAACTGAAACTTATCTTGGAAGGTCTTTAATCATTTTCTAGTTGCTGAATTCAGGGTATACTTGTTGCTCAGTATTTTGGTTTCTCTGCACTGGTTAGCACTTCTAACCACTCCTGCATGAAACCCTTTCCTACCTGGTTTCTGGTAGGAATTAGATTCTCTTCTTGGATTTTCTCTTACCTTTTTGGCCACTCATATTATTCCTCTTTATGGGCTTTTCTTTCTTAGTCTGCCCCTGAAAGGTTAGTGTTTTGTAGAGCTTTGTCTTTGACTTTCTTTTTCATATGTGCTCTCCCTGGGGATCCACTCCTATGGTTACAGGTACCACCTATCTACTTATAACTCCCAAATTTATCTTTCCATTATTTCTTGCCTAGTTCCTGTATATCCTACTGCCTTCTAAGTCTTTCTCTCTAAATGTCTCACAGGCAGTTTAACTCATAAAAGGAATCTCTCTTGGACAATTTTAGGAGGCTCAAACCAGAGATCAGAAGTTGTCTTTCACTCTTTCCTTTTCCTTACCTCCCATAGATCTCTAATAGTAGTGGCTACTGTTTACTAACGTCTACTGTGGTTAAGCTCTACACAAATACTACTATAAATTTTCATGGCAGCTTTGGAAATAGGTATCATTATCCTCATTTTAAAATGCTTGTAATAGACATATACCATAATTTTTTCTAATGAATGGATTAGGAAACAGACTCAGAAAAGTTAAGGAACTTGTCCATGCTTACAACAGCTAACCAGGGACTGAGCTGTTTGTAGAATCGCTTTGATCTGATTTGAATTTGACTTCTACCACTTACTAGCAAAAGGACTTCAGTTAAATTAATAAAATTGAAGGGTGCCTGGGTGGCTCAGTCATTTGGGCATTTGGCTCTTGGTTTCAGCTCAGGTCATGATCTCAGGGTTGTGAGACTGAGCCCCACTTTGGGCTGAATGCAGAGTCTGCTTGAGATTTTCTACCTCTTCCTCTGCCGCTTCCCTTGCTTGTGCTCTCTCTTTCTCCCTCTAAAATAAATAAATAAATAAAATCTTTAAAAAAGAAATAAAATTAAAATAATCACATTTCCCTTAAAGATTTATTGTAAGGATTTAGTACTCTGGATTGTAAAGTTCATAGTGCACCGTCTGCTACACTGCACATACTCTACAGGTGATGGTAGCTCTATTATTTTCCTGTGATAGAATTTGTCTCGCAGGTATATACTGATTATTTCATCTTTTTTCTCTAGTCATCCATATCTTCCTTAATACTGAACCATTATCTCAAATCATATGTTTAACTATTTTGAAATGGCCTGCATTTTTATCTCACTTGTAGAGACTCTCTGATCCGTACTCTGACTTAGATTTCCTCTAAGATTCAAAAATATTATTGTTTCACTTAGTGTAATACCTTCTGGGTCCATTCATGTCGTTACAAATGGCAAGATCTCATCCTTTTTATGGCTGAGTAACATTCCATTGTGTGTGTGTGTGTGTGTGTTTGTGTGTGTAATGTGTGTATATATAATATATATTCATACACACACATACACATGTATACATACATATACATGTGTGTATGTATGAATATATGTATACACACATGTATATATAGAGACCATATCTTCTTTATCTATTTATCTGTCAATGGATACTTAGGTGTTGCTTCTGTATCTTGGTTATTATAAATAATGCTACAATAAACATAGGGGTGCATATATGTTTTCAAATTATAGTGGTTTCTTTTTCTATGGGTAAATACCCAGGAGTGGAATTATTGGATCACATGGTATTTCTATTTTTATTTTTTTGAGGAACCTCCACACTGTTTTCCACAGTATCTGCACCAATTTATATTTCCAGCAGTGTATGAGGGTTTCTTTTCTCCACATCCTTGCCAGCTCTTGATATTTCTTGTCTTTTTGATACTAGCCATTCTGATAGATGTAAGGTGATATCTCATTGCAATTTTTTTTTAAAGATTTATTTATTTATTTGACACACAGAGATCACAAGTAGGCAGAGAGGCAGGCAGAGAGTGGGGAGGAAGCAGGCTTCCTGCTGAGCACAGAGCCCGATTCGGGACTCGATCCCAGGACCCTGAGATCATGACCTGAGCCGAAGGCAGCGGCTTAACCCACTGAGCCACCCAGGTGCCCTCTCATTGCAATTTTGATTTGTCTTTCCCTGATGATGAGTGATGTTGAGCATCTTTTCTTCATGTGTCTGTTGGTCATCTGGATGTCTTTTCTGGAAAAATTTCTGTTACCATCAAAATTATTTCTTTTTTTTTTTATTTTATTTTTTATTATTTTTTTTATTTATTTCCAGCATAACAGTATTCATTATTTTTGCACCACACCCCGTGCTCCATGCAATCCGTGCCCTCTATAATACCCACCACCTGGTACCCCAACCTCCCACCCCCCGTCCCTTCAAAACCCTCAGATTGTTTTTCAGAGTCCATAGTCTCTCATGGTTCACCTCCCCTTCCAATTTCCCCCAACTCCCTTCTCCACTCTAAGTCCCCATGTCCTCCATGCTATTTGTTATGCTCCACAAATAAGTGAAACCATATGCTAATTGACTGTCTCTGCTTGACTTATTTCACTCAGCATAATCTCTTCCAGTCCCGTCCATGTTGCTACAAAAGTTGGGTATTCATCCTTTCTGATGGAGATTGGGAGGGAGACAAACCATAAGTGACTTTTAATCTCACAAAACAAACTGAGGGTTGCTGGGGGGAGGGGGTTTGGGAGAAGGGGGTGGGATTATGGACATTGGGGAGGGTATGTGCTTTGGTGAGTGCTGTGAAGTGTGTAAACCTGGTGATTCACAGACCTGTACCCCTGGGGATAGAGTATTATGCCTCCATCAAAATTATTTCTATACAGAGGGGCACCTGGGTGGCTCAGTGGGTTAAAGCCTCTGCCTTCAGCTCAGGTCATGATCCCAGGGTCCTGGGATCGAGCCCCATGTCGGGCTCTCTGCTCTGCAGGGAGCCTGCTTCCTCCTCTCTCTCTCTCTGCCTGCCTCTCTGCCTACTTTTGATCTCTGTCAAATAAATAAATAAAATCTTAAAAAAATTATTTCTATACAGAATAAAGAAGCAAATGTTGTATGACAGTAACCTTTTTTTTTTTTGAAAGATGTTTTCATGCTTATTCAATAGTCAATTATCTTGTTGTCTTACATTTTAATGTATTTTGTGCCATCAGATTATGAATATCTAATTTAGGGCCCCTGTTCTGATTTTTTAATGGGCCATTTGTTCTTTTTTATTGAGAAAATTGGCAACTGGTATTGGTAGTGTTTTTCAGGTTATGCATTGGGAAGTAAATTTTGCATTAGGGTGCTGTGGTTTAAATATTAAATATCTTACAAACTTTTATAAAAACTATCACTTTTTTAGGTTTTAAAACCATTTTTGTTACGTCGTATAAAAACTGATGTAGAGAAGAGCCTGCCTCCTAAAAAGGAAATAAAGATTTACTTGGGACTGAGTAAAATGCAACGAGAATGGTAAGCTATTTTATTTCCAATGAATTCATTTATGTGTAAAGATTTATTAAAATCCAGCTTTGTAGCTTTCTCCAAAGCTAAATTTAAAAGAAATTTTAGTTGTGCCTTTAGATCAAAATTTACATTTTCTATTTAAATAACAAGTTAAGTAGTTCAAGTATTTTGATAAAAAATTGGTATTCACCAAAAACATTCATTTTATTTAGCCTTTGGGAAGGAGCATGGGCTTTGAGTCTATAGAACTGTAATTTGTTTTTTTAAAATAATTTTTAATTTAAATTTAATTAATTACATGTTATTGGTTAGAGGTAGAGGTCAGTGATTAATCAGTCTTATATAATACCCAGTGCTCATTATATCACATGCCCTCGTTAATTATAAGACCTGTATTTGAATCACATACTTTGCTCCTTTGTAGCTATTTAGCTTGGGTAAATTATATAACTTCAGTTTCCCTTCTATAAAATGGGGATAATAGTACTTAGTTTGTGGAGTCAATGTTAGGGTTAAAGAGGCTAATGTCACTTGCGCATTTTTTTGGTATGCTTGCTTTTTCCATCAGTGTAAGTAGTAATAACCATAATAATAAACATCAGTAAGATGGATGAGAGTAGTGATTGTGGATATTATAAAAATAGATGCTGAATTGGTTTGATAAATACAGGCAAAGCAGGAAAATAACAAGAGAAGATACAAGGAATCCTAAATTAGACATGCTTATGTAATAATGCTGCTAAAAGAAGCAAAATGTTGTGGGGCACCTGGGTGACTCAGTTGGTTAGGCATCTGACTCTTGATCTCAGCTCAGGTCTTGATTTCAGAGTCATGAGTTCAAGTACTGTGTTGGGCATGGAGCCTACTTAAAAAAAAAAAAGAAGAAAAATGTTGCTGATATAAACAAAATTAGATCACTTATAATATGTAATGACTTCTCTACTATTGAAACCAGTATAGGGTGGTGGTGAAGAGTATATTTCTCTAAATTCAGACATAAGATCAAACTCTGACTTTTTCCCTTTCTGTGGCCCTGAGTAGGTTTTTTTTTCCTTCTCTTACTACTGCCTGAATTTCCATTCATAAAGTAGGAGTGATTCTAGTACATACCTGGGAGTTGTTGTGAAGATTTAACAAGATGATTTATATAAAGCCCTTCACATGGTACCTGGCACTTTCATTCAATACAAGTTGGCAGTTATTATAATTAAATATTAATCACTGTTCAGGTGGATACATAGGTCTATTTTTACCTGGGTAAAGGTCAACAAAAGAGAATGAAAAATGTTTATGGATCAGAAAAAAATGCCTTATTAAAAATTAGGTATAAGAAATTGTGATTGTTTTTAGTTCAAACAAGTAAAAGTTGGATGCCAACTTTCAGCAAATATTTATTTATTGAATAATTAATTATCAGATACGGTTATCTGAATAGTTAATCAGTTGATAGCAATTTGTAGCAATGACTAAAGCAAGAAGAAACAGGTTTGTAGGCAACATACAAGTTAAAATGTTCAAGAGTTTCTTAGTTTTGCTGATCAGATTTAGTCTCAAAGTTGAATTTGTTGTTTATCCTAGATAGGACTCTATGCTGATCACCAAAAGCATGTTGTTTGATGTCACTGAACTTTTTTTTAGATTGCTGTAACTTTTAGTATTACAAACAGTGCTGTGATGAACATTATTCCACTTATATTGCTATCTACAAAGGACAAAGTTGCAGATGTAGAATATTCACATTTTAAAACTTTTTATCTATCTTGTCAAATTGCCCTTCAGAAAGAGTGTACTAACATATCCATGTCAGTTTATAAGATCTTCCTATTTCACCACATGTTCACCAAAACTATTTTTTACTTTTTCTTTTCAAATTTTTATTTAAATTCTTATTGGCTAATATATAGTATAATATTGGTTTCAGCAGTAGAATTTAGTGATTCATCAACTACATATAATAAATGATTAATTATAGTTAAAAATTTTAGGTATACAAAAATCCTGATGAAAGATATTGATGTGTTAAACTCTGCTGGCAAGATGGACAAGATGCGACTCTTAAACATTCTGATGCAGCTCCGGAAGTGTTGTAACCATCCTTATTTGTTCGATGGTGCTGAACCTGGTCCACCTTATACCACTGATGAGCACATTGTCAGCAACAGTGGTAAAATGGTAGTTCTTGATAAACTGTTGGCCAAACTCAAAGAACAGGGTGAGTTACAAATCTATACATTAACATGAAATGACTTTTTATATTAGTGCCTTGTGTATGAATAACATTTTCCATATCATCATTCATTGATTCATTCACTCCTTCAGCAAATCTTGAGTACTTACTATCTGCTAGGAATCATCTTGGCCTTGGACAAACTCACAGTGTAGTGAGGAGGAACAGTTGTAGTTCATTGTGATAAGTGCCATATGTTGAGAAACTGAGAGTTGGGGAAATCTTCAGAAAAGCGACATTTGTAGTGAGCCTGGGAGAATGTCTAGGAGTAAATCACAAGGAAGAATGAGAGGGAAGCAAAGCTGGATGGGGCCAGATTATGAAAGGCCTTTTCAACATGCTTTAAAGTGTGGACTGTTTAAAAGGTGGGGAGGAAGGTTTGTTATAGAAGATTTTGCTGTGTCATCTGACACAATCAGACTTGTATGTTTGGAGGAGAACCTTTGAAGCAGTACAGGACTTATACTGAGGATGAGAGTTGAGAAACAGGAGACTAGTTGGGAGACTATTGCAGTAGTCTAGTAAAAGGTTGTGTGTCCCGATCACATCCTCAGGACAGAGAAAAGGCAGACTTTAAATCATCTCAGTACGTGTGGAAGGTTTTGAAATCCTTAAACATGCATAACTCAGCAATGTCTAATTCTGTATAGCTTTCCTCGAAGGTGTATGTGTATGTGTTTCATGAAGTGTTCATGTACTATATATTTATATTACATGTGACGTTTGCTTATGTGTTTGTAATTTTCAAATTAGTTTTTATACAAGTTGAATAACTTGCTTTTTTGGGGGAAATGTTTTAGGTTCAAGGGTTCTCATTTTTAGCCAGATGACTCGCTTGCTGGACATTTTGGAGGATTATTGTATGTGGCGTGGTTATGAGTATTGTCGACTGGATGGACAAACCCCACATGAAGAAAGAGAGGTGAGGAAAAGAAAATAAAACTTCAAAAATCAGAGTTAAGTTAAGCCATGTTTCTCATCATTACATAGTTTTGAACTTTGGCCTTTTAATAAAATAGCCAGGTGTGTTGAATTTCTCCCTAACACCTCTCTGTCTCTCTCAGATCTTCAGTTTGGCTTGCATTATACTGACTCTTTACAAAGCATCCTTTTCAAGGTCTTCAAAGACATCCTTACTTATCTAAATGATACTATACCGTTACACCCTTAACTCTTCTAACTACTGCTATCTCTGACCTTCTGGTTACTGTTTCTCATTCTACTATGTAATCTCTGATTCTGCCATTTTCTTTTCTTGATTTGCTTCCTACAGTAGACCCTCGCCATTTGTGGAGTTTAACAGTTGAGATTTTTCCAGTTTATGAACAACCGTAAAGACTCATGAAACAATAATTTGTAAAGGAAATAATCTCAGTGTTAGATTTTTGTAAAACCGAAATTGGACAACATAGGTATAGGTGCTTATCATGCATTTGTATCTTGGAATACCAAAAGGCTGGTGTATAGGACTGAGTTACTTAGCCAGTGAGGAATCCTAGATAGCACCCAGTGTCTTTCTCAAATTTGGGAGTTCTTACAGATCTTTAGATTATCCCTCACGAATGTCACGGGTCTAATGTTAAATACTTTTTTGGGGGGAGGGCTTTGCTAATTTAGCTTCACTTTTCTGTGGTCCTTCAAGGCTCTGTCTTTGGTCTCTCTTTTAAGTCTATCCTCATGCTCTGGGCAAATATTGTGATTTCATGGTATAGTGGAAAATGCATTGAACTTGGTTTCAGAAGACCTAAATTTCAGTACCAGCTCTACCACTTTGTAGTGTATGCAAGCTATTTAATTCTCTGAGCCTTAGTATCTTTATTATCAGGGTAATATTAATACCTAGGCTTCTTTTTTGACAATATTTTGAGGATTGTTGGGTATAATAGATATGAATGCAGTTTTTATTTTTTTTATTTTTAAAAAATTTTTAAAAGATTTTATTTATTTGACAGAGATCACAAGTAGACAGAGAGGCAGGCAGAGAGAAGAAGGGAAGCAGGCTCCGTGCTGAGCAGAGAGCCCGATGTGGGGCTCGATCCCAGAACCCTGGGGTCATGACCTGAGCTGAAGGCAGAGGCTTAACCCACTGAGCCACCCAGGTGCCCCTGAATGCAGTTTTTTTTTTTTTTAAAGATTTTATTTATTTATTTGAGAGAGAGACAGTGAGAGAGAACATGAGCGAGGAGAAGGTCAGAGGGAGAAGCAGACTCCCCATGGAGCTGGGAGCCCGATGTGGGACTCGATCCCGGGACTCCAGGATCATGACCTGAGCCGAAGGCAGTCGTCCAACAAACTGAGCCACCCAGGCGCCCCGCTGAATGCAGTTTTTAAACTGTAGTTTAGAATATACTGCATGTCATGAAATTGCACACAGGCCTTTTACCTCTCAGCTTTAGGGCCCCATTTCAGGCTGCAGACTTAGTCCATGTCCCTGTCCTTCTCTAACTTCAGTGAGCACTCTGTCCCTTGTGTGCTTCCTTATTGAAGCTTAGTTATAGTATAGGATAAGGTCCATAGCAGGCATACAGGCACTTTTCATACTAAGGGTTTACCTGCTACCCATTTTGGGGAATTTTTTTTTAAGATTTTATTTATTTATTTGACAGAGAGAGACACACACACATACAGCAAGAGAGGGAACACAAGTAGGTGGAGTGGGAGAGGGAGAAGCAGTCTTCCTGCTGAGCATGAAGCCTGATGCGGGGCTTGATCCCAGGATCCTGGGATCATGACCTGAGCCCAAGGCAGATGCTTAACAACTGAGCCACCCAGGTGCCCTAGGGAAATATTTTTGATAACGTTTACAAATAGGGGGTGTTTCAAAGTTTACACTGGTTCCTGCTCTATAGTAGTTCACTTTTTCTAAAATCGTAACTTGAAGCTTGATTGGCTTTTGCTAATTCTTCAGAATGGGTTTCTCCAAATCCACATTAAGCACAAGCCATATAGTGGTATTCAAAATGACCCTTTTTCCTGGAATGAAGATGTTACTAAGGCAGAAAAGTAGGTGCTTTCTGACCTCAAATAGCCAATTTACATTTCTGACTGATCTCCCTGCTTATGAGCAATGTGGACTTCACCAAATTATACCCAAATTTTTCTGGTTTCTTAAAATTTCAAATAATTTCTCCCTTCAGAGGTATTGAATTACATATGTTAACTTTAGGTACAGCAAAGTCAGAGCTGTTATTTTATTTTCTTTCTTTTGTTCATTCTTCCTTTTTTTTTTTTGAAATGCCCCAGTTTTCCATTATACTTTTGTCCACATAGTCATTTTGTCTATTTTCCTATTAAGAAGGGGAAGCCACATTTGATTCCTTACTCTAATTATTTGCCAGCAATTCCTTTTCAGTAGTTCTCAGATTTGCCCTTTCTTCATTGCTACAGCTAAATTCAGCTGGCTGAGTCTCTCGTCATCCTCTGACTCAGTTCCTATAACCTTTACTTAATTGGCTTCCTCACTTTTATAGAGAAAGGATCTAACATTTGTCAAGCAATGACTCTAAGCTAGGCAATGTATAGTTCCAATTGAATTCTCCTAGCAGCTCAGTAAAGTATAATTTACTAGTATTTTTTTCTACTTGAAACTGTCTCAGAGAGGTTAAAAGCTTGCTTAGAAACACATATATAATAAATGGTAATGATTAACACCAGGTTTTTGCTATTTCCTCTACACCAAATTGCCTCTCACTACACCATGCTGCTTTCTGTACTGTGCCCTCTACATGCTATATGGACTGTGGCAGTGTCACCTTCTCTGCTGCAACTTTCGACCATGCCATTCCATTCATTAAAAATTTGACTTCCTGTATTTTCTGATCATAAAAGTAATATATGATTACTGAAGGAAATTTGCAAAATAAAAGTATTTCTGGCCAATCTATTTTTGTACATATAATTTATATAAGTAAGCTGATATTATATTATATATACTATATATAAAGTTTGGTAACATTTTTACTCAGCATTATGTTGTTCTTTCCTATACCAATAATAAAATTTATTGTAAAAATAATTTAAATATATTATATCCAGTGGACATACTATAAATAATTTATCTCCCAATTGTTGATCATTTAGGTTGTTTCCAATTTTTCACTATTATAAATAATGGTAAAGTGAAAGTCCTTATACATAAATCTTTGTGCACATTTCTGATTATTTCCTTAGGATAAATTCCTAGAAGTGGAATTACTGGGTCAAAGGGTATGAACATTTTTAAGACTCTTGATGCATATTGCCAAATTGCTTTCCAGAAAGGTTGTACCAATTTCCATTCCCTGCAGCAATGTATGAGAGTGCCCGTCTCACCGCCCCCTCGTCAACATTGAGTATTATAATTTTTTAATCTTCAAAAAATGGTATTATGTTTTAATTTACATTTATTTGATTACTAGTGAGATTGAACATTATTTTTGTAATTATTAGCCATTCGTATTTGTTCTTCTGTGAATTGTCTGTTCTTTTTTTCCTATTTTTTTGTTCATTCTTTTATTGGGGTCTTAGTGTTTCTTTCTAATTAATTTGTATGAGCTCTTTATATAGTAAGGATATTAACATCCCATTAATTTTATGACTCTTTACTAAATTTCCCTGGATTACCTTATTGAATTTCTTCATTACTTTCCTGTTTGCCTCTTGTCACCATATGGAAATAAATCCGCTTAACCTCCCCTTTATCCAGTTCTCTCATTCACATTTCTGAACATTTTTCTTTCTCGGTTGGTCTTCCAAACTATACCTTCTTTGTTAATACTATGTAAACTAATGGGAATGAAGTTGAGTTAGCTGACATTTTATCTTCTAGATTTTTTCCAGCTCTCCCTCAAAATATTTTCACTGTTGCTGCTTTAAATAATTTAAATGATTTATTGCTTGCCTAGTTAAATTTGTCTATGCGATTGTTCTGAGTTTGTCTCTATTGATGTAAGCTTCTAAATATTAGGAACTTTATGTAATATAATTTCTACAGCAAGTCACACAGTATAGTATATAGATATATGCTTAAGTTTTTGAGATGGAAGAATATCATAAAGTGGGCTTTTGAACATGTATGTTAAAAACATTTTTTTTCTTAAGGACTCTGTTAATATAATTTTATTTTTCTTTTTCTTCCATTTCCTGTATCAATTTAAAAAAGGAAGCAATAGAGGCCTTTAATGTTCCTAATAGTAGCAAATTCATCTTTATGCTGAGTACCAGAGCTGGAGGTCTTGGAATTAACTTGGCAAGTGCTGATGTGGTTATATTATATGATTCAGACTGGAATCCACAGGTTGATCTACAGGCTATGGTTAGTAATCTTTAATGATGTCAGAAATTTATTTTAGCTGGGAATACTACTGTTATTTATGAGGCTCAGATGTAACTTATGATAAAAGGGCAACAAAAATATTTGGGAGATTTTCTAGATGTTAAAATAGATCGTCTTGGAAAACAAAGATACTATGCTATTAAAAAACAAAAAAGGAAACTAAAGCAAATGCACACACCCCAAATCCAGATACAGCATTTGTGTGTCTATTTTGGCATTTATCATGAAACAGAAATGTGTTTTCCTATTCCTGAATATTGAAGAGGACATACACATATGCCTTAATGAAAAGGGTTAAAAAGTGACCTGTTGATATTAATTCTTCTGGATAACTAGATATATTAAAATCCTCAGCACTAAAATTGGGAGAGGTATTTCAACTTTTGTAATAAAACATTTTGGATGAGGAAATAAAAAGATAACAAAGGAATATATTCCAGGAAAACATTTGATACCTAAGGACACCATTGGAAAATATCCTATCCTTTTTTTAAAGACAGTTGAAGAAGCTATTTCTTTTACCTGTCATCATGCTGTCATTTATTGAAGTAGAGCTACAACTTCTGCCAGTGTGACTCATATTTTGAGATGAAGAAAAGTAATTTCAGAAGTACAAAGATGCAAAATAGCTATGCACTCAAAATCTCAATAATTAATGGGTAAATTACTATTTTTGGAAGCAATTAAAGTCATATGTTAGTGAGGCATAGCTTTAGAAGTCCTTCCTTTTAAAAAATTATATATATATATTTATATTTATATTTTTTGGTGCTGAAACCTGGGAGGAAACTACCCACCTTCCCCTTTTTTTGGTAACAGAATTAAAAACATTGACCATCAGGACATTTTAATTTTTTTTAAAGATTTTATTTATTTATTTGTCAGAGACAGAGGGGGAGAGAGCGAGCAAGCACAGGCAGACAGAGAAGCAGGCAGAGGCAGAGGGAGAAGCAGGCTCCCTGCCGAGCAAGGAGCCCGATATGGGACTTGATCCCAGGACCCTGGGATCATGACCTGAGCCAAAGGCAGCTGCTTAACCAACTGAGCCACCCAGGCGTCCCTAATTTTTTAATTTTTTTTTAAAGATTTATTTGTATTTGTAGAGAGAGAGTGCCCACATGTGTGCACATGCATGAGTGGAGTGAGGGGCAGAGGGAGAGAATCTTCAAACAGACTCCCTACTGAGCACGGAGCCTGATGTGGGGCTCAGTTTTTTTTTTTTTTTAAAGATTTTATTTATTTATTTGACAGAGAGAGATCACAAGTAGGCAGAGAGGCAGGCAGAGAGAGAGAGAGAGAGGAGGAAGCAGGCTCCCTGCTGAGCAGAGAGCCCGATGCGGGACTCGATCCCAGGACCCTGAGATCATGACCTGAGCCGAAGGCAGCGGCTTAACCCACTGAGCCACCCAGGTGCCCGGGGCTCAGTTTTATGACCCATGAGATCATGACCTGAGTGGACAACAAGAGTTGGACGCTTAGCTGACTGAATTACCCAGGCATCCCAGGACATTTTTAAATCAAAATGATTTTTTATCATTATTTCAGCATGGTACTAAGCTACCTGTTTAATATGACTCAATAGAAGTAAGTTCCGGTAAGATACAGGGTTACTAAACTGGAAAACTTGTTGATAGCACTTCATTTCATTGAAATTGTATTGAAATTGAAATTGAATTAGTATATCTTTCATGATTTACTGATTTGAGTTTGAAAATTTAAATTTGTGTAGAGGTGTTACATTCTCATTTAGTGTGCCTTGTTGAAATTGTTACTGAGCTCTAGTGTTTTTATATTTAGTTCAAAGGCTGTTTTGAATCTTTCTTCCTTGCTTTGTTTTTCTCACCTGTCCTCCTCCCTTCTCCTATTTGCTCTAGCAGCTTCTGTGTTTTAAAAACACTCCCCCTAGCATTTTTTGTATTATCAGAACTTGCCATCTGTCACCTTTACCAACTCTAAACCATAGGACTAATTCTAGACCACTATATAATAAGGATATTAATATACCATTAATTTTTATTACTTTTTATTATGTATCCCTGAATTGCCTCCATAAGCAGAAAGAACTGCTTGATTATGCAGACTTTTGCCACCATAGCAACACTTGCTAACTACTTTGCCCCTCACAAAGCTACTTGATAGTGTGGAAGATGTTTGCATTCAGTGGCTTAAAGTTGCTTAGTTAACTCCCTCTAGTCCTCGTCTTAAAGGGGCTTTGGCTGTTGCCTTTCTGGAAGTTTTCTATTTCTAGTATAGTATAATACTGGAAGATTTTTTTTTTTGGTCACAGAGACCTCTAGATAGAACTTTTTCTTTGAAAAAAAAAAGATTCTACTTATTTGACAGAGAGGAGAGAGAGCACAAGCAGGGGGAGTGGCAGGCCGAGGGAGAGGGAAAAGCAGACTCCCTGCTGAGCAGAGAGCCAGAAGGGGACTTGATCCCAGGACCCTGAGATCATGACCTGAGCCAAAGGCAAACACTTAACTGACTGAGCCACCCAGGCACCCCATAGATATTCTTAATATTCATTATCCTTCTTTAACAAGTGGCATGTCTAGAGAGCTCAGAAACTAATTTTATATTCAGAATTTTATAGCATATTGTGGCTGTACTATATATTTTATCCAAAATACCAGATATCTTATATTAGGATTCTATCTTCTAGGATCGAGCACATCGTATTGGTCAGAAGAAGCCAGTACGTGTGTTCCGTCTCATCACTGATAATACTGTTGAAGAAAGGATTGTAGAAAGAGCAGAGATAAAACTGAGACTTGACTCAATTGTTATACAACAAGGTAATTATACATGTAAACTTAATTAGGTGTTTTTATCCCCAAAACACATGGAATTTTCTTTAAGGGAGATTATTCTTATTTTTTTAAAGATTTACTTATTTATTTTAGAGAGAGAGCAAAGCATGCGTGTTGTGGGGGAAGGGGTAGAGGGAGAGGGAGGCAAGCAGATTCCCTTCTGAGTCAGGAGCACAATGTGTGGCTGCGTTCCAGGACCCTGGAGATCATGACCTGATCTGAAATCGAGTTGGATGCCTAACCAACTGAGCCACCCATGCGCCCCAAGGAGATTACTTCTAAAGTTGACTAAAATTTGCAAACTTACAGGAAAAAAGTCAGTTTTTAAAAAAGTGCTAATTTAGATCTGTTTAATTTAAAGCCTTGCATTCAGTATATGGAATAGATAGCTGAACATCACTAGCTTATAGTTGAATGCTAGTGGCATGTCTCCTGAAGTACCTGATATTATTTAGCAGGTAAAATGTCTTGTTAAAAAATTTTTTAGGGGCTCCTGAGTGGCTCAGTGGGTTAAGCCTCTGCCTGTGCCTCAGGTCATGATCTCAGGGTCCTGGAATCGAGCCCTGCTTTGGGCTCTCTGCTCAGCAGGGAGCCTGCTTTCCCCTCTCTCTCTGCCTGCCCCTCTGCCTACTTGTGATCTCTCTCTCTCTCTCTGTGTCAAATAAGTAAAATCTTAAAAAAAGTTATTTTATAGATTTAAGACTATTTATGAGAGAGAGAGGCACTTGCACACACACACACACACATATACATATGCATGAGCTAGTGGAGGTTGGGGAAGGGCAGAGGGAGAGGGAGAAGTGGAGCCTGATGGACATGAGACTCCATCCCAGGACTCTGGGATCATGACCTGAGCTGAAGGCAGACACTTAACTGACTGAGCTACCCAGGCACCCCTAAAAATTTTTAAAACACTTTCTAGAGAGTGCCTGTTAATAGAAAAAAAAATTGATCTGAAAAATGAATTTTGAAAATGAAAAAAATGTTCTGTTCTTCTGAGTTTTATCTGAATTTTATGGAAGGAAACTCATATTGAAATAGAAGGTATGGTAGAAGAAAAACTTGTAGGTATATTCATTAATAAAACTTCATTTTTTAAAAAAGATTTTTATTTATTTATTTGACAGAGTTCACAAGTAGGCAGAGAGGCAGGCAGAGAGAGAGAGGAGGAAGCAGGCTCCCTGCTAAGCAGAGAGCCTGATTCGGGGCTCGATCCAAGGACCCTGGGATTATGACCTGAGCCCAAGGCAGAGGCTTTAACCCACTGAGCCTCCCAGGTGCCCCAATTAATAAAACTTTAAAGCTCACTAATTTTCTCTGCTTATAGAGCTTTACTTATGGTTAAATGTGATAGAGTCTGATTAGAACTATTATGCTATTCTTTCTCTAAAATATAATTGAATGTACACAACTTTTATTTTTATTATTAGGAAGACTCATTGACCAACAGTCTAACAAGCTGGCAAAAGAGGAAATGTTGCAGATGATACGTCATGGAGCCACCCATGTTTTTGCTTCTAAAGAAAGTGAGCTGACAGATGAAGACATTACAACTCTTCTGGAAAGAGGGGAAAAGAAGGTCAGTTTTAAAATGGCATTTGTTTTCATGATAAATTGCTTTAAAATCAAAGTACTTCAGCATGCTTAATTGGATTTGTGTTGTTTCAAATGCATGTTTCAAGTGACTCCTATTCTCTCTAAGGATTTGTAGATTTTTATCCAAAGGTAGTTTAGGGTTTTTTAGTTTGATTTTTGGTAAGAAAGACTAAGAACTAGAGTTTAAAATTGAATGACCTTATATCTCATGTTTATTCAAAATAACGTTTGTATTTACTTGAAAGCCAAATAAATTTCATATTCAATCACATATATCAGGACTACATTTTCACAACACACTGGATTACATTGCATTAGCTGAAAATCTTTTGTCAGCATTTCATGAAATACTAAAGCATTATTTGTTAAAGTGTAATAAACTATTTCAGAATATTGTAATTTTGTGTTGAATTTACTTTTTTTCAAATTATTTTGCATAATTTCAAACATAGTAAAAGAAGACAGAAAATATTATATGGCTACATCTTCAGGGATAAAAGATTTTAAAGAAAGCCTAATTGAGAATACTTGAATAACCACTTAAATATTTAAAGTACTTGGAGCAAGTTAAATTTATATTCATTTAATGTTAGCCTTGCATTCTTACCTTGTAAATTAACAGAATGGGTATTTCATGTCAAACCTGACTTAAAAAGATAGAGAGCCCACAGATTTTTATAAGTAATTCAGTGATAATTTTCTAATTTCAATGCATTGAACTGTAGACTGCAGAGATGAATGAACGCTTGCAGAAAATGGGAGAGTCTTCTCTGAGAAATTTTAGAATGGACACTGAACAAAGTTTGTACAAGTTTGAAGGAGAAGATTATAGAGAAAAACAGAAGGTAACTTTTTACCCTCAGCCATTAGACTCTCAAATTAGCAATTCTTCCCATAACTATTATTAAAAAACACTGACGGGGGCGCTTGGCTGTCTCAGTCAGTAGAGCGTGTGACTATTGATCTTGGAGTTGTGAGTTCAAACCCAATGTTGGAGGTTGGGTTTACTTAAATAAATAAATAAAATTAAAAAAATAATTAAAAAAACCCCACTGGCACTTACCTACTACAGTGTTCTGCTATGGAGTGAAATTTGATGTAGGTCAGATTTCATGCAGTTGCTATCTTTAATAAATTTTGATGGATGATGATGATGATGATGATGATGATGATGATGGTGATTACCATCATCCTTCTCATCATTTGTGCTGCCTTTGCTGCTGCTACTATTGTTTTTGAGAAACAGGATAAGATTATGGTGGAATTCCTGGATTTTGAAGCTGAAATCCTAACTGTATCACTAGTTAGGTGACTTTGGGTACTCATTTTTTTCCACTATCAAATGGAGGGTATAGTAATATACTGCATGGACAGCAAAGATCCTTTGAAAAAAATGGGAGTTTTATTTATTTTGTTTGAAATTATAAGAGCTATAATTAAAAATTTTAATTTTTAAAAGAAATAGACTTTGAAAATGACTTTATTACAAAAAATAGTACAGAGTTCACATATATCTTTCACCGAGCTTCCCCTGATGTTAACAGTTTACATAATTATAGTACATTTAAATTAACATGTTTTCTCCCTAACATTCTTTCCCTGTTCCAGGGGATACAATCCAAGATCTCACATTGCAATTTTTAAAAATAGCTTTTTTAAAAATTTTATTTATTTTTTTAAAAGATTTTATGTATTTATTTCACAGAGAGAGAAAGAGATCACAAATAGGCAGAGAGGGAGGCAGAGCTAGGGGGCAGCAGGCTCCCTGCTGAGCAGAGAGCCTGGTGTGGGACTCGATCCCAGGACCCTGAGATCATGACCTGAGCCAAAGGCAGAGGCTTTAACCCACCGAGCCACCCAGGTGCCCAAAAATAGCTTTATTTTTAAGAGCAGTTCTAGGTTCACAACAAAATAAAGTGGAAAAATTAGAGTTCCCATATCCACCTGCCCCAAATAAACAAAGCCTACTACACTCTCAATATCTCACATCAGAGTGGTACATTCGGTACAATTGAACCTACATTGACACATCATTATCTATCCCCAAAGTCCATCTTTTACGTTAAGGTTCACTCTTGGTATTGTATATTCTGTGGGTTTGGATGAATGTGTAATGGCATGTATCCACCATTACAGAATCATACAGAATAGTGTTACTGCCCTAAAAAGTCCTCTGTGCTCTGCCTATTCATTTCTCTCTCTCTATAGCCTCTTACTTTCCATAGTTTTGCCTTTTCCAGAATATCATGTAGTTGGAATCATACAGTATATAGTCTTTTCAGATTGGCTTCTCTCACTTAGGTATATTATATGCATTTAAGATATACTTTCTTGTTTTTTTCATGGCTTGATAGCTCATTTCTTTTTGGTGCTGAGTAATACTCCATTGTCTGGATGTATCACAATTTATTCATTCATCTATTGAAGGACATCTTGGTTGTCTCCAAGTTTTGGCCATTATGAATAAAGCTGTTAGAAAAATCCATGTGTAGGTTTTTGGGTGGACATAGATTTTTATCTCCTTTGGGTAAATGCCAAGGAGCATGATTGCTGGAGTGTATGATAAGCTTGTGTTTAGTTTTGTAAGAAGCTGCCAACACTTCTTCCAAAGTGGCCATACCATTTTGCATTCCCATGAGCAATGAATGAGAATTCCTGTTGCTCCACATTCTCACTAGCATTTGGTGTTGTCAGTATTCTGGATTTTGGTCATTCTAATAGGTGTGTAGTGGTATCTTGTTCTAATTTGCATTTCACTGACAATAAGATGTTGAGCACATTTTCATTTGCTTATTTCCATCTGTGTATCTTCTTTGGTCAGGCATCTGTTCAGGTCTTTTCCCTTTTTTAAAATCAAATTGTTTTCTTATTGTTGAATTTTAAGAGTTCTTTTTATATTTTGGTAACAGTCCTTTATAAGATGCAGTTTGCAAATATTTTCTTGTCATCCTGTGACTTTTCCTCTCATTCTCTTGCCCCACCTTGTTTTTTTCCTGGCTGTGTCTTCTTAGGCTCTTGAAATTTATGTTAGTTCTCAGTCTTCCTTTGTCTTTCATGATCTTTATACTTTTGAAGAGTATTGGTCAGTTAGTTTGTAGTTTGTCTCTCATTTTGGGTTTGTCTGACATTGTCTCATGATTGGATTGAGATTATATATTTTTTGGCAACAATGCCATGGCAGGAATGTTAAGTCTTCAGTACATCTTACCAAAGAATAGAAGATGTTGTGTTGTATTACAGGAAATAGTAATCTTGTCACTTAGTTGAGGTGGTGTCTGCTGGGCTTCTTTACTGTAGAGTTACCATTTTCCCCTTTGTCCTTGATAAATATCTTGGGGAATACATTCCTCACACATATATCCACTGATTTTAGCATATGTTGGTAGCATTTTTCTGCAACAGTTATTGTGGTGTTTGACTAATAGTAATTTTGTATTTCTTTCATTCCATCTGCATTTATTAACTGGGATTTTTCTGTAAGGAAGACCTGTCTCTTCTCATTTATTTTGTACTCATTTATATCAGCATGGACTCAATGGATATTTATTTTATTTTTTTGAGTTATAATACAATTTTATCATTGTTTTGTTTGCCGAAATTGTTCTGTAAAGCTGTTATATTTTTAACTCACAGAAATGAATTTTGTTAAAATAAGAAAGCTTATTTTTGGATATTGATTTTACTGAAGAACGAGAGGTGAGCCATTTTAGTTTGCATCGCAACTAGTATGCTGATAATGCTTTGTTGCTATCATTATATTTGGTAGTTTTTAGTGTCTTGACTTACATGTATCTAGTTGTTTTATCTATAATCTTAATTTAGACTGCTTATGTTTTATTCTGATGAGGTGAACATGATGATTTGCATGAAAAGGTAGAAATTGTTTTTGAGATCTCATTGTGTGATACAAATTTTTAAAATTTTACAGTTCTTTCTATTGGGTTATTGGTATAAGAGTGTTTTATAAAGTGGAAAAATATTAAACAGTGAAGAGTCTAAATATCAGTGGAACTTCTAATCTACATTCTTAGAGTAAATTAGACTTACTAAAATACTTGTCTATGTCTAATATAGCAGGTTTCTTGTGCTTCCAATTCCAGTAAAATAATGTACAAATATAGAGAAATTTTAGTAACAATTATGATTACTTATATTTTTATAATTGAATGACAAAATCAGATTTAAAAATATTCTGACTTGACATTATCTTTTATCTCTGGCTTTTCATATTTTCTAGATAGGTTCTTAAGATAGATTCAAATTATCCTTTGAAGAGAATTGAAACCTACAAAAATATTGTTTATACATAAATCATGGGAATTACAATGAGGTAGATTTTCATATAGGATTTGTTGAACCAGTTGCATATTTTATAACCATGCCTGGTAAATTAAGTCATAATGACTGACATTGATCTTGAAGAAACTGACCTGAATTAGTTTGTATCAATGTACTCTTATCTAAAACAAACTAATTCAGCATGATTTAGTGTATTTGAAAGTTTGGGAATTGGCCCTAAAAACTTATTCCAAATTTGAATACCTAGACCTGCATGTAAGTATGGGTTAAATGGCCAATACATTAACAACTTAAATTTGACTAAGTTAACTTTAATTATTACTGATTTATTTTCATTCCAGTTGAGATGAATGACGTAATGGTCATCGGTAAATTATCTTTTATATTTCTATCCTCTCACATTAATCCATTTGAGGGAGGGAACAAAACTGCTTTCAGTGCTCTGAGTATTTTTTATTTTATGTGAACTCCCATTATACTATCTCATAGACTCTTAGAGTTAAAATAAACTTAAAGGTCATTTAGTTTAACCTTTTTGTAATTAAGAAATCCCATCTATAGGGCATTTATCCAGCCTCTATTTGAGTATGATCATACTGGGAATCTACCTCCTTTTGGGAGAGTTCATTTCACTGTTTTATATTTTTTCGTTCTCAAAAAACTTCTTATTTGACTTATAGGTTCCTTGATGGGAGAGATTATTTCATTCAGCTTTGTATCCCTGACATTGACTTGTAAATAATACAATAGGTACTTAAGACATATTTGTTAAATTATGTCGAGTAGCAATCTACTTTCCACATTGGTTTTAACCTTACGGATCAACAGAGAACTGTGTTCTTTTCTAGTTGATACGCTTTTACATATGTGAGTGCCATGATATGTCTGTTTTTAGTCTACTTCTTTGGACACTGTGAGAGTTTGTAGATCTCTAACCATCCTACTCATCTTAGTTTATCATCCACTCTTAAACTATGATACTAAGGTTGGAATTCCATCCTTAGATAAGATCAAATAGAGTGGGATCATTAATTGTAGATTAGTGGCCTCTTTTGTGTGCTGGTACTAGGATAAGCACTGTGAAATCAGGAAAAATACCTGAACTGGAAAACCATCCTTATAGACTCCAGAATTTTGTGTTGTCGGTTTAGCCTATTGGCTTTTAAATTGTATTTTCTAGCTGATATTGGGGTAGAGTTTTGTAGTGCTACCTAATCATCATTGTTCACTCAACTTTGGGTGTTTAATAATAATTTAGGTTTAACTCTTGGCAGTTTATCTAATGCCTTAATTTATGTGGTCACATTTAATCCTCAAAGATAGGTATTACTCTTCCCACTTCACAGAGGGAGGAATTAATCTTCCCCAAGTTATACAACTGGTAGAGTGGCAGAATCTGGTTTCAAATTCAGGTCTTTTCTGATTCCACTGACCTTTTCCATAGCTACCTTACCAAGACCTTATTTCAGTTTAAAATTTCTCTTGATTTGAAGGAACATATGCCTGTCGTGTTGATATTCATCATTTACCCCTTTCAGCTACTTTCTAATTCATACACTTAACTCAGTTACCAGAGTCAATGTTAGTCTTCTATATTAAATACTATTTATTTCTCCATAAAATACTAACCAGATTGTGCAAATTCTTCTCAATTACTAAGGAAGAACTAAGTTTTTAATAACAACTAAACTTACTTATTAAAAAAAAGAAAACAAAAGCATCCTTGCACCTAAACTTGGCATATACAGTATAAGGGTTTGGAAATGGGATGTAAAATTGTGACTTATAAAGTGCAAGTTTTGCTTTTTCTGAATGGCTTTAGTTTTTCTATGCTTCTACAACCTTGATGTGTTTGATCTTTAAAAACATTTTGGAATAATTAAATTCCTTGTTCTTATGTATAGCTTGGGATGGTGGAATGGATTGAACCTCCTAAACGAGAACGCAAAGCGAACTATGCAGTGGATGCCTACTTTAGAGAGGCTTTACGTGTCAGCGAGCCAAAGGTTCCGAAGGTAAAACATTATGGTAAAACATGGTCTGTGACTTAGATTGACTTATATCAATGCAACATTATAGTCCTTAAAATACAACAATGATGTATAAAATTACTTGATGTGGCCCCACAACATAAAGGGATGTCATTGTATTTATTTTTCTATATATAAAAGAAATAGTAAAAGAAGTATGTTCACTTTATGTATTGAAAACAAATATGTATGTAATGCATTTTTCTCCCATAGGCTCCAAGACCTCCAAAGCAGCCAAATGTCCAGGATTTTCAGTTTTTCCCACCACGTTTATTTGAGCTCCTGGAAAAGGAAATTCTTTATTATAGGAAGACAATAGGCTATAAGGTAATTTTTCAAGTTTTTATTTATTTAATATATTTTAAAAAAATTTTTAATTAGTATAATATAATCTTTTAAGCTAATATAATCTATAAACCAGACTAGAAAGCATTCTATTTTAATGTAAGAGAACGTAAAAGTAAATCAAAATAGTGATGTTTCTAAAGCTAAAGAGGAGGGGCGCCTGGGTGGCTCATTGGGTTAAGCCTCTGCCTTCCGCTCAAGTTGTGATCTCGGTCTGGGATGGAACCCTGCATGAAGCTCCCTGCTCATTGGAGAGCCTGCTTCCCCCGCTCTCTCTGCCTGCTGCTCTGTCTATTCGTGATCTCTCTCTCTCTGTCCAATAAATAAATAAAAAAATCTTAAAATAAATTAAAGAGGAGGTTTAATTAGGAGTCAAGCATTAAACTACTAAATCACCAGTAGGAGCATCACAGAATGGGATTAATGGAGAATTATCCAATATTTCAAAAATGATAATAACATATATTATTGTAATAATGCTAAATATTTGAGTAATGAAAGAATGTGTAGAAAGAACAATAGGCATATGTTTAATTAGAAGTGAATATATGATAGATGACAGGAAGTTTTTAATCCTTTTCCTTAAGATGACAAAGGAACAGTACTTTTGTATTTATTGTTCTTGGGTTGATGAAAGCCCTATTGGTAGTTATTTGATTGTTGCCACTTAGGTGTTCATGATAAGTGTGATAATGAGTTCTATCATTTTAAAATGATCTTTTGGAAATGAAGATTCTTATTTATATAGATAGGTAGGAACCTGTTTTTAGTGAGGGGAACGTTTGGCACCCTAAAGGTATCATACTGAGAGATTAAGCATACCTGGTATTTCTATATGCTGAAATTGACTTTCCAGTGAATGGAAAGGGATAACCAAAGGTGTAAAATTCAGTAGTAAAAGCAAAATTATAAAAATATTAATACTATAGTAATTTTATGAAATTTTCTATTTTATGAATTGGAAGCTGTGTTTTAAAATTTATTTTGTGAACCTTTATCACAAGTGGAACAAAGCCCAATTATTTTGATTAGTAGCTGTAATGTGCCAAGAAAGGCTTCATGTGTATTAGGTACTTAATTCATTTGTATTTTGGAACTAGAGTGGATCTCTAGAGTGTTTGTACTATTTGTCCAGAGTGAGAGCATTACTCTTTGAAATGGAACAAAAGAGGGTTTGCTTGCTATTTATGTACCAAATTTCAATATACACATAAATAGGAATAAGAAAGTGAATATAAGTTAGTTATAATCTCTTAGGGATATACAATTACCTTTGAATGTATTTAACCAACATGACTGGAGGAAGTCTGTCTTTGGAAGTTGTCAAAGAATAAAAGTACCATGGTTGAACATTCAGACCAGGAATTAAATCACCTTCAAAGAAAGTGAAAATGGTGATATACCAGAAGAAACAGGAAATTGTAGATCCAAAATAAAAATGAAAACAGTAAAAGTTAATAAAGTAGTAATATTTCATGAGGTAAATAAATATGTATTATCCCACTAAAAGTTACATAGATTTTAGGTTTAGATCATTGTTTTGTTACTTTTGTAGATTGCTATTAGTGAGACTTAGAAAAATTGAAATGTTAAGCCCAGTTAGTAGTCAACCAAATATCTGTGTAGAGCATTTTGTGATTTATGAAATGCTTTATTACATACATCATTGATTTCTAACAGCCCTGTGAGATAGGTGTTATTATCACCTCCACATAAGAGGTGAGGAGACTGAAGTTCAGAGAGGTACTTGTTCAAGGTCATATAGCTAACGGGGTGCTGGTCTCCACTCCAGTTTCTCAGTGTTCAAATGTTACGCTCTTTACACTCAGACATTCTGTGCTATTTCTGCATGTGACATAGCCCTGCTGCTTTTTGCAGCCCTAAATAAGGACTGTGTTTATAGTGGTGTGACATGTTGTTTGGGAGGTGAGCCAAGTAGTAGTCAAATATCAGCAATAAAAAAAGTCCTCTCTGCCAATATGACTGTTAATGCTCCTTCTTTGGAGATTCTGAGATTCTGTTCCCTGCCATAGTACAGCGCCCACCACATCCTGGCCACAGCTCTGGTTTTAGTTCAAGTAGTTCCTTTCATTACAGGCAGTTTGTGGTTAGGGGTGAGGTCTCATAATCACAGTTGAGTGGTGGCCAACTGGAAGGAGATGGAAGAGAGAGAAACCTCAGAAGGGGGAGGAATGAAGGGACAACTGCAAAAGATGACAAGAAGGAGGCGGGTGGAAGAAGGGACACCAGGGATGAATGAGGAGAGGGAAGACGACATGGAATCTATGCGATGGCACCTGACTCTTTTCTCTTCCTCACCTCCCAGAGATACATGACAGGAAAAGGGTGTGCGAGTGAAACAAGGGCTGCTTTTCACTGAATCCGTACTTGTTGAATACTCCTCTGTGTCAGGTCCTAGGCCATGCATTGGTGATAAAGTAGTGAAGAAGAAAGACGAGGTCTCTCAGTGCACGGATTTTGTGCTCTAATGGAGGAGACAGATATTAAGCTGACGCCACAGAGTAATGACATTATCTGTTTTCTGTGCCTACAGAGGGTGCTATGAGGGAGCATGACAGTGTGTATCTAATGTGGATTGGGAGATCAGGGTGAGGGTCCCTAAGGAAGTGTTATTGCACTGAGATCAGAGAGACACACAGGAATTAATCAAGGGAAGTGTGGGAGAGAAGAGCTCGGGCAGGGAGACCATAGGTTGTATTAGGAAGGACAGCGGCCCCTTTGGAAACTGAAGGCAGCCCAGTGTTGGTAAGGAGGGAGAGGGGTGAGATGAAGTTGGTGACTGAGTAGTCAGACCATCTGAAGTGCTGAACATTCATTGTAGGTCACATTAATTAGGTTGAACTTTAGCTCTAGAGCAGAGGAAAACCACTAAGGTTTTTTTTAAGGCAGATGGATGGGTGGGTGGTAAAATACTAATAGCAGATACTCATTTCGTCCTTACTTGTGTTGCTTTCTGTTCTGAGTTCTTTCAAAAGATTAGCTCATTATCCTCATAACAGCCCGGAAACTACATCCCTGTTTTATAGATGGCGAAACTGAGGCACATAGAGGTCGAGTAATTTGCCCTGGGTCAAACAACTTTTAAATGGTAGAAGAGGATCAGATTTACATTTTTAAAAGATCACTCTGGCTGCAGTACAGAGAATGATGAGTTTATACAGGAAAACCAGCTAGGAGGCTGTTAAAGTGTGAAAAGATAAGAGAAGATGGTGGTGGCTTGGAGTATAGTGGTGTGGTGGGGGTGGTGGAAGGAAAATCCAGCCCCTTCCACTCTACTAGCCCTGTGCTCTCTTTAGCCTCATTTTGAGTTGTCTCTGTATCATCTGAAGACTTGCCTTGTGCTCATATATATGCGTATTTAGCTGAGGATTTATGAGACAAATTAAGAGTACATTCTGGATGTTGGCTCTTTCTGAACCTTGTCTCTTCCATTCTTTACCAGCGGATGCAGACCTGAGCTAAGGTGGGTGCTTTAATTAGGTAGGTGTTGTGTTTGAATTCACAGTAGAGACGGATGAGCATGGCATGCTAGTCATCTGCAAAATCTGCTTTTTTTTTTCAGGGATGTTGTGATATTGGTAACTCTTATACATATCTTCTCGAAGATACCTAATGTGTTTTTTTTTTCCCACTATAGCTCCAGAAAACTCACCAGAACCACAGTGTGAATGGAGCAATAGTTTATTCTCAGTTGAACAGAATTGTTACAGTGTAGTTACCTGGTATTCTCTATGCATAGTTAGGTTCTCAGAAAGGGACTCCTTTCCACCCTCTGCTTAAAGGATTGCTAGCTCAAGGGAGAGAGGTGTAGTCTTAGAGCTGGGGGTATTATGGTGTATGGTACTGTTCTGTCAATTTTGAGTCCCCATAGCCTTACTCTGTAGTGATTTTGGGTGGGACAGCAAGGGGCTCAGTACTTTTTTAAATTTAAATTTTAATTTTAATTAATTAATTAATTAATTAATTAAAAAAAGATTTTATTTATTTATTTGACAGAGCGAGATCACAAGTAGGCAGAGAGGCAGGCAGAGAGAGAGAGGAGGAAGCAGGCTCCCTGCCAAGCAGAGAGCCTGATGCGGAACTTGATCCCAGGACCCTGAGATCACGACCTGAGCGGAAGGCAGAGGCTTAACCCACTGAGCCACCCAGGTGCCCTCAGTACTTTTTTTAAAAAAATAGATTTTATTTTCATTTATTTGAGACAGAGAAAGAGAGAGAGAGAGAAAGAGAGAGTGTGCACGTGCGCGCGTGTGCACACACACACACACACACACGAGTTGGGGGGGAGGGACAGAGGTAGAGGAAGAAGTAGACTCCCAGCTGAGCAGGGAGCCTGACCAGGGGCTCAGTCCTAGGACATTGAGGTCATGACCTGAGTCAAAGGCACATGGTTAACCTACTGAGCTACCCAAGCACCCTGGGCTTCGTACTTTTGAAGCACTTGGTAAAGAACATTTTTCTCCAGAGCTTGCTTATTTGCATTTTTATTTTCTATTTTGTTTTCCCTCCCTGATATCTAACATAGCAAGGTCACAACTCTATTGCTCATGATAATATCTGGAAATAAGGAGTTTTGTTTTATTTGAGGCTGAGAAGTATTGTTTGTTTTGCCCTAACCACTTGGTGGGTAGCAGTGCATTATGTGTCAATTCTCCTTGCTGTCTAAGCTTTGACCTTGTTGCAAGTTAGACACATTTAGCAGTTTTATTGCTCTTGCAACTTAAAGGAGTTAATGTATTTAATCATTGTGTTCCCTGAAATCTTCTGTTGGAAGAGGAGGACTTAACTGAAATTTCAATTGTAGAATTTAAAAATCCAGAGGATCTAGATAGAAGTCCCTTGACAAATCTAAGACCTGGAGTGAAAGGCTTTTGCCATATTTGAAGTGAAGAAAGCTGTAAAACATTCTGACATTTTTCTTCATAAAAAAATTCTTTAGGGACAGATAGAAACATTTGACAAATGGAGGAAGTTTCATAATCTTTGTGAGTTTGGGTAATGTGCCATTGTGAGCCACCTTTTTGCCGTGGTAGAACAGTATAGTGTGTGGATTTCAGTTTGTGTGCTGCCACATTTAATTCATTTTTCCATGTTTCTATGAAATGTTTGCTAAAACTTGTTCTAGTCAAGACCAGAATTTTCTTCTCACTTTTCCATAGAACATAGCTCTTAATTGCAAATTCCTTAATGTCTGACTAGAAATCCAAGTAATCATTGAGTTGTTTCCTTTTGAAAGGTAACTGATTAAATTGTGGCTGTATTAAGTGTTGCTTGAGATAGCTTTTAGGTATCTCATTAGTATTGTTAGTCTATAATTTGTATACTTGATTTTTTAAATAAAAGATTTTATTTATTTATTTGACAGAGAGAGATCACAACTAGACAGAGAGGCAGGCAGAGAGAGAGAGGAGGAAGCAGGCTCCCTGCTGAGCAGAGAGCCCGATGCGGGGCTCGATCCCAAGACCCTGAGATCATGACCTGAGCCGAAGGCAGAGGCTTTAACCCACTGAGCCACCCTGGCACCCCTGTCTACTTAATTCTTACATAGCACTTTGAAATCACTCCAGGAAGTTTAATGCCAACAAGAACCTCATGAAATAAAAAATGAACAGCTTTTAAAAATGATGAATATTAAGAGTTTTTTTTTCTTGTGGGAGGAGGTACAGGAATATAGGGATTTTGATTCATTTCTAGTTTTAGAAATTTTACCAGTTATGTATTTGAATTAAAATAGTTGGCATATCCTGGTGGTGGGTATTAAGGAAGGCATGAAGTGCATAAACAATGAACTGTGGAACACACACACACACAAATAAAAAAATGTTAAAAAATAAAAAAAAAAATAAAATAGTTAACATAACATTGATGAAGT
This sequence comes from Mustela erminea, assembly GCF_009829155.1. Taxonomy (NCBI): domain Eukaryota; kingdom Metazoa; phylum Chordata; class Mammalia; order Carnivora; family Mustelidae; genus Mustela; species Mustela erminea. The sequence continues at coordinate 108,978,353 of NC_045635.1, read as the reverse complement.
CATTCTAAAGTTTTGTTGTATTAAAAATATGAGCAGGGGCGCCTGGGTGGCTCAGTGGGTTAAAGCCTCTGCCTTCGGCTCAGGTCATGATCTCAGGGTTCTGGGATCGAGCCCCACATCGGGCTCTCTGCTCAGCAGGGAGCCTGCTTCCTCCTCTCTCTCTGCCTGCCTCTCTGCCTACTTGTGATCTCTGTCAAATAAATAAATAAAATCTTTAAAAAAAAATAAAAATATGAGCAGTGGATGTGAAAGTAGTAGTCTGCCATGGAGCCTAAAAACTAATGGTATAATATAATATAATATGATTTTGCTTTTATTAAAGTTCAAGGGACAATTTTTAGTACTGGGGATATGTACATAGGAGTAAACAGTTTATTTTATGTGGGTATGTTTCTAGGTCCATTTATGTTTTCTGGCATAAAGTTCAGTGTTTATGAAATGCTTTGTTAAAATATGGTTTATTGGACATGAAGTATTTGAAGCTATTTGATAGAGAAATACCTTAAAATTAAAGAGGTTTTTCTTCAGTTAACGTTTGAAGCCAAAGTTATTTCACATACCAGCAAGGGTCTGTTAAACTTTTAAAGCTATGCCTATAATTTTTTCCAAACATTTTGTTATGAAAAAAATTGTTAACATACAAAAATATTGAAATAGTTGTATAGTGAAATCTATATACACACCACATAAATTTTCCAATAAACATCTTACTGTATTTGCTTTGTCATCTATTTGTCCATTCGTCCAGCCTCTAGCGAATGGATATCCAACTTTTTTAAAAAAGATTTTATTTGTTTATTTGAGAGAGAGTGAGTGAGAGAGAAAGTATGAGAGGGGAGAGGGTCAGAGGGAGAAACAGACCCCGCTGAGCAGTGAAACCCTATGCAGGATTGGATCCCAGGACTCCAGGATTATGACCTGAGCTGAAGGCAGACACCCAACTGAATGAGCCACTTAGGCACTCCTGTCCAACTTTTTAAAATGCATTTCAGAGTTGCAGACATAAGTATATTTCACCCAGAAACACTTCAATGTGCCTATCATTAGCCAGAGTTCAATATTTATTTGATTCTTTTCTTAAGGTAAAATTTGCATATAATGAAATGTATAAACTTTTAAGTGTTTCATTCGATGTATTTTTACAAATGTATATGCTGACATAACTGGAACCTCTAGAAAGATCTCGAACATTTCTGTCACCCCAGAAATTGCCTCTTCCTAGTCAATATCTAGACCCACTCCCCAGATACAACCACTGTTCTGATATTTTCCTTCATAGATTAGTTTCTTCCCTAGAATGTCACATGGAATCATACAATAGTGCAAGGTATCTTCCCCTTAACATAATGTTTTTTGAGATGCCTTCATGTCCCATTATCAGTGGCTCATTCCTTTTTATTGCTGAGTACGATTCCATTGTAAGGCTATACACAGTTTCCTTATCCATTCTCATGTCGGTGGACATCTGGGCTGTTTTATGGTTTTTGGCTATTATAAGTAAAGCTGCTGTGAACATTTTTGCAAAGGTCTTTTTATAGATATACAGGAATGGAATTGCTGGTGTCTCTCTAATTTAAAAATTAAATTTAGTTATTGAAAAAGTTACACAAGAAAATAAATATAAAAGATAAAAGTTATTATTTTTTTAAAGATTTTATTTGACAGAGAGAGAGAGAGATCACAAGTAGGCAGAGAGGCAGGCAGAGAGAGAGGGGGGAAGCAGGCTTCCTGCTGAGCAGAGAGCCCGATGCGGGGCTTGATCCCAGGATCCCGGGATCACGACCTGAGCCGAAGGCATAGGCTTAACCCACTGAGCCACCCAAGTGCCCCAGATAAAAGTTATTTTTAATTATGCTTATCACTAGCCTGCATTTCATTTTTAATTTATACTTTCTTTTCCATTTCCATTTGTTACTATCCTAGGCCAGGTGGTTATACCTCATTTCTAGATTGTGACCATTCAGCTGGTTCTCTTACCTCTAGTTCTTCCTTGCTTCAGTCCATCCAGCACAGAGCTTACAAGTGAAAACACTATGTTTTGGCACTTTAGTCTTTTACTGAAAAATCTCTAGTGGTTGCTGCTGTCTACTGTATAGCTTTTTTTTTTTTAAAGTAGGCTCCGTGCCCGGCATGGGGTGCAGTGTAGGGCTTGAATTCACAACACTGAGAGCAAGACCTGAACTGAGATCAAAAGTCAGATGCTTAACCGACTGAGCCACCGAGATGCCCCCACTGCTGTATAATTTCAAAAGCCCCTGTAAATCTATCTCAACCTGGTCTTGTTTCTACTCCTTTTCAATATAAACCCTGTATGGTCCTTCTTGGCTTTGCTTTCACCATTTTTGCTCATACTGTTCCAACCTAGAATGTTGTTTCCGTCTTCTCCATTTCCCCAAGCCCTTAGATTTCAAAATTCCACAACTAGGTTGTGAGCTTCCTGTAGGTAAGGATCATGTCTACTGCTTTTATATTCCAGTGAATACCTGTCATAGTGCTATGGACACAATAGACATTTAATCAGTACTTATTAATTTGTGTGGTACTTATGATTGCAAATGAACGTGTTCTTTCAGTAATTCTTTTAAACCTAGTTAGTTTATATTTATTTATATTTATTTTATATTTATATTTATTTATATATTTATATTAATATAAACCCAGGGGTTTATATTAAAAAAGCTACTGGATGCAGTCGTTTTAAAAAATATTTTTTTCGGGATGTCTGAGTGGCTCACTTGGTTAAGCGGCTGCCTTCGGCTCAGGTCATGGTCCCAAGGTCTGGGGATCGAGTCCCACATCGGGCTCCCTGCTCCTTGGGGAGCCTCCTTCTCCCTCTGCCTGCTGTTCTCCCTGCTTGGGCTCACTTGCTCTTTTCTCTCTCTGACAGATAAATAAAATCTTAAAATTTTTTTTTTTTCAAGTTGCCATGCTATAGTTTCAAACTCTCTGAAAATGTATATCAATTAGGGAAGTGTACTCTGAAACATAACTACATTGTAGTAAAACCATGACTATCTGATAACTCTAGGGAATGAGGTGTGTGTGGTAGGTGTACATATCAAACAGTGGAAGGCTAATGTCAATCCTTTTCATGTTTAATGGAATCCTATAAAATATACCACACATGTTATGTACCGGCTATCTTTTTTTTAAAGGGTTTTATTTGTTTATTTGGCAGAGAGAGATCACAAGTAGTCAGAGAGGCAGGCAGAGAGAGAGGGGGAAACAGGCTCCCTGCCGATCAGAGAGCCCGATGCAGGGCTCGATCCCAGGACCCTGATCATGACCCGAGCTGAAGGCAGAGGCTTAACCCACTAAGCCACCCAGGCGCCCCTGTACCTGCTATCTTAAATCAAGGGTGCTACATTGTTACTGCAGGTGCACATAGAAATGGTGTGAGGCTTTGGCCTGAGTGACTTAGTTTGTCCCTGCCTACAATGAATGCTGTTCCGTATTGCTGAGCTGTAATGGTTGTCTGTGTTCACTGTGCCACATGGAACATAGGGGCCACAGCTTTGGGATGCAGGTGAATGGCTTATTGCTTATCTCTTTGGAGAGCTGAGTTTCTGTCCTCAGTCTTTTGGACTTGAGCTCTCTTCTCAGTTGGCAGTGTATTTGTAGTTCTGTATCTAAAACACTAGAGTTTCTGTTGGTCACTGCTACTGTAGCTTTTTCTCTTGATTGCTGGTTCCATCATAACTGTTTGTGTGCTCTGCTACCCTTTCCCTTTTATATATATATTCTCTCTCTCTCTCGTTTTTTTTTTTTTTTTTTTGGTTCTTCATTATCTTCTCACTTCTTCCAGTCTTTACATTTTATGTGAAGATGCTCTCCCTTTCCATTCCCTGGCAGGCAGTAAAAGCACTTCTTTCTTTTTGCATTTTGACCTGATGAGAGCATTCAATATACACTTCAGGTGCATTGTACTGCTCTCTCCTGGTCTGTATTGCCAGGTGAATATGGGCTCTTTTTATACCGCAAAACTTTTTGTTTGTTCTGGGCTTGAGATTTTATTATATAATGTTGGTGTTGGCATAAAATTGTTACTACCCTATATTACAATATTACAATGATGTATTTTGTTCCACAGTTATAATTATTTCTAAAAATATTTTATTTATTTATTTGTCAGTGAGAAAGAGCACAGGCAGGAAGAGTGGCAGGTGGAGGCAGAGGGAGAAGCAGTCTCCCCACCAAGCAAGGTGCCCGATGTGGGACTCGATCCCAGGACGCTGGGATCATGGCCTGAGCCGAAGGCAGCCGCTTAACCAACTGAGCCACCCAGGTGTCCCCACAGTTATAATTAAATCTAGAATATAATGTGGCAATTAGCAAGGGGTTTAACCCTAAAATACCATGCAGCACGTTAAGAATGGTTTTTATCTTGGTAATATAATTGTACTTAGATGTGGAGAAGATTATATGTCATTCTGGTATGACTTTATATTGTTTACTGTTGAAATAACTCTAAGATTGATATATAAATATACACCGTTAATTAATTTTTCTCAACAGTTTACTTATAATTCATCTCTTGATTTATAGGTCCCAAGGAATCCCGATATTCCAAATCCAGCTGTGGCTCAAAGAGAGGAGCAAAAAAAGATTGATGCAGCTGAACCTCTTACACCAGAAGAGACTGAAGAAAAAGAAAAACTTCTTACCCAAGTAAAATATTTTAAGTGACTGAAGTGTTTCTAATTAACTGGTAGAAAAAAAATACAGAACACATTTACCTTTTATTGTATGGGCTGATTAGACACATCAACAACACACAGGGCTATTTTGTAAACATACATTTACATCAGTTATTCCTATTTTTTATCCTGTTTATAGAATACACCCATTTGGAAATGCTAGGAAATACATAAATGCAAAATATAAGTGTCAGTTATTTCTATGAAGTCATACATTTTATCAATTATGTTAACCATGTATGACTCCTGATAAGCCATAAGTACTAGCATATTCTTTTTTTTTTTTAAAGATTTTATTTATTTATTTGACAGAGAGATCACAAGTAGGCAGAGAGGCAGGCAGAGAGAGAGAGGAAGCAGGCTCCCCGCTGAGCAGAGAGCCCAATGCGGGACTCGATCCCAGGACCCCGAGATCATGACCTGAGCCGAAGGCAGCGGCTTAACCCACTGAGCCACCCAGGTGCCCCAGTACTAGCATATTCTTGAAAGTTTACATTTATTTTATTGATTGTAAACTGTCCTCTGAAATTATACTCTACTAATCTTTTATTTAATTTTCAAAATGCCTTTTATCCTGTCTTGGAAAGAGCTTTAATGTAACAGTGAGAGAGTTCTGAAACTTTGTAAGGTGATTATTGTATAATTAAAAGCTAATAGTTACTAAATATGGAACGTTTTCATTTGAGCAAAATAATAATGCTTTCTGGTCATTGTGGCTTTAATAAGTCTTATGAGTGTAGAAACAATATACAAATAATCTATAGAAGATGAATAATCCATAGGAGATTAAAAAATTATAGCTTAAAAGACTTTTGCAAGGGGGTGCCTGGGTGGCTTAGTGGGTTAAGCCGCTGCCTTCGGCTCAGGTCATGATCTCGGGGTCCTGGGATCGAGTCCCACATCGGGCTCTCTGCTCAGCGGGTAGCCTGCTTCCCTCTCTCTCTCTCTGCCTGCCTCTCCGACTACTTGTGATTTCTCTCTGTCAAATAAATAAATAAAATCTTTAAAAAAAAAAGACTTTTGCAAGATAATAAACATACATGTATACTGTATGAAACCACCTTAGTGTAGAAAGATGCCAGCAAGATTTATTTATTCAACAAATTCTTTTGAACAATATACAAGGCACAGTGCTAGGAAAGTTGCCACATTAATTATTGAGAGGTAGTTTTTGTATTTATATCTTATTTATTATATAGGTTTCTTCTTTGTTATGATGTGTAATTTTACTGAATGAATTTTTACAAATTATATTCATAAGTTTTTGAGCCAAATGCCTGGAAGTTGTAAAGTTTAGTTTGCAAATGTAATTGCAGTTGGCCGTTAGGACTTACTGCAGAATAAAATAAAACATTTAAATATTCATGTTTTATTTTCACAATTTATTTCCTGAACATAAAAATAAAGTTATGGTCTTAGAATGCTACTTGGCTTGCAGTATATGGTGAATGTATACTATATTGTGAATATACAGTATCAACTGAGAAATTGCTCTAGTTTGTAATTAGAAGTAAAATCAATTTTTTTTGCCCCTCCTAGTAGTTGAATTCACCTTTAAACACTTTCTCTGGTGACTTAAACAATTAATCTTTTAAAAATACCATGGCAAAGATACAAAATGTGGGGTCATCTGAAATCTTCATCAGCTAAAGGCTTGAGATAGAGTCTTGAACAGCCAGGGATATCACATTGTTATGGGTTTGGATATAAGGAATGGAAAAAAATTCTTGGTTTTATGACTTCACAGACATACTAATAATACCAAAGAGATTTAGGACATGATTGGTTAAACTGTTCTGTCTTTTAATAAAGAAAGTGAGTGGGATCAATAATATTCTGTTTATAGAAATTCTATTTATGAATACAATTTTGAATAGAAATGATTTATTCACAGTACAGTTGATCCTAGACAACATGGGAGTTAGGGTGTTGACCCCCTATGTAGCTGAAAAATTTCCTGTAACTTTTGACTTAAATAACATCCTACTGTTGTCTGGAAGCCTTACCGATAGCATAAACAGTTGATTAACACATATTTTGTATGTTACATGTATTGCATACTGTATTCTTACAATAAAGTAAGGTAGCGAAGAGAAAATGGTATTAAGAAGATCATAAGAAAGAGAAGATACATTACAGCACCGCACAGTATTTATTGAAAATCCCATCTATAAGTGGGCCTACACGATTCAAACACATGTTCTTCAAGTCACCTGTAGTTTGGAATGATGTGAAGAAGAGCTTCACATTTTTTTCTGCGTTCTTATTTTTTCCTCTGTGTTTTTTGATCTAATGCGATCACATTCCTTTTGTAATTTACATGGGGAACAGATCTTTGAAAAAACACTGTTTAAGTACTAGAATATCAGGGTTTTATTATTTGTATTAGCATTTTTGTATCATTGCATTTGTATTTTAATGTAGGCATCTATTAAATACGGAATTAAAAACTGCACAATATCTTGGAACTATAAATCCGTTCATAGTACTTGGAGAGAAGTGCATTCTCTTCATGATAGAAAAGCAGTTATTTTTATAGCACTCAACTTCTCTTTCTAAAAAAAACCTGGGATTTTGTAAGGAGGGGCACTTTAAGGCTTTTAAACTATTTTTAATGTATCATTGTATAGAAAGTAAAACAATAAACGGGTTTGCTAATTTAAGTTGTATTGATAATGCTTAATTTTTGTTCACAGGGATTCACAAACTGGACTAAGCGAGATTTTAACCAGTTTATTAAAGCTAATGAAAAGTACGGAAGAGATGACATTGATAATATAGCTCGAGAGGTGGAGGGCAAATCCCCTGAGGAGGTCATGGAATATTCAGGTTTGTATATGACCTTAAAGATAGTATTTAACTGTAACCTTATTCATTTCTTTAGTGTCAATTTAATTGTATCATTGTTCAGAGATTTTCTAAACTTTTTACAAATAAAGTGTAAGTGAAAATATAAAATATCATTGAATTTCCACAAAAATGGAAATTATCTAATTATCTAAATTATCTAATTATTGATTAGAATTAGATATTTAGAAATCATCTAAAAAATTATCTAAATGGACTGCTATTATCATCAGTAGTTAGCTAATAGAGATAAGTAAAGCCCTAATGAAACAAAGGTAGCTATTGAATGAGCGTTGAAAAATTTAGTTTCCCACTTTCCCATCTCTGGAATTTGGTCTTCTGGGCAATTCAGATCTGAGACTTTAGGTTCAAAGGATTGGCTTAGTGTCTTTCTAGGTCATCCTTGAAGTAGAAAATTCCTCTCAGGCCATTTTATATCTTCATACACCCTCAGGGTTCCAGTCAACTCCAGGCAGGTCATGTGCATTCCATTAACTTGGGGCAAGCTGGAATAGATCTAAAAAGCCTGGTTGAATAAATCTCTTGATTGGCTCTAGAATCATCTCTCTTTCTTACTCAGCTGTGTCTTTGGTCTTGAAGCATATGGAGTTAATACTAATTCCCATGTCACAGCACATCCAACCTCAGGCTTCTGAAACAAATCTTATTAAAGATAGGTAATTATCTCTAGCAAGTTTTCTATATATAGGATAGCAAGTTTCTAACTTCCAAATAGGTTGAACTTTCACATTTAGTCTGAATATGAACTGTTTAGAGTCTAGAGCATTTTTTCTTATTGAAGCAATAATACAAAGGTTTAGATTTCAGTGTTAACCTCTCAAAGCCTATTTAGCTTAACAACTGAAATTCTGTGTTTCTTTAGTGGTAAATAGCAGGGAGGAAACGTTATAGCACTAATAATTACACTGACAATTGACACAAGTTAGGAACAGCTTTTAATTTATCTAGAGTGTTAGTGCTTGAAGAAATCCAGGTTCTTTGAGAAAAGATGCTTTTTATTTTAGAAATCTGAAAGGGTTTCTGGTGATTACCAGGGAATTTTGAGGCTGATTATATTGAGTTTTTATTTCATATAACATCAAATTTAAGAACTACCTTTTCCTTGATTCCAGCATAACATTACTATTACTCTTAAGCTTTACCATATAGTTTAGGGCATTTGGGGTCTTAGAGAGGGCAAAAATAGATGAGAGAGAGAAATTCTAGTAGCAAGAATAGAATGAAAAGAGTCTAAGATTTTGTGCAGAGAGATTTTTCTGAAATAGAATTTTCTTTAAAATAGCATCAATGTGTATGAAATTGTAAGAAAACAAGTGATTAAAAAAATACCATGTCAGATGTTCTGGTGGCATGACTACCTCAGGACAGCTTAAATAGGGTCATGTTAGAGAGTAGGGAGATTAGAATGACTTCATGTAGCTTGTTGTAATAAAAGAAAATACAATTGGCTGTTTGTGGGTATATCATACATAGCAGGCATTTATATGATGAGTGAATAAGTAGAATGAAAAATGAACAGAGGTGCTTATGAAAGTCAGAGAGTGCCAGTTCCTCATGTGATGCTGAGATGGGTGGTTAATGTCCAGTGCAAAGAAGAAAATGGCCCACTACGGTACGAATTCTGTGCTCTTGGCTGGATGTTTCCCCCTCAAATTTCCATGTTGAGATCATAACCCTCAGCGTGATGGTATTAGCAAATGGGGGCTTTGGGATAGGTCATAAAAGTAGAGCCCTCATGAATGGAATTAGTGCCCTTATAAAAGACCCCAAAGAGCCCTCTTTCCTTTTCCACCATGTGAGGACACATTGGGAATACGGTCATCTATGAACTAGAGTGTGGGCTCTCACTGGACTTGGCATCTGCCAGCACCTTGATCTTGGAACATCCCAGCTTCTATAACTGTGAAAAATAAATGTTTGTTGTTGAAGCCCCACCCCCACAAAAATAAATAAAAGTCAGAGAGCTCTAACATTCCTTTTATGATAAGCTCTAAAAATGAAAAGTTTGAGAAGGTAGAGTATGGTATTAAAAAATCTTTCACTGAAGTCATAACATGTGACATAATACAGCCAAATTATTTAAATCATACATAAAATTTGGGTGAATTTGTTGGGTTTTTTGTTTTTTGTCTTTAAGAGAAAAGGCTATTTCAAGTAAGTTTAGAAAACAAGATACAGGTCATTGGAAATATTTAAGTATAGTGAGTGGTTCCAAAAGTAAAGCAAGTTTTGGTATAAATTGCTGTTTCTTAGGAAGTTTGAGTAATCTGTTGATAATGGGTTTCATTTTTTTAAAAGATTTTGTTTTTTATTTGATAGGCAGAGATCATAAGTAGGCAGAGAGGCAGGCAGAGAGAGAGGAGGAAGCAGGCTCCCTGCAGAGCAGAGAGCCTGATGCGGGGCTCGATTCCAGGACCCTGGGATCATGACCTGAGCCGAAGGCAGAAGCTTTAACCCACTGAGCCACCCAGGCACCCCAGTGGTTTTCATTTTTGGTTTTGCATGCTGGGAAGCTATGTTCTTTAAGTTTATATGGTCACCATCTCTTCTTTTTATATGTTTGGTCCTTTCTGTATCATGTTTGAATGAACACATAGCTTAAATTAGTGTCTGTAGTATCTTGAAATTCTAGTCATTTGGTGTTGATAACTAAAAATTCCATATTTCATGAAAAGAAATACATGAATTATTCTTTATTTTTTATTAATTCTTTGTTATCTTAAAGAATTATTAGGGATCTTAATTCTTTGTTTTATAGCTCCTTGGATTCATTTGCTTAAGATGGTAGTAAAGTTACTGAAAAGTAATAATTCTGTTTTTCAGCTGTCTTTTGGGAACGTTGCAATGAATTACAAGACATTGAAAAAATTATGGCTCAGATTGAACGTGGAGAAGCAAGAATTCAACGAAGGATCAGTATCAAGAAAGCCCTGGATGCCAAAGTACTATGTTTCATAATTTTCAAATTATTATTAGACTATTTTAATTGACAGGATGATTAGCTTTGAGTTATTGCACATTTAACTAAAATCACTATTTTGTTTAAATTTACAGATTGCAAGATACAAGGCTCCATTTCATCAGTTGCGTATTCAGTATGGAACCAGCAAAGGAAAGAACTATACTGAGGAAGAAGATAGATTCTTGATTTGTATGTTACACAAAATGGGCTTTGATAGGGAAAACGTATATGAAGAATTAAGACAGTGTGTACGGAATGCTCCTCAGTTTAGATTTGACTGGTTTATCAAGTCTAGAACTGCCATGGTATGTATTCTTTTCTTACTTATTACCTTCAACTTTTTATCTTGAAAAATCTCAAATATTGTATATTCTTCATTTAGATTCTCTAATTGTTAACATTTTGTCCTCTGCCCAGATACGTACTTAACATACATGCATAGAATCTATATATACATATAGAATCTGTATTTTACATTCAGAAATACAGAAATATATCTATATTCAGAAATACATACCTGTATCTGGTATTCATAAATCTACAAATCTAGATTTCTGAGCCAGTTGGTAAGTTGCAGACATCATGAGTGTTCATCTCTAAATACTTCAGCATTTATCTGCTAAAAATAAGGACCTTTTCTTACATAACCATAATAGCTTTATCCTACCTGACAATGTTAACATTGATTCAGTAATGTCATGTAGTATACATTCCCCGTACAAAATTGTCCAGGTGTTCCCAAGGCGTCGTTCAACTCCTTTTTTATAAATTGATGATCCACGCAAAGTTCACATACTGCATTTAGTTGTTGATTCTCTTTAGTCTCTTTCAATCTACAACTTTTTATTTTTCTTTTTGTTTTTTATGACAGTGGCTTTTTTAAGGTGCCTGGGCTTATTGTGTTGTAGAATGTCCCACATTAACTCATTTGCTTATTGTTAAATTTAGGTTAAGCATTTGGGGCAAGAATGTACATAAGTGATGTGTACTTACCACATCACATCAGGAGGCTCATTGACATAGGTTGTCCGCTCTTGGTAATGCTAAGTTTGATCACTTGGTTAATCTGATGACCACCAGAGCTTTAAAGGTACCTTCCCCCTTTGTAATTAGGCAGGTGATACTTGAGGTGGTATGAATGACCTAAGGATTTGTTTTTATTTTTTTTTTAATTTAATTTAATTTTTTTAAAGATTATTTATTTATTTATTTGACAGACAGAGATCACAAGTAGGCAGAGAAGCAGGCAGAGAGAGAGGAAGGGAATCAGGCCCTCTGCTGAGCAGAGAGCCTGATGTGGGACTCGATCCCAGGACCTTGAGATCATAACCCGAGCTGAAGGCAGCGGCTTAACCCACTGAGCCACCCAGGTGCCCAGGATTTGTTTTTAATGAGAAGGAATTTTTGCTCAAGTTGAATCTTTAAAAGAATATGATACAACAGAGAATAATTAAGTAGAAGAGATATTTTAGCTTTGTGCAATTTACTTCATTACTTTCTAACATGAATTCTGTTCCTGTTAAATTCTACTGCTGCTTGACAGTGTTCAAATTGATACTGAACACTTTTTTAAGTGCAACACATTTTTAATGTTAGGATTGTCAGTCTTTTGTCAGCTGAGGTAATTAAGACAAAATAGATTTATATAGCCTAAAAATTAAAAGAACCAGAAACAAACAATTTAAACAATGGACATTTTATTTTAGAGAGGTAGAGAGAGAAATGGGGGGAGAACAAGACAGAGGGAGAGGGAGAGAGAATCTTAAGCAGTGTTGGAGTCCAACGTGGGACTTGATCTCACAACCCTGAGATTGTGACCTGAGCTGAAATCAAGAGTTGGCCGCTTAACTGACTGAGCCACCCAGGTGCCCCTGAACAATGGACATTTTTAGGTAGTTGGTGTTTATCATAAGTGTTTTCTTGGCCTAAAGTGTGAATAGGGGTGTGAAACAGTGCTTAATACTTTATTTGATTCATTTTATATTTTCAGTTCAAGCTGAATAAAAGGAAAAGAAAAATCTGAGTTGCTATATTGAAGACACTAATTTGGGTAGATACTTTATAAGATCAAATATTTCTTAAAACTTGAACATAAATTTAGAGTGGTCTTGGATTATTAGAATGTTTATGGAATGCATAATGCTGGAGAGCTAGTAAATACTTTGGATTAAGCCAGGATTCAGAAGGAACTAGAGAAATTGGAACAATGGACAGGTTACGTCTCACAACATGACATTTAATAGGGATAAATTTATTTATTTATTTTGAATGTGTAGAAGAATATTTATTTTTTTAGTTAGTTCAGTTAGCCACTGTATGGTACAAAATTTAAAGTGCTATGCTTACACCAAAGAATATGAAAAGGTATATATGTTAATAAGAAATAATAGGAAGATCGAATTAAAAATAAAAAAATAATCTGTAGCATGAAAAGCTGATGTTTGAGAGAGGAAAGAGTTGTTTAACAGGGTACTTTAGATGATTGCAATAGATTATTGAGGAACAATGTAAATAGCTTTTCTATTATTTTTGAAAATGAGATTCTCTTTTGACTGAAGACTTTGGCAGTGAGCTAGTTGGCCTTTTAAGGTATCTTCTAGCACAGTGCATTTATGACCATGTTTAGCAGAGAACTCCTTTGAAAAGCCATGAATTTAAAAATTTTAGCCACTTGGAGTTTTATGTGTGTAATGATCTCATGTAGAGCAGCATCAACAGCTTGTAAAAGACAAATGCCTACCTGCATTTGTCAATGAATCATGTTTCAGTTCGTAAGTGCCCTTTTATGTGATAGAACATTTGCTGAATTTTGAGTATTATTTCAATGATATCTTACTCATTTTTTAAAAGGTTGAGAGTTTAATGCTGTTTCCAGTTTCTAGAATCATTAAACTAAAGCAGAGGATGGAACAGATTCAAAAGTGCAAGAAAAACCTTACATTATTTGTAATAAGAACATGGCTATAGAACCACATAACTTTATTTTCTAAGAAAAAACCCTGGTATATTATTATCAACCACTAGATGTCTCTGAACTCCTTTGTAAAGATTCTTATTTCCCTCTGTCTTCTACAAAGCATTTACTTCTTTCTTTACCAAGAGATTTAAATCTCCAATGTATATTTTCCAAAGAGCAGATATTAACTAATTATGTGATTACAAAGTGAAACCTTTATTTTGTCTGTTAATAACGAAGATACCTTTGTCCTTCCGTGAGGTGGAATTTATGATTTCTAAAGAATCTGTAAGAACATATTATGGTTTATTTCATATTTAAATATTTTAATCCAAAGCTTTTTGTTAGTTAACTTTTCTGTCATATTGTTTTTATTTCCCTCCTGGTTAGTGGATAATTTATGTTTATATTTCTGGATTTAGAGTATAGGTAATATATTTTAGAACATGCATATAGTTAGACTGTCTTTTTGGAATATTTCATGGCATTATCAGTCATTAAGGTATTAAAGGAATGGATTATTAATAATTCTAGATGATCCCTTTGCCCTGTTATTTTATTTTATTTTTTAAAGATTTTACTTGTTTATTTGACAGAGAGATACACAGCTAGAGAGGGAACACAAGGAGCGGGAGTGGGAGAGGAAGCAGCAGGCCTCCTGCCGAGTAGGGAGCCCGATGCGGGGCTTGATGTGGGGCTCAATCCCAGGACCCTGGGATTGTGACCGGAGCCCAAGGCAGATGCTTAATGACTGAGCCACCCAGGCACCCCTGCCCTCTTATTTTAAATAATTGCTCCTTTATAGTGAATCACATGCACAGTCTAGGAAGAGGAACTTCCTCTTGAAGAAGGCAGTTGTATTTTCCAAAGTTAATTTGTTTGATTGAAAAATCCTATCTTAGAACTACAAAGGTTGTAATTTGATACATTATGTGAGTGTCACTGTGTTCAAATTAAAATCTTACTGAGTAAACTTTAAACTTAGCTTTACTAAAGGAGCTGTCTTTAAAAAACATAGTTTTCATAAAGGTGACTCTTCTTTCCCAGAGATACCAATAAATAGTGTGAAATACTTTGGAAAAAAGTGAGAACGTTGATAGTTATATTTTATTCAGCCATTTCAGAGTACTGAATTTGTGGCTTCTGACTTAACTAACAGTCTTACATTGCTTAAAGGCATGAACCTCCTCTTCTAAATATGTCTCACTTTGAAAGCCTTCAGCTAAAGTACGAAGATTTCTTTGAGGCTCTTCTCCATTTAAAAATGCTGGCTATACAAAAGAGAAAATGAGTTTTAGTTCTATTTCTATGTGCTAAAAAGATTGTGATTTTTTTCTCTGAGGACTTGTGTGGTCTTTAAGTAAGTAATCAGTCGCTATTGAGCTTGCATAAACAAGTAGGAAGGATATGATCAATTTAGATTTTTAAGCTCAGAGCATGTGAATCGCCTTACCATTTTCTTGCTAAGAAAGATGTCTTATAATGGGGTCTTAATCTTAGGACTTTCAAAGATCAGAATTAAAAGGACTTTACTAAGTGACTATTAGGAAATGAATACTCTGTGTTTATGTAGTATCCTTTATGTAATACTTGCCAATCTGTTTACTAACATTAGCTCATTAATTTTTTTGCCATTCCTTTTAGGGAATGAGTTTCAGGGTATTATCTCCATTCATTTAGTAACAGACTTAATGTGACTGGGAGATGTGAAAAGAATCCGAGAGATTCAAAAGATCTAGCATGTTATTCAAGTTTACTGGAAAGGGCATGTGGAAGATACCCAATGTTTAATTCCTTAGACCTCCTTAGGTGCTTTTAAGGACTTAGAGGAGAAAAGGCAGAATTTTAACTCTTTGAGATGAAGAACATTTCTTGATATAGCCATTTATTGCATCCTTTGCAGGGTTGCTTTGACTTTTAATTTTAGTCAAAAAACATTCTTGCCTTTTAGCCTCTGAAGAGTTTTTTCTTTCTCCTCTCAGCCACCTCAAGAAGCTGTGTGGTCATTTGCCTGTAGCCATGTACCTTGGAGTTGAATCAAAGTATTAGTAATGAATTGTTTACAGTTACCCTGTCTTAGGTAGTTAAATGAATTTTTCTGATAGCATCTCAGAGAAAGAATTGTACACAGTCATATACACTGTAATAAAATTCTACCTTATTACTGTTTGTTTTCAAATCACAACTCTATTATTAATCAAAGTGTTCCTTATTTAAAATTAAGACAATGACATTCCTCATTAGAACTGTAGGAGAAAAAAATACTTTTTAGAAAATATTGCTATAGCTTTTTATTAGCTTGCTTCCTTTTTATGGATTTATCTATAGCAAATCTTAATTAGGTTATTAGTTTGGGACATGATATTTTATAAATTATCTGTCCAATTACAGAGGATTTTTTAAATAGATACTTTAGAAAAATGAAAGTCAAATTCAAAAATTTCCAACTTGTTCTGTAGCAACAATAACACTTTTGTGCTTATGCAACATAGTCCAGGAAATTTCATACATAATGCTGCTTGTGGCTTTTTATTTTATATATTAGTACTTAATTGTGTGTTAATAGCCAATGTTGGTATCTTAGAGCATTACAATGAAATATGAAAATATGATTTAATACACTATTGGTAAAATTGGTAAACTGTAAAATATATTGATGGGTTATTCTTGACTATAGTATTATTAAAATATGAAAAACAAAATATATTTATGCTCATGGGGTAGTGTTCCTCATGCATCTAAAAGAATAAAATGTTCCTTTTGAGCCTTAATTTTAAAAAAGGTTCTATACAGAGGCATGTATAGGAGAGGTAGTGCTTACCTTTGCCTTGAGGGTTAGGTTAGAGGAACTGCTTCCCAGAAGAGGTCCTTCTTGGATCTGAGTCTTGAAAAAATAGGAGTTGGCCATGGGACTACATTCCAGGTTGTGGAAATATCATATGCAAGGGTATAAGCAAGCACAGCATATTCAGAAATTGTGGGTAGGTTAGTATGGTAGGGTGTGAGGAGGGAAGTCTTGGGAGATGAGGAAATAGTGGGCTGCCAAATTATGAAGGGCCTTGGCTGCTGTTCCGTTATTAGTCTAGAGGAAATGGAGGGAGTCACTGAAAGGCTTTACTAGGGCAGTGACAATGATCAGATTAACATTTTAGAAATAGTGTTCTATGGAAATGGGCATATGTCTACCTCAGTTACCACATAAGCTGATAATATCCAAATTTGTATCTCTGTCTTTCCTCTGTTCCTCCAATTTTTTCCCTTCCCTTGGCTAATATATTCACCATCTGCCCCAGAGTCTTTTTTTTTTTTTTAACTGCTGCTCTCTTAACCTTCAAGTGAAATTAAGTTATATCTAAAGGGACCAGCAGGACACCTTGCACAAAGTAGACATTTAGTGAATAAACGAGCACGGAACTTTTGTGCTTCAGTTGACTTCTATCTCATAAACTCCTATGGTTGGATCAGATTTAGATAGAAAGTAAAGAAATCTAGCAATGGGTTTAAGTTCTCTTCTTTTCATCTACCTTTTCCTAATGATTGTTTTTGTTTGGCTGTCATCCCTGAAGGCTTTATTATTTCATAAGCTTTAATAGCCTGTTATAAATATGTGTTTTTATTAGCAACTGTAGTATGGAATTGAAGACTGAACTGTTCTAACAGTCTGAAATATGATAAATGCACTAATGGGAGTCCGTTTTATGTATTTTTACCTATGTGTTTTCTTGTGAAGAGATGACAATAACATTTTATAAATAATGATGTGTAAATGGCATCAGTTAACTAAAAGTATCATAACGTTGATACTTGTTTGAGAAATATAGAATATATTTACTGGGCTATTAACTCCCATTTAACTGCCAGTATGCTTGGGCCCTAAGATTCTAATATAGAAAAAGTGTTGCTTTTTCTTAAAGTATGATAGAGGTTCAAAAGTGACAACCTGGAAAATATACCACAGAATGTACAGTTGAAGGTATTGATTCTTAAAGTAAAGCTAAGGGAGTTAATAAAAGAGCAAAGGAGAAAAACACCCATTATGTTTTACTAAGAAGTGTAGAAGAAAATTCTGACTTTATAGAACTACCTACGAATTT
This sequence comes from Mustela erminea, assembly GCF_009829155.1. Taxonomy (NCBI): domain Eukaryota; kingdom Metazoa; phylum Chordata; class Mammalia; order Carnivora; family Mustelidae; genus Mustela; species Mustela erminea. The sequence goes on along the minus strand of NC_045635.1, from coordinate 108,960,776 downwards.
AGAGGCACAAATGTGGAGGGCAATTTATTTATTTATTTATTTATTTTATGCCCTTGTTCATTCACCTGCTTTTGACTTTGAACTATATAACAGGCACAGACCTTCTGTCATTCAGACTTAGGTAGGCTTAGTGTCTAGGATTTTAGTATATAGGAAATGTAATGTGGAGCCTCTTTAATCTCTTTCAATAAGTCACTTCAAGTCTACTGATGCTTTCTGTGCCTTTTGAATTGATGCTTTGAAGCTGAGTGTTGGGGCAAAGGATATTTGAACTTGGTGCCTGGCATGATTGATATTCACTGCACAGTAAGGGGCAATGCTGCTTATTGCAAACATTTCATCATTTATTAAGTAAAGGTAGAGATATATATCCTAGTATTCAAAAGTTGGAACTTGGATGACTTTGCATTGAGTAGAATAACAAACGATTAGAAAGGTATGGAAAACTGAGGCAGCATAATTTGTTTAAAGTAAATCTAAAGGGGCGCCTGGGTGGCTCAGTGGGTTAAGCCGCTGCCTTCGGCTCAGGTCATGATCTCAGGGTCCTGGGATTGAGTCCCGCATCGGGCTCTGTGCTCAGCAGGGAGCCTGCTTCCTCCTCTCTCTCTCTCTGCCTGCCTCTCTGCCTACTTGTGATCTCTGTCTGTCGAATAAATAAATAAAATCTTAAAAAAAAAAAAAAGTAAATCTAAAGACTATAGTTTAAAACAGGGTTTGCCAAACTACAGACCCCCTACCCCGACCTGTTTTTCTATGGCCTATAAGCCAAGAGTTATTTTTACATTTTCAAATGGCTGGAAGAAAATTAAAAAGCTATTATGTGATATGTGAAAATGATACAAATTTCAAATTTTTGTTTCTGTAGATAAGGCTTTATGGGAACACAGCCACACTCCCTCATTCGTGTATTGTCTACAGCTGCTTTCATGCTACAGTGGCAGAGCTGAGTTGCTGTGACAGAGACTGTGTGGTCTGCAAAGCCGAAAATATGTACTATCTGGCTTTTCACAGAAAAAATGTGCGCTCTGGTTAAATGAAGGATGGGTAAAGGGAGAGCCTCTTTAGCCTAAAAGAGAGGTGTTTGGGAGGTCTGGTGGTGATTGTGGTGGTGGCCTGAAAGCTGCCTTGTAATATCTGAAGGATTGTCATACAGAAGAGGGAATCAGTTTGTTCTCTGTGACTTCAAAAATTAGACCTAGAACCCATTGTGGGAAATATAAGGCAGTACTGCATTAGGGAACATTTTCAATTTGTCCAAAGGTGGAATACGCAGCCTTGGAAGGTAATCTGTTGGTAGTGCCATCATTGGAAGAATTCAGAAAGACCAGCCAACTAACTAGCAGAGACCCAGTAGAATGGATACAGCATCAACTTGAATGATTTTTAAAGATCCTAATCTTGAGAGTCTGTGACTTTATGAACTCATGCTATTGAAGAGTCTGTATCAAGGGAAGATTTCCGAGTACAAAATACATCTTTGATTACATCACCAGTTCTGCTCAAAAATCCATTAATGAGATCCTTTTGTCACCTAAATTCAGTAAAATTCCTAAGTTCTTCACTGTTAGTGTCTAGGTTCTTTGCCCTTTGATCCAAACTTAGCTTTATCGCTCTTACTCTGTACAGCATCTCCCAAGTACTGCCCTGAAGAAATTTGTTTAACTTTTTAAAAATCCAGTATTTCCCACATGTGTAGCAACACAGTACTTTTTTTTTTTTTGCCACAGATACTAACACCAGTTTTCCATTTGTCATTTTCTTTTTATTTTTTGAAGATTATATATTTATTTGAGAGAGAGAGAATGAGAGGGAGAGAGAGCATGGGGGAAGAAAGAGTAAAGGGAGAGGGAGAGGTAGAGAATCTCAAGCAGACTTCATGCTGAGCACAGAGCCCAGCACAGGACTTGACCTCATGGCCTTGAGATCATGAGCCAAAACCAAGTGAGATGCTCAACTGACAGAGCCACCCAGGCGCCCCTCCATTTGTCATTTTCTCACCCTCTTCGGTTTTTTTTTTAAAGTTTTTATTTATTTATTTGACAGACAGAGATCACAAGTAGGCAGAGAGACAGGCAGAGAGAGAGGAGAAAGCAGGCTCCCTGCTGAGCAGAGAGCCCCATGCGGGGCTCGATCCCAGGACTCTGGGATCACGACCTGAGCTGAAGACAGAGGCTTAACCCACTGAGCCACCCCGGCGCCCCACCCTCTTCAGTTTTTTTTATTGTTTTTTACATCCTCTCTCTTCCTCTTGTGTGCTGTTTTTCTTCCTCCAACTTCATTCTTAAGTCCAGCATTGATTGGGAAATGGTAAAAGATAATTAGACCACAGAATTGTGGAAACAGAGACCACAAGAAACATTCCCTGTAGCCCCAGGAAAATAAGAATATAAAGATGTACATGAATTTAGAAGAATATGGGTGTGAAAGGAGAAATTGTATAAGGTGAAGGTGCTTTTGACATAATGAAATTTTTCATTCACTGAGTTATTCAAAAAGCGAGTCACCATTTTTATTGATAATCTGGCCTTCCGCCTTGTAATTTCTGGTTTTAGCTAGTGTTCTGTTTATGATACCATCCGTTTAGTCAGTCAGTGCTTAAGCATGTGAATAAAAAATGGGGTTGGTATCTGTAAGGAAAGGTGACATTACATATGCTAGGAAGGTAACATCCATACTGTTTCATTCCTTGGTGCCTTTCTCTTGAGAGGGTATTTTTCTGTGTGTGGAGTAGTTAGTGACATGTTAAAAGGAATGAAGATAAGAACTTATTATACAGTCTACTTATAGTCATTTGGAAATGTTCTACTTCCCTGAATATGAGACAGTCTCAAAAGTATTAGTTTTTTTCCTCTGAATCACCTTATATGAACCATGAACATGTATCTAAAGATATCTGCAGTCACTGGCAACTATTACTTATTGAGAATAATAACAGCCAGAGGGTATAGCTTAATGATTCAAGAATCAGCTTTACATAAAGACTCTATCTAGTCTCTAGAAACCAACAATCAAATCTTATCAGGGCCAACCTAACCCTTTTTATAAAAGATAAATTGGATAACATGCTGTTTAATTTGTATGTGTGTTATTGAATGAAGCTATGAAGAGTATTTGGTCTGCATATTAAAGATACCACTATTGTTTTGGTAAGTAAGGATGTTATTTTTCCTGAATTATTTAACCTTGGGTAATTGGGGATGCAGGAGATACTTGAATGTGCCAGTGTTTTGTAAGGTTATTTTTAATAAATAGTAATTTTTAAAAAAAACATTAAGGAGAATTTGTTTTTCTGGGTAGACTCTCTTTGGTTTTCTGCCTCCTTTTGGGCTTGAAATTTTAGAAAGTAGAAAATGCTTGGATAGTTGATAATCTTTTCATATGTTTCATTTCCTATGTTGTATATCATTTTTTCTGGCTTATAATTTGAAAGTTAAAACCATTTGCCATTTCTTCAAAGCGTATAGGTTGCCCAGGACCTAAATGTTCATTGCAGAAAATTTGGAAAATATAGTCTAGCATAAAAATGAAAATAATAGTTTAGCATTTGTCCTATGTTCAGAGGTAGCTGCTGCTGACTATTCATAATGTTGTAGTTACTATTCTCTTGCTTTTTTTCTCTATACATATATACTGTAAGATGTGTCTGTGTATTCCATTTTCTATCTCTTTTTTTTTAAAGATTTTGTTTCAGAAAGTGAGTGAGTGAGAGAGAGAGAGAGAGCACAAGTGGGGGAAGGAGCAGAGGGAAAGGGAGAAGTAGACTCCCCACTGAGTGGGGCCCAACATGGTCAGGACTCAATCCCGGGACTCAATCCCGGGACTCTGTCCAGACCTAAACTGAAGACAGATGGCTAACAGAATGAGCACCCTGGTGCCCCTCCACTTTGACATGATCAGAAATTTAGTTCTCAGTATTTCCTGGCTAAAAATAATACTTCTCCAAACATTCTTTTGTAAATTTTTGTATACATCTTTTACTTCCTTTAAGTTTCTAGGAGTGGAATTGTTAGTTCAAAAGAGGAAATTTTTAAAATGCTCCATTGATATTCCCAAATTGCTTTCTAGAAAGGTATAGAGTTTTTTTTTTCATTTATTAATTTTCAGGATAACAGTATCATTATTTTTTCACCACACCCAGTGCTCCATGCAATTCATGCCCTCTATAATACCCACCACCTGGTACCCCAACCTCCCACCCCCCGCCACTTCAAACCCCTCATATTGTTTTTCAGAGAGGTATAGAGTTTTTTTTTAACGATTTTATTTTAGTGACCTCCACACCCAAGGTAGGACTCAAACCCACAGCCCAACATCAAGTGTCGCATGCTTCACCAACAGAGCCAGGCAGGTGCCCTGCAGAGTGTAGTGCAGTAGTCTGTTTGGGATGCCATATGGAATACCACAAATGGGGTGGCTTAAACAGAAGTTTTTCCACAGTTTTGGAGACTGGAAGCCCAAGGTCACAGTGCCAGCAGGGTTGGTTAGTGGAGAGGTCTTTCTCCCTGGTTTGTAGATGGTGCCTTCTTACTGTGCTCTCACATGGTCCTTTCTCTGCACGAGTGTAGAGAAAAGTATCTCTGGGTGCCTCCTTCTCCGCTTGTAAGAACACCAGTCCTGTTGGATTAGAGCCCTACCCTTACAACCTCATTTAAGTTTTATTACCTCCTTAAAGGTTTTATACTCAAACATAGTCACACTGTGGGAGTGTTAAGCTTAAGCATATAAATTTTGGGGGGCTACAATGCAGTCTGTTAACAGGCAGTAACATTGGCATCCCATCATCAGAGAATGAGAGTTCCCATATCCCCATCTTTTTAAAATTTTTATTTATTTATTTTTTAAAAAAGATTTTATTTATTATTTATTTGACAGACAGAGATCACAAGTAGGCAGAGAGGCAGGCAGAGAGAGAGAGGAGGAAGCAGGCTCCCTGCTGAGCAGAGAGCCTGATGTGGGGCTCCATCCCAGGACTCGGGATCATGACCTGAGCCGAAGGCAGAGGCTTTAACCCACTGAGCCACCCAGGCGCCACTCCATCTTTTTTTTAAATGTAGATTTTAAACTTATCTTTTAAAAAAATTTTATTTATTTGAGACAGTGCATACACGCAAGAGAGAGTGAGTGAGCAGGCATGCACAAGTAGGGGAAACAGCAGGCAGAGGGAGAAGCAGGCTTCCCACTGAGCAGGGAGTCCAATGTGGGACTTGATTCCAGGACCCTGGGATCATGACCTGAGCCGAAGGCAGATGCTTAATGGACTGAGCCCCCTAGGCAACGCCTGTATCCCCATCTTATTGCCAACACTGGATCTATACAAATACACATGTGTGCACATATCACTGGCAATTTAATAAAGATGGCATTATTTTACTTTGCATTTCTTGGATCATTAGTTTCAGTGAAAAATTTTAAAATATTTGGATGTTTTAATTTTCTGTGATTTCTATTATATTTTTCCCATATTTTTGTTGGGGTTCTTAATTGCCAATAAATGTACATTTTCTTCATGTGTTTAGCTATTTTGTATGTATCAGACATTTTTGCTTATACAGAATAGGAACTATACTTTAAAATATTATTTATCTATGATTTATCTCTAAACACAGCTGAGTATACAGGGTTAATATGTGTGAGTACCTATATTAATGAATCATATGTTTAATGCTCACCATACATTCATGAAAACCGTTTATAGTTTGGATGCATTGATTCGCTGGCAGTGAAATACAGGTAGTGGCAAGGTTAATGCAAAATCTTTTCAGCTGTTGTTTGCCTTGCATTAACAAATCCGGCAGCATTTCCTGAGATATGCTCCTCAGAGCTCTAATCCCTCAAGACATCTTCTAAGAAGAGATTTCTGCTGGTTCATTAGCTTTGGGAACTGCTTGCAACCTACATCTCCCATCTAGTGCTTGACGGTGCTCAGCAGGAAGTTAAGTCTCTGAGAAGCCCTGGAGTAGAGAAATCTGTTTGACATTTGTAACCTGAATATTTCCAAAACTTATTTTGGCAATAGGACCTTCCTCTCTTTCCTGTTTATGTGACTTTTGTTACCTTTTAATTTTGAAAGGATTCACAGGAAATTATACAAAAATATATAGGAAAGCCCTATTTACCCTTCACCAAATTTTAACCAATGGTAACATCTTACATAACTATATTACAGGGTCACAATTAGGAAATCCATATTAGTACAATCCATAGAGCTCATTCGTATTTCATTGGTTATACATGCACTCTCGTGTGTGTGTGTGTGTGTGTGTGTGTGTGTGTTTCAGTGCAGTTTTATCACATGTAGGTTTTGTGTAGTCAGCACCACAAAGACTCCCTTATGCTGGTTCTTTATAGTCACACACACTCTTCCCCCTGGGCTAGCTCCTGGCCACCATTGATAAGTGCTCTATTCCTAAACTTTTGTCATTTCAAGAATGTTCTATAAATGGAATAATATGATAAATAACCTTTTGAGATTGGCTGTTTTCACTCAGCGTAATTCACTTCGGGTTCATCCAGGTTGTTGTGTGTACCAATAGTTCTTTCCTTTCTATTGCTGAATAACATTTCATAGTATGGATGGACCACCATTTGTTTACCCATTCACCCACGGAATAACATTTACCCCTCCTCATCTTTTTGGTGGAATCTATTAATATCCTGTATGAATATTGTTCTGAAGTATACCAACTTAAGGAATTCTGTACCACAGAAATGATGCCATTAAACAATTACTACTTTTTAAAGATTATGTCTCAGTTGCAGAAATTAAAACTCTCTTATTATCTGGTTTAGGAATTCCAGAGACGCTGTAATACTCTGATTTCATTGATTGAGAAAGAAAATATGGAAATTGAGGAAAGAGAGAGAGCAGAAAAGAAGAAACGGGCAACTAAAACTCCAATGGTAAAATTTTCAGCATTTTCCTAACTTTTAGGTAGATCTCATTTTTTTTACATAATTAAAATGCCTATATTATGTTTAATGCCACATGATACCTATTATAAAAACTTTTTATGAAGTGCTGATTTGTTTTTGACAGAAAAAGAATATGCTACAACCGCATTCCCTATTTGTTTGTAGAGCATAGGGTTAGGAACTCCCTAGTAACAGGGCTCAGTATTAAAAAAAAAAATTCCTCATGACTTTAAGCAGAAGTATAATGCAAGTAAAATCCTTTGAATTGAGACTCTGGTTGTCGTGGGGGAATAGGAGAGGGGTTGGGGGGGTGGGGTGGGGCTGAGGTTGAAACTGGGAGTTCTGATTTGATCAAATAAGTTTTCTGATCTTTGTGGAACTATGAGTATAAATAAGAACTTTGAGCAGACAGCAAAGCTTTATTTGGTTTACTTGGTCATAAATTAACTGTTGAATAATAAGATGACTTGATTTTAATCTAGTCAGGTTGCCTTGTATAGCTACAATTTAAAATATTCTTTAATAGATCATTTTATTTGAGTGTGGTTAAATAAACTACCATATTTCATCAAGTCTAAGATGGCTTCCTCTTGTAAGACACAGCATTATTTTGTGTATCACTAAGTAAAACTGCTGCCAGGTAACTAATTTGTCATCATTGGTAAGATGCATCCTGATTTCAGAGGTGCTAAAGTGAAAAAGTAACGCACATCATAGAATATATGAAATATGGTATTTTAATATCTATCATATGGTTTTAAAAAGTAATACATTCATAAATAGCATTTTGTCCAGAAAACTTTAAGTATTAAGTAGTTCTTTAAGATGAAAGTACATTTATAGTACCATCTGTAAGTAGACATTTGCTGACTATTTTTGATGGGTATTTTATGTCTTTTCTTAAAAAAAAAATCTTTGGAGGTTATTTTACATTGGGTTATATATTTTGTTGGGCTATATAGAACATTAACTGTGAGTATAACATTGAAGTGAATATTCATGTTAAAATTTTTTTTTAATGCATTTACATCCTAGATTTAACATTGTTGGGCCATTTAAAAATGTGCATATTGGAGCAGAACATTAAATCTGTTTCCATTTTAGTCACAGAAAAGAAAAGCAGAGTCAGCTACTGAGAGCTCTGGAAAGAAGGATGTCAAGAAGGTGAAATCCTAAAGCCTAGAAATAAAGTTTTAAATGGGAAACTGCTATTTTCTTGTTCCCATCTTCAAATGCTAATTGCCAGTTCCAGTGTATTCATGGTACTCTAAGAAAAATCTCTTTGGTTTTGATTTCTTGCATATTTTATATATTTTACAATGCTTTCTACCTGAAATGTGTAGCTTTATATTTTATGCATTCTAGTATTTTTGTGTACTGTATTTTGTGCATTTCATGTCTTCATCAAAATCCTCTCAGTCCTTGTTCTTTTTGAAGCTTGTGCTGAGGTTTTAGCTTTTCTATGTTTTATATGCCGCTGCTTTGAAAGAGAACCTAGATTCTATAGCTGTATTATTGTTGTTTCATACTTTAAATTTATATGGCTGTGGAAAAATGAATTAAAATGATTTGAGGAGAAAGACTTTTTCACTTCTTTGTTGCTTTCTTTTCTATTGAGTATGGGCTTGTATGTGTTACTGCATACTGTGATTAGCATAATAATTGTTTCTTTTGAGGTCATCTAAATATTTTTTTCCTAAAGGAATAAAGGGTGAGAACAGAAAAATATTAAAAAAAACCCCTAATATTTGATACTGTGCTTGCTGTCAGTATGCATTACATTTAAATTATTCTCTAAATATTCAAGTGGGAAAATATAATAAAGAAATGTCTATAAGAAATTTAATTATTTCCTGTGTTTTGTGCAGTAGAAAAATAGTTGTGTTTATTGAATTGCATTGCTCACTACTGTGTATTTGGTTGAAAGTTAAAGCTTTGCTTGCTGAATTGTGCATGATCTTCTGTCCCATAGAGCCAGTTCGGAGGAGTCTGGGTGTAACATGTAGATTTATTAACAACTAAGTTAAGAGTACAAAATAAGTGCTATGCATGTAGAAGAAGGGGGTCTGGCTTCTATAGGAATACACTTATGCTCGGATAACAAACAATTTCAAAGTGTCAGAGGTTTTATACACCAAGGGTTTAGTTCTTACTCACACTACAGATTCCACGCAAGTCAAAAGGATAGGAGAATGGGAGGAGACCTCTTCCCCACAGTCACTCAAGGTTCCAGGCTGACTGAGGCTTCAAGGTTTTATATTGTCGCTGTACCATCTGGAACATGTGGCCTTTTCCGCTGCTGCTGTAGGAGAAAGGCTGAAGAATCTCATGTAGGTTCTTCATTACCTAGGTCCAGACATGGGACATGTGACAAATGTCCCATCTATTTATATTTCATCGTCCTAAAGTAGTCACATGGTCCTGTGTGTATGAAAGATGGCTGGCAAATGTAGGGGAACAAGCGGAATGTTTTACATTACTGCCTCTGCCACAGGGCCTGTTGGCTCAGGAAAGAACCTGTGTCTCTCACATGGAACTGTTAGCATGTGATTAATCAAAATCAAGGTCAGGTTATAAGGGAACAGGGAAAAATGGATTGGAATCTAGTGTGAAACACATAGCAAATAAGCAAAGTTGGGAATGCAGGACAGTGATTTTAGTTATCAAAACAACATTTGGATCACTAAAGAGTTGCTCCCTCCCTCTACCAAAATCCTTTAAATTTCCTGTCCGATTCTGTCTCCGGCAAAAGTTGGGTAGCCATGAAATTCACACCCTCAGTCTTCTCATAGGGGTTCTGACACCTAGGAATCGATCTAGAATGACAATCCACTGTCTGCTGGACTCTTCCAAGTCTTCATTCATTGTCTAGATTTCATATTTCTTACTGCCATGCTTCTGATTGGATTCCTTTTACTGTTTCTATTCTTAGGACTTAGAGTCTTGTACTCTGTTGGAAGTTGGGGTGAAATTGAGGTGCTATTAGGCTATGAAGTCAGGATGATACTAGGTCAAGGGACCAAGAGTTACCCAAATCTGTCTTAACTACCCTTTCTGTAAGGTCCACAAAACAGGTGAAGGTAAGCAAAGTAATACTGCAGTACCTGGTGCTTTGACTCCAAACTTCAATCCAGAGCTCATAAGCCCAAAATAAAATCTTGGAATTTTCTACTCATTGAGTTTTAAATGCTGTAGTTACCTGGGCTACAGAAAATGATACCTGGGAGGGTTTTACTGAAACTCCCAAGTTTTGTGTACTGAAAAGTGAGGGGTGTCGACTCTGATCAATCGGCTTAGCATTTCTTTTCTTAGGAATTAAGATATAGGGTGGGAGCTGAAACAATTAGGATCTTTAAACTTCTTTTGTGGAAATTTGACAATCTCTGCTTGTTCTTTCCCTGTTAGCCCAGAGGGGTTAATAGCTAAGCTGTATGTCACTATCTGTTTTAGGGGAGAAAATCTGAAGGTAAGTTCTTCCAGCCTTTTCATGGGGCCATTTTCCTGATCTGTATCATGACTCTTAGGAGATTTTCTTGGACCAAAGAGAAGTGAAATTCAACTCTCCAGGATGTTCAATGAATGCCTCTGGTGTCGTCCTCAGAAACTTGTGAAATGGTTTTATCCATGACATTAACATAAAGATTGTACTATATTTAGTGAAAAATTCACCACCTACTCTATTCCTTATCTTAGATTATGTACAGCATTATTGTTGAACATAGCCTACCAAGGAGGCCCATGCAGTGAACACCAGATGATAGCACAGTCCAAATAATACAATGTTGGAGATACAAAATGCCCCAGTCTGTATTTGAAACCTCTTATTGTCAGTTCTCACAGAGAAATTAAAGTATGATAGACAATTCAAAAGTCCTGGGAAAGAAATCCCATTTCAAATGAGGGACTGAGACTGATAGGGTAGTAGCCCTAGACCTAACTGCCCTTTTGAGGAGAAAAAGCAGGACATGTAGTTTACCAGCTGCTTGGAGGCCAGGGGAAGCAGAAGAGTGTGCTGTTTTCATGACAATCTTGCAAATGTATAATGATCCAGCCCACCAGCAAAAAAGTTCCAGTCAATTGTATGAGAATCTGACCCTCCTGATACCTTATTTGCAGAATGTGCAAGAATGGAAGTGAGTAGAAGAACAGGGACCCTGAGTGGTTTTCTTCACTCAGGACCTCTGTAGAAGACAAGAGGTGAATAGGTTTTTCAATAATCCTCCCACAGAGGCACTTGGAAAGCATCTGTCTTGATCCACTGGGTACTCAGGCTCTAATTTCCTTAGAATCAAAAGAAGGTGGTGAGCTCAGTAATCTCTCATTTGCCTAATAGCCATTTGTATCTCAATCTTTATTGCACAGCTCCTTTATCTGCTGGCTCCCTGGGCTATGAGTGGTTTTGCTATGTGGAAAATCTGGGTACTTGTTGCATTATACAATTCCCCCTTGAAATATGCCCCCAAACTGGATTCATTGTCTGAGACCTCCCAGTTAAGAGAAGGTATTACAGCTATCTTAGGTGCTGGGTGTTTGGTTTGAAAAGCCTGAACTCAACTGGTGAAACTATCTACTGTCACCAAAATAAAATGCTGTTCTTTCCCAATTACTGACAAAGGTCTCCACTGTGGTCTGTGTGTTCCTCCTGTATGGTGCAGTAGCCAATGCAGCCAGCTAGTTCAGATTCCTGTGCCAGTTTCAAGGCCCATGGCAGTGCTGGTGTCCACATCACTTTCTCTGTAGCTGTTCTTACCAAATCCTGAACTCAAGTTGTCATCAAATTTCAAACTTCTGTCAGTATTCTATTCCATGTCTCCTTCATTTAGTTTGCCTAAGCTATCCTGCCCAATTGACAAGGGATACGATTTTCATGTGGTTAAAATACATGTAGCTAATGCTGTTTGTCATGTCCCCTATCCCTCAGCCTTATCATTTTTGTGTACTCTAGCTGATTTGAACTACCAGTATCTCTATGTCTAAGGGCTTTGTCTGAGAACTCAATCAGAGGCCTTGGAAGGTTTTTCTACTCTTTGTATGATAGACTGGGGAAACCCAAATTAAGACACTCACCTTGTGTACATAGCTCTTATCCTTCAGTTATTTCATTAAAAGGTATAGAGTGCTTAAGGAGAGTAATGACCGTATATCATTTATCTGTTCTTAGAAGGTCTACCCCTCTGTGGACACTTAGTAGGTGATAGGATTACATCAGGATATTCTACCCTGGTACGAAGTGCTGGGTTCTGATTTCTCTCTGTAAACAAAGGAAACTTTCTCATATAACCAACAGTTATGGTATTGGGAATTATCATTAGGCAGAGGTGAAATGGTTCCCAAGCTTTTGGTAAGGTCAAAGCTAGTGCCCAGTCTATGGTCTCTGGAAGTGTTCTCCATGGTAGTTGGTGCCCCTTTCCTGTAGCAGTGGTCCATTTAGATAACTGGACCAAGCGTTGCCCTTTCTCCCTATACTATGACATATAGCCAGTACAACAGTCTGGTGGTACCAGGCTTTTTAATCTGTTGGCCTGGTGACCGGATGATTTGTTCATTTCCTGATACATTGCTTCCCTACTGGGGAGAATTTCATCTAGGCCATTGTGGTCAGATTCAAGCTGTGCATACCCACTGGCTTTCAGCCTTGTCTTCCATATTGCCAAGACATGTTTTGTTAATTTCTCATCGTGTTCCCATGAGATCCATTTTAGAAGTTGTTCAAATAGTACTACCAAATTTTGTGGTCCATTTTTGAGGATTTCTATATATGGAAAATTGATGGTGAGTGTCATGTAGGTGCAGTTATCTGCCTCCCATCATGAATACAGTTTTGAGCTAATATATTTCCTTTAGTGATAGAGATCCAAGTCTGTTTACTATATCTAAGACAGTAAAGATCTTTGCATAAGGTCTTGTCTTATCTAGAATATTTGGTATGTGATCATCATCATCATCAGTTGGGATTGATACCTTATTCAGTTCTTTCCTAGAACCCAACTATAAGTCTCCAAATGCCATTTAGTTTTTGTACTGGCCATATGAGGGCATATGGCCTCATATGACACACCCCTGGGTGGGTAAAATATGATAATTTACCCATTTTTTTCTGATCACCAAGTATTCAATCTACTCTTTCTCAGTATGTGTTGGGTGTATTGTTCACGGTTAGGTAGATGGACTCCCATACCTTTGTGAGAGATGATTACAATTACATCTGGTTATATTTTTGTAGGTATGTCCTTTTTTCCTTCATGTATCCATCTATCCTGGTTTCTAAGATCTCAAGCTTTAATCTTTCTCTTCATTTCTTAATTCTTTCCTAGTTTGCCCCCCCCATCACAACTAAAACTCAGAGTATCTTGTGGTTAAAAGTTTCAAAATACCCTATAATTATTGTACCTGCTGACTAAGGGCCTCCCACTATTTCCAGGCCAACCCATTTCTCAAAGCCAAGGCATTCTGGGTACAGGCATTACTTACTATCCTTTTGACTTTTTTCTTTCACTACATTTTCTTCTCCACCTCAGAAAATCTACTTTCACTGTGAAGCAAAGGCCTCAATTTCTTATTAGTGAATTCTACCTGCAGTGATTGTATCCACACTCTGAAGCCTCTGAAATCCAAAACCATAATTATGACCAGAGCTCACTGAAGATACCTGATCAAGAAAGCCATTTCAAGGAAAGTATTTTCTCCTGAATAAGCCTTGCAAATGACGAAGGGTTATTTTTGTTACTCTATTCCTTTATCTTCTTTCCACAGATTTGTAGATTAGGATTTAGATATTGCTCAAATCAGAGTCAACATGAGAACATATGGTGGAGAAGGGACTCTGAAAACTTTAGAGAAGGTTCCCCAGAATTTCATCTTGCTGTCGCTCTCTCTTTATCCCTGGATGCAGGTTAAAACATGATTAAGAGAGTTAGAGTTTGGGCCTGCCATCTAGTTGGCCATGCGATTATTTATATCTACCAATCCAATAGGCCAAAGGTGCTTATTTTAGGAAGACTTTAGGACCTTGCTCTTCCTGTAATTTGAAGTCTACCCTAGCTCCTAAAGTGAATATTTGCGCCAATACCAGCACCTGCCTGGTACACACGGGAAATTATATTCTGGGCCTACAGAAGCAGTACTTCAAGTTGGAGGACTGAACCTCAGTCTCTTTAGAGGGACTTTGCTCTCCAAATGTCAGTTCCTGGGGCACATATTTGCTTTGTCTGCTGAGATCATGCCCATGTTAGGGGTGGAGGTGAGAGGCAAGTACTGTTAAGGGATGAAATTATGATGGTCATAGGCAAGGGGACTCAGGAATACTTAAATTCTGCCTTGACCTTACCACCTCTTTGTGTTCCACAAGGGATTTGTGTACATAAAAAGAAAAGAAACATAGTAGCATTCTATTAACTGGGATTTTTGTTCCAAACCCTGGTTTAGTGGGCTACTGAGGTGTGCTTGAGCATAAGGAGGTTTAGGGTAGAGGCTGCCTGGAACTCAGAACCAAAGTAAGGTGAATTGTTTAGCATTTCCTTTAAGCCAAAATCAAATCTCAAAATTTGCCATTCCAATGAGGAAAAAAACCTCACAACTACCAACTCCAGAGGTAATGAATCCAGAAAGAGGCTTTCTTTCTCTATGGGATTGTTTAGATTCCCAAAGCTCTACCCATTTAGAAACTCCAGTTCAAAAAGTGTTTGGGAATCTTACCCATCAGTTCAGCACTCCTCCTACTTGTGTAGGAGGATAGGGAGAGGATCGCAGAGGAACTTTGAACCCCTTCCCCTGGAGGCCAGTATGAACACTATGCTTATACTGTTTCAATGCTTAACTTCTACAGTCAGGTCAAGTCCTACAGCTTGTGGCTGATACATGTTGATACGTGGCTGGAACATTGACTAATACAAAAAGTGTTACAAGAGGTACTGTTACAGAAGAGGTACCGTTATAGAATGCAAACTTGGTAACTTCTAACAAGAATCCTATCACCTATGTGGGATTTCTTATCACCTATCATATTTTGTGATTATTGGTGAGATAAAATTTGTCAGTGAATACTTGTTTACGATACAACGGTGTCACAGTATTTTGAGTTTTCTCTTCTGGGAGAAAGGTTATGTTTGCCAGTCATGATAGTAGGAGAAAGAGTGATGCTTTTCATATGCTATTATAAATGCACATATACTGCTAAAATTTGAATATGCATGGATTACGTTTTTAAAAATGTTTTTATTTTGTAATTAAAAAACAAACATTGTAAACTGTGGGTGAATAATTTGCCTGCCATAATTTTCCTCACGTGGAAATCTTCCACAATGTTATGTGGGTGCTGGAGCATAGCAAGCTGCACTGCCCAAGCCTTGTAGAACTGGAACTAGTGATTGTCTCTCCCAGGATGCAGATTTTAGAATTAATACACTGAAGGAAACATTTGGAAGTGAATTCAGAATTGTCAGCTTCAGCCTTTGAAGACAACTAATCTTGGTTTTATTTAGGTTCTGTATCAGTTAACTTTTCTTGCATAACAAATCACTCTAAAACTTGGTGACCTGAAACAACCATTTATTTTTATTTTTATTATTTTAAGTAATCTCCATGCCCAACATGGGGCTCAATCTCCAAACAACCCCAAGATCAAGAGTTACATGCTCTACCAACTGAGCCAGCCACATGCCCCAAGACAACCATTTAACTTGCAATTCTGTGGGTTGGCAATTTGGGCTGGGCTCAGGTAGGTAGTTCTTTTGTCTTGACTGGGCTCACTCATGTGTCTTTGGTTAAATTCTGATCAGTTAGGTGACACTGGTTGTGGTGGTTGACTGATTGTTGGCCTGGTCAGTGGGGGTAAGACAATATTTCTTATTGTCCAGTGGGTTAGTTTGGCCTTGTTCACATGGTAGCCTGGCAGGGTTCTAACAGAAAGAGCAAAACTTGCAAGTCTCTTGAGACCCAGGCTTAGATTTCAAACACCTTCTACTACATTCTTTTGGTCAAAGAAAATCATAAAGCCAGACCAGATTCAAGGGATAGAGAAACTGATTCTACTTCTAGATGGGAGATGCTGCAAAATTACATTGCAGAAGATCTGGATATAAGATGAGTGTGGAAGGGAATCTATCACAGGCTCCTTCTGTTAAGGTGTCCTGATTCATAGTTAGTGTGTGACTTACAGTCATCTAGTAGTATCCCAAATTATAACATTTGAGTCCCCATGTGCATAGCTTAGTGGAAAAGTCAGAGTCTATCACTTAGAGCCTTCATTCCTGATATGTTTTTGAAGGGTACAGATATATTTTATTTTTGACTCTGTTTTAAACTAGTAGTCTTTTTGATCTAGCAATTTGGACCGCCCATCTATTTTGGTCCCAAGAATATTTGGACTCCATGTTTCTGAGTATAAGCAGTTTTATCACAATCATGTTAACAGAGATAAGAGACTGCTAGTCGTTTCCCAATATATATCTTCTTGCTTAGAAATAAGAACATCTATTTTCAGTTTTTCCATACTGACACTTGGCTAAAAGCCTGCATTACCCAGCTTCCTTTGTAGTGAGGTAAGACATACAAGTTTTAACTTAAGACATACAGGTTTTGACCAATGAGTTGTAAAGACAAGTAACATTGCAACTTTTGGAAAGTGTCCTGAAAAGAAGTTTTCTTCATCCTTTCTTCTTTCTTCCTGGTTGGGATGAGGACTTGATGGCTGGAGTTCAAGCCACCATCTTGAATTATATGGATGCACATCAAGGATGGTGTAGCAACTGTATAGAAGGAGCCTGGGTCCCTGATGACCATGGAACAGCCTTCCAGTCCTGGGGTATCCCCACTTCCAGACTCCTTTATATTGAGAAATAGTTTTCCATCTGTTTAAGGCACTGTCTTACATTTTGTTATTAGTATATGGAACTCTATCCGAATACCCCAGTATTGATGATATTTTATTGAGCAAGCTTTTGTTGAAACAGATTCCCTTAAGCCAACTAAAGTCCTTGATGAATTTTCTAAATTGTAAGGTAAACTATTTCCATTTTTTTTCCATTTGTAATTTTATTCTACTGAACGTATTTTCATTGGGATTGGTTAGTTTCGTCTTAACTTTATAGTAAGGGTTTGCCTTATCAATAAATTCTTTTTCATAGTAAACTTTACTTGGCATTGTAGATTTTTGATTTGTGGATATGATTTTCATCAAGGTCTGGTTTCCCTGAGTCAAACTTTACAGATCTTATTTTTTCAAGAACGTGTGATTTTTCTGTAAAATTACAGCCAATAACAAAATTTATCATGTGCAGTTTCACCACTTTTCATGTTTTTCTGTAGTGGTTATTTCCACCAAATCTACATTTTCTCAGGTTAGTTTTCAGAGTGGCCAATGTTATAAATGACATGTAGTTTTTAGTTTTATGTTTCTAATAAATTTTACTATGTGCATATTTAGACATTGACCATCGGGTCATTGGTTAGTTCTACCTGCTATATATTTTTAAAAGATCTTATCTATTTAAGAGGTTTATAGAAAGAAAGCATTTGGGGGGAAGGAGCAGAGGGAAAGGGACAAGAAGACTCTACACTGAGTTCAGAGCCTGATGTGCAGCTCTATCCTATGACCTGAGCCAAAATCAAGAGTTGGACACTTGGGGGTTCCTGGGTGGCTCAGTCATTAAGCATCTGTCTTCAGTGGAGTTCATGATCCCAGGGTCCAGGGATCGAGACCCACATCAGGCTCCCTGCCCATCGGGAAGCCTGCTTCTCACTTTCCCACTCCCCCTGATTGTGTTGCCTCTCTGCTGTGTCTCTCTCTGTCAAATAAATAAATAAAATATTTTAAAAAAAAAGTATGGACGCTTAACCAACTGCACCACCCAGGCGCCCGCCCCTCTACTTGATATATTTTTATGACTTGGAAATTGATACTAATTTCTTGGTGATTCCATGAGGAATTTGTGAGCAACTCCCCTCAGATGTTCCAGAATTTTCCCATTCTTCAGACTGGATCTGTGCTATTGCACATCCATACTTATAAATATAAGTGATCTGTTTCTGGCAGTCTCCTTTAGTGCAAATCCTCCTAAGTCAAAGTTGTAATTACCATTACGTTATTTATTTATTAACATATAATATATTATTAGCCCCAGGGGTACAGGTTTGTGAATCATCAAGCTTACACACTTCACAGCACTCACCATATCACATACCCTCCCCAATGTCCATAATCCAACCACCTTCTCCTTAACCCCCTCCCCCTGGCAGCCCTGTTTGTTTTGTGAGATTAAGAGTCTCTTATGGTTTGTCTCCCTCCCAATTCCATCTTATTTCATTTTTTTCTTCCCTACCCCCAGACTCCCCACTTTGCCTCTCAAATTCCTCATAACAGGGAGAGCATATGACAACTGTCTTTCTCTGACTTATTTCACTCAGCATAATACCCTCATATTCCATCCACATGGCAAGATTTCATTTCTTTTGATGGCTGCATAGTATTCCATTGTAGATATATACCACATCTTCTTTATCCATTAATCTATTGATGGACATCTAGGCTCTTTCCATAGTTTCGCTATTGTGGACATTGCTGCTATAAATATTCAGGTGCACGTGTGCCTTCAGATCACCACATTTGTATCTTTTTTTTTTTAATTTTTATTTCTTTTCAGCATAACAGTATTCATTGTTTTTGAACCACACCCAGTGCTCCATGCAATCCGTGCCCTCCCTAATACTCACCACCTGGTTCCCCCAACCTCCCACCCCCAGCCCCTTCAAAACCCTCAGGTTGTTTTTCAGAGTCCATAGTCTCTCATGGTAAATACCCAGTACAGCAATTGCTGGGTCGTTGAGTAGCTCTATTTTCAACTTTTTGAGGAACCTCCATGCTGTTTTCCAGAGTGGCTGACCAATAGTGTGGGAGGGTTCCCCTTTCTCTGCATCCTCGCCAGCATTTGTCGTTTCCCGACTTGTTAATTTTAGCCATTCTGACTGGTGTGAGGTGGTATCTCATTGTGGTTTTGATTTGTATTTCCCTGATGCCGAGTGATGTGGAGCACTTTGTCATGTGTCTGTTGGCCATCTGATGTCTTCTTTGCAGAAGTATCTGTTCAGGTCCTCTGCCCATTTCTTGAATGGATTGTTTGTTCTTTGGGTGTTCAGTTTGATAAGTTCTTTATAGATTTTGGATACTAGCCCTTTATCTGATATGTCATTTGCAAATATCTTCTCCCATTCTGTCAGTTGTCTTTAGGTTTTGTTAACAGTTTCCTTTGCTGTGCAAAAGCTTTTTATCTTGATGAAGTCATAACAGTTCACTTTTGCCCTTGCTTCCCTTGCTTTTGGCGATATTTCTAGGAAGAAGTTGCTGCAGCTGAGGTCTGTGTTCTCCTCAAGGATTTTGAAGGATTCCTGTTTCACATTGAGGTCTTTCATCCATTTTGAGTCTATTTTTGTGTGTGGTGTAAGGAAATGGTCCAGTTTCATTCTTCTGAATGTGGCTGTCCAATTTTCCCAACACCATTTGTTGAAGAGGCTGTCTTTTTTCCATTGGACATTCTTTCCTGCTTCTTCGAAGATTAGTTGACCATAGAGTTGAGGGTCTATTTCTGGGCTCTCTATTCTGTTCCATTAATCTATGTGTCTGTTTTTGTGCCAGTACCATACTGTCTTTATGATGACAGCTTTGTAATAGAGCTTAAGTCTGGAATTGTGATGCCACCAACTTTGGCTTTCTTTTTCAATATTCCTCAGGTTATTCTGGGGATTTTATGGTTTCATATAAATTTTAGGATTATTTGTTCCATTTCTTTGAAAAAAACATGGATGGTATTTTGATAAGGATTGCATTAAACGTATAGATTGCTTTAGGTAGCATAGACATTTTCACAATATTTATTCTGCCAATCCATTAGCAGGGAACATTTTTCCATTTCTTTGTGTCTTACTCAATTTCTTTCATGAGTGCTTTATAGTTTTCTGAGTAAAGAGTCTTTGCCTCTTTGGTTAGGTTTATTCCTAGGTATCTTATGGTTTTGGGTGCAATTTGTAAATGGGATTGACTCCTTAATTTCTCTTCTGTCTTGCTGTTGGTGTATCGAAATGCAGCTGATTTCTGTGCATTGATTTTATATCCTGACACTTTACTGAATTCCTGTATGAGCTCTAGCAGATTTGGAGTGGAGTCTTTTGGGTATTCCACCTAAAGTATCACATCACCTGCAAAGAGTGAGAGTTTGACTTCTTTGCTGATTCGGATGTCTTTAATTTCTATCTGTTGTTTGATTGCTGAGATTAGGACTCCTAGTACTATGTTGAATAGCAATGGTGATAGTGGACAGCCCTGCCATTTTCCTGACCTTAGGGGAAAAGCTCTCAGTTTTTTCCTATTGAGAATGATATTTGCTGTGGGTTTTTCATAGATGGCTTTGATGATATTGAGGTATGTACCCTCTATCCTTACACTGTGAAGAGTTTTTTAAAAAAAATTAAAATTTTAAATTATTTATTTTAAAAAAATATTTTATTTACTTATTTGACAAAGAGTGAGATCACAAGTAGGCAGAGAGGCAGGCAGAGAGATAGAGGGGGAAGCAGGTTCCCTGCTGATCAGAGCCCAATGGGGATCTTGATCCCAGGACCCTGAGATCCTGACCCGAGCCAAAGGCAGAGGCTTAACCCACTGTGCCACCCAGGTGCCCCAACACTGTGAAGTGTTTTAATCAAGAAAGTGTGCTTTACTTTGTCAAATGCTTTTTTAGCATCTATTGAGAATATCATATGGATCTTCTTTCTTTTATTAATGTTTTATATCACATTGATTTGTAGATGTTGAACAAGCCTTGCAGCCCAGGAATAAATCCCACTTGGTTGTGAATAATCCTTTTAAAATACTGTTGGATCCTACTGACTAGTATTTTGATGAGAATTTTTGCATCCCTGTTCATCAAGGATATTGGTGAGCAATTCTCTTTTTTGGTGGGGTCTTTGTCTGGTTTTGGGATCAAGGTATTGCTGGCCTCATAAAATGAGGTTTGAAGTTTCTGTTTTTTGGAACAGTTTCAGGAGAATAGGTATTCATTCCTCTTTAAATGTTTGGTAGAATTCCCCTGGGAAACCATCTGGCCTTGGGCTCTTTTCTGGAGGGGGGTGGATTTTTGATGACTGCTCCAATCTTTTTACTGGTTGTGCTTCTGTTCAGGTTTTCTATTTATTCCTGGCTCAGTTTTGGTAGTTTATATGTCTCTAGGAATGCATTCATTTATTCCAGATTGTCAAATTTGCTGGTGTATGGTTGCTCATAATTTGTTCTTATAATTTTTTATATTTCTTTGGTGTTGGTTGTGATTTCTCCTTTTTCATTCATGATTTTATTAATTTTGGTCCTTTCTCTTTTCTTTTTGATAAGTCTGGCCAGGGGTTTATCAATCTTATTAATTCTTTCAAAGAACCAGCTCCTAGTTTTGTTGATTTGTTCTACTGGTTTTTTTTTTTTAAGATTTTATTTATTTGCCAGACAGAGATGACAAGTAGGCAGAGAGGCAGGCAGAGAGAGAGAGAGAGCGACAGAGAGAGAGAGAGAGGAGGAAGCAGGCTCCCCACTGAGCAGAGAGCCTGACGCAGGGCTCGATCCCAGGACCCTGGGATTATGACCTGAGCCGAAGGCAGAGGCTTTAACCCACTGAGCCACCCAGGTGCCCTTGTTCTACTTTTTTTTGGGGGGGGTTTCTATTTCATTGATTTCTGATCTGCTCTCTCTTGTTTCCCTTCTGCTGGGTTTAGGCTTTCTTTGCTGTTTTTTCTCCAGCTCTAGTTGTAGGGTTAGATTATGTACTTGAGACCTTTCTTGTTTCTTGAAAAAGGCTTGTATTGCTATATACATTCCTCTCAGGACTGCCTTTGCTGTATCCCAAAGATTTTGAACAGTTGTGTTTTCATTTTCATTTGTTTCCAGAATTTTTTTCAATTCTTCTTTTAATTTCCTGGTTGACCCATTCATTCTTAGTAGGATGCTCTTAAGCCTCCATGTATTTGAGTTCTTTTCAACTTTCCTCTTGTAGTCGAGTTCTAGTTTCAAAGCATTGTGGTCTGAAAATATGCAGGGAATGATCCCAATCTTTTGGTACCAGTTGAGACCTGATTTGTGACCCAGGATGTGATCTATTCTGGAGAATATTCATATGCACTAGAGAGGAATGTCTATTCTGTTGTTTTGGGATGGAATGTTCTAAGTATATCTGTGATGTCCATCTGGTCCAGTGTGACATTTAAAGCCTTTATTTCCTTGTTGATCTTTTGCTTAGATGATCTGTACATTTCAGTTGGGGGTGGTATATTAAAGTCCCCTACTATCATTTATTAATGTTGATGTGCTTTTTTGATTTTGTTTTTAATTGGTTTATATAGCTGGCTGTTCTCATGTTAGAGGCATAGATATTTAAAATTGTTAGATCTTCTTGTTGGACAGACCCTTTGAGTATGAGATAGTGTCCTTCCTCATATCTTATTATAGTCTTTGGCTTAAAATCTAATTGATCTGATATAAGGATTACCACCCCAGCTTTCTTTTGATGTCCATTAGCATGCTAATTTTTTTCCACACCCTCACTTTGAATCTGGAGGTGTCCTTGGATCTCAAATGAATTTCTTGCAGACAGCATATATATGGGTCTTTTTTTTTCCATTTTGACACCCTGTGTCTTTTGATTGGGGCATTTATCCCATTTATATTCAGGGTAGCTATTGAAAGATGAATTTATTCCCATTGTTTTGCCTGTAAGGTGACTGTTACTGTATATTGTCTCTGTTCCTTTGTGGTCTATGTTACTTTTAGGCTCTCTCTTTGCTTGGAGGACCCCTTTCAATATTTCCTGTAGGGCTGGTTTGGTGTTTTCAAATTCTTTTAATTTTTGTTTGTCCTGGAAGCTTTATTAACCTCTCCTATTTTCAATGACAGCCTACTTGGATATAGTATTCTTGGCAGTAGTTTTCTCACTTAGTGTTCTGAATATATCATGCCAGTCTTTTCTGGCCTGCCAGGTCTTTGTGGATAGGTCTGCTGCCAATCTAATATTTCTACTATTGTGTGTTAGAGACCTCTTGTCCTGAGCTGCTTTTAGGATTTTCTCTCTGTCACCGAGACTTATAAGTTTTACTGTTAGATGGTGGGTTGTGGACCTAACCTATTTTGAGGGGGGTTCTCGTACCTCCTGGATTTTGGGGCCTCTTGCATTCACCAAATTAGGGAAATTCTCTGCTATAATTTGCTCCAATATACCTTTTGACCCTCTCTCTTCTGGTATCTCAATTATTCTAATATTGTTTTGTCTTATGGTATCACTTGTCTCTTAAAATCTCTCCTTGTGGTCCAGTAGTTGTTTCTCTCTCTGTTGCTCAGCTTCTTTATTCTCCATCATTTGGTTTTCTATATCACTAATTCTCTCTTCTGCCTTATTTATCCTAGCTGAAAGAGCCTCCATTTTTGATCGCACCTCATTAATAGGTTTTTTCATTTTAACCTGTTTAGATTTTAGTTCTTTTATTTCTCCAGAAAGGGATTTTATTTCTCCAGAAAGGAATTCTCTAATATCTTCCATGCTTTTTTTGAGCCAAGCTATTTCCTTGATAGTCATCTTTCTAGTTCTGACATATTACTAATATCCATATTGATTAGGTTCCTAGCTGTCGGTACTGCCTCTTGTTCTTTTCTGCCTGGTGAGTTTTTCAGCCTTCTCATTTTATCTGGATAAGAATAGATGAATTAGAGAACAACATACTAAAAGGGTAGCAACAACCCCAGAAAAATATACAGTAACCAAGTCAGGAGAAACCCCAAACTGGGAGGAGACAAAAGGAGGAAGAAAAGAAAAAAAACCATATTAGACTGGTGAATAGAAGGGAGACAGACACTTTCTTTGGGTGTATTTTGGTCTTCTAGAAGATGCTACTTCCCAAAATGTTAAAGAAAGATAAATATATATATATACACACACACACACACAAATAAGGGTAAACACAATGAAGTGTTGGAATATGACTGTAACAATGAAAATTTAAAAAGATTCTAAAAAAGGAATTTATAAGAAAAGAAGTTGTTTGAGAAATGAAAAGAAAGAAAAGGAGGAAGGAATATGATCAGGCCGGAGTCAGAACAAAGTCATGTGCTAGATTTAGGGTACATTTTAATCTTTTAGAAAAAATTGTATCCTAAACTTTTAAAGAAAAAAAATCTCTATGTGTTAAATACAATGAAAGGATAAAATGTGAGTATAACAATGAAAATCTAAAAAGATTTTTAAAAAGGTATTGATAAAATAGTTAAAAACATTAAAATAGGAAAGAGGAACAATTTTAAAAAATAGGATAGGAAAAAATAAATTTAAAAAGATTTAACTTTGAAAGACTAAAGGAACATGGGAAAAAAGCCATGAATCCTATGTGCTGCATTCCACTAGCTCTGGAGTCCTGCAGTTCTCTTTGATCAGTAAACCTGGTCTTGTCTGGATGTTCTTGCTGATTTTCTGGGTGAGGGGCCTGTTGCAATGATTCTCATATGTCTTTGCTCAAGGCAGAACTGCCTTGCCCTTGCCAGGGGCCAGGCTAAGTAATCTGCTTGGGTTTGCTCTCAGTAGCTTTTGTTCCCTGAATGCTTTCTGTACAGCTTCAGAGGACAGCAATGAAAATGGCATCCTTCCAATCTCTGGCCCTGTAGGAGGATAGAGCTCAGGGTCCCACTCCTCAGTGCACCCTCAGAGAAAAGCAGTCCATCCCTCCTGTCTCCCTGGTCTCTGGCCATGCTCCATGCCCACTGGGCCTCTGACCGAGTGTTTCTATCTCTGGCACACGGCCCCGTTTGGAGTCTCCAAACCCAGCAAATTCCTGCAGCATGATCTTGAGTCACTTGTCCCAGAAGAGGGAGGTGAGTCTCCTCAGATCTGCTGCTTGTTGGGTCCCTGCTTGAAGAACAGTGGCCTGACTGTGCTGCAGATCACAGTTAAAGTAACCCTGAGCTGAGAGCCCACTGCTAGGCTCCCCTGCTCTGATATCTGGGAGCTCTGCACACTCAGACACCCCTGATCCTACTGTGACCCCACAGGTCCTGAGACCACACTGTCCCTGCAAGGGCTCCACCCCCTTCTTAGCTTCTGGAGCGACATCCCTCAGTGGAGCAGCCTTCTAAAAGTTCTGAATTTGTGCTCCACTGCTCTCTCACTTGCCAGGAGCCAGCCCCTCCCCTGATGGTCTATCTTTCCAAATGTTGCTTTGGACTCACTTCTCCGCAACTCCTACTTTCCTGGAAAGTGGTTGATTTTCTGTTCCTAGAATTGATGCTCTTCTTCACTTCTCTCTCCTGTTGAGTTTGTAGCTATTCAAAATGGTTTGTTAACTATCTAGCTGAACTCAAGGACCAGATGATATTTAGGACTCTTAAATATCATCAAAGCTCCTCAGCCATCTTGCTCCTCCCTCTCTCCTTTTAGTTTTGTTAATTGTTTTCTTTGCTGTGCAGAAGCTTTTTAGTTTGATGTAGTCTCAATTGTTTATTTTTGATTTTGTTTCTTCTGCCTCAGGGCACCTATCTAGAAAAAAAGTTGCTATGGTTGATGTCAAATAAATTAGTGCCTATGTTCTTTTATAGGACTTTTATGGTTTCAGGTCTCACATTTAGGTCTTTCATCCATTTTGAATTTACTTTTTGTGTATGGTGTAAGACAGTGGTCCAGTTTCTTTCTTTTGGATGTTGCTGTCCAGTTTTCCCAGCACCATTTATTGAAGAGACTTTTCCCCATTATATATTCTTTCTTGATTTGTTGATGATTAATTGACCTTATAATTGTGGGTTTATTTCTGAGTTTTCCGTTCTGTGGGAAGCCTTCCATCTATAAACCCAAAACAGAGGTCTCTGTATTCTGTCCATCCTGGCACCTGGATCATCAGCGTTCTTCTTGTGCTGATTGTGATGCACATACTCCCTTCTGCGATTAGCTGCTGCCACTTGTGTCCAACCCTAGTTGCTCTCTTCTTTTGTGTATGTAGTGATAGCTTTGTCATCATCTTTCCCATTCTAATTTCCTGCCAGGAAAGGACTTACTCCTGCTTGTATCAGTCTTTTTGTGTTTCCTAACTCAAAATCCTAAGACTGGGAATCTGATTGGTTGGCCAGGTTATCTTTTTGTGTTAGGCCAAAAAGCATTGCTGGCTGGCCTCTGGTTTTTCATCCCTTGGATTGTGAGTCCATACTGAGTTCCATTGGCTATGGTCTGTCTTGGTGGCTGTAACCAGTGAATGTCCGAGTCATATGGTATATAACATGGTAGATTGGGCAGCAGGGTTTAAGTGTAGGGTAGTTAGGCCAGGGGCTTGGGTTGTGGCACTCACTAATGGATATTTTAAGTATAGAATATTGACTGGCAGGATTAGTTTTCAGATGCTACCTTCCCTACTGGTTATTTTTCAATAATATAGTAATATTTAATAAAATATTAAAATATAATATACATTAAAATATACTAATGGTAATTATTTGCTAGCTAGTACAGCTGTACTGGTTATTGAAATACTGAATACCCAAAAAAAATACTGAATACCTCCTAGTGAGAAGTAGGTTTTTTTCTGAGCCACTTCAGTGTTTCTCCCACCCCAGCTGACTTGACCTCTCACTCAGAACCCCAAGATCTTCTTACTACCCAGCAACTAAAGAGTTAATTTGTGGTATAGCAGAGGACTCCAGGCTTCTGTCCCAGGGTTAGGGTTGGCTTTCATTTTGATTGGCCTAGTGCCACAGTGATTATTAAATATTTTGAATGCTACTCCTGTGACTTGCAAGGAAAGAGGATTCAAAATTCATATTGCAGAAGGCATATGTACAGTATTTTCTCTGTGTACTTGTGTAAGTATAGTTGTAACACATTTTGTAATTCAGTTGATTTATTTTAAAGCAATTTCAATGTGTCTTTCTATAAGTTTTGCATTTTTAAAAACGTTCACCACTTAATATGTAAAAAAGAAATCAGGTGTTTAAAAAGCATTTTTAAAGTGATAATCTTTCCCTAGGTTCACTCTTCTATTGCCAGAAAAATTAATTTTGGTCACAAATCAGAATGAGTTGGTTGCCTGTTAGTATTATATTCTAGTAAAATTGACCTATGGGGGGAAAATCCCCTTTCCTTTACAGAGAAGAACTGATTTCACAGTAGAAACAGATTTATTAGAATCTCCTACAGGGCTGTGATGGAAAACAACCTAGAAGTAAACCAAGCATTGTTGAATGTTTTCATTCCTGGTAAGGATTTGGCATGATGTATAGTGTCTGGCCATCATGGATCAGTGCTGATCCACGGACTGAGTAAATAATAGGATTCAGAAATGAACATATGTTCATAGAACATATGAGGTCTTAAGCTAGAATTCGGCTGATACTAAAATGTGTAGGATGCAAAGTATTGCCCTGAACTTTCACAGAACAAAATTACATTTGGTTTATTCTTCAGTAGTTGAAGTGTGTTTGCTGAAAGAAACTACATTATGTAGTTCAAATTCAAAGAATGCAGACTTTTAGTAATTCAGAGGGAGTCAGGAACATTATTCAAGAATTGTCTCCTTTTGCTGACCCCTTCAATATATAAAGTAATAAAAATGTCTCACTCAGATTTATTATGATATGAACCGTGACTCTAAAGCAACACGACTCTTTTTTGTATGTGACTTGTGGAATGAGGGTGATTATTCTAGAGTCATAAACAATGGTTATTCCTTTTGGGGGAAGTAAGTAGTCTAGTGAATAGACATTTGATTAGAACTCAGGAAACTCAGACTCAACTTCCACACTCCTGCTGGGCTTTGGAGACAGGGAGAAGCATCATGGTATAGTGAAAAGAGCACTGGTTTTGGGATTCAGAATCATCCAGGGTCTAGTCCTAGTTTCTCCACTTACCACTTACAAGCTATGTGGGGGTAACCTCTCTGAGCATTAATTTGTCCATCGGTAAGGTGGGGATGATCTATTCAGGGCTGACATTCAGCTGATACTTAGCCAGCATGAGTGGAGCAGCTGTTTATTGCTGGACTCTGTTCTGATTTGGCCAATGTCTACTCTGACGGATGGATGCCCATACAGTACTGGTTGTTAAATATTTTGGCTATTACTCTGAATAAGCCTCAATTGGTAGGGTTATTGAGAACATCAAATGAAATATATATGAAGTTCCTAAAATACAATGACTACTTATGAAATTTTAGTTTTATATTCTTCCTTTTTTTCTATAGAAGTTTTAAAAAACATGTATTTCAACTTAAATAAAGGAAGAGAAAATACCTGACACTTGTTTTTACTGTGATGTTAAGAGAGTAAGGGGAATTGTTTATCCCTTATATTTATTCAGGTTCCATTAAGCAAACGTTAAATTCCTACTCTGTGAAGGGTCTTTGATGAGTTCACCATCTAGGAAGAACAATAGATGAATAAACTCTGATTTCAACCCAACAGTTTTAAGAGTTAATGTGAACCTATAAGTTTCCTTTGTGCAAATTTAATGAGAAAGATTTCATCTGGGCAGGTCCAGCCTAGCTTGGCAACTGAACTCAAGATGGACTTCAACTCCCAGTTACTCTCCACTCTGTGTGCCTTTATGCAGTGCACAAACTGCACAGTTATATACTATGGCCCTGAGAACTGTTACAACAGAGTATAGTATATATTGTAGTCAAGAGCTATAGGCCTAAAGTGGTGGGAAGGACTGAGTTTTGCCAGGCAAATGGCATTGGTCCAAATTACAGATGAAGGAGGAAGCTATAGGATGTGTATAAAGACAAAGATATATGCAGGAGCTGGGAGATAAGGGGAATAGTGAATATTCCTACCAGATCATATGTTTGTACTCCTTGTTTGAAGAAAGGATGCCAATGGAAGCTGTATTTACAACCTCTCTAAACAGTTTACCATAATTACAGTTAAATACTAGAATAACTTTTTGTGTAAGTTAATGTTTCTTCATTGTTCTGGGATTAGATAGCATGCTTCATTTTATTTCTTTAGCTTCTTGAAAAAGATTTATTTAAGTAATCTGTACATTCCACATGAGTCTCGAACTCATGACCTGAAATCAAGAGTCACATGCTCTTCTGACTGAGCCAGCCAGGTGCTCTGCAAGCTTCCTGTTTTAAAATTTTCATTTATATTCAAAAAATTGTTTTTAGTTGATGAGAACACACTGTCTTCTAAGGTTAATTATTTGAGGTCCTTTAGTTCTTTTCTATTTGGCTTGTGCCTAGACAAAGATCAGTGATCAAAGAAGGCTAGAAGATTCAGTGAGACACTTTAAAAAAAAAATCTGGAGACTTTTATCATTGAATTATGAATCTATGTTTGCTTCACAGAATATTACATCATAGACTTACAGAGCTTGGAGATTTTTGGAGACCTTTGAGCCTAATCTCATTTCAAAATGACTTTTTTGTTCTTCTAAAAATGCTACATGGTCATTATTTTAAAAAATTTAAGCAGTTCAAAGTAAAAAGTTGAGGGCTACAACCACCTGAATTCTTCCCACCCTGATACAAACACCATTAATGTGAGGTTTACAGCATTCCAAATATCTCATTGCAGATAGATAGGTGATAGATGTACAGAATCATATTTTTATTAAAATTACTCAATGTACTGTTACTAGAAATTAATGCAATACAAAGAAAATGAAAAAACTATACACTTCCAAAAAACATTTATTACCCACAAAGTATATCAGTTTCTAATAGATCCCTGTATGATTGAGGGAAAAAAATTGATGTTAAAAAGCATCAAGAGGTTGTTACTTTTTCCACCTTGTTTTAATTTTAATAGTATTGATTGACTGTTTTTCTTCTCCCCTTCCATAATTTATGCTTTATATAATAAAATTTATCACAATGTCAAGTTTATACATTTATTTCATGTTCTAGTAATTGATTAGAAATTGTGTTTGACTGCTAGTTTCTAGAGACCTGACTATAGTGACTTAAACACATAAAGATTTAGTTTCACATCTAAAGGAAGATTGGAGGTAAGGGTTATGACATGGGCAGGGCTCCATGAACTCATTAGGAACTTAGTTTCCTCTATCTTCTTCCTTTACCATGTTTAGTATATGATTTTCATTTTCAAGGTCATAAGGTGGCTTCTGGAGTTCCAGTCCTTGTGTTTATACTCCAGGCAAGAAGCAGGAAGAAGGTGGAAGAAGGTAAAAAAGACCCTTATAAACAAAATGTGCTTTATTTCATAGTCTTAATTTTTTAAAGTAATCTGTGTGCCCAATGTGGGTCTTAAACTCATGACCCTGGGATCAAGAGTCTCATTGTCTAATGACTAAGCCAGCCAGCTGCCCTCAAAAAGACTCTTTTAGAAGCCCCAAATACCACTTATATTTCATTGCCTGCCCCAGGCCCCTGCCATCTCTAGGGGAGTCCAATAAATGTAGTGTTATTACTCACCATATTACCTGAGGTGGGAAGTCCCCATAACCTCAGTTTCCATAGTTGCTTGATTTTATCTTTATATTTACATTGATTTAATGCCAGGACCACCAGTCCATTTTAACAAGAATGTCTATTTATAAGTTTATTTTGTATATTTCTTGCCTGAATGTATTGTATCCTTAAGTACTTCTTTCCAGAATGGTCTGTGGGCATTGTATTACTTACTGCTAGCTTGGTTGCTTTCCTAATTCCCAGGCATTTCTTGCCTTAATCCTCTCCTTAGGTTGTTCCTGTTTTTAAAGATAGTACAACATCTCTTGATTCCATGGATATCTCACTTCTGGAGCCCTTTACCTTGTTGCAATCGGACTTGATTGCTCCCCAGTTCCAAAGAACAGCAATCATCCTAGGACTTCTCTTCACTGAAGTTCTTGGGTGGAGACACTGGTTCTTGGATCTCAGTGTCTTTTTTTTTTTTTTTTTTTTGGTTTACTACTTTTTCTTGCTGGAATAGATCCTCAAGTAACTTCCTAAGAAAGAATGTGTGAGAGATAAACTCTGAATTTTACATATCTGAAAGTATTTTCATTCTAGTCTTATACTTGATAGATAACTTTGTAGATACAGAATTCTCATTTGAGAATTTGTTCAGAATTTGGAGGCATGGTTCAGGTGTCTTCTTGAACATCTGATGTGGCCGATGAAAAATATAATGTGAGTGTGATTCTTGTAACCTTTGTAGATGAACAGTTTTGTAATCTTTGGATGCATTTAGAAAGTTCTCTTGATTTTTGGCATTCTGAAATTTCACAATGATGTGGCCTGTTTTGGAGTGGTTTTTTTTTTTTTTTTTTCATTGTGCCCAACACTGTGGGGAGGGGGGACCATTTGACATAGAAACTCTGTTCTTCAAAAAGTTCCATAAAATTATCTTGTATTTTTTGTTCTGGTAATTTTCTTTCCTTCTCCTTTCTCAGTTCTCTTTTATGAAACTCCTGTTAACCAAATTTGGAATTTTTGTGTTGATTCTCTATATCTCTAATCTTCTTGCTCGTATTTCCTATCTCTTTGTCTCTTCTATTTCCTGGGAAATTTCCTCAGCTTTATGCTCAAGCTTGTCAGTAAATTTTATTTTGAAAGTAACACTTTATTTTTATTTAGTTTTTAAAGATTGATTTAATTTTAGAGGAGAGAGAGAGTGAAAGAGTATAAGAGGGAGTGTCAGAGGAAGAGGGGGAGAGAAACTCTAAGTAGACTTCATGCTCAGTGTAGAGCCAGATGTGGGCCTCAACCCCATCACCTCCAAGATCATGACCTGAGCTGAAACCAAGAATCAGATGCTTAACTGACTGCGTCACCCAGGCACACCTGGAAATAACATTTTAAGTATACACAAACTTTTTCTCTGGTCCTTTGTCATAGCATTTTGTCCTTGTTTTAGGGATGTAATATCAGAGTCTCTCTGAGGATGCTATTTAAAATTGCTTTTATTTCTCAAACTTCGTTTGACTATTTGAGGTCATTTGCGGTTCCATATGAATTTTGGGATTGTTTTTTATATTTCTGTAAAAAATGCCATTGGAAGTTTTATAGAAATTGCAACGAATCTGTCAATTGCTTTGGGTAGTTTGAACATTTAAGCAATCTGAAAAGCTCAGGGAAAGACATCTGAATTCTCTGGAATTCTTGTTGTCAAAATTACTTGAAATCATTGGTTGAACTGAAAACAAGATTTTGCTCTGACAGCATTGACAAGGATTGTGGACAACATTCCCGTTCTACCAGATTTCTTGTGGCTAATTTCATAACATGTCTCTGGGTAGATAATCCTCTTGATAGGAGCAGCTAGAGTAGAGACACTGGGCTTTACCATCAGATCCTCCCTAGCTGTAGATAATTCAGATTCTCAGAGACTTGGTTTTCATCATCTAAAAAATGCCGCTAAGTCACACTTTACTTCACAGCATTACTGTGAAGAATAGGTTTGGCACTTAGTAAGTCCTCAATAGATGTTAGCTTGTTAAACTCCAGAGACTATATTTTAATCATTGTGTTAAATTATTAGTGGGAAAAAATGGACTGTTATGCATGTTATGCCTATACATACTTGTTGCCTGGGAACTTATTTTTTTTAATTTTTTATTTTTTATAAACATATAATATATTTTTATCCCCAGGGGTACAGGTCTGTGAATCACCAGGTTTACACACTTCACAGCACTCACCATAGCACATACCCTCCCCAATGTCCATAACCCCACCTCCCTTCTCCCAACCCCCCTCCCCCCAGCAACCCTCAGTTTGTTTTCTGAGATTAAGAGTCACTTATGGTTTGTCTCCCTCCCAATCCCATCTTGTTTCGTTTATTCTTCTCCTACCCCCTTAACCCCCCATGTTGCATCTCCACTTCCTTATATCAGGGAGATCATATGATAGTTGTCTGTCTCTGCTTGACTTATTTCGCTAAGCATGATACCCTCTAGTTCCATCCACGTCATCGCAAATGGTAAGATTTCATTTCTTTTGATGGCTGCATAGTATTCCATTGTGTATATATACCACATATTCTTTATCCATTCATCTGTTGATGGACATATAGGTTCTTTCCATAGTTTGGCTATTGTAGACATTGCTGCTATAAACATTCGGGTGCACGTGCCCCTTCAGATCACTACGTTTGTATCTTTTTTTTTTTTTTAAAGATTTTATTTATTTATTTGACAGAGATCACAAGCAGTCAGAGAGGCAGGCAGAGAGAGAGGAGGAAGCAGGCTCCCCGCTGAGCAGAGAGCCCGAGGTGGGGCTCGATC
The DNA here is from genome assembly GCF_009829155.1 of Mustela erminea. Classification (NCBI taxonomy): domain Eukaryota; kingdom Metazoa; phylum Chordata; class Mammalia; order Carnivora; family Mustelidae; genus Mustela; species Mustela erminea. Next base: position 108,927,636 of record NC_045635.1, on the reverse strand, counting down.
CCAGGACTCCGAGATCATGACCTGAGCTGAAGGCAGTGGCTTAACTCACTGAGCCACCCAGGCGCCCCATACGTTTGTATCTTTAGGGTAAATACCCAGTAGTGCAATTGCTGGGTCATAGGGTAGTTCTATTTTCAACATTTTGAGGAACCTCCATGTTGTTTTCCAGAGTGGTTGCACCAGCTTGCATTCCCACCAACAGTGTAGGAGGGTTCGCCTGGAAACTTTTTTTAAATACAGAACGTCATATAAGTAATGTATGTATAGTAATTTTTATTATCCTATAAGTAATTTTCTTTATTTAAGGAGAAAAAATTCTTACTACTAACTGACATATGATATTATATTACTTTTAGATATATAATATATTGATTCAACAATTCTATACATTACTAAGTGCTCACCATAAGTGCAGTCATCATCTGTCACCATACAATGTTATTACAATATTATCAACTATATTCCCTGTGTTGTACTTTCCATCTCCATGACTTAGTTATTTTCTAACTGGAAGTTTGTACCTCTTAATCCCCTTTGTCTATTTTGCCCATCTCCCCACCAATATCCCCTCTGGTAACCACCAGTTTGTCCTTTGTTTTTAAGAGTCTGTTTTTTAAAAAGACTTATTTATTTATTTATGAGAGAGAGAGAGAGAGAGAGAGAGATATTACAAGTAGGCAGAGCAGCAGGCAGAGAGAGGGGGAAGAAGGCTCCCCAATGAGCAGAGAGCCCAATGTGGGTCTTGATTCTAGGACCCTGAGGTCATGACCTGAGCTGAAGGCAGAGGTTTAACCCACGGAGTCACCCAGGCATCACTGTTTGGGTTTTTTGTTTGTTTATTTATTTATTTTATTTTAAGATTTTATTTATTTGCTAGAGAGCAAGGGAGCACGAGTGCATGAACAAAGGAAGCAGCAGAAGTAGAGGGAGAAGCAGGCTCTCTGCTGAGCAGGAAACCTGATGAGGGGCTTGATTCAAGGACCCTGGGATCTTGACCTGAGCCTAAGGCAGATGCTTAGCTGACTGAGCCACCCAGGCATGCCATTTGTTTAACTTCTTAAATTCCACAGTTTTTTTTGAAAAACAAACAAACAAACAAACAACTCTTTTATTCATTATTTCCCCATTTGTTGTAGATTAATTGACCATTTAAGTGTGGGTTTAATTGTGGGTTTTCTATCCTCTTCTATTGGTCTATATATATAGTTTTGTGCCAGTACCATATTGTTCTGATTACTAACACTTTGTAATATATCTTGAAATCTGGAACCTCCAGAATTGTTCTTTCTTCTCAAGATTGCTTTGACAATTTGAGGTCTTTTGTGGTTTCAAACAAATTTTAGGATTATTTGTTCTAGTTTTGTGAAAAATGCTATTGGTAGTTTGATAGGGATTGCATTGAATTTGTAGATTGCTTTGTGTAGTGTGGACATTTTATTTATTTATTTAAAAGATTTCATTTATTTATTTGACAGACAAAGATCACAAGTAGGCAGAGAGGCAGGCAGAGAGAGAGAGGAGGAAGCAGGCTCCCTGCTGAGCAGAGAGCCTGATGCGGGGCTCGATTCCAGGACCCTGGGATCATGACCTGAGCCTAAGGCAGAGGCTTTAACACATTGAGCCACCCAAGCGCCCCTAGTGTGGACATTTTAACAATATTAATGCTTTCAGTCCACAAGCTTGGTATGTCTTTCCATTTATGATGTCTTCAATTTCTTTTGTTGTTGTTGTATTCATTTTCTTTCGACAACGTCTTATACTTTTTGAAGTATAGGTTTTTCACCCCTTGGTTAAGTTTATTCCTAGGTATTTTATTCTTTTTTGATGCAATTACAAATGGAATTATTTTCTTAATTTCTCTTCCACTTCATTATTAGTGTATGAAATGCTGAAGATTTCTGTATATTAATTTTGTATTCTGCAACTTTACTGAATTCATAATTCTTCTTTAAATGTTTGGTAGAAATTCCCTATGAAACCATGTGATCCTGGATATTTGATTTTTGGGAGTTTTTTGATTACCAGTTGTATTTCCTTACTGTAATTGTACTGTTCAAATTTGCTATTTATTCCTGTTTCAGTTTTGGAAGATTATATGTTTCCATAAAGTCGTCCATTTCTTCTAGGTTGTCCTATTTTTCATAAGATTCTCTTGTAATTCTATTTCCGTAGTGTTGATTGTTATGTCTCCTTCATTTCTGATTTTGCTAATTTGAGTTCTCTTCTCTTTTTCTCCTGGTGACTCTGGCTAAAGGTTTATTAGGGCGCCTGGATTGGCTCAGTCAGTTAAGTGTCCAACTCTTGATTTTAGTTCGGGTCACGATCTTGAGTTCATAGCATTGGGCTCTGCACTCAGCAGGCAGACTGCTCGAGATTCTCCCCCTCTCCCTCTGCCCCTTATACCCCACTCACAGGTGCATGCTCTCTAAAGTAAATAAATAAATCTTTTAAAAAATTTTTATCAATATTGTTTATCTTAACAAAGAACAAGCTCCTGGTTTCATTAATCCTTTTTATTTTTTTAGTCTCTATTTTATTTATTTTGCTACTGTATTTACTATTTCCTTCCTTTTACTAGCTTTGGGCTTTGTTTTTCTTATACCTTTAGGTGTAAGGTTAGATTTTTCTTGTTTCTTGGGGTAGGCCTGTATTGCTATGAATTTCTCTCTTAGAACTGCTTTTGCTGCCTCTTAAATATTTGGGCCATTGTGTTTTCATTTTTGTTTGTATCCACATACTCCTTTAATTTCCTCTTTGATTTCTTCATTGATCCATTTGATGTTCAGTAGCATGTTGTTTAGCCTCCATGAGTTTGTGTTTTTTCCACTTTTTTATCCTTGTAATTGATTTCTGTTTTCAGACCATTGTGGTTGGGAAAGATGTTCTTTTTAAAAAATTTCTTATTAACATATAATGTATTATTAGCCTCAGGGCTACAGGTTTCTGAATCGCCAGGTTTACACACTTCATAGCACATACCTTCCCCAGTGTCCATAAATCCACCAACCTCTCCCTCCCCCCCTCCCCCCGGCAACCCTCAATTTGTTTGTGAGAGTGAGAGTCTCTTATGGTTTGTCTCCCTCCCAATTCCATCTTGTTTCTTTTTTTTTTTTTCCTTAAAGGTTTTATTTATTTATTTGTCAGAGAGAGAGAGAGCGAGAGAGAGAGAGAGCACAAGCAGAGGGAACAGCAGGCAGCGGGAGAGGCAGGCTCCCCACCAAGCAAGGAGTCCAATGTGGGATTCGATCCCAGGATCCTGGGATCATGAACCAAGCCAAAGGCAGATGCTTAACTGACTGAGCCACATGGGATTCCCCATCTTGTTTCATTTATACTTTTCCTGTCCCCCAAACCCCCCATGTTGCATCTCAACTTCCTCATATCAGGGAGATCATATGATAATTGTCTTTCTCTGCTTGACTTATTTCGTTAAGCATAATACCCTCTAGTTCCATCCATGTTGCAAATGGCAAGATTTCATTTCTTTTGATGCCTGCATAGTATTCCATTGTAGATATATACCACGTCTTCTTTATCCATTCATCTGTTGATGGACATCTAGGTTCTTTCCACAGTTTGGCTATTGTGGATATTGCTGCTATAAACATTTGGTTGCACGTGCCCCTTTGGATCACTACGTTTGTATCTTTAGGGTAAATACCCAGTAGTGCGATTGCTGGGTCATAGGGTAGCTCTATTTTCAACTTTTTGAGGGACCTCCATGCTGTTTTCCAGAGTGGCTGACCAATAGTGTGGGAGGGTTCCCCTTTCTCTGCATCCTCGCCAGCATTTGTCGTTTCCCGACTTGTTAATTTTAGCCATTCTGACTGGTGTGAGGTGGTTCCCGACTTGTTAATTTTAGCCATTCTGACTGGTGTGAGGTGGTATCTCATTGTGGTTTTGATTTGTATTTCCCTGATGCCGAGTGATGTGGAGCACTTTGTCATGTGTCTGTTGGCCATCTGATGTCTTCTTTGCAGAAATATCTGTTCAGGTCCTCTGCCCATTTCTTGATTGGATTGTTTGTTCTTTGGGTGTTCAGTTTGATAAGTTCTTTATAGATTTTGGATACTAGCCCATTATCTGATATGTCATTTGCAAATATCTTCTCCCATTCTGTCAGTTGTCTTTAGGTTTTGTTAACAGTTTCCTTTGCTGTGCAAAAGCTTTTTATCTTGATGAAGTCATAACAGTTCACTTTTGCCCTTGCTTCCCTTGCTTTTGGCGATATTTCTAGGAAGAAGTTGCTGCAGCTGAGGTCGAAGAGGTTGCTGTCTGTGTTCTCCTCAAGGATTTTGAGGAATTCCTGTTTCACATTGAGGTCTTTCATCCATTTTGAGTCTATTTTTGTGTGTGGTGTAAGGAAATGGTCCAGTTTCATTCTTCTGAATGTGGCTGTCCAATTTTCCCAACACCATTTGTTGGAGAGACTGTCTTTTTCCCATTGGACATTCTTTCCTGCTTCTTCAAAGATTAGTTGACCATAGAGTTGAGGGTCTCTTTCTGGGCTCTCTAATCTGTTCCATTGATCTATGTGTCTGTTTTTGTGCCAGTACCATACTGTCTTTATGATGACAGCTTTGTAATAGAGCTTAAGTCTGGAATTGTGATGCCACCAACTTTGGCTTTCTTTTTCAATATTCATCTGGCTATTCGAGGTCTTTTCTGGTTCTATATAAATTTTAGGATTATTTGTTCCATTTCTTTGAAAAAAATGTATGGTATTTTGATAGGGATTGCATTAAATGTGTAGATTGCTTTAGGTAGCATAAACATTTTCACAATATTTGTTCTGCCAATCCATGAGCAGGGAACATTTTTCCATTTCTTTGTGTCTTCCTCGATTTCTTTCATGAGTACTTTGTAGTTTTCTGAGTAGAGAGTCTTTGCCTCTTTGGTTAGGTTTATTCCTATGTATCTTATGGTTTTGGGTGCAATTTGTAAATGGGATTGACTCCTTAATTTCTCTTTCTTCTTTCTTGTTGTTGGTGTAAAGAAATGCTACTGATTCCTGTGCATTGATTTTATATCCTGACACTTTACTGAATTCCTGTATGAACTCTAACAGATTTGGAGTGGAGTCTTTTGGGTTTTCCACATATAGTATCATATCATCTGGAAAGAGTGAGAGTTTGACTTCTTCCTTGCCAATTAGGATGCCTTTAATTTCTTTTTGTTGTTTGATTGTGGAGACTGAGACTTCTAGTACTATATTGAATAGCAGTGCTGATATGGACATCCCTGCCATGTTCCTGACCTTAGGGGAAAAGTTCTCAGTTTTTTCCTATTGAGAATGATATTTGCTGTGGGTTTTTCATAGATGGCTTTGATGATATTGAGGTATGTACACTCTATCCCTACACTTTGAAGAGTTTTGATCAAGAAAGGATGCTGTACTTTGTCAAATGCTTTTTCAGCATCTATTGTGAGTATCTTATGGTTCTTGTTCTTTCTTTTATTGGTGTATTGTGTCCCATTGATTTGCGGATGTTGAACCCACCTTGCGGCCCTGGAATAAATCCCACTCGGTCATGGTGAATAATCCTTTTAATGTACTGTTGTATCCTATTGGTAGTATTTTGGTGAGAATTTTCATGTCTCTGTTCATTAAGGATATTGGTCTGTAATGCTCCTTTTTGGTGGGGTCTTTGTCTGGTTTGGAGATCAAGGTAATGCTGGCCTTATAATAGAGTTTGGATATTTTCCTTCTGTTTCTGTTTTCTGGAACAGGTTCAGGAGAATAGGTATTAATTCTTCTTTAAATGTTTGGTAGAATTCCCCTGGGAAGCCATCTGGCCCCAGGCTCTTGTTTGTTGGGAGATTTTTGATGACTGCTTCAATCTCCTTACTGGTTATGGGTCTGCTCAGGTTTTCTATTTCTTCCTTGTTCAGTTGTGGTAGTTTATATGTCTCTAGAAATGCATCCATTTATTCCAGATTGTCAAATTTGCTGGCATATATTTGCTCATAATATGCTCTTATAATTGTATTTCTTTGGTGTTGGTTGTGATCTCTCCTTTTTCATTCATGATTTTTATTTGGGTCCTTTCTCTTTTCTTTTTGATAAGTCTGGCCAGGGGTTTATTAATCTTATTAATTCTTTCAAAGAACCAGCTCCTAGTTTCATTGATTTGTTCTACTGTTTTTTTGGTTTCTATTTCATTGATTTCTGCTCTGATCTTTATGATTTCTCTTCTCCTGCTGGGTTTAGGCTTTCTTTGCTTTTCTTTCTCCAGCTCCTTTAGATGTAGGGATATGAGACCTTTCTTGTTTCTTGAGAAAGGCTTGTATCGCTATATATTTGAGACCTTTCTTGTTTCTTGAGAAAGGCTTGTATCGCTATATATTTTCCTCTCGGGACTGCCTTTCTGTGTCCCACAGATTTTGAAACGTGTTTTCATTACCATTTGTTTGCACGAAATTTTTCAATTCTTCTTTAATTTCCTGGTTGACCCATTCATTCTTCAGAAGGATGCTCCTTAGCCTCCATGTATTTGGGTTCTTTCCAAGTTTCCTCTTGTGATTGAGTTCTAGCTTCAGAGCATTGTGGTCTGAAAATATGCGGGAATGATCCCAATCTTTTGGTACCAGTTGAGACCCAATTTTTGACCCAGAATGTAATCTATTCTGGAGAATGTTTCATGTGCACTAGAGAAGAATGTGTATTATTTTGTTTTGGAATGGAATGTGCTAAGTATATCTGTGATACACAGATCTGTGATACACAGATGGACATCTGGTCTAATGTGGCATTTAAGACCATCTGGTCTAATGTGTCATTTAAGGCCTTTATTTCCTTGTTGATCTTTTGCTTGGATGATCTGTCCATTTCAGTGAGGGGAGTGTTAATGTCCCCTACAATTATTGTATTATTGTTGATGTGTTTCTTTGATTTCATTATTAATTGGTTTATATGGTTGGCTGATCCCATGTTAGGGTCATAGATATTTAAAATTGTTAGATCTTCTTGTTGGAGAGACACTTTGAGTATGATACTGTGTCCTTCCTCATCTTTTATTATAGTCTTTGTCTTAAAATGTAATTTATCTGATATAAGGATTACCACCCCAACTTTCTTTTGATGTCCATTAGCATGGTAAATTGTTTTCCACCCCGTCACTTTCAATCTGGAGGTGTCATTGGGTCTATAATGAGTTTCTTGTAGACAGCATATTGATGGGTTTTGTTTTTTGATCCATTCTGATACCCTCTGTCTTTTGATTGGAGCATTTAGCCCATTTACATTCAGGGTAACTATTGAGAGATATGAATTTAGTGCCTTTGTATTGCCTGTAAGGTGACTATTATGTATATTGTCTCTGTTCCTTTCTGGTCTACTACTTTTAGGGTCTCTCTTTGCTTAGAGGACCCCTTTCAATATTTCCTGTAGGGCTGGTTTGATGCTTAAAAATTCCTTTAGTTTTTGTTTGTCCTAGAAGGTTTTTAATCTCTTTTTCTATTTTCAGTGATAGCCTAGCTGGATGTAGTATTCTTGACTGCATGTTGTTCTCGTTTAGTTCCCTGAATATATCATGCCAGTTCTTTCTGGCCTACTAGGTCTCTGTGGATAAGTCTGCTGCCAATCTAATATTTTTACCACTGTATATTACAGATGTCTTATCCCGGGCTGCTTTCAGGATTTTCTCTTTGTCACTAAGACTTGTAAATTTTACTATTAGATGATGGGGTGTGGACCTATTCTTGTTGATTTTGAGGTGGGTTTTCTGCACCTCCTGGGTTTTGATGCTTATTCCCTTTGCAACATTACGGAAATTCTCTGTGTTAATTCTGTCCGATATACCTTCTGCTCCCCTCTCTCTTTCTTCTTCTTCTGGAATCCCAATTATTCTAATGTTGTTTCATCTTATGGTGTCACTTATCTCTTAAATTCTCCCCTCATGATCCAATAGTTGTTTGTCTCTCTTTTGCTTAGCTTCTTTATTCTCTGTCATTTGGTCTTCTATTTCACTAATTCTCTCTTCTACCTTATTTATCCTAGCAGTGAGAGCCTCCATTTTTTATTGCACATCATTAATAGCTTTTTTGATTTCATCTTGGTTAGATTTTAGTTCTTTTATTTCTCCAGAGAGGGCTTTTATTTCTCCAGACAGGGTTTCTCTAATATCTTCCATGCCTTTTCTTACCTCATCTAGCACCTTGAGAATCGTCATTCTGAACTCTAGATCTGATATATTACCAATGTCCGTATTGATTAGATCCCTAGCCTTTGATGCTTCCTCTTGTTCTTTTTTTTGCGTTGAGTTTTTCAGCCTTGTCATTTTATCCAGATAAGAATATATGAAGGAGCAAATAAAATACTAAAAGGGTGGCAAGGACCCCAAGAAAATGTGCTTTAACTAAATCAGAAGAGACACAAATTGTGGGGGGACGAAAGGAAGTAAAAAGAAGTTGTAAAAAGTATTTAAAAAAGGAAAAATAAAGAAAAAATATAAAAAAGAAAAAATACATATTAGACTGGTGAATAGAACAGAGTTACCCACTTAATTCTGGGAGTATTTAGGTCTCTTAGAAGAAACTACCTCCCAGAATTTTAAAGAATGAAAAAAAATACACACACACACACATACACAAAATAAGGGTAAACACAATGAAGGGATGCAATATGACTATAAAATGAAACTTTTAAAAAAATTTCTAAAAGATGAATTGATGAGATAAGTTGGTTGGGATAATAATGAAAAAGAAAGTGGAGGGAATTTGCTCAGGCTGGAGACTAGAACAAAGTCCTACACTAGTTAGGGTATATTTTGTTCTATTAGAAGAAGTTATATCCCAAAGTTTTTTAGAAGAAAAAACCCTATGTGTATACAAAAAATAAAGTTAGATACAATGAAGGATAAAATATGACTTTAATAATGACGTTTCAGAAAAGTTTTTTTAATGAAGGGTATTGTTAAGATAAACTAGTTAAAAAATGTTAAAAGAGAAAAGTGTAAAAGTTTAAATATTTTAGCTTAAGAAAAAAATTAAATTAAAAAAATTTTAATTAACTTTGAAAGACTAAAGAATCATGGGGAGAAATCCATGAATTCCATGCTTTGCTTTCTCCTCTTCTGGAATTCTGCTGTTCTCCATGGTAAGTGAACTTGGTCTTGGCTGGATTTCTTTCTGATCTTCTGGCGGAGGGGCCTGTTGTAGTGATTCTCAAGTGTCTTTGCCTGAGGCGGAATTCCACTGCCTTTATCAGGGCCTAGGCTAAGTAATCCACTCGGGTTTGCTTTGGGGAGCTTTTGTTCCCTGAACACTTTCTGTTGAGCCCTGGAGGACAGGAATGAAAATGGCAGCCTCCCAATCTCTGGCCCGGAGGAGCCGAGAGCTCGGGGCCCCACTCCTCAGTGCACCCTCAGAGAAAAGTGCTCAATCACTCCCATCTCCCTGGCCTCCGTCTGTGCTCTGAGCTCACCCAGCCTGTGACCAAGCATCTCTCTCTCTCTTTCTGGCACACAGCCCTGCCTGGAGTCTCCAAACCCAGCAGATCCCTGCGCTCTTCCAGGGGGGTCTCCCTGGATCTTGTGGGGTCTCTGCTCACAGAGCAGTGGCCTGACTCTGCCATGGATCACAGTTTAAGGTAACCTCGAGTTGAGAGCTCACTTCTTGGCTCCGTCTCTGTAGCCGGCTTCCCTGCTCTACTACCTGTGAGGTCTGTGACACTCAGACACCCCTGATCCTTCTGTGACCCTGTGGGACCCAATACCACACTGTCCCCACAAGGGGGCCACCCCCACTTAGCCTCTGGAGCAGGCCCTGAGACCCTGCTGTCCCCGTGTGGGCTTCACCCCAGCTTAGACTCTGATGTCCCTCAGGGGAGCAGATTTTTAAAAGTTCTGATTTTGTGCTCCATTGCTCCTCTGCTTGCTGGGATCCAGCTGCTCCCCCAGCGGTCTATCTTCCCTTTGCTTTGGATTCACTTCTTTGCATGTCCTACCTTTCAGAAAGTGGTCGATTTTCTGTTTCTAGAATTGCTGCTCTTCTTCTCTTTGATCTCCTGCTGGAATTGTAGGTGTTTGGAATGGTTTGATAAACTATCTACCTGATCTCCTGCTAGCTGATGTCATCTCAGCCTGCTACTTCTCTGTTGTCTTGACTCCTCCCCTGGAAAAGATATTTCATATGATTTCAGTCTTCTTAAATTTATTGAGACTTGTTTTGTAGCCTGACATGTAATCTATCCTGGAAAGTATTCCATGTGTACTTAAAAGGAATGTGTATTCTGCTTGTTTTAGAGGAAATAGTCTCTGTTAGGTCCATCTGGCCTCATGTGTCATTCAAAGCCACTGATTTTTTTTTCTCAATTTGAGTCTGATCTATCCATTGATGTAAGTGGGGTGTTAAAGTTATTATTATTGTATTACTGTCAATTTATCCCTTTATGTGTGTTAATATTTGATTTGTGTATTTAGGTGCTCTTATGTTGGGTGCATAGATATTTAAAATTGTTGTGTCCTCTTGTTGGGTTGATCCCTTTATCACTATGTAGTGCCCTTTGTCTCTTGCCACAATCTTTGTTTTGAAGTCTCTTTTGTCTGATATAAGTATTGCTGCCTCAGCTTGTTTTTTTTTAACTTCCATTTGGATCATATTTGTTTTTCTATTCCATTACTTTCAGTATGCATGGTTTAAAGTGAGTGTCTTTCAGGCAACATATAGATGGGTCTTGTTTTTTTATTCAACTCAGTCACACTATGCCTTTTGATGGGAGCAATTAGTTTGTTTACATTTAAAGTAATTATTTTTTTAAGATTTTATTATTTATTTGACAGAGAGAGAGATCACAAGTAGGCAGAGAGGCAGGCAGAGAGAGAGGAGGAAGCAGGCTCCCTGCTGAGCAGAGAGCCTGATGCAGGGCTTGACCCCAGGACCCTGAGGTCATGACCTGAGCCGAAGGCAGAGGCTTAACCCGCTGAGCCACCCAGTTGCCCCTAAAGTAATTATTGATAGTTATGTACTTTTTACCATTTTGTTAATAGTTTTCTGGTTGTTTTTGTAGTTCTCTGTTCCTTTCTTCCTCTTTTCTTCTGTTGTGGTTTGTTGGCTTTCTTTAGCGTTATGTTTGGATTCCTTTCTCTATCTTTTGTGTATTTATGATAGGCTTTTGATTTGTGGTTACCATTGAGTTTATATATAACATTTTATGTGTATTAAGTGATTAGTCTGGTACCTTTATTATATGTTTGCTTTTACATATGACATTTTTTCCTTTCATAGTTTTCTTCTACTGATGGCTTTTTCTTTCAATTTCATAGTATTTTTAACATGCTGTACCTTAAATTTTTAAAAAAAATTTTTAAGGTTTTTTTTTTAGAGATTTTATTATTTATTTAAGAAACAGAGATCAGAAGTAGGCAGAGAGGCAGGCAGAGAGAGAATGAAAGAGGGAGCAGGTTCCCCACTGAGCAGAGAGCCTGATGCAGGGCTTGATCCCAGGAACCTGAGATCATGAACTGAGCTGAAGGCAGAGGTTTAACCCACTGAGCCACCCAGGCACCCCCAAATTTTTTAAGTTTTAATTTTAATTCGAGTTAACATAAAGTGCTGTTAGTTTCAGGTGTACAATATAGTAATTCAGCACTTCCATACATCACCATGTGCTCATCACAACAAGTGTACTCCTTAATCCCCCTCATCTGTTTCACCCATCTTCTCTCCCCTCCCCGGCAACTTCTCCTCTGGCAACCATCAGTTTGTTCTCGCTCGTTTGAGTCTGTTTCTTGATTTACATCTTTCTCTTTCTTTTTCCCCCTTTGCTCATTTGTTTTGTTTCTTAAATTCCCCATATATGTGAAATCATATGGTATTTGCCTTTCTCTGGCTTTCTTATTTTGCTTATATGCTCTAGCTCTGTCCTTGTCTAGCAAACAGCAAGATTTCATTCTTTTTTATGGCTGAATAATATTCCATTGTATATTTCTTCTACTATTTGGAAGTTGAAATGATGTGCTCTGAAAAATTGTGTTAGATGAGGCAAAAACTGATCCAGTAAGATGAACAGTGATTTGACCTCACAAAATGAGTGTCAGTAATCAACACGTGTAACTTAAGGATTAAATAGTCATGTATAAGTTGATAAATAATATAAAGTAGCTATTATTTTCATTGTCATTATTTCAGCCCTGCTATCTTTTTTATTTCAGCCCTGCTATCTTTAATTCCCAAATTCTTTCATTTTCAGAAAGTAGTTAACTTGAGCTATCAGACGTATAGGCTGAAACAAGTACTATGCCCCATTGTTTTTTTAAAAAAAGCTTTTAATACATATACAAACATATTTGTCTGTTTTTTAAAGATTTTTATTTCTTTGAGAGAGAGGGTGTTCAAGCAAGAGATCACAAGTACAGGGGAAGCAGCAGAGGAAGAGTGAGAAGCTGACTCCTCATTCAGCAGGAAACACAGAAGAGAGCATGATGTGGGGCTTGATCTCAGGACCTTGAGAGCATGACTTGAGCTGAAGGCAGCCGCTTAACCCACTGTGTCACCCAGGTGCCCCTAGTCTGTATGTTTTTATTATAAACTCAAGGTTGTCTTTTCTTGGGTGTTTCATACCATGGGGTGTGGAGGTATTTCTAAGTAATTGGTTTCAATTCCATAAGAACCTTAAGAGTCTTACCAGGTCTGGACCAAATTTTATGTTAATTTATTGTTGTATTCTATGTGAATAATGTTAATGGGGCACACCCATGCAAAAATGTGTCACATACTCAGAATGTTACTTCTGATGGAGGAATTTGTTTTCAATCTGTAGCTCCCAGGATCCTGTAAGTATCCTAGATGATGTTTTCCTGAGATGATGGGTGAAATTGTTCCCATCTCTTTTACAAAGAACGGGTATATTTTGAGGATCCTAATTTTAAAAAGGAGTCTCAATTCCAGTTTTCTGTCTTATGTGGGCTCAAGACCACATTTCGTGCCCCATTAGGAATATTAATGTTCCATCTATGTTCAACTAATAAGGTCCTTATTTTAAATAAACTCAATGCAGCATACATTAAGTTAGAGGCATCTCTTTACCAAATGATTACTTACTTGACAGAAGGTTCCCCTCTAAATTTCTTCTAAATAACAACTCATGTATTATATTGAAATGTGGTTTAATTTGTAAAAATCGTATCTTTTTAGCTTTGCACAACACTCAACAAATACTTGCTGAATGAATGAGTGACTGAATAAATTTAAAACTAACTACTGTAGCATGAAATTAAAAATGCCATTTTATTAAAACCTACAGGGTAAAAAGTTTTGATACATATTAGCAGTAGTAAGTTAGAAAACCTTAAGTGCAAAGGCAGGCTATTAAATAGAAACCATAATGAGTTGCCAAAAAGCCAATGACTGACCCTTAGAAGAGTTCATTATTTTGAAACTAAATAAAAAACTGCTTCCTGAATATTCAGCCTATGAAAAAGCATTCTGCTGGTTTGTGGTGATCTGGGAAGGTAATTTAAACTTCACATGAGGCTATGTATTGAAGAAAAGACACTTTTTATGGCTGGGGCGCAATTCAGCAACTGATACATACTCCATTTCTTGAGCTACAAAGGATTTTGCCAGTGTCAAGAGGGTCAAGTGACTTTTCTTGCAAAGAGAAAGGACCACAGGAGAGATAAAAAGAGTATAAAAAAAGCATAAAGGAAGCATAAAGGAAAGCTTTTTATGTTCCAAATCTTTAAAACATAGAAAGGGGATTGGGAAACCATTTTGAACACATTCTGTGTTATGTAAGTATTCTGTACATTTTTAATAATGAAGGGCATGTCAGCATGATATTTCTTTAATATATATCAAAACCAATGTTTTACAAACTACATAAAGTATCTTTGAATACAAGCCAGAACAAGAACTAGGACAATGCTCTTTATTTAGTTAAATGAGGCTTAGTTGTTGGCATCACATAAGTTTTATATTAATACAATGCTAGAAAGAATGTTCTGCATTTTTAAAGTGTAAGAGAACAAATGGAGTTTAATTCACAACTGTATTGTGTCTTAGTATGTTATGTCTCAGTTCATAGTCCCTACAAGGCTTGGAGAATGATTTCATGTTCCTGTAGGAGCTAAGAAGAAATGGGTGTGATTTTAGTTCCAGCAAGATTTCAAGGTGAACAAAAGAGCTTCAAGATGGACAAAGTTGATTTGTTTACAAAATATTTCCCTAGTTTTTAATAGTGTTATTTGAATTTGGGACCCCATGCTGACATTTCAGAACTGTAAAGTTAATTAGTTCTATTAACAGTGGGAATGTCATCCTTGAGAGGACATTAGTGATTATGTAACCCAATTCTTGCATTATTTTATAAATGGTAAAATGTAGCCTCAGAGAGAGCTAGTGACTTGCCTTATGTCATCCAGTGAGTCAGGAGAGAATTGGGACAAGAAATTTAGGTCTCTTAATTATTTTTGAAATCTCCTACAAGTTGAAACACTTTGGGTTGCTTTATTTATTTTTAATAGCTATATTGTTTTGCTATGGTTATCATAACAAAATTCCATGAACTGGGTGACTTAAAACTATAGAAATTTATTGTTTCACATCTCTGGAGGCTAGAAGCCTGAAATCAAGGTATCAGTGAGCCATGGTCCCTCTGAGATTCTGGCTGGAATCATCCCTTGCTTCTTCCTGTCTTCTTGTGGTGGGTATCAATCTTTGGTGTTCCTTGGCTGGCAGATGCATTACTCCAGTCTCTGCTTCTGTTGTACATGGCATTTTCCCTGTGTGTCTTTGTTAAAATTTTCTTCTTTTCATAAGGACACCAGTCATGTTGAATTAGGAACCAATGTAGTGACTTCATCTTAACTTGATTAAATCTTGATTAAGTTTATAAATAAGGTCCTATTTACCAGTACTGGGGGTTAGGATTTTTACATATTTTGGGGGGAGATACAATTCAACTCATGATATCAGTTTTATTCATATATAATTTACATATCATACAATTCACCCATTTAAATTGTACAATCAGTTGTTGTTAGTATACTCACAGGGTTGTGTAACCATCATCACAATTTAATTTTAGAATTTCCATTCCCCCTAAAAGAAACTTCATATCCATTAGTAGCCACTCTCTATTTACCCTTTCTCCCTGCCCCAATCCTAAGCAATTGGTAATCTATAATTGCATTTTCTAGACATTTCATATAAATGGAATCATACAGTATGTCCAATATAACTGTTATTTCATTTGGAAAAATGTTTTCAAGTTTGATTCACATTATAGCATATATCAATACTTTGGTTTTTTTATGGCTGAATAATATTCCATCATATGGATATACTAATTTGGCTATCCTTTCATCAGTTGATAGACATTTGTATTTCCATTTTTGGGCTATATGGATAGTGCTACTATGAACATTTGTTTGAAAACTTTTGTGTGGACATATGTTTAGGTTCCTCTTGGGTATATAATTATGAATTGCTGGGTCATATGATTACTATATTTAGCTATTTGAGGAATTGCCAAATGGTGTTCCATAGTGGCTGCACAATTTTACATTTCCATCAGAAATGTATGAGGTTTCCACTTAATTCACATCCTCCTAAACACTTAGTACTAGTCATCTATTTTTTTTTTTTTGAGATTTATTTTTAAGTAAACTATACCCAATCTTTGGCTTAAATTCCCAACCTTGAGATCAAGAATCACATGCTGTACCAACTGAGCCAGCCATGCACCCTTGTTTATCTCTATTATTATATCCATCCTAGTGCGTATGAAATGATATCTTATTGTTTTATTTATTTATTTATTTATAAATTTAATTTTATTTTTTCAGTGTTCCATTGTGATTTTAATTTGTATTTCCCTAGTGACTAATGATGTTGAGCATCTTTTCATGTGCTTAGTGGCCATTTGTATCTTCTTTGGAGAAATGTCTATTCAGATCTTTTGGCCATATCTTAAGTTGAGTTATTTGTCGTTTTATTGGTGATTTTTAAGAGTTCTTTTTATAGTCTGGATACAAGTCTTTATTCAATATATAGTTTACAGATATTTGCATTCATTCTGTTCTTTTTTCCACTTGTTTTCATGGTATGCTTTGAAGCACAAAAGTTTTAAATTTTGATGAAGTCCACATTATTTTTTTGTTGTTGTTGGACATGTTTTTGGTGTCCCAAGAATTCTTTGTAAAATCTGAGGTAATGAAGACTTACATCTATGTGTCCTGAGAGTTTTATAGTTTTAGCTCTTACATTTAGGTCTTTGATCCATATTGAGTTAATTTTGTGTAAGGTGTGAGGTGTTTTTTTTTTTTTCTTTTTGCATATGACTATCCAGCTGTCCCAGCATCATTTATTGAAGGGAATATTTTTCCCAACTAAATGGTCTTGGCACCCTTATTGAAAATCTGTTGATCTTAGATACATGATTTTATTTTTGAACTCATGATCCTATTCTTCTGATCTATATGCCTATCCTGTGCTACTACCATACTGTCCTGATTACTGTTGTTTTTAGTAAAGTTTTGAAATCAGGAAGTGTGAGTACTCCTACTTTTTTCTTTTTCAAGGTTGTTTTGGCTATCCTGGGAAACTTGCAGTTCCATATTAATGTTAGAATCAGCTTGTCACTTTCTACAAAAATGTCAGCTGGGATTCTGATAGAGATTATGTTGAATCTGCAGATTAATTTGGGGAATATTGCCATCTTTATGATATGAAGTCTTCCAATCTGTGAACATGGATGTTTTCCCATTTATTTAGATCTTTAATATCCTTCAACAATACTTTGTAGTTTTTCAGAGTATCAGTTTTTCATTTCTAATTTTTTAAAAAAGATTTATGTATTTATTTATTTATTTATTTGGGAGGAAGAGAGAGAAAGAATGAGTGGGAGGAGCAGGAGAAGAAGGAAAGAGAGAAAGAAACTCAAACGACTCCGTAGCAAGCATGGAGCCTGATGCTGGGCTCAATCACGCGACACTGAGATCATGACCTGAGCTGAAACCAAGAGTCAGATGCTTAACTGACTGCACCACCCAGGCGCCCCAGTTTTTCACTTCTTTTAAAGTTTCTTCCTAAGTATTTTATTCTTTTTGATGCTATTGGAAGTATACTTGTTTTCTTAATTTCAGTTTTTGATTGTTCATTGCAAGTGTATAGAAATACAATTGATTTTTGTATATTGATCTTATATCCTGCAGTCTTGATGAACATGTTTATTAGTTACAATAGATTTTTGGTGGATTCCTTAGTGTTTTCTAAATATTAAGATTCTATATTATGCAAATAGAGACAGTTTTACTTCTTCCTTTCCAATATGGATGCATTTTATTTCTTTTTTCTTGCCTGATTGCTTGGGCTAGAACCATCAGCACAATGTTGAATAGAATTGGTGAAAGTGAACATCCTTATTTTGTTCTGACCTGAGAGGGAAAGACTTCAGTCTTTCACCATTGAGTATGATGTTAACTGTGGGTTTTATTTTTTGTTTTTGTTTTTAAAAATTTATTTCTTTTAGAGAGAGAGAGAGAGCATTTGGGGGCAGGGCTAGAGGGAGATGGAGAGAGAGAATTTCAAGCAGACTCCTTGTGAATGTGGAGCCTGACACAGGGTTCCATCTCACAACCCTGAAATCATGAACTTAGCTGAAATTAAGAGTTGGATGCTTAACTGACTGAGCCACCCAGGTGCCCTGAGCTGTGGGTTTTGAAGCTCTCTTTCGACTTGTCTTAACTGATCTATCCAACTTTTCTCCCACTACTGACCTTTGCATGCCTGTTGCTCAACTCCAGAATCCCAGCCTTGTTTACAAAAATAACATAACATATATATATATACACATAACATATATATATATATACACAGGTTATTTAGACAGGTGACGCAGGCTTCCCATTCAGCAGGGAGCCAGATGCAGGGATCCCAGGATCCTGGGATGACGATCTGAGCTGAAGGCAGATGCTTAATGATTGGGCCATCCAGGTACCCCTAACCTATATATCTTTTATTCTTTTCTTTACATACACAGTTTTTAAAAAATATTTTTATTTATTTATTTGACAGACAGAGATCACAAGTAGGCAGAGAGGCAGGCAGAGAGAGAGAGGGGGAAGCAGACTCCCTGCTGAGCAGAGAGCCTGATGCAGGGTTCGATCTCAGGACCCTGAGATCATGACCTGAGCTGAAGGCAGAGGCTTAACCCACTGAGCCACCCAGGTGCCCCTACATCACAATTTTTAAAGAAGATTTTATTTATTTGAGGTGGGAGTAGAGAATGAGGGAGACCACATGAGTGGGGGGAGGGGCAAAGGGAGAGAGAGAATCTGCTTCTCCCAGGACGCTGGGATCATGGTCTGAGCTAAAGGCAGATGCTTAACCAACTGAGCCACCCAGGTGCCCCTACATGTACTGTTTATTTTTGCTTCTGTACCCATTGCTTATATGGTTACAAAGAATGCCCTATTTCTTTCAACAATAGGGCATTCTTGCCCTATTTTTAAGACAGTTAAGACAAATTGAAAGAGAGCATTCTAGCTCATATACTTCCTCTGGATAAAGCTCAATTTGCCAAATCATTGCACCAGCACCTCCTTAACAGATATAAGTGGGTACACATACACATGGAGATATACACACATCATGTGGTTTCCTGACTCCTCATTTCTCTGGGTGCTTGACGCTAATTTACATTTTGTTTCAGCTCATACCACTTTATAAATGTTCTGTTATTTCAGATATCTTTGTCCTTGCTCCTACCAACTGTACTGTAGATTTCTATAGAGCAAGGAGCAGCAAAGTTGTATTTTAATATTATCTACAACAGAGTGCTACACTAAGGCTTATAGGAACAAGAGGTGCTTCAAAAAAGCTAACTGACTTCAGTCAAAAATTTTCCCCCAGAAGGACCCCCAGTTCCTTATAGGCTACTATAACAGTCAGACTGCCTAGATGCCACTCATACCTCTCTTAGTGCCTCATTTCCATTTCTAAGCCATTTCCATTCTCCTCTTATATTGGCTGAATTTCAGAAGGAGATAATGGGCTCCATCAATTTTCATAGCTTAATGAAAGTCTCAACCATGTTTACCTGCTTTCCTTCTAGGGTAAATGCATCACAAGCCAAAGCAAAGCCATTCCCAAAGCCCTTGTTTAGAAAATGTATGATTTTTATATTGTCCCCATTAAAGCAGTATAGTCTACTAGCTATGACCTCAAACATGACCTTCTTTAGAAATGAATACCTCTTAGCTTGAAATATTTATTCTTAAGGCCAGGCCTGTGCTGGGATTTGAAGGTTTGGAACAAAGGTCCTAGGTTCCTGAGCGCAGTGCCTGCTGTTTTCTTTCCTGTGGCATTTGCTTGTGTGGTTTTTGGTGTGTGTGTGTGTGTGTGTGTGTGTGTGTGTGTGTGTGTGTGTGTTTATGTGTATGCTTTACTGCAACTAAAATATTGACATTTCCCTGTCCCACCCCATCAACTATGGCAAATGCCATAGAATGAAAATCTTTTGCAATAAGCATTACACAGATGTCAGAGTGTTGGGCTTGGTCTTGCTGCATTAACAGCTAAAAAGACAGGCAGCATACCAGTTTTAGGAGAAAAATGGCTTTTATTAGGCACTGCTGGGCATGTAGCCTGTGCCAGGCATGGGGCGATAGGCAAGCAAATACACTGTTGCTGCTCTAGAGGAGTTTACAATCTCACTGGAGTGATAAGACTAACATGTCTCAAACAGAGAGCTATTAAGTTAGAGATAGTGTGTGATAGTTGCTAAAACAAAGGCAGAGTTACATACTGTCAGTGTGACTTGAAGTCAGTGAAGGCTTTAGAGAGAAGGTGAGCTCTTAAATTAATTTGGAAAGATTTCAAAAGAGAGAAGTGTGAAAGATAATACAAAGAAACTACCATGGAGTTGACAATATAAGGAGGCCAACAATTAGGGTTGAATATCTATATCAGGAACCATTTGGAGACAGTAGTAGTAAAATAAATATAGATTGGAGTGCATCTTGAGTAAATAGAATCACAGAATGTCAGAGCTGGAAGGGCTAATATTGCTAATAGCTAATATCATTAGTATTCCAGCTAGAGCTGGAATTACTAGTCCAGTATCTAGTTCCTATAGCTTTCATTAGATTCTTTTTAATCCATAGAGTTTTTTTTTTCTTCAAATAGAATCTTACGTAAAGAAGCCCAACATATAAAGCATATAAAAGCCAAAGCACTTAGTTGAATTTGGGTAAGACCAAGATGAACCCAATTCCTACATTTTAGGAGTGAGACAACTGGGATACAGAACAGAAAATTATCTCCATGTCGTTAAATCCAGGGGACACTTAGTCTACATCTTACCTGGCTCCTCAGCAGCATACTACATTGTTGACTACTCCCTTTTGCTCAACACATTCCTTTCTTATTCTTCTATGATACAACTCTTCTGATTTTCCTCTTACTTCCTAGTTTTTCCCTCTCAGTATCATTTTAAATGTTGGATTTCTTAGGACTTGAGCATCAGCCCTTTTTAATTTTTGCCCTGCATTCTCTGCCTAGGCAATCTTATTTGATAGCTTCAAGTATATTCTAAATGATGGCAGCTCTCAAGTTATATTTTCATCCCAAGCTTTGCCTCATTACTGATTAAGTGTCTCTACTGGAATATACTACATGTCCTACAAACTCAAAACTTCTGAAACTAAACTCATCTGTCCCTCTCCACAGTCCTTCAAGTTTGGACAGTCTCCTGTGCATTCTTTACCCCTGTGAATGGCATTGCCAACCACACACTTTCTTATGCCCTAGATCAAAGACTTATCCTTAACACTTTTTTTCTCCTCTTTTATTTTCAATCACCAAGTCCTATACATCTTAACTCCTAAGTATCTCTCAAATCTCTCCATTGTTCTGCATTTTCTTCACTGCACCAGACTACCACTCCCTTCCAGGCCACCGTTATTTCTCATTGTCTCCTGGCATCTACTCTTTCCCCATCCTCCAGTCAGTGCTCTACATTATAGCTGGAATGTACCTTTTAAGGCATAAATCTGATCATGTCACTTCCCTGCTCAAAAGCCTTCTGTGGTTTCCCATTGCCAAAGGATAATGTCTAAATTTATTACACATTTTAGAAAATCTTTTATGACCTGGCATCTGTCCAGTTGATCAATTACATTTTTTTTGCCCTACTTCTTTCTCTTTTACAATGATAGCCTCACAGTTTTGGCCTGTTTAGTTATAGTCGACTTGAACTAGAACTAAAATCTGCCCACATCCTGCCAGTCTAACTTATTCTTCCAGTTTTAGCTGAAATTTCACCACCAGTGGAAAGCCTTCCTAACTCCACTCCAACTCCCAGGTCCAGAAAAAATATCCCTTCATTATTGTCTCACAGCAACTTGAGAGGATAACCTCTTACAGAATGCATCACATATTATTGTAATTGCTGCTTTCATTGCAGTGAAGGCAAGGTCTATCTTGCCTAGGACTATATTCTCAGTGTGTAGCATAGTGCCTAAAATATAGTACGTTCTTAAAAAATATCTGCTGAAAGAATACATGAGTAAATAAATCACACCATACATCAGAGCTTATATACTACCTTTCAAAAAACTTAACAAGATATAGTGACAATGCTAAACTTTGCCATAATTTCCCCATTTTACTTTGTTATTTGATGTCTTCCTGAAGGGATACACTTTTAGATCTCAGAAAACCTTTGCAAACGTCAAGGGCATGATTATATATGATGATTAGATATTTGGTCATGATGATTATGGCTGAAAATCTTGCCAGTTACCTTGTGGGGAGGGCCTTCTTTTTGACTTGTATTTATGGTTACCTAACTTCTGCAAAGATTCATTGGGGGAAATAAAAAAAAACAAAAGATAATTTAAAAATAGGAGATGACACATTTTTTTTTTTTTAGGGCTTTTATTTTTTATTATTTTTTATTTTTTTATTTCCAGCATAACAGTATTCATTATTTTTGCACCACACCCCGTGCTCCATGCAATCCGTGCCCTCTATAATACCCACCACCTGGTACCCCAACCTCCCACCCCCCGTCCCTTCAAAACCCTCAGATTGTTTTTCAGAGTCCATAGTCTCTCATGGTTCACCTCCCCTTCCAATTTCCCCCAACTCCCTTCTCCACTCTAAGTCCCCATGTCCTCCATGCTATTTGTTATGCTCCACAAATAAGTGAAACCATATGATAATTGACTCTCTCTGCTGGACTTATTTCACTCAGCATAATCTCTTCCAGTCCCGTCCATGTTGCTACAAAAGTTGGGTATTCATCCTTTCTGATGGAGGCATAATACTCTATCCCCAGGGGTACAGGTCTGTGAATCACCAGGTTTACACACTTATGTGCTTTGGTGAGTGCTGAGATGACACATTTTTAACTTATATAGTCAACTAAGGCACAGGCTCTCTTCTTTTTCAGGTATTTGTAATTTCTAAACTTCAAGGTATTTTGCTGAGAAGGGTCTATTTTCTTTATGTTATGGACATGCTGACAGGAGGCTGGAACACAGGAAAACACAGATGAGAAGTGAGAAACCATTAAAGGCCAATTCAGCAAGTGATGTTTCAACCTCATGAACTTCTAAATTCTATGAATTTCATTTTTAATGAAGAGGGGAAGCCAATTTCAAGCCCTGGGGAAATAATCTTGCTTTTTCAACTGCCAGGCAGGTCAGCAGGTTTATGGGGCATCTTTCTGGTCAGGACTCTCTGACCTCAGTTCCAACTCTTAGACAACACCCGCTGGCTGAAAGATCTTAGATTCCTGAGCCTGTGGTCTACAGTAAGGAAATCACTTCATGGCTGACAAAGAAGTGGGTCCTGCATCCAGCTCTCCAGAGAAGGGCAGATTGAGTATTCCAACTCATTCCAGATGCCATGTATTCAAAATTCCCACCTAATACTCAAGGTAGCCTGCTTCGCTTTAAAAGACAAAAATCAGCCTCCAACCCAGTTGAGTTGAGCACTAGGTGCTTCATGATGCCAGACTGAGCAGCTTAGAAATGAGAAAGCCTGCCTCCTCTGATGTTCTCCTATCTGCTCCCAAGAGATTTTGTTTAGATGAACAAAAAATAATATTAAAAGAGAAAAATTATGCAGTATGTGGCACCCAGAAAGTCATTAGATAGGTTCAGAAAAGGTATTCTTGGAAACACTAAGAAAATGGTAATAAGTATGCTAGCTTTTATAGACATTTTGAGTCTTCTAGGAATCCAGGACCCATATAATCTCTTCTTTTTAATTTAATTTAATTTTATTATTATTATTATTTTTTAAATTTTTTGTTTTCTATAAACATATATTTTTATCCCCAGGGGTACAGGTCTGTGAATCGCCAGGTTTACACACTTCACAGCACTCACCAAAGCACATACCCTTCCCAATGTCCATAACCCCACCCCCCTTCCCCCAGCAAACCTCAGTTTTGTGAGATTAAGAGTCACTTATGGTTTGTCTCCCTCCCAATCCCATCTTGTTTCATTGATTCTTCTCCTACCCACTTAAGCCCCCATGTTGCATCACCATTTCCTCATATCAGGGAGATCATATGATAGTTGTCTTTCTCTGCTTGACATATTTCGCTAAGCATGATACGCTCTAGTTCCATCCATGTTATCGCAAATGGCAAGATTTCATTTCTTTTGATGGCTGCATAGTATTCCATTGTGTATATATACCACATCTTCTTTATCCATTCATCTGTTGATGGACATCTAGGTTCTTTCCATAGTTTGGCTATTGTGGACATTGCTGCTATAAACATTCGGGTGCACGTGCCCCTTCGGATCACTACGTTTGTATCTTTAGGGTCAATACCCAGTAATGCAATTGCTGGGTCATAGGGCAGTTCTATTTTCAACACTTTGAGGAACCTCCATGCTGTTTTCCAGAGTGGTTGCACCAGCTTGCATTCCCACCAACAGTGTAGGAGGGTTCCTCTTTCTCCTCATCCTTGCCAGCATGTCATTTCCTGACTTGCTGATTTTAGCCATTCTGACTGGTGTGAGGTGATATCTCATTGTGGTTTTAATTTGTATTTCCCTGATGCCGAGTGATATGGAGCACTTTTGCATGTGCCTGTTGGCCATCTGTATGTCTTCTTTGCAGAAATGTCTGTTCATGTCCTCTGCCCATTTCTTGATTGGATTATTTGTTCTTTGAGTGTTGAATTTGCTAAGCTCTTTATAGATTTTGTACACTAGCCCTTTATCTGATATTCGTTTGCAAATATCTTCTCCCATTCTGTCAGTTGTCTTTTGATTTTGTTAACTGTTTCCTTTGCTGTGCAAAAGCTTTTGATCTTGATGAAATCCCAATAGTTCATTTTTGCCCTTGCTTCCCTTGCCTTTGGCGATGTTCCTAGGAAGATGTTGCTGCAGCTGAGGTCGAAGAGGTTGCTGCCTGTGTTCTCCTCAAGGATTTTGATGGATCCCTTTCTCACATTGAGGTCCTTCATCCATTTTGAGTCTATTTTCGTGTGTGGTGTAAGGAAATGGTCCAAATTCATTTTTCTGCATGTGGCTGTCCAATTTTCCCAACACCATTTATTGAAGAGGCTGTCTTTTTTTCCATTGGACATTCTTTCCTGCTTTGTCGAAGATTAGTTGACCATAGAGTTGAGGGTCTATTTCTGGGCTCTCTATTCTGTTCCATTGATCTATGTGTCTGTTTTTGTACCAGTACCATGCTGTCTTGATGATGACAGCTTTGTAATAGAGCTTGAAGTCCGGAATTGTGATGCCACCAACTTTGGCTTTCTTTTTCAATATCCCTTTGGCTATTCGAGGTCTTTTCTGGTTCCATATAAATTTTAGAATTATTTGTTCCATTTCTTTGAAAAAGATGGATGGTACTTTGATAGGAATTGCATTAAATGTGTAGATTGCTTTAGGTACCATAAACATTTTCACAATATTTGTTCTTCCAATCCAGGAGCATGGAACATTTTTCCATTTCTTTGTGTCTTCCTCAATTTCTTTCATGAGTACTTTATAGTTTTCTGAGTATAGATTCTTTGCCTCTTTGGTTAGGTTTATTCCTAGGTATCTTATGGTTTGAGGTGCAATTGTAAATGGGATTGACCCCTTAATTTCTCTTTCTTCTGTCTTGTTGTTGGTGTAGAGAAATACAACTGATTTCTGTGCATTGATTTTATATCCTGACACTTTACTGAATTCCTCTACAAGTTCTAGCAGTTTTGGAGTAGAGTCTTTAGGATTTTCCACATATAGTATCACATCATCTGTGAAGAGTGATAGTTTGACTTCTTCTTTGCCGATTTGGATGCCTTTAATTTCCTTTTGTTGTCTGATTGCTGAGGCTAGGACTTCTAGTACTATGTTGAATAGCAGTGGTGATAATGGACATCCCTGCCATGTTCCTGACCTTAGCGGAAAAGCTTTCAGTTTTTCTCCATTGAGAATGATATTTGCGGTGGGTTTTTCATAGATGGCTTTGATGATATTGAGGTATGTGCCCTCTATCCCTACACTTTGAAGAGTTTTGATCAGGAAGGGATGCTGTACTTTGTCAAATGCTTTTTCAGCATCTATTGAGAGTATCATATGGTTCTTGTTCCTTCTTTTATTGATGTGTTGTATCACATTTATTGATTTGCGGATGTTGAACCAACCTTGCAGCCCTGGAATAAATCCCACTTGGTCATGGTGAATAATCCTTTTAATGTACTGTTGAATCCTATTGGCTAGTATTTTGGTGAGAATTTTCGCATCTGTATTCATCAAGGATATTGGTCTATAGCTCTCTTTTTTGATGGGATCCTTGTCTGGTTTTGGGATCAAGGTGGTGCTGGCCTCATAAAATGAGTTTGGAAGTTTTCCTTCCATTTCTATTTTTTGAAACAGTTTCAGGAGAATAGGAATTAGTTCTTCTTTAAATGTTTGGTATAATTCCTCCGGGAAGCCGTCTGGCCCTGGGCTTTTGTTTGTTTGGAGATTTTTAATGACTGTTTCAATCTCCTTACTGGTTATGGGTCTGTTCAGGCTTTCTATTTCTTCCTGGTTCAGTTGTGGTAGTTTATATGTTTCTAGGAATGCATCCATTTCTTCCAGATTGTCAAATTTGTTGGTGTAGAGTTGCTCATAGTATGTTCTTATAATAGTTTGTATATCTTTGGTGTTAGTTGTGATCTCTCCTCTTTCATTCATGATTTTATTTATTTGGGTCCTTTCTCTTTTCTTTTTGATAAGTCTGGCCAGGGGCTTATCAATTTTATTAATTCTTTCAAAGAACCAGCTCCTAGTTTCATTGATTTGCTCTATTGTTTTTTTGGTTTCCATTTCATTGATTTCTGCTCTGATCTTTATGATTTCTCTTCTCCTGCTGGGCTTACGCTTTCTTTCTTGTTCTTTCTCCAGCTCCTTTAGGTGTAGGGTTAGGTTGTGTACCTGAGACCTTTCTTGTTTTTTGAGAAAGGCTTGTACTGGTATATATTTTCCTCTCAGGACTGCCTTTGTTGTGTCCCACAGATTTTGAACCGTTGTATTTTCATTATCATTTGTTTCCATGATTTTTTTTCAATTCTTCTTTAATTTCCCGGTTGACCCATTCATTCTTTAGAAGGATGCTGTTTAGTCTCCATGTATTTGGGTTCTTTCCAAACTTCCTCTTGTGGTTGAGTTCTAGCTTAAGTGCATTGTGGTCTGAAAATATGCAGGGAATGATCCCAATCTTTTGATATCTATTGAGTCCTGATTTAGGACCGAGGATGTGATCTATTCTGGAGAATGTTCCATGTGCACTAGAGAAGAATGTGTATTCTGTTGCTTTGGGATGAAATGTTCTGAATATATCTGTGATGTCCATCTGGTCCAGTGTGTCGTTTAAGTCCTTTATTTCCTTGCTGATCTTTTGCTTGGATGATCTGTCCACTTCAGTGAGGGGAGTGTTAAAGTCCCCTACTATTATTGTATTATTGTTGATGTGTTTCTTTGATTTTGTTATTAATTAGTTTATATAGTTGGCTGCTCCCATGTTGGGGGCATAGATATTTATAATTGTAAGATCTTCTTGTTGGACAGACCCTTTGAGTATGATATAGTGTCCTTCCTCATCTCTTAGTATAGTCTTTGGCTTAAAATCTAATTGATCTGATATAAGGATTGTCATTCCTGCTTTCTTCTGATGTCCATTAGCATGGTAAATTCTTTTCCACCCCCTCACTTTAAATCTGGAGGTGTCTTTGGGCTTAAAATGAATTTCTTGGAGGCAACATATAGATGGGTTTTGTTTTTTTATCCATTCTGATACCCTGTGTCTTTTGATTGGGGCATTTAGCCCATTAACATTCAGGGTAACTATTGAGAGATATGAATTTAGTGCCATTGTATTGCCTGTAAGGTGACTGTTACTGTATATTATCTCTGTTCCTTACTGATCTACCACTTG
The DNA here is from genome assembly GCF_009829155.1 of Mustela erminea. Lineage (NCBI taxonomy): Eukaryota > Metazoa > Chordata > Mammalia > Carnivora > Mustelidae > Mustela > Mustela erminea. Next base: position 108,900,249 of record NC_045635.1, on the reverse strand, counting down.
TAGGCTCTCTCTTTGCTTAGAGGACCCCTTTCAATATTTCCTGTAGAGCTGGTTTGGTGTTGGCAAATTCTTTCAGTTTTTGTTTGTCCTGGAAGCTTTTAATCTCTCCTTCTATTTTCAATGATAGCCTAGCTGGATATAGTATTCTTGGCTGCATGTTTTTCTCGTTTAGTGCTCTGAAAATATCATGCCAGCTCTTTCTGGCCTGCCAGGTCTCTGTGGATAAGTCAGCTGCCAATCTACTATTTTTACCATTGTATGTTACAGACTTCTTTTCCCGGGCTGCTTTCAGGATTTTCTCTTTGTCACTGAGACTTGTAAATTTTACTATTAGGTGACGGGGTGTGGGCCTATTCTTATTGATTTTGAGGGGCCTTCTATGAACCACCTGAATTTTGATGCTCGTTTCCTTTGCCTTATTGGGGAAATTCTCCCCAATAATTCTCTCCAGTATACCTTCTGCTCCCCTCTCTCTTTCTTCTTCTTCTGGAATCCCAATTTTTCTAATGTTGTTTCGTCTTATGGTGTCACTTATCTCTTGAATTCTCCCCTCGTGGTCCAGTAGCTGTTTGTCCCTCTTTTGCTCAGCTTCTTTATTCTCTGTCATTTGGTCTTCTATATCACTAATTCTTTTTTCTGCCTCATTTATCCTAGCAGTGAGAGCCTCCATTTTTGATTGCACCTCATTAATAGCTTTTTTGATTTCAACTTGGTTAGATTTTAGTTCTTTTATTTCTCCAGAAAGGGCTTTTATATCTCCCGAGAGGGTTTCTCTAATATCTTCCATGCCTTTTTCGAGCCCAGCTAGAACCTTGAGAATTGTCATTTTGAACTCTAGATCTGACATATTACCAATGTCTGTATTGATTAGGTCCCTAGCCTTCGGTACTGCCTCTTGTTCTTTTTTTTGTGGTGAATTTTTCCGCCTTGTCCTTTTGTCCAGATAAGAGTATATGAAGGAGCAAGTAAAATACTAAAGGGTGGCAACAACCCCAGGAAAATATGCTTTAACCAAATCAGAAGAGATCCCAAATCGTGAGCGGGGAGAAAGGGGATAAAAAGAGGTTCAAAAAGAAAGAAAGAAAAAAAAAAGAAAAAAAAAGAATTAAAAAAGGAAACAAATAAAGAAAAATATAAAAAAGAAAAAATATATATATTAGATAAACTATTTAAAAAACGTTAAAAAAGAAAAGGGTAAATGTTAAAAAAAATTTAGCAGAAGAAGAGAAAAAAATGAAAAATAAAAAAAATTAAATTAACTGGAAGACTAAAAAAATCACAGGGAGAAAGCCATGAGTTCCATGTTTTGCTTTCTCCTCCTCTGGAATTCTGCTGCTCTCCTTGGTTTTGAAACTGCACTCCTTGGTAGGTGAACTTGGTCTTGGCTGGATTTCTTGTCGATCTTCTGGGGGAGGGGCCTGGTGTAGTGATTCTCAAGTGTCTTTGCCTCAGGTGGAATTGCACCGCCCTTACCAGGGGCTGAGTATCCGCTGGGGTTTGATTTCAGGAGCTTTTTGTTCCCTGAGCGCTTTCCGTAGAGTTCCGGAGGACGGGAATACAAATGGCGGCCTCCTGGTCTCCGGCCTGGAGGAGCCGAAAGCCCGGGGCCCCACTCCTCAGTGCGCCCTCAGAGAACAGCGCCCAGTTACTCCCGTCTGCCTGACCTCCGGCCGCGCTCCGAGCTCACCAAGCCTGCGACCGGTTCAAGGTAAGCCCGAGCTGTGAGCTTACTGTCGCCTCTGTCTCTGTAGCTGGTTTTCCCGTTCCAATACCCACAAGCTCTGGACACTCAGACATCCCCGATCCTTCTGTGACCCTGCGGGACCTGAGGCCACGCTGACTCCGCGTGGGCTTCGCCCTGGTTTAGCCTCTGGAGCGATGTCCCTCAGCGGGACAGACTTTTAATTAAAAATCCTGATTTTGTGCTCTGTTGCTCCGCCGCTTGCCTGCTCCGCCGCTTGCCGGGAGCCGGCCCCTACCCCCGGGGTCTATCTTCCCGTCGCTTTGGATTCACTTCTCCGCCAGTCCTACCTTTCAGAAAGTGGTTGTTTTTCTGTTTCCAGAATTGCTGTTCTTCTCTTCAATCTGCCAATGGATTTGCAGGTGCTTGCAATCTTTAGATAAGCTATCTAGCTGATCTCCTGCTAGCTGAAGTAGTCTCAGCCTGCTACTTCTCTGCCATCTTGACTCCTCCCCCAATATAATCTCTTCTGTTTTCCATAGTTCCTAACTTTACCTAAAGCCAACTCTCCTCTGAAGTGCATTGTACTCTCAGTAATTTCTTACCTGGAGCAATAGAAAGCTAATATACTCCAGTCCCCCACTGCCTTTCAAAATTCCCAATCTTATTCTCTTGAGTAGGGGACTATATTATTTCCCAAGAGGTGTTGTAACAAAGTACCATGAACTGAGTGGCTGGGAAAAACAGAAATTAATTGTTTTAGTTCTGGAGGCCAGAAATCTGAAAACAAGGTGTGAGAAGGGCCATGCTTTTTCTTAAGGTGCTAGTGAAAGATCCTCTTCCAAGCTTCCCTCTTAGTTTCTGGCAGTTCCTTGGCTTCTGGCAGCAAAATTTCAATCTTCACATGGCAGTCTCCTGTGTGTATGTCTGTTTCTTCACATGATGTTCTTATAAGGATTCCAATCATATTGGATTAGGGCCCCACCTGACTTCCATATAATCTCATCTTAACCTAACTAATGACATCTACAACAGTGTTATTTCCAAATGAGGTTATAATCTGCGATATCTGCAGGGCTGCGGGGTGGAGGGGTGTTTAGGACTTCAACATATTAATTTTGAGGATATAATTAAATCCATAACAGATTCTGAATAGCTCAGTAAGACAGGCAGTGACTTAAAATGGTTCATTATCTCTGTAAATATATTTATATTTCAAAAGAAGCCTTTCAATGGAAGTGCTGACTGAGGAGAAAGACCAGGAGACCATCATTCTGGAGACTTGGCTTCCAGGACGCCACCCAGTTTATAGAACTCCAGAGATAGCGAGTGTCCTTGGAGTCAAAGGCTTAGTATCTTTAGGCAGGGAAGAAGGAATTTCAGGAAAAAGACTCCAAAATGGAGCATTATTGTTTAATGGGTACAGAGTTTCAGTTTGGGATGATACAAAAGTTCTGGAGTTACATGGTGGAGATGGTTGCACAACAGTGTGAATGTACTTAATGCCACTGAGCTGTGTACCTAAAAATGATTTTAATGGAAAACTGTTCTAATGATGAATTTAATATATATTTTACCAGAATAATTTAAAAAATAGAAGCAAACAAGAGAGACACCATGTGACTTTCCCTGAAGTCAGAGTTGTAGGTGAGGAAGGAGAGTAAGGGCCATAGTTGGGAATGAAAGTAGAGAGCAGAATCCTAAGGGGGTTTCCAATCAACATTGACTCAGAAAGGAGTCAGGAATTATAGACTAAGGATGGTGACTATGGATCCCTGTGATGTTCTATAGCCTCTGTTATGCCTCAATATTGTTATTTTATTAATAAATAGTAATGGTGATAATGAATAGTTGTTGAACACTTACTATGTACCAGGCACTCTGCTAAATACTTTTCATTGTCTAACTCACTTAATTTTATCTTTTAAAGTTTTTTTTGTATTTATTTGAGAGGGAGAGCGAGAGCGAGCGAGCGAGAGAAAGTGCATGAGCAGGGGTGGGTGGTGGAGGGGGAAGAGGGAGAGGGAGAAGCAGACTCCTTGCTGAACAGGGAACCCAACCCTGGACTTGGTCCCAGGACCCCAAGATCATGATCTGAGCCAAAGGCAGATGCTTAAATGACCGAGCCACCCAGGTGCCCCTAATTTAATTTTTATAACATCTATCAGTATAGTACTATTATTATTCACCATTTATTTGAAGAAATTAAAGGTCAAGATATTAAATAATTTGTCACCAAGTTCACATAGCTGGGAAGTGGTGGATTTTAAGTCAGTACTGGTAATTTATATAGGAAATTGTCCATTTCAGTTACAAATCAAGACTTTTTTGGTGTTTAAATTATAAAGTAATTCTTAAGAAATTATAAATTATACAAGTAATATATGAATACATTCTATAAAAATAAAGATATTATTTTGTTACACATCGTTTCTACCTGCTTTTTCTGGAAGCAACCATTATTATCAGTTTGTTATATACTTCTGGAACTTTTCCTTTTCATTTACGTGTAAATATTACTTTCTTGAAGCTTTGATAGAATACGTCAGTAAAACCCCTGGGAGTTTTTTGGGGGGGGTATTAGAAAATGTTGGTTACTAATAAAATTTCTTCAGTGTTTTTTGGTTTATTCAACATTCCTTGTTACTCTTGGGCTGATTTTGGTAATTTGTATTTTCCCTGAATGTGTCCTCTTAATATTTTTAAGGTTTCACATTGATTTTTGTTAGCTTGTCCATGGTATTCTCCTGTAATTGTTAAAGTCTTCACTATTGCTTATTTTGCTATGTCTCTTTTTAAAAATGATCATATTTTCTAAATTTTAGTTTATACTATTTATAATATTTTTAATATATATACTCTATATATTATTTATACTTATATTAACTACTTCAGAGTATTCATTTTTTTATTTAGTTTTTTGAGTTTTGTTTTATATTTATCAATGTATATTTTTATCCGGATAATTTTTTCATTTTACCTTCAGTAAACTTACTGTTTTCCTTCTATGTATTGAGTTGACATCTTAGTTCATTTATTTTCAATCTTTATTTCTAATATGTACAGTGAAGACTAAATTTATTTTTGAGTACTATTTGGTCACATCCTTAAGTTTTTTTTTGTAATTTTTATTGAGGTATAACATATATATAACAAATCAAAAGTGTACATCTCAATGAATTTTCTCAAACTGAACACACCTGTGTAATTAACACCCTGGTCAGGAAACAGAACCTGACCTGCATCCCAGAAGCCCTCTTGTGCCCATTTCAGCCATCACCAACCCCTACCTTCAAGAGTAATCACTATTCTAATTTATAATGGTGTACAGACTTACTGTTGCCTGCTTTTGAACTTTATGTGAATGGAACAATATAGTATATACACTTGAGTCTGAATTTTTTCACTTAACATCATAAGATTCATCCATATTGTTGTGGGGAATGGTTCATTTTCTTTGCTGTGTAGTATTTCATTGTGTAAATATACAACAATTTATCCATTCTATTAGTGATGGATGTTTGGATTGTCTCCTGTTTTTTTAGCAATATCAGATAATTCTGCTTTGAACTGTCTTATACATATATTTAGGTAAACATAAGCATGAATTTCTGCTGGGTATATACATAAGAGTAGAATTCCTGGATCATAGGTCATGTATGTGTCCAGCTGTTTCATACCAGTTTCCTGAGGTATTTACACTCAGTGGTGTATGGGATTTTTCATTTTCTTATGCCCTCGCCAACATTTTTTTTTTTCATTTTAGCCATTCCAGTGATTGGGTAATGGAGTTATATTGCTGTTATTATTTGTGTTTCCATGATGATTAATCAAGTTGTGCACCCAGTCCTAAAATTTTGAGTTTAGTTCTATTTTAGCTTATAATTCCTATTTTATTTTATTTTTTTGAATTTTCTTTTTTTTTTAATTTTGTTATGTTAGTTCCCATACAATATGTCATTAGTTTTTGGTGTAGTGTTTCAAGATTCATTGTTTACATATAATACCCAGTGGTCCATGCAATACCTGTCCTCCTAAATATCCATCACCAGGCTAACCTATCCCTCCACACCCTCTAAAACCCTCAGTTTGTCAGTCTCTAATGGTTTGTCTCCCCCTCTGATCACCCCCCTTCACTTTTGTTTTCCTTCTCCTAATGTCCTTCATGTTATTCCTTATGTTCCACAAGTAAGTGAAACCATATGATAATTAATTGACTTTCTCTGCTTGACTTCTTTCACTCAGCATAATGTCCCTAGGTTCCATCCATTTTAATGCAAAAATTGGCTTTCATCCTTTTTGATGGCTGAGTAATATTCCACTGCATATATGGACCACATCTTCTTTACTTGTACTTTAGTCTAAGACTCATTTAGAATTATGTTCTTTAAATTTTTCCAGGTATAAAGATTTAAAAAAACTATCTTTTTTAGATAGTCAACCAAGTAGTTGATTACTAATTTTGTTGCTTTGAGAACAATGAATGCAATGTAGGACATTATGTTTTTGGAATTTGTTATCTTCTTATCTTCTAATAAATAATCATTTTTTAGTGAACAATTGTGTATGTTTAAAAGAAGGTGTATTATTCTCTTTTGACTACAAAGTTCTATGTATTGTTACTAAAATTTTATTATTAATTTTTGTCTATTTGACCTCAATTTCTTAGAGAAGTGTGTTGAATTCTCTTATTGTGGTCGTGCTTTATATAAAGTATGATGTCTTACTGTACATTATCCATTTATGTTTCTGTATTTTGATCCTCTGTACATAAGTGCAGGAAGGTTCATAACTTTTATCTTCTTGATAAGAAGATAGAAAGAGTGAAAGTGTTCTCTTTCTTTTTATCAAAATGGCATTTCTCTCTTGGTCTCTGAATTATTTTTGCCTTGAATTTATGTTGTTTGTTCTTGATATTGTCACACTGGTTTTCCTTTTGTTATCATTTGTCTGTATTATTATTATTTTTTAAAAGACTTTATTTATTTATTTGCCAGAGACAGAGGGAGAGAGAGCGAGCACAGGCAGACAAAGAGGCAGGCAGAGGCAAAGGGAGAAGCAGGCTCCCTGCCGAGCAAGGAGCCCGATGTGGGACTCGATCCCAGGACCCTGGGATCATGACCTGAGCCGAAGGCAGCTGCTTAACCAACTGAGCCACCCAGGCGTCCCCTGTCTGTATTATTTTTTATAGCTCTTTATTTTCAATCTATATAAGTCATTTTGTTTTAAGTGTGTCTCTTGCACATAAAATCTAGTTGGATCATTTTTACTGTATTTATTATATTTTCTTTTTAAAAAATTTGTCACAGAGAGAGAGACCACACACACAAGCAGGGGGAGCAACAGGCAGAGGGAGAAGAAGGCTCCCCACTGAGCAAGAAGCCCAATGCAAGACTTGATCCTAGGACCCATGACCTGAGCCAAAGGCAGATGTTTAACTGACTGAGCCACCCAGTCACCCCAATTTTGTTATTTTTAAAAAGATTTATTTATTTATTTGAGAGATAGATAACATACAGAGGTAGTGAAGGGCAGAGGGAGAGGAAAAGAAACTCTAAGCAGACTCTGTGCTGAACATAGAGCCCTAAGTGGGACATGACCTCACCACCCTGAGGTCATGACCTGAGCCAAAACCAAGTGTTGGAGGCTTAGCCAACTGTACCACCTAGGCCCCACTTTATTGTCTTTAAATAGATAGTTTAATTCATTTACATTTATGGTGATTACCAATGTGTATAGTTATTCCTTTCTTATTTCCCATCACAAATCTATCATGCTGCCACTTGATTTTTTTCCTTTCTAAAGATTTTATCTTTTAAGTAATCTGTACCTGACATGGGACTTGAACTGACACCCCAAAGATGAAAAGTTGCATGCTCCATCAACTGAGCCTGCTAGGCACCCTCCTTCTGCTTTCTATTGAGTGTATTGAGCTTTTTCATTCCCCTCCCCTCTTTCAAGTTGGAAAATTATACACTTTATTTCTATGTTTTATTAAGCACCCTTAAAATTTTAACATACACATAAAGATGTGATTTTTAACACTGGAATTAGTAAGTGTCTAACTCATCTTCCAAAAAGTTAATAACCTTAGCATGCTTTTACCACCCTCTGCTTTCTATCCCCAATTCTTATATTGATAAATTTAGGTTTGAGTCTCACTACTTCCTCCTGGATTCAATTTTCTTTCTGTAATTCATCCACAAGTAATTCTTTCAGCATGTGTTTGTGGTTGGTAAAATTTCTGAATCTTTTCATGGCTGAAAATGTCTTTTTTCTACCTTACTCTTGACTGATAGAATTCTAGGTTCAGAAGGATTTTCCACTGGCAATACAAAGCACTTCTTGTTTTCTTGCATTCTGTGTTGCAGGTGGAAGTCTGCTTTCAAACTGATTGTCATTACTTCCTGATAATCAGATTCCTCTTTCTGTTCATTGGTAGTTTTTAGCACTTTAAACTTGGTTTCTGAAATTGTAACTGCAATGTGTCTAAGGGTGTGTGTGTGTGTGTGTGTGTGTGTGTGTGTGTGTGTGTAATTTATCCTGCTTGACACTTGATGGGCCTTTTTAAAAAATATTTTATTCATTTATTTGTGTGTGTGTGTGAGAGAGAGAGAGAGAGAGAGAGAGAGAGCGCACAAGCATGGGGAGAAGGAGGCAGAGGGAGGAACTGGCAGAAGGAGAAGCAGTTTCTCCACTCAGCAAGGAGCCCAATGTGGGACCCGATCTCAGGACCCACTTATGCTTAACCAAATGAGCCACCCAGGCATCCCTTGATGGGCTTTTTCAATCAAAGACTCACGATAATTCCTCAATATGGGAAAAATTTGCCAATAATTTATTCAAATATTGCCTCTTCTCCATTCTCTTCTTTTGAAACTACTCTTAGACTGATGTTAAAACTTCTGGGTCTGTCCTCTCTATCTTTGTACATTCACAGTTTCTATCAGCTTAATTCTTTGGGTTCTCCTGGATAATATCTCAGTTCAATTTTGTAGCTTGCCTATTTGCTTTTGATGAAAATATAATATGCTATTTATTCTTTTGAGCTATTTATTTCAATATTTTTATTCTAATTTTCAAGATCTCTAGTTAGCTTTAAAAATAGTCTTCAGTTCTTATTCAAAATATTTTCTTCTTGTTTTATGGCAGTGATATCCTTCCATGCATCTCTGAGGGAATAAATAGAAGTTTTAATTCTAATTTCTCTTTTAATTTTGTTTCCTCTAACTTAAATTCTTTCATTTATTTTGTTGTTTCTTTTTTGTGGTATGAGTTTGTTGTTTCTTTTCAGTGGTATGAGATTTCCTTAAATGTTTGACAATTCTTGCCTCTGTGCAATCTGCTTGAGGGACTAGATGGAAGTTGCTACTGTTTTTTGTGACTATATTAAGGGGCAGTAGGACATATTGCTGGCTAAGTACATGGGTGATTATTCTTTTAGATGTGGGTGTTCTCTAGGGGTTGCTAGCCTCTTGAATAGGGTTGCCAGATTTAGTTAATAAAAGGATTTCTGGTTAAATTTGATTTCAGATAAGCAGTGATTTTTTGTGTGTAAATATGTCCCACATATTGCACGTTAAAACCATTAAATATTAGAATTTTTACATATTTTAATTTCAGTTAAATTTTGTTTTCAGATAAATAATGAATGCTTTTTTAGTATAGTATGCTCCATGCAATATATGGGAGATAGTTACAGAAAAAAATTCATTGCTTATTTAAAGTTCAAATTAACTGGGTGTCCTGTAACCTGTCTGGCAATCTTACACCTAAAGCATTGTTTTCTCTTTGATTTAAGTTCCCAGACTCACTGCTCCTACTTGGAGGCAAACACTGTTGCTGCTATCACTACTGCCCGGCCTTTTGAGGGAGGAGGTGGGAAGGATGTACAGAGCAGATGATGTTGTTCAATCATTTCATAGTTATCCTTAAGCTCTTCCTATTTCTACCACCTGAAGGCATGAAGCATCCTTTTGACTGCTCTCGTCTACTAGAGCAGAATTTTACTGCCTATATTGTAAGATGTAGTTTCTCTCTTTAGTACTATTTCACCTGCTTTATGTCTTCCAAGGAGTCCTCTATATTTCAGTAGTTTTTCTGCTGGATGGGGAGACTGAAGCATATATTAGGTGTTTCATCTTGAAATCCATAATTCTGCACTTTTATTTACTAGATGATATTATTGTTATTTCCTGGTATGATGGTTAGTTTCTGGTTGTTTGAGGTATTTTGCAAGGAAGAAACTGGGTAGTTTTATCACCCTTATAGCCAGGTTCTAGGGGTGAACAAAACTCTATGGAATAGAATGAAATGTGGTGTTTGTGAAGGGGAGGAGGAGCAAGCCATTTGTGGCAAAGGACTTATGCCAAAGGAAGTAAAGTGATCATGCTTCTACAGGCACTGGAATCTGTGGTCTGGGTTTGAACCCCAGTCACTACTTATTAGTTTTGTAGCCTTGGACAGGTTATTTAAGTCCTCTGGACTTCAGTTTCCTCATATGTAAAAGGGGATATTACCTATTTCCCTGATTCTAACATTTTAACATCTCTGTATTTGATATGTATCTTACAACTAGTGTATATGATTCATATAGGATTTGTTAAATTGATAGCGAATTTTAAAATCATTGGCATCTTAGAGTTAGGACTGGGGTACTACTATCTGTTTCATAGAGTTTTGTAAAGATTCAGTGAGGTAATGCATGTGAAGTGCCTAGGTGAGTGCCTGGCACATAAATAAGTGTTCAGTGAGTTCTGGCCAGTGTTTGTGAAAACAGGAAACTGATCTGGGTTTGAGAATGGATCGTGCGTCTCAAGAGAGGAAAGGCCTTTGGGTACTCTGGCAGTGACAAATAGTAAGAATTTTAGACTTGACTTTAGACAAGCTTATAGAGTAATCTTTTGACTGGGGACAGGAGTTACAAGGGTCCTCTGGTTAGAAAATCAGGCTAGTTTTGCCTGACGGCTCAGTGTAAGTTTATTCTGCCTAATTTGTGCTTCCTAGAAGCAATATAGTTACTAATCATAAAGAACTTATGGTTATTTTCTGGGCAAGCAACCAATCGGGAAAAACTCCCCTTATTCTGGTTCGTGGATCTTCAGTGAAAATCTAGATGCATTTTCATAGGAAGAGAGACAAATAATGAACATGTTTGGATTCTTTTTAAAGAGCTGACTTGTAACATTGCAGGTGTCACATAAGCCTTGAGCTCTGTGAAGTTGTGTTTGGGATTTATCTGCATGGTATAAAGCCTACCATTCCAGGAATGATTGGTTTGCTTTTGGCTTTGTGTGATTCCAATCAATAATTACACCTATTGATCAAAGGAATACATTCAAAACATTAATTTACATTGAGCACCTTAACTTCATAAAATGGCAACACTGAGTTGGCTGAAATTGATTTTCTTTTTGTTTTCAAAAGAAAATTCTCAGTGCTTTGGATATCCTGAGTGTGATTCAGAGCTCAAAGGTGGTGAAGTAACCACCAATATCACAGAGAAGAAAGCTCTACAAACATTATTAGGGTGCAAGTTGGAATCCTAGTGGAAGTTGTTTGCATGCCCTTTCTAAAGTTTATTTCCTGAGGTAGGGATCTCTCTCTGACCTTGGAAGGAGTTGGACATGAAAAATTTGCCCTGGTCAGTGAGGAAAACACCTTGGCTTCATAAGATGGCTGAGCTGAAGGGTGACTTTTCCAGGCCTAGAGTGCTTGTACTCCAAGCTGAATTCATTATACGTCCCTTAAGAAGCTGAACAAAAGCAGGTTAGTTCTGCTTCTGGGGCCCAGGATGCCATGAAGCAGTTTCCAACTGTATTTGGTAGAGACTTAAGGTTACATGGGTGTAGAGATTCTAGGTGTAGAAGTGGGGGAGGCTGAATTTATGGGATAATTGACTCTACCCTTATTTTAAATAATGATTTTGTGTTGTCATTGTCAACATTGTCCATAAATAAACTCACAGTTATAGTCTAGCTTAGTTCTGTGTTTGCTGAAGGAACAACCCCCTCAAACCCATACATAGTTTATTTGGCTGATTCCCTTTTTCTGGAGAGTCTCTTTTTGCTTGCAACCAAAGCCTTCCTTTCTTTAACCTGCATATCTGAAGCTGTTTGCAATAGATTGATTGCATTGATGGACCTAATTCTTCACCTTTCCCATTGTATGTAGCAGGTTCTGTCTCATCTCTGGACTCTGGGCTCAGCCATAACATACTTTGCCCAGCAGGATATTAACAAACATGGTGGAAGCAAAGGCTTCCATTTCTTCCTGCTCACTCTTGCATCTATGCTCTTCCTCCTTTGCCTTATCCGTGAGAACACACTTAGGATAGCCTGCTGATGGTGTATGAAAAACTACCCCTCATTCAAGCTGAGACTGAACTAGATCAACCAATGGCCAGTTGATCTCTAGACATGAATGAGGTTAGCCAAGACCATTCAGCTGACTCCAGTTGACTATAGACATATAAACAAGTCTAGCCTAGATGATCAGAACTTCCCAGCTAAACTATACACTTGAGAGAATAATAAATTATTATTGTTTTGAATTACTGAGTTTTGGGGTGGTTTATTGCATAGCATTATTGTGGAAATAGGTAACAGATACACTACCAAGCACTGAAGCTTGGCTCTAACCAGTGCAAAGCCTTTCCTAGCAACTCTTACAGAAGAGGGCACTCTTTCCTCAAAACTATAGCACTTACTGCTTGGGGTGCCTGTTCAGACTCTCTGATTTTCAACATTATTTTGGAACCATATTTCATTGACTCCAAGATGCCATTGGTGGAAAAGCACACCATTATCCTAGTTTTTAAAAATTTATTTATTTATTTGACAGAGATCACAAGTAGATGGAGAGGCAGGCAAAGAGAGAGAGGGAAGCAGGCTCCCTGCTGAGCAGAGAGCCCGATGTGGGACTCGATCCCAGGATCCTGGGATCATGACCCGAGCTGAAGGCAGAGGCTTTAACCCACTGAGCCACCCAGGTGCCCCAGCACACCATTATCTTATGAATCACTAAGAAAAATAAAATACCGCAAATATATTACAACATGCCACTCATGAGAAGACACATCGTTATTTTAGAACACTTAAAATGGTTTCTTAGGATTGGTGAAATATGGTAATGGTAGTTAACTCCTCAGAATTTTATGTCTTATTTCTCTAACAAAATTGTCATTGAGAACAAATATTGGGCTTTAATTTTCTTTGAGGAGCAGTATAGTTAGCATCGCTTTGGAATAAGGCAGACCCTTGTTCAGATTTGTTCACTCACTTAACTAGTGTGAACTGAGGCAAGTAAACCAAATTTTCTGAGCCCCCAGTTTTCTCTCTATAAAGATAGAGATAACAATTCGTATCTTAAAAGGTCACTTAGAATTTATTAGATCATGTAAAGAATATGATAGCCATTTAAAGCAATTCTTAATTTCTTTGATTAGGCAATACAGGTACATGATAAAAATTTCAAAATGGACACAAGGGAATATAGTGCAAAATAAGCCTCATATTCACTCCTGCCCCTAGTCAGTCACTCACTTCCCCTCCCAGGAGACAACCACAACCACCAGTTTCTTGAAAATCTTCCCAGAGATGTTTATAGTAGTCATTTAATGAATATTATATTCTTTCTGCCTCTTTTGAACCCCACAACACCTTGTAGAAAGCTGGGCCCTCTATAAAGGTCAAGGGGCTGATCACTCATTACTGTATAGAACTCTAGATGGAAATGGGTAGTACAGAAAATTGGATTGAATAGACCAGTGTCACATGTTTCTAAGGGAAAAATGTCTGTCAGTCCATCTTCACATAATTACCTCTTTTTTTTTTCCATGAGCACTAAGTGCAGAAAAATTTCAATTAACAGAGGGCTCATTACTCGGGTGTAAGTTAATATAAGTTTTACTGTAACTGCCACTTCTTCAAAAGTGCTGAGACAGGAAATGCAGACTTCACTTTACCACAACTGAAAAGCTAGCCAAGCAGAGGAAACCAAACTAATAATACAGCTGATATTGTCAACTGCTATACATACGCAGATAGAGAAAACCCATATTGACATAATAATAATAAATATGTAAAAAAAAGTTCATGGCTTACCAATAAAATCATTTACTATGTTGCTGACTTTACTGGAAAATGATGCTTTATAACCATTCCTCCACTTGATTGATACCTAATTAAAAATTCACTAGGTTCAACTTCAAGCACAAGCTTTATTAAAGTCACTGCTATACCAATGGAAGCATAATATCATTTAAAACCAAAGCAAGTATGATCATTTATTTAAAGCTTAGAAATAGTTCTGAAAATTGCAAAGTTGCATAAAATCTGTGGCCACATACAGAAAAACAGCAATGTGGTTTGGCAGAAAGAACTAGGGATTCAGAAGGACCTGGTCTAAGTTCTGGCTTCATAGTGATCACATGGCACAGTCTTGGGTAAGTCACTTCTCTCTGGCCCCCAGTTTCATCACTAGTGTAATGAAGACAATAATATCTGTTTTTTTAACCTTACAGGATTTTTGTGAGATTCAATAAGATGTTACCTGTAAACTAGTTCAATGGTATAAGATAGTACCTTAATGTAGTTTCAAAAACATTTGGTGAGCGCTTACCATATGCTAAGGACTGCATGATGCTAAGGTGAACAAGCCAAAATCCCCGCTCTCAAGGAACCCATAGATGGGCTGCCAGAAAAAAATGCTAGTGTGGTGTCATTAGAGTTGCTAGATGAAATGCAGGATGCTCAATTAAGTATGAGTTTCAGATAAACAATAAATAATTTCTAACATAAATATGTTCTTAATGTTACATGGGACATACTTATACTAGAAATTATTATTCATCTGAAATTTAAATTGGTGTCCTTAATTTTTTTTTAAGATTTTATTTATTTATTTGACAGAGAGAGATGACAAGTAGGCAGAGAGGCAGGCAGAGAGAGAGAGAGGGAAGCAGGCTCCCTGCTGAGCAGAAAGCCCGATGCGGGACTCGATCCCGAGACGGGAGATCATGACCTGAGCCGAAGGCAGCGGCTTAACCCACTGAGCCACCCAGGTGCCCTGGGTGTCCTTAATTTTTATTTGCTAAATTTGGCAACCCTATTTATCACACAACAGCAGGATTATGTATAATAAAGACATTGTGCAGTGGAGAAATTAATGAATTCTGTCTTGAGGTATTGGGGAAGGCTTCCTGGAGGAGATGAAAAGAGATGAACAAGCATTTTACAGGTGAACTTGATTATGTGGGGTAGGGAAAGGAGGAGAGAGCATTTCAGGCAGAGATAAAAGAAGCAGCACAAGGCAAGGAACACCTGGGAGAGTGTAAGAAACTCCAGGCTTCTCAGTGTTGCTGAAATGTCAAATGTGAGGTAGGGAGTTATAAAATTTGTAGTCCCTGAAAAGGGATTTGTATGGACTTCATTCATGACTTATGTGAGACTTATGTGGACTTTAAATTGTTTAATCTATAAACCATAATGAAGGTGGAGAGACAAGCCAAGGAGACTATGGGGTTAAATTTTCTGGATGGTAGGGTGGGTGGATACATTTGACCACAAGGACAAAATATTAGAACTTCTCAATGTAGAAAAAGGATGGTTTACAGGATAGAGATTTTTGTTATCAGGAGTGGGGGTGGGAGGATGGGGAGAAAGAAAATGGAGCTGTTGCCTATGTTGGATCCTAGAAAGGACAGGTAGGGGCCCTTTCTGAAGTTAGAAGACTAATGAGATAATTTTGTAACAAATAAACTAAGGAAATGTAGACTTCACCCAGTGGGGAGTACATATAAATTTTATTACCCCAAGGGGTAGTACAGGCTGAAAAGACAAATAGACTAAGTTAAAAAAGTGATAATAGGTGGACAGAAATCTCAGGGTGTAGCCTAAGCTATAAATATTCAGTTAACTCATATACATCTGGAGGGGTGGACAGGTGGATAGGTAGTATTAGTTTAGAGAAGGAAGCAAGGGGTTTGATGGGCAGGTCAAATAACTGGATAATTGGACCATGGCCTTTAGCCAAGGGTACACTAGAGCCAGCTCATTCTGGCTCACAAGAGCTAACAACTTTTCGGGAAATTTTGCAAGCTAATTTTTAAGCAGAGTCATTATTAAAAATTAAATTGTATAAATTAAAATTATATTAAAAACAAATACACGAGTCATCACTTCCTGATTGTTTTATTACATTTTGCTTATCTAACTTCTTGAGACTATTTACTCATATTTGTGTGTGGAAATACCATGTAATGGTGCAATATATTGCATATATTTTCCCAACTCTGTGTTCGGTGATGTCAAGTTGAAGGTTTGAGATAGGCAATAGTAGGACTATTTTCACCATGGAAAACAGCAAATACTACAAATAAGGGCTTTTTTCCCCCTCAGAGAGCTGGTTGCTAAACATTTAATATTTAGTCATTGAGCAATAAAGGGAACTACTCCTTCCCCAATAGGCTGAGTAATGGTAATGTTGTAATTATTAGGTTGAACCATATAAAATTACTTGTATTCCATCATTGTGGTCTATAAAAATGATAATTTTATATGGTTCATCTGAATACAAAAAGGCACTGCATCTTTTGGGCTAATAGAAAACTTAAGCTAGGGAACACTGGTTTGGCTAGTGGGCACTGGCTAGAATTTCATCTCCCATCTTTGTCTCAGTTCTTTTTGTTTTATTTTATTATTTTATTTATTTATTTAATTAACATGTAATGTATTATTTGTTTCAGGAGTACAGGTTTGTGAATCATCAGTCTTACACAACTCATAGCATTCCTAGCACTCACCATTAGCACATACCCTCCCCGAAGTCCGTCACCCAGCCATCGTATCACTCTCCACACCCATCCAGCGGCCCTCAGTTTGTTTCCTGAGATTAAGTCTCTTATGGTTTGTCTCCCTCCGGGTCCCATCTTGTTTCATTTTTCCCTCCTATCCCCCCACTAACACCCATACTGCCTCTCAAATTCCTCATATCGGAGATCATATGATAATTGTCTTTCCCTGATTGACTTATTTCCCTCTAGTTCCATCCTTGTCATTGAAAATGGCAAGATTTCATTTTTTTCAAAGATTTTATTTATTTACAGACAGAGATCACAAGTAGGCAGAGAGACAGGCAGAGAGAGAAAGGGAAGCAGGCTCCCTGCCGAGCAGAGAGCCTGATGCAGGGCTTGATCCCAGGACCCTGAGATCATGACCTGAGCTGAAGGCAGAGGATTAACCCACTGAGCCACCCAGGCGCCCCAAGATTTCATTGTTTGATGGCTGCATAATATTCCATCACATACACACACACACACACACACACACACACACACAATCTCACATCTTCTTTATCCATTCATTTGTTGTTGGACATCTAGGTTCTTTCCATAGTTTGGCTATTGTGAACATTGCTGCTATAAACATTCAGGTGCACGTGCCCTTTCAGATCACTACATTTGTATCTTTAGGGTAAATACCCAGTAGTGTGATTTGCTGGGTCATAGGGTAGCTCTATTTTCAACTTTCTGAGGAACTTCCATACTGTTTTACAGAGTGGCTGCACCAGCTTGCATTCCCACCAACAATGTAGGAGGGTTCCCCTTTCTGCTCATCCTTGCCAACACCCGTCATTTTCTGACTTTGTAATTTTAGCTGTTCTGACTGGTGTGAGGTGGTATCTCACTGTGGTTTTGTTTTGTAGTTCCCTGATAGCCAGCAATATTGTGCAATTTTTTCATGTGTCTGTTGGCCACTTGGATGTCTTCTTTGCAGAAATGTCTGTTCATGTCTTCTGCCCATTTCTTGAGTGCATTATATGTTCTTTGGGTGTTAAGTTTGATAAGTTCTTGATAGATTTTGGATGCTAGCCTTTATCTGATATGTCATTTGCAAATTTCTTCTCCCATCCTGTCACTTGTCTTTTGGTTTGTTGACTGTGTCCTTTGCTATGCAGAAGTTTTTATCTTGGTGAAGTCCCATTAGTTCATTTTAGCCCTTCCTTCCCTTCTCTTTGGCAATATGTCTAGGAAGAAGTTGCTGTGGCTGAGGTCAAAGAGGGTGCTGCCTGTGTTCTCCTCAAGGATTTTGATGGATTCCTGTTTTACATTTAGGTCTTTCATCCATTTGGAGTCTATTTTTATGCATGGTGTAAGGAAATGGTCCAGTTTCATTCTTCTGAATGTGGCTGTCCAATTTTCCCAACACCATTTAAAAAAAGATTTTATTTATTTATTTGACAGAGATCACAAGTTGGCAGAGAGTCAGGCAGAGAGAGAGGGGGAAGCAGGGTCCCCACTGAGCAGAGAGCCTGATGTGGGGCTTGATCCCAGGACCCCGAGATCATGACCTGAGCCAAAGGCAGAGGCTTAACCCACTGAGCCACCCAGGCGCCCCCCCCAACACCATTTTTTGAAGAGACTATCTCTTTTCCATTAGACATTCTTTCCTGCTTCTTCGAAGATTAGTTGACCATAGAGTTGAGGGTCTATTTCTGGGCTCTCTATTCTGATCCATTGATCTATGTGTCTGTTTTTGTGCTAGTACCATATCGTCTTAATGATTACAGCTTTGTAATAGAACTTGAAGTCCGGCATTGTGATGCCACCAGCTTTGCTTTTCTTGGTCAACGTTCCTCTGACTATTCAGGGTGTCTTTTTGTTCCATATTAGTTTTAGGATTGTTTTTTCCATTTCTTTGAAAAAAGTTGATGGTATTTTGATAGGGATTGCATTAAATGTGTAGATTGCTCTAGGTAGCATAGACATTTTCACAATATTTGTTCTTCTAATTGATGAGCATGGAACGTTTTTCCATTTCTCTGTGTCTTCCTCAATTTCTTTCATGAGTATTCTATAGTTTTCTGAGTACAGATTCTTTGCCTCTTTGGTTAGATTTATTCCTATGTATCTTATGGTTTTGGGTGCAATTGTAAATGGGATCAACTCCTTAATTTCTCTTTCTTCTGTCTTGCTGTTGGTATATCAAATACAGCTGATTTCTGTGCATTGATTTTATATCCTGACACTTTACTGAATTCCTGTGTGAGTTGTAGCAGATTTGGAGTGGAGTCTTGTGGGTTTTCCAGCTAAAGTATCTGGAAAGAGTGATAGTTTGACTTCTTCTTTGCTGATTTGGATGCCTTTTATTTCTTTCTGTTGTCTGATTGCTGAGGCTAGGACTTCTAGTACTATGTTGAATAGCAGTGGTGATAGTGGAAAGTCCTGCCGTGTTCCTGACCTTAGGGGAAAGCTCTCAGTTTTTCTCCATTGAGGGTGTTATTCATTGTGGGTTTTTCATAGATGGCTTTGATGATTTTGAGTTATGTACCCTCTCTCCCTACACTTTGAAGTATTTTGATCAAGAAAGAATGCTGTACTTTGTCAAATGCTTTTTCAGTATCTCTTGAGAGTATCATATGGTTCTTGTTCTTTCTTTTATTAATGTATCACATTGATTGACTTGCAGATGTTGAACCCACCTTGCAGCCCAGGAATAAATCCCACTTGGTTGTGGTGAATAATCCTTTTAATGTACTGTTGGATCCTGTTGGGCAGTATTTTGGTGAGAATTTTCACATCTGTGTTCATCAAGGATATTGGTCTGTAATTCTCCTTTTCGGTGGGGTCTTTGTCTGGTTTTGGGATCAAGGTAATGCTGGCCTCATAAAATGAATTTGGAAGTTTTCCTTCCATTTTTAATTTCCTGGAACAGTTTCAGGAGGATAGGTACTAATTCTACTTTAATGTTTGGTAGAATTCCCCTGGGAAGCCGTCTGGCCCTGAGCTCTTGTTTGTTGGGAGGTTTTTGATTCCTGCTTCACTATCCTTACTGGTTATTGGTCTGTTCATGTTTTCTATTTCTTCTTGGTGAAGTTTTGGTAGTTTATACGACTCTAAGAATGCATCCATTTTTTTCCCCAAGATTGTCTAATTTGGTGGCACATAGTTGCTCATAATACGTTCTTATAATTGTTTATATTTCTTTGGTGTTGGTTGTGATCTCTCCTCTTTCATTCATGATCTTATTAGAGTCCTTTCTCTTTTGTTTTGGATAAGTCTGGCCAGGGGTTTATCAATCTTATTAATTCTTTCAAGGAACCAGCTCCTAGTTTCATTGATCTGTTTTACTCTCCTTTTGGTTTCTATTTCATTGATTTCTGCTCTGATCTTTATTGTTTCTCTTCTCCTGCTGGGTTTAGGCTTTCTTTGCTTTCTTTCTCCAACTCTTTTAGGTGTAGGTTAGGTTTTGTATTTCAGACCTTTTTGTTTCTTGAGAAAGGCTTGTATTGCTATATACTTTCATCTCAGGACCGCCTTTGCTGAATCCCAGAGATTTTGAACAGTTTTGTTTTCATTTTCATTTGTTTACAAAGATTTTTAAAGTTCTTCTTTAATTTCCTGGTTGACCCATTTATTCTTTAGTAAGATGCTCTTTAGCCTCCACGTATTTGAGTTCTTTGTCATTGAGTTCCAGATTCAAAGCACTGTGGTCTGAAAATATTCAGGGAATTATCCCAGTCTTTTGGTACCGGTTGAGACCTGATTTGTGACCCAGGATATGATCTATTCTGGAGAATGTTCTATGTGCTCTAGAGAAGAATGTGTATACCTTTGTTTTGGGATGGAATGTTCTGAATATCTCTGTGATGTCCATCTGGTCCACTGTGTCATTTAAAGCCTTTATTTCCTTGTTGATCTTTTGCTTAGATGATCTGTCCATTTCAATGAGGGGGTTGTTATAGTCCCCTACTATTATTGCAGTGAGGGGTTGTTAAAGTCCCCTACTATTATTGTATTATTGTCAGTGTGTTTCTTTAATTTTGTTATTAATTGGTTTATATAGTTGGCTGCTCCCATGTTAGGGTCATAGTGTTTAAAATTGTTAGGTCTTCCTATTGGCTAGACCTTTTAAGTATGATGTAATGTCCTTCCTCATCTCTTATTATAGTCTTTGGCTTGAAATGTAATTTATCTGATAAAAGGATTGCCCACCCCCCAGCTGTCTTTTGATGTTCATTAGTATGGTAAATGGTTTTCCACCCCTCACCTTAAATTTGGAGGTGTCCTTGTGTCTCAAATGAGTCTCTTGAAGATGGCATATCGACAGGCCTTTTAAAAAATCCATTCTGATACCATGTATCTTTTGATTGGGGCATTTAGCTCGTTTACATTCAGGGTAACTACTGAAAGATGAATTTAGTGCCATTGTGTTGCCTGTAAAGTGACTGTTACTGTATATTGTCTCTGTTCCTTTATGGTATATGTTACTTTAGGCTCTCTCTTTGCTTGGAGGACCCTTTTCAATATTTCTTGTATGGCTGGTTTGGTATTTGTAAGTTCTTTTAATTTTTGTTTGCCCTGGAAGCTTTATTAATCTCTCTATTTTCAATGGCAGCCTAGCTGGATATAGTATTCCTGGCTGTATATTTTTCTCATTTAGTGTTCTGAATATATCATGCCAGTCCTTTTTCTGGCCTGCCAGGTCTCTGTGGATAGATCTGCTGCCAATCTAATATTTCTACCATTGTATGTTAGAGACCTCTTGTCCCAAGCTGCTTTTAGGATTTTCTCTCTGTCACTGAGACTTGTAAATTTTACTATTAGATGATGGGATGTGGACCTATTTTTATTGATTTTGAGGGGGATTCTCTGTGTCTCCTGGATTTTGAGGCTTGTTCCCTTCACCAAATTAGGGAAATTCTCTACTATAATTTGCTCCAATATACCTTCTGATCCTCTCTCTCTTCTTCTGGGCTCCCAATTATTTGAATATTTTTTCATCTTATGGTATCTCTTATCTCTCAAATTGTCCCTTCATGGCCCAGTAGTTGTTTATCTCTTATTTTTCACCTTATTTATTCTCCATCATTTGGTCTTCAATATCACTAATTCTCTCTTCTGCCTCATTTATTTTAGCAATAAGGACCTCCATTTTTTACTACACCTCCTTAATAGCTTTTTAAATTTCCACTTGGTTAGATTTTAGTTCTTTTATTTCTCCAGAAAGTGTTTTACTTTCTCCAGAAAGGGATTCTCTTGTATCTTCTATACGTTTTTTCAAGCCCAACTAACATCTTGATAATCATCATTCTGAACTCTGTTTCTGACTTCTTACTAATGTCTGTCTTGATTAGGTCCCTAGTCAATAGTACTGCCTCTTGTCCTTTTTTTGAGGGGAGTTTTTCTACCTTGTCATTTTATTCATATAAGAATAGATGAATGGGAAAACAAATATATAAATAAATAAATATATATACACATACATACATACACACATATATACTGATTAGAACAGAGCCACACACTTGATTTTGGGTGTATTTTGGTCTGTTAGAAGAAACTGCCTCTCCAAATTTTAAAGAAATAAAAACTCATATATATATGTATATATATATGTATATATATGTATATACATATATATACATACACACACACACAAGTAAGGGCAAACATGATGAAGGGATGGAATATGACTATAAAAATGAAAATTAAAAAAGATTCTAAAAAAGGAATTGGTAAGATAAGAAGTTGGTTGAAAAAAGATTAAAAAGGAAAAAAAAAGGAAAGAATGTGATCAGGCTGGATACTAGAGCAAAGCCATATGCTAGATTTTTATTTATTTATTTATTTATTTATTTATTTATTTTTTAAAGATTTTATTTATTTATTTGACAGAGAGAAATCACAAGTAGATGGAGAGACAGGCAGAGAGAGAGAGAGAGAGGGAAGCAGATTCCCTGCCGAGCAGAGAGCCCGATGTGGGACTCGATCCCAGGACCCTGAGATCATGACCTGAGCCTAAGGCAGCAGCTTAATCCACTGAGCCACCCAGGTGCCCCATATGCTAGATTTAACTTATATTTTGATCTGTTAGAAGAAACTGTATACCAGAGTTTTAAAGAAAGATAAACTTATATGTATACAAATGTAAGGTTAAATACAATGAAGGCATAGAATCTGACTATAACAATGAGAATTATAAAATATTTTTTAAAAATGTACTGATAAGATTAAGTAGTTAAAAAGGTTAAAGCAAGGAAGAGGAAAAATTAAATAGAATAAGAAAAAAATTTAAGAAATTTAATTTTGAAAGGATAAAGAATCATGGGAAAAAAAAATCCATGAATTCTATGTGCTGTATTCCACTAGCTCTGGAGTTCTTCAGTTCTCACTGATCAGTGAACTTGGTCTGGTTAGATGATTTTGCTGATCTTCTTCAGCAGGGGCCTGCTGCAGTGATTCTCAAAAGTCTTTGCCTGAGGCAGACTTGCACCACCTTTCCCAGGGGCAAGGTTAAGTAATATGCTTGGGTTTGCTCTCTGTAGCTTTTGTTCCCTGAAACCTTTCTGTACAGCTTTGGGGGACAGTAATGAAGATGGTGGCCTCCCAATCTCCAGCATGTTGGAGCCATCAGCTTGAGGCACCACTCTTCACTGAGCCCTCAGAGAAAATCACTCCTGTCTCCCTGGTCTCGGCTCCACTCTATGCTCACCCAGCCTGTGACTGAGCGTTTCTATCTCTGGTACATGACCCAGCCCCATTTGGAGTCTCCAAACCCAGCAAATTCCTACAGTACACTCCCGTGCCACACCCTCCCCCAGGGCGGGGGAAGGTGAGTCTCCCTGGATCTGCCACTTGTGGAGTCCCTGCTTGAAGAGTAGTGGCCCAACTGTGCCAGGGATTATGATTTATGGCAACCCTGAGCTGAGAGCCCCCTCCTTGGCTCCGTCTCTGAAGCTGGCTTCCCTGCTCTGATGCCTGGGAGGTCTGCCACAGTCAGGCACCTCTGGTTTTTCTGTGACCTTGAGGGACCTGAGACCCCACTGTCCCAATGAAAGTTCCAGCCCCTGTTTAGTCTCTGGAGCGATGTCCCTCAGCAAAGCAGACTTTTTAATGTTCTGATTTTGTGCTCTGGTGCTCCACCACTTTCTGGGAGCTGGTCCCTCTCCCTGAAGTCTCTCTTCCCTTGTATCACCTTGGATTCACTTCTCCACACGTCCTACCTTTCAGAAAGTGGTTGCTTTTCTGTTCCTAGAATTGCTGCTCTTCTTTTCTTTGATCTCCTGTTGAGTTTGTAGGTGTTCAGAATGGTTTGATAACTATCTAGCTGAACTCCTGGGACCTGATAAAATTTAGGTCTTCTACTCCTCTGCCATATTGCTCCTCCCTGTCTCAGATCTTCTAATGTATAATTATATGTGGGAGACTCATACCTCCCTGTGATAGTGATTGCTCATTATCCCCCAAATATATTCTCCTTTCTTCATCAACAATAGAACCTCAGTTCTTCAGCTGACTACATAGTCATTAAGAAATAACTACATGGGGGTATTTAGGTGGCTCATTTGTTTGAGCATCTGACTCTTTGTTTTGGCTCAGGTCATGATCTCAGCATGGTGAGATTGAGTCCCACATCAGGCTCTGTGCTGAAGCCTGCTGAGATTGAGCCTCACAATGGGCTCCATGCTGGCAGTGGAGCCTGCTTAAGATTCTGCCGAAACGCTTGGGTGGCTCGGTTGGTTGGACGACTGCTTTTGGCTCACGTATGGTCCTGGAGTCCCGGGATCGAGTTCTGCATCGGGCTTCCAGCTCCACGGGGAGTCTGCTTCTCTCTCTGACCTTCTCCTCACTCATGTTCTCTCTCACTGTCTCTCTCGCAAATAAATAAATAAAATCTTAAAAAAAAAAAGAAATAAAAGATTCTTTCCGCCTCTCCCCACCCTCCTCTCTCTCTCTTAAAAAACAACAACCACCACCAAAAAACAAAAAAACAAAAAAACAAAAAAACCCCAAAACACTAAGAATACATTTCCCAGCCACTTGCAGCTGGGGGTAGCCATGTGACTATGTTCTGAGCAATTGATTGAAAGCATAAGCAGTATGTGCCACTAGTAGGAAATTTCTTTAACAAGAAGGGGCATGCCTTTCCCATTCTTTTTCTACTTTCTGCTGGATGGAATGGGAGCAATCATGGCTAAAACCCTAACAGCCATCCAAGGCTGAAATTATCAAGATGGAGTAACAGAATAGGAATATAGATCTCTGACACTGTGGGGATATCATACCAATCCTTCTTGAAAATGAGAGGAAACTATGCCCCATGCTGTTTAAGTCACTATTACTTCCTTTTCATTTCTACTTTTCCATATAAGATTAATCCTAACCAGGAACTAATGGTTTTGAGAATACAATGTGGTAATATAATTATCCCAGTGCTTGGTCACAGAGCACTTACACAATATATATCTAATATTATTCGGAGCTCACCTTGGTAACTGAGTTAGG
The DNA here is from genome assembly GCF_009829155.1 of Mustela erminea. Taxonomy (NCBI): domain Eukaryota; kingdom Metazoa; phylum Chordata; class Mammalia; order Carnivora; family Mustelidae; genus Mustela; species Mustela erminea. Next base: position 108,875,281 of record NC_045635.1, on the reverse strand, counting down.
TTTAGGGATAACAAATTGGTTTAGGAATAATGCTAGGGTGTGAAGAGAGATCATCAAGGGCATTGTGATGGGTTGATATTCATATAGGCTGTTGCCATATTCCTTTGGGACAAATGTCAGATTTGAGGGAGAGGGGCTCCCAAGTGGTATCTGGAATGTACCAGCACATTCTGGTGTGGTATTTCTGCACTAAGAGTGCCAATACAGAAGAGGCCTGCTGCAGTAGTGGTCATGACACTACAGTATCATGGAGATGGAGTGCTGTGACAGCAAATAGTAGTATATTCTTTGGATGGTGAAAGTGTGGTAAGACACAGAGACCTGCCTCTAGGACCTGGTTTCCAGGAGCCATGTGGATATAAGGCCTAAGGCAGATGCTGCAAAACAAAAACAAAAACAACCCCAACCCCAAACCAAGAAGAAAACCCAAACCCACCCTAAGGATACTTTCTCCTCTATCCCTCACCATAGCTAACTTGAACCAGAAGGAGGAATTTCAGTGGAGCTAGAATTCCTCCAATTTTGCAAGTGGGAACTAAGCCAGAGAAGGGGAATTTTGTTACTGTTTTTTCTATGTGACTGTATTCTGTCCTAGGCTAGTGGTCTGGACAACAGCTGTTGCTCATAAATCCAGGAATGACAAGCTGAAAATGAACCATGGAAGGTCAGGATGTTTATATAGACCTATAATCTTTGAAGTCAAGGGCCTCAAGAGTAATTTCCACACTACTGCAGCCTGCTGAAGAGGCACCAACTCCCATCCCCCATTTGAAATTCTGATATAACTGGCTCACTCAGGAATATGAAATTACCAGGGGTATTAACATGTAAAGTGTTCATGTGTTCTGAACATCGATTCCTGCTTTGCTTTGTCCAGTTCTTTTTATTCATAATTTTCTGGTCCTTTTTAGCTGGTCAAATTTAGTCTGTTAAAAAGTTCCAATTTCATATCTGATTCAAAGTTTGCTCCTTACCCTATGCTATCCAGATGAGTGGATTAGAGAACTAGGAGAAGATGCAGGGGCAATGTATTATTCTCCTCTGTTCTTTCCCCTCCTTGTAATTTACCTTCTCTTGTATTGTTTTCTAGCTGTCTGTTAGGGATAGGGATATACCTCTGGCCTCACACTGGCTAGATTTGCTTCTAGCTCTTGCTGGTAGTTGCTGCTGCTGTGTTTATCCTCTGTGTGCCCAGGTGGGGTATATGGCTTTTATGGGAGTGATGGCTAGCTTTCCTAAAGCATCCTGTTACTGAGAACTCTCTCAGAGAGGAGAAGCTTGGTCTCTTGCAGTCATTTCCAGAATCATTGTGCCTAACCTCTTTGCTGGGTGGGTTGCCATGACTATTGGCCCTGAATCTGCCTGTATAGCGCTAAGCCTCCTGCTCTCCTACTTCATGCTCTTTTACCTGGAGTCACAGAACTGCTGTGGTCCTTTTCTTTGACTTTCAAGGACATCGAGGATCTGGGGGTGGGGGGGAGTATCATTCTGCTCTCTTCCAGGTTACATTGTGCTACTATCATTTCACATTCTGTTGGGATGTATTGCTCTAGCAAGTTGCCTGCCTTCAGAAATCTCCATGTGAAGAGCAGGCCCCAGCCTCCATATTCACAAGCACTCTCTTCCCATAGAGAACCTATATTATACTCCCTAAGGATTTTTACCTTGTTCCATCCAAAGACAAGAGAGTAAGTATACAGAGTCTACACTCTTCGGGCATTCTCCCAAGAACAAGATTCTAGTCCACTCTTACAGATTCTTTCCAAATCTATGAGAGATTCTCTTGGAGACTATCTCCTATTTTACTTGACTTTGATGGAAGGGAGAAAAGAAACTTTTCCTTTTTTCCACCAGGCTGAAAACTCTAATAAGTTGCTCTTTCTCTTCCTCCAGGCCTCAGGGGAGTAGATTGGAAGTGGAGGGTAGTTAAGGATGGTAGATGACACTATGGCCAGTAAGCCCTGGGGAAAATATCTGATCCGATCTGTTGGTGGCTCTCTTTAGACCCTGAGGTAATCTAGGTGACAAGACACTTCAAGTCTGGAGCTAGAGGCCCTGAGTTCAAATCCTGGGTCTTATAGTTACAAACTGTCACTGAGCAGCTTACTTAAATTTTCACTGCTTCAGTTTTCTCTTACCTAAAATAGGGGTAATAATGGTGTTTACATTATAGGGTTATTGTGAGAAGTAATTGGATTAAGATTTATAAAGTACTTAGTCTAGTGCCTGGTATGTAATAAATGTCATGCAAGTGGTTATTGTTGTTATTATTATTACTTGCCCTCAGCTTTAGACTATAGTCACCAATTTTGCGACAATAATAGAAGTCCCCTTCAACATGCTGTTATGTGTGATGGATAGATCATGAAACTGACCTAGGAATAAGGAAGGACATTTAGAATTGCTTATAGTAGCATTTATTAAATTGAGGCTGAGCAAAGAAACATACTCAGTGTTCCTATTTGTATGTCCCACTGGAAAGACCAGGAAAATAATCTTGGGTGGGTTATTGGTCCATCTATTCCTAGTTAGTAAATTTAGGAGGCTTCCCTTCTGGCAGAATAGATGCTGTGTCAGAATATATTCATTCAAATTAGGAGCCAATGCATTCTTAATAAATGCTCCACATGCACTAAAGCGAATTATATGCTGCATAAACTCTGACAGGGTTTTTCCAAACTTTGCATTGGATAGAAAAGCTTGTTTTATTAATATATTGAATAACAGCATTCTGTAAACAACTCATACTTTTTAGATTTACTCCTGTTAAAGAATGCCATACTTAAGTGCTTGGAATTGACACTTGGAAATGAAATACTGCTGCAAATAATGGGGGAATTGTCGATGTATTTTATACCTCTCTTCCCCAAATCAAAAGGTCTCATAAATACAGTCTCTAAAAGTGTCGGTGGGGGAGTTAACATAACTGTACAAGCAATAAGGCTGACCTTTCAATGTAATTTATTTTTGATTTGCTCAATCCTTTTTTATTAAAACTAGCACATCTGAAGCAGAATTAAATCCTATTATAACAGGTGTGTGATCATATCAGGTTCTCCCTGCCAGTGATCCACTTTATTAAAAGTTACTTTGTTTCAAGGAGGATAACCTGATCAGGGCAGTGGGATGCCTTTGGAAGACTGAGGACAGCAGGGTAAGGATGATTTTATTTTCCTGTGAGCGTCTGCTGTTACCAGAGAAATCAAAGAATATTTATGAGCATTTCTTTTGTGTTTGGAAAGCCCTGGTGGGATGTAATCTTTTCTCTGTGTTTATAAAGGTTGTTTCTTTCTGGAGTTATTTTGACTTGGGGACAGGTGGGTCATCAAGCCATCCTGCATTATGACCCACACATTACTTAGCTTGCAATCATTTTCATGTGCAGTGGTCTAAGTGACCACTGGAAGGGGAAAAGCCTTTGAAATGCTACTTAGATACAGATCCACTTGATAGAAACTAGCCTTCAGTTTTTGGCCCATATTAGTATACCTAATGCTACTAGATATTTATTCTTTTTTATTTAAATTCAATTAGCCAACATATAGTACCTCATTAGTTTCAGATGTAGAGTTCAGTAAGTCATCAGTTGCATGTAACACCCAATGCTCATCACATCTACTAGATCTTAAGAAAAAGACTTAGAATTTTAAAAACTATCGTTGAGTGGTTTGACTTGTTTTCTCTTGGTTTCATCTTTTTGTTTCTATATCCTTCTCTCTGCCTAGTCATCTTACTATTCAGCTAATTCCCACATTTTCCAGGAAGCTGCCCATAGTGACCTCTTCCCTCCTTCCAAATTTGGTCACTTATAGTTTATATCCATCAACTGGCCACTGATATGAATGGATTTTTCTTAACTCCCTCATCAATCTGAGAACTCCAGGAGAGAAGGTCAAGCCAGGCTCTTTCCTCTTTGTAGTGAGTTTGAGGAGAAATGGGGAATGATCAAGGAAAAAATATATGACCACAAGGTGGCAGTAACACACAATAAGATTTATTTGGTTGCCAAGTTGATAGGTTTTTCATGGTGGGGATGGGCTGGAGGTAGTGAAGATGTCCCTTATGGCATGAAACCTTTAAAAGGCTACAATATAGGGTCCACTACCCAGAAAGGAAGGAGAGAAGGACAGCAAAAAATTTCCAGGGGAAGGAGAATTGACAGGGAGCTTACATGTCTAGGTAATGTTGCTCAACAATATAATGGGGATCTTCTAGGTTAGAGAGTTCTGAAGGGCAGCAGTGACTTGTGGGTATAGAAGCAGTAGGCTCTAAATGGCAAAAATCTGCCTATTTGGGCTGTGTTTAAAACAACCCAGTATCTAAAGTGGTGCTTGGGTGGCTCAGTCAGTTAAGTGTCTGACTCTTGGTTTTGACTCAGCTTGTGATCTCAGGGATCAAGCCCTGCCTTGGGCTCTATGCTCAGGGGAATCTTCTTGGGATTCTCTCTCTCCCTTTCCCTCTGCCCCTCTGTTTACACATGTGCGCTCTCTCTCTCTCTCTCTCTCTCAAATACCTAAATAAATCTTTAAAAAACACAATTAGAAATGTAAAGATTTGAGTTTGGCACTTATTGGTTTTTGAGCGAACAGATCCTAGTCTGTTATGAATAAGTCAACAACATAGGACTCATATACAGAAGCTGTCTTTGTCTCATTTATATAACATCTTTTAGGATTGTTAAAAGATGCTACACAGTTACTGAAACAGAAAGCAGAATTTATTGCTTGTTTAAGCAAGGGAGATCTTCACTTTTAAGGTGTAGATTATGTGAGAAAAAAAGATGATTATTTTTATGTAGGGTTTTGGAAAATGTGGAATTCAGGCATTGGTGCATTCCAGAAGCAAAAGTGTTTAGGGACTTCAGTAGCCACGTTACCATAGCTAAAGTTTGGAGTGCATCTGCTCTTGACTGGTGGATGTTCCCAGGCACGGGGCTACCACTGGTTGGCTTTCACTTGATTACTAGTACAAAGTGTCACTGACAAAAGAAATGGGTTTAAAACTGGCTTTGGGGGTTACTTCTTGTTATATCCAGAGAAAAAAATCAGTTTTTTTTCCTTACAAAATTTTTGTTATTAGCACCTCACACAGTATTTTGCAAGAAAGGACCACTCAGTAAGCACTTGCAGAATAAATGGGTAGCATATGTGTATCATTTGAAGACACACTGGCTTCTAGTTTCCCCAGCATTGAAGTGCCTTCCTGGGGTTTAAATGTGAAAGAATAATAGCATCTATCACATGTCTTTATCTTCTGTATTTCCAAACAAAGCACTTTCACAACCATCATCTTACTTGATTCTCTCTTTGCCTTCTGGGGCAGGGAAGGGAAAGAATATTGCTCTCTCTATTAGTAAATGAGAGGTGAAGTGAAATGTCCAAGGTCACAAAATATTGGATTTTTGGATTCCACATTTCTTTGCCTCTTGTAAAGAGAGTGTATACACCTGTACCCCTGAAACAAATAATACATTATATGTTAATAATAAAAAATAAAATGTAGGGCTAACAGAGCAGAGATTTCCATTTGGTGTGCAGAGATACTGGTCCCCTCACTCTCAGATGTGCAGGGCCATTTTCTTTTTCTATGTGTGTCCTCATGTGAAAATATGGGAAGAACTGCATGGAAGTGCCATTTAGCACATATGTGGGTCTGTACAGATTGTATATAACTCTCTATGAAATAATAACACCTTACATTAGATTGTTATATTAGAGTTTACAAAGGTCAGGTTCTCATTTAATCACACTAAACCTGTTATGTAGACATGGTAGGGATTAGTATTACATTTTAAAAATAGAAAAATAGACAGTTTAGAAAACAGAGTAAGGGCGCCTGGGTGGCTCAGTGGGTTAAGCCGCTGCCTTCGGCTCAGGTCATGATCTCAGGGTCCTGGGATCGAGTCCCGCATCAGGCTCTCTGCTCAGCAGGGAGCCTGCTTCCTCCTCTCTCTCTCTGCCTGCCTCTCTGCCTACTTGTAATCTCTCTCTGTCAAATAAATAAATTAAAAAAATCTTTAAAAAAAAAAAAAAAGAAAACAGAGTAAAACGTTATTTTTTTTTCCCAAAGATTTATTTAAAGAGAGAGCATGAGCAGAAAGAGGGTTAGAGGGAGAAGGAAAGAGAATCTCCAGCGTACTCCCAGCTGAGTATGGAGCCCTACATGGGGCTCAGTCTCATGACCCTGAGATCATGGCCTGGTTGAAACCAAGAGTCAGACACTCAACTGAGCCACACAGGCACCCCAAGAGTGTAAAACTTTAATTTTGTCATCTCAATCACTTATAATTTTAATAATTTTTTAAAAAATGGAAATATAATTTTCTAACATAATTATAATCAAACAACACATATAATTTACTATCTGGTCATAGCATAAACATTTTTCCATATACTAGTGCCACATTTATCACTATCATTTTTTAAATTTTTAAATTTTTTTATAAACATATATATATATTTTTAATTTTTTATTTTTTATAAACATATATTTTTATCCCCAGGGGTACAGGTCTGTGAATCGCCAGGTTTACACACTTCACAGCACTCACCAAAGCACATACCCTCCCCAATGTCCACAACCCCACCCCCCTTCAGCCAACCCCCCTCCCCCCAGCAACCCTCAGTTTGTTTTGTGAGATTAAGAGTCACTTATGGTTTGTCTCCCTCCCAATCCCATCTTGTTTCATTTATTATTCTCCTACCCACTTAAGCCCCCATATTACTATCATTTTTAATGCCCATAAAATATTGTACCAAGTGAATACACTATAATTTATTCTTTATGTACTATGATTTACTCTGTTGTTGCTTCCATCTTTCTGTTATTATAAGTTCATTCACAATGACTAATGGGAAAATAATCTTCCATCACCAAGTTTTGTGTTACTTCTAGAGTTATAGAAATTTATTTAACTTTAGTTGTTCAATTTTAAAAATTAAAGATTTGTATATATAGAGACAAATTGTTTTCCAAAAGGCTGACTACAATTTGCACTTCCACCATGAAAGTATTAGAGTAAATTTAACCACAATTTTGTAGGACACATACCATCACCCCCATTTTCCAGATGAAGACATTGAGGCCTAATATCACACAGTGTTACCCAGCTTTCAATTTGTATATTTAACAAAAGTTTATAGTGGATACTATGTGCCAGGCCCTCTTTCAAGAACTTGAAAAATATTAACTTATGGGGGGTGCCTGGGTGGCTCAGTTGGTTAAGCAACTGCCTTCGGCTCAGGTCAGGGTCCTGGAATCCCGGGATCGAGTCCCGCATCAGGCTCCCAGCTCCATGGGGAGTCTGCTTCTCCCTCTGACCTTCTAGCCTCTCATTCTCTCTCTCACTGTCTCTCTCTCAAATAAATAAATAAAATCTTAAAAAAAACTTCTAAAAATATTAACTTATGGGGCACCTGGGTGGCTCAGTGGGTTAAAGCCTGTGCTTTCGGCTCAGGCCATGATCTCAGGGTCCTGGGATTGAGTCCCATATAAGGCTCCTTGCTCAGCAGGGAGCCTGCTTCCCTCTCTCTCTCTGCCTGCCTCTCTGCCTACTTGTGATCTCTGTCAGTCAAATAAATAAAATCTTTAAAAAATATTAACTTATTTTATACTCAGAGAAACATTATACAGTATGTATAACTATTATATTAATTTTTTTTAGGTAAAGAAACTGAGGCACAGTGAAGCTAAGGATCTTGCTCAAGGTTACACAGCTAGTAAGTGGCAGAGGAGAGATTTAAACCCATGAAGTCTGGCATCATAAATATATAGAGAGAGCTGACAACAAAACTGTAGGGTAGTATAAGAGAGACTGAGGATAATGACTTTTGCCCTGCCCAACTCACAGAATGTTTGAGAAGAAGAAACAAACAAACAAACAAAAAATGGAAGTTAAGGAGTTTTGAAAATTGGGAAAGGCTGTACACATGAGGGAACATTATTATTACTATTTAAATTTTGCAATACCATTTGTAATCAGAGATTCTACATTTCCCTTCAGGTATTGCCTCTCCTGCTCCTTGCTTTCCTCTACGTTTTCATGACTGTTTTCAAGTGCAACCTCCATTCCAAGAGTTCTATATCCCTCCTCCTTCTTTCTTGTAATGCTCTGAGGCTGCCCTCTCTAGCAGTGAGGCATGTGGCACTCCTCATAAGAGCTAGGCTTTTCTTGTCCCATAATCTAAGGTGACAAGTAAACAGTAGTTACAATTTGGTGCCAAATCTCCCTCTTTAAAAACCTCTTCAAAAATTACATGTGAGCTTGCTTTTGGGCCAGCAGGGCTTTTATTAAGACTAGAAAAGCTAAGAGGTATGGGGTCCTGATCTGTGAATGATTAGTGTGATACAACCTGTGATGAGGTAATAATGACTAATTTTTATGAAACTTTTAAAAAACATGAATTTTTTAAACATGGCTTCTGAGGACTTAATGCTTTAGGTCTTTATTCCTCAATCTATAGTATGCAGACAATGGAATCTGAGGTGGAAGCAAGGAGCCTGCATTTTTAACAAGCTATCATGGCTGTATATGATGCTACTGGTCCAGGGATCACACACTGGGAAACATAGTCTGGATAGTCAAATGCCATGGGCCTCTGAGGAATATGGTCTGCATTCCATGGAGTTCTATATACTCCAGTTCTCTGAAGATTAAATTAGATTAATCTGTCTTCATGACTCTGTTCTGACTCTGAATGAAAGGCTGAACAAGGTTGTCTATACAACCATGAAAATAGTCTGAAAATTGACCAAAGCCATACCCATTGAAAGGCATTTATTCAAGAAAATCCACTGAATCTTGGTAAGGATAGTGCGAATCTGTGATGTTTTAACTTGGACTTAGCACCGTCTTCCAGCTCCATGGAAGAGAAGTTCTACCTGAGAGGGCAGGAAAGACAGTGAATGCTGTCAGAGGGAGCTGGCTTTGTTTGGAGTTGACTTTGGAGCATAGTGTGGAAAAAATCCATGTCCAAGGGTACTGTCAAAGACAATATCAATACCAGTGGCAAAGAATTGGGAAGGTTGTGGTTAGCCTAGAAATCATATTGTTTGGGGAAAATCAACAAAACATCAGCCAGAAATTTAACAGGAAGATTTAGCAAATAGACAACCAAAGGGGTCCTTGCTAAAATCCCACTTACCTCTGGTGGTCTGCAAGGCTGTGCACATATCAAAGCTGTGCCAACTTCAGAGAGACAAGAAGGGTCCCTGGCAAGATACTCATCCCTGGATAAATGTAAGGCCTTGGGAAACAAATGGAGAGTTTTAGAAGGGAGGGTGGTGGGGGATGGGTGAACCTGGTGATGGGGATTAAGGAGGGCATGGATTGCATGGAGCACTGGGTGTTATATGCAAACAATGAGTTATAGAATACTACAACAAAAACTAATGATGTACTGTATGGTGACTAACACATCATAATTAAAAAATGTGAGGCCTTGTAGAAGTAGGCTTGTAAATTGCTTGAATTTTGAAAGTGTTTAAGTATAATCTCTGACCAGTTATTGGCTGCTCAATAAGTTATGCTTATCCAGTAAAAACCCTCAGGAAGGCAGGTTTAAAAAAGAAACTGAAAAACAGCAGGAACATCAGAGGCCATATACTGCAGGGGAAAAGGAATTAGTCTAGGCACATCAAGAAACAAACAAAAAAACAACCAGCAACAATGACCACCCCAGGCAGTATTAGAATTCAGAGTTGCTATAATATCTAATTTAAAAAAATTATTTCTTTCAACAAAAATTTATGAGACATGAAAGAAATAGGAAAGTGTGACTCATACACAGGGAAAAAGCAGTCAATAGAAATTGTCTTTAGGGGCCACAAATGTTCAATTGAGCAGACAGATACCTGAAAACAGCTATTATAAATATGTTCAAAGAATTAAAGGGAGGGGCCCTGGGTGGCTCAGTGGGTTAAAGCTTCTGCCTTCAGCTCGGGTCATGATCCCAGGGTCCTGGGATCGAGCCCTGCATCAGGCTCTTTGCTCATCGGGGAGCCTGCTTCCTCCTCTCTCTCTGCCTGCCTCTCTGCCTACTTGTGATCTCTCTCTCTGTCAAATAAATAAATAAAATCTTAAAAAAAAAGAATTAAAGGGAACCATATTTAAAGAATTAAGAAAAACATGATTATAATGATTTATCAAATAGAGAATATCAATCAAGAGAGAAATTATAACAAAGAACTAAATAAAAAGTCTGGAATTGTAAAGTCTAGCGACCAAAGTGAAAAATTTTCTAGAGGGGCTCAACAGCATATTTGAATTGGTTAGAATAATAAATTAGTCACTTTGGGGATAGATTAATGGAGATCAGGAAGTTTGAGGAACAGGATAAGAAAATGACAAAGAAAAATGAACAGAGCCTCAGAAACCTGTGGGGCACCATTAAATGTACCAGCATACATATTCCCAGAAAGAAAGGAGAGAAAGAAAGATAGAAAAAAATTTGAAGAAATAAAAAGGTGATCACTGGATCCCAAATAGGATAGATATAAGGAGAGCCACAGCCAGAAGCATCATATTTAAACTGCTAAAAACCAAAAAGAAAGAGAAAAATGTTGAAAACAAGAGAAAAATTACATACCATCTACAAGGCAACCAAAATAAAATTAATGGTCAACATCTTACCAGAAATAGTATAGGACAGACAGCAGTGGGATGACATTTTCAAAGCACTCAAAGGAAATATAATTGTCAATGAAGAACTCTATATCCAGTAAAATATCTTTCAAAAATGAAGGCAGAATGAAGAGATTCCCATATAAACAAAAACAAAAGACTTGCTAGAAAATCAGTCTTACAAAAAATATTAAAGGAAATTCTTCAGACTGAAAAGGAGTGAGACCAAAAGTGAAAAGAAGTGAGACTCAAAACACATGCAAAGAAACAAAGTACATAAGTATAAAACTACATACATTCTCTGTTTTCTCTTAACTGATTTAGAAGTTAATTACATAAAAGACTATAAAATTGTTGGGGTTATAACATATAATGATGCAACATATCTAATGCCACAAAGGAGAGGAGAGGGACTAGATCTATCTTGGAGAAAGCAAATGACACCAGATATTGACTCAAATTCATAGGAAGAAATGAAGAGTGCCAGAAATGATAAATATGAAGGTTAATATAAAAGACCTTTACATTGTATTCTTTCTCCTTTATTCTCTTAAGTCCTTTAAAAGGTAAAGGTTTATAACTCAATAGTCATTACACTGCATTTTTGTGTTTATAACATATATAGATGTAATACATACACCAGTAATGGCACAAAGGAGGGGAGAAAGAAGGGAGCTATATTGGACCAAATTCTCTGTATTTCACTGGAATTAAGTTACTATAAATATGTAAGTAGATTCTGCTATGCTAAGATGTATCTTATAAACCCTAGGATAACCACAAATAAAATAACTAAAAATATAATTAGAAATCATTATAGGATAAGAATGGCATATTACAAAACATTCACTTAAAACAGAGGCAGTGAGGGAGTAAGAGAGAAACAAAAAAGATACAACGTATAGAAAACAAATAACAAAATGGTAGACATGAATCCTACCCTATGTCTAATTACAACACATGTAAACGAATTAAACATTTCAACCAAAAGGCAAAGAAAGTTAAACTGGATTAAAACAACAATAACAACAACAACAAGATCCAACTATATGCTGTCTGTTAGAGATATACTTTGGATTCAAAGATACAAATAAGTTGAAAATAAAAGAATGGAAAAAGTAATACAGAAATTATAAGAGGGCTGGGATGGCTTTACTTATACCAGAAAATATAATTTAAAACAAAAAATATTGCTAGAGATAGAGGGGCATGTGATGACAATAAAAATGTCAATCTTTCAGGAAGACATTAGCAGTTATAAACATATATGCACCTAAAAACAGAGCTCCAAGATACATCTAGCAAAAACCGAAAGAATTAAAGTGAGAAATAGACAATTCAATAGTAATTTTCAGAGACTTCAATATTCTACTCTTAATAATGGATAGAACAACTAGGTGAAAAATCAGCAAGTTTACATAACACTTGAACAACACTATTTACAAATCCTGCCTAAGTGACATCTATAGAATAATCTCCCCAACAACAGCAGAATAATCTTTTTATGCTTAATATTGGACGCCTCAGTCTCAGAGCTTTGCAATTCACTAAGGCCAGGCCTGTATTATACAGTTGAATTTCCAATATTTATGACTCTTTAACAGGCAGTGTTCCATTTGTTAGTAACATGAGATAATTTTTTAAAAATTATTTCAGAGACTGTTTACATTTCAGGAAGCAGTACTCAATTACTGTTATAGGGAAGTGACCATGACTGACCAGACTATTCTTATATGCTTCTAGCTATAGGGTTTTAAAGTGGGGAAAGCTTCTTCAGATCCAGTGGAAGCCAGTTAATTATAGTTGATACTTTGATTTAGAGTTAGAATCTCATTTTTTTGTTTTTGATTTAAAAAGTATTAATGACAATTTCAGACTAATAAAAAAATACTGGGAATAGTACCAGAACCCCCATGTATTCCTTATCTGCGTCCAAAAATCAACACCTCATGATCACTCTTGTTTTATCTGTAACACCCTACCTACTCTTCCTCACCTCAACACCAAATTATTTTCAAGCAAAATTCTAAAGATTATACTATGGAACCCATTTGTAAATTCACCTGGTCAGGGGATGAAGATGAAAATGTAGGTATTAGCAACATACTGGGTTACAATTTAAGAATCCCAGATCTAGCAGATCTAGCCCCTGAGTATTAAAGGATGCTGGAAAATCTTTTTTTTTCTTTTTTTTGGATCTAGTTTCTTTATCTTTAAAATTAGGAGGATTGGTCTCTGTATCAGTGGTTCTCCACCCTGCCTACACTGATCACTGGAGTCATGTCGGGGAACTATTAAAAATTATGGAGCCTCTTAGGAGTGAGGCTTGGCTTTAGTGTTTAAAAGGAAAAAACCCAACTTTTGTAGCAACATGGACGGGACTGGAAGAGATTATGCTGAGTGAAATAAGTCAAGCAGAGAGAGTCAATTATCATATGGTTTCACTTATTTGTGGAGCATAACAAATAGCATGGAGGACATGGGGACTTAGAGTGGAGAAGGGAGTTGGGGGAAATTGGAAGGGGAGGTGAACCATGAGAGACTATGGACTCTGAAAAACAATCTGAGGGTTTTGAAGGGACAGGGGGTGGGAGGTTGGGGTACCAGGTGGTGGGTATTATAGAGGGCACGGATTGCATGGAGCACGGGGTGTGGTGCAAAAATAATGAATACTGTTATGCTGGAAATAAAAAAAAAATAAAAGGAAAAAACCTCAGGTGATTCTAATGTGAAGCCAAGGCTAAGAACCAGTGACCTAGAATGGTCTCTGTGACAGTTAATTTCATGTGTCAGCTTGGTTGAACTATATTACTCAATGTTATTTACTCAAACACGAATCTAAGTATTATTGTGAAGCTATTTGGTGTGTGTGGTTAACATCTGCAATTAGTTGACTTTAAGTGAAAGAGATTATACTTGATAATATGTGTGGGCTCATTCAATTAGTTGAAGGCCTTAAGAGCAAACACTGGTTTCCGGGAGAAGAAGAAATTCTGCCTCAAGACTGCAACATCCTCTCCTGCCTGAGTTTCCCGTTTGCCAGATTGCCCTACAGATTTTGGACTTGACAGCTTTCACAATTATGTGAGTCAATTCCTTAAAATAAGTCTATTTTACATATACATATGCATATACATGTATAATATGTATATATATAATTGGCTATACATTATATATAATATCTCTGTGTGTGTGTGTGTGTGTGTGTGTGTGTGTGTGTGTGTATGTAAATAAAACTGGGTCTGTTTCTCTGGAGAACCCTGATAGTCTTCCTCTGTATTTCTAAGTTTTTCTGGTTCCCATTATGTATCTCTTCTGCCCCTGTCTGAAATCTCTCTTTGGCGGTTTAAAGATTTATTGATTCTTGAACAGTTACTATGTGTTAAGCAGCCTGCTTAGAATCTTTCCACTTACATCCCTTGGTTGTTGTATTAACCAAGCTTTCACTGTCAATGTTCATAATAGAGCACTTGCAAAATAGTGGATAATATAACTGTTATTCCTTTTCCTCCATATCTGTGTTAGATTTGTGTTAGTGTCTTAGGTCACAGAACATTAGTAACTTGAAGATAATTTCTTGCCCAAATTATTACTGTTTGTATTGCCTATAGCCTGATTTCTTTAGTTCCAGATGTATTTCTCTTATCCCTGGGGAGACAGGATTATTTGTAGTACACAGCACTCAATAAAAAACATTTATGTATAATGAAAGCACAGAGTAAAAATCAATTGCTGTAAATTCAAATTGTACCTCTCCTCTGAAATCTCAAGGGCCCACATAGGGACTATCAAAATTGAAAGTGAACCCAGGAGATAAGCATTAGTAGGAAAAGATCTAGATCTAGACCCTTGCTACTCCAGATGTACTCTTTGGATCAGTAGGCATTGGCATCATCAGAGTGCTTGTTAGAAATGCAGAACCTTGGATCCCCCCCAACCAGACCTAATGAATCATAATATGCATTTAAAAAAATTCCCAAGCAACTCATATGCTTATTAAAGTTGAAGTTCTGGTCAATTTTGCATCTTTCACATTATTTTAGCTGTCCCATTTGTTGCCAACCACTCACTTTATGATATAACATAAAACATTTGGAGATAGGGCTCTCACTACAGCCTTGTTTAGGAACTCAAGAAAAACTAGGATCAGAGCTCAGTATGGGGTCATAAAACAGAACAACAAAACTGGCCTTGGAATCATAGGTACTGTCTTCTTGAAAACTGTTTTGTTTTTCTCTAATTCATTACAATTGGTATTTTTTTTCCCTTCAGTCTAACAATGATTTCAAGCAATGCCATCCATGCCTCTTTCTGTTTAGATTGTTTATGCTCTTTTATCATCTGTCAAGTACCTGTACCTTTGGTCCACGTATGGTCCTATGACACAATCAGACCCACTGTTTTCAGAGCAGACACTTTTGAATGGGGCCAGTGACTAAACTACTGGAGTTCTCCAAGTCCGGTGCAAAACAAAATGCCTCTAAGCAGCCAGCCCCTTGTACACTATCCCTACTCCCTGACCCTCCTCCCCCAAAGAAGGCTGTCTTCCTGCTTCTGGGATTCTGCCTAGCTTATCAATTGGAGCTTGACATTTGAGGCATTCCAGAAGATCATTTTAAACAAAATCCAAGTGCAATTCATCCTACTCCTAATAGTGCCAATTAGTCTCAGGAAAGACCAGTTTCTTCATGAAAACTGCCATGAAGTCCTCCACTGGGTCTGATAAGTTGAATCTAGAGATTACCTGCTTGGATGGGTATCTGAGTTAGCATTGCATTGGTATCTTTCTGGAGCATACTTTTACTCAGTGTTAGGTAATTTAAATTATTTTTAAAAAGCATAAATGGCTGTGTTGTGGAATGTAATATTTGTATAAATTTTTAAGGTAGAAAACAAGACTTCAAAGAAAGTTCTGCTTGTGAAGGGCACTTTAGACTAGATCCCTATATTCATTCAGGCATCTGTATTTACCCTACTATTAAGGGTAGTTGGTTGGCCAAGTTTAGAAAGCACTGGGTATGTCAAGAATTATGTGAGGTGACTGGGATATGAAGATGATTAAAACCCAGCCACTCATCTCCAGGATCTTGTAATGGGGGCTGTAAAACATTCCCAAGTAGACACTAAACTCCTGGAAAGCAGGGACCATTCTTTAATTGTTGTTATATAAAAAAAATAGTTTAATCCTTGTGTAATGATCACCCCATTTAACAAATGTTGGCTTAGCTCCTCACCCTGTGGGCCTGGCTCTATGCTGGGTGCTGGTGATATAGTGATAAATCAGATACAGGCCTATTCCTTACGTAGACTTTCTGGTGGGAGAGACAGTCAGTGAAGCGGAGACTCATGAAAGGGGACTGTATGCCTGCTGAGAAGCACTAGGAAAGAAGGCTTGTGGAAGCAATGAATTTCATATGGGGTGACAGGACTGAATAACTCTAACTTTGAGACATATATCACTTAAAACAACAAAAAGTTGCGTTATCAACTATGAAAGGAGATGCTCTTTTGTTACACTGACGTGAGTTTTATATGTAAAGCAAGTTTTTCATGGCATCCCTGATAAACCCAAGATGAACAGCCCAGATTGACCAACCTAGTGGTGGGGAAAGGAAGAGGAAGAGAAAAAATTCTATCAGGGTAAACAAAAAAGAAACTGCTCTTTCCCCCACCATGGCTACTGAGAGAACTCAGTATGAGAACTCAGTAGAACAACATGAGAACTACATGTTCTTCTCTACTGGAAGATTGTTCTGAATTAGAGGGCAAAACCCCCCTCAGTTCTGGCAAAGTGACTCAACTTTCTCAGACTTGCATTTCCTAATCAGTGAAATAATGCTTAACAGGGTTTGCCCTGTCTCTGTTATGGGTTGTTAAAATAATCAAAGGAGGGGCACCTGGGTGGCTCAGTCATTAAGCATCTGCCTTTGGCTCAGATTCCAGGGTCCTGGGATCAAGCCCTTCATCTGGCTCCCTGCTCAGCGGGAGCTCTGCCTACTTCTCCCTTTCCCACTCCCAATGCTTGTGTTCTTTCTCATACTGTTTCTCTCTGTCAAATAAATAAAATAAAATCTTTGAAGTATGAGCAAAAGAGCTAGTATATGTGGAAAAAATTAAAATGCTAATGTTAGGGATGCCTGGGTGACTCAGTCAGTTAAGCGTCTGCCTTCAGCTCATTTTATGATCCCAGAGTCCTGGAATCAAGTCCCTGCTTGGCAGGGTGACTGCTTCTCCCTCTACCCCTTTCTTCTGTTTGTGTGTGCACTCTCTCTCACGCTCTCTCTCTCTTTCAAATAAATAAAATCTTTAAAAGGATGTATAAAGTGCTAATTCTTTGTAAGACATTTTTATTTGATTTCAGAGGAAAAGGAAGAGCCTCTGGCCTTCCCCAAACTCTTATCATTTTATGGCTTAAAAACAAAACTTAAATTATCTCTTTGCCTTAGGGAAAGTATCTGTTTAACATGAACTGTTTTGCAGGTTCTGAGGTGGGAATTGTAACAGAATGAACTCTGTTAATCCTTACAACATTGCCATTTGGTGTGTATTACTATCCCCATTTTATGATGAGTTAGCCTGACTCTCAAAGTGATAACTTTCTGAAGATCACACACCTAGCAAATGTTGGAGATAGGACTGAGTCCTAAATTTATCCCCTTTAATTATGAAGCCATTCTGCTACCTAAAGTTGATACACACCAAATTACAATTTTGCCTAGGAGAAATCAGAATCTCATTCAGCATCAGACAGTTGAGTGTGAATGAATTTAACTCCTTTTCTCAGAGCTGGTTTTGACTGGGGCTAAAAGGTGGTAGCAGAGGGCACTAGATACCACTCAAGGTGAATGGGGTGGTATTAAAATCTAAGATATAAGGGAAAGGGAAAGGGCATTAAGAATCAGTCAAGATCGGCTTTGAATTCCAGTTCTGCTATACAGCTATGTGACTTTTGGGAAGTTTTTAGCTTCTTATTTTTTTAAATCAGTGATCCTCAAATTTTTATTTTATGTTTATCATATCACATAACTATATGTGCCCAGAGAACAAAATATATCCCAACAACACTGCATGAAATTTAAGGACTCCATAATAAGTATAGGGAATATGCAGATGAATTATCACTTTTTATTAGTTAGGTGTTTAGCTAATTTCAATTAAGTGAGAATAAGTTGAAGAATTTTAAGGACTGAGGTGATGTTTCTGAGGTCAATATCTGATGTTTTGTTATATCCAACTCTCTGTGTCCTTTGAGAACTGTCCCTTCAGCCAATCCATGTTATACTAGTGGGGTAATTAATCATGATTCCCCTCCTCCCCATCCCAACCTGGCTAGTGGTAATGGCATAATCTAGGATGGGCCTCTTGTAGTTTCCTATTCATTGATGACAGTGGTGTAGAGATGGGCAACAGATCTAAGCAGGGCTAACCATATGCCTTCTCTAGATTGACTTCTGGGTGCTGAGGTGGATACAAACATTTTTATATTTGGATTTATGAACTGGGAGCATATAAATATGGAGCTGTGGGCAGACATCTCCCCTTGCACATGGAAAGAGTCTGTCTGCGGATGAAGCCAGCACATAGAAGAGATTTGAGAGGATAGAGTATGTGAGCTCTTCAGTTCACCTGAGGCAGGTCACCCTTTGAACTTACAAGCTAGTAAGTGTCTTTCCTTCCTTCTTCCCTCTCTCCCTCCCTCCCTCTTTCTCTCTCTTTTTCTTTCCTTTTCAAACTGTTTGAATTGGGCTTCTTATTTATTTATTTATTTATTTAAGATTTATTTTTTATTTATTTTCAGCGTAACAGTATTCATTATTTTTGCACCACACCCAGTGCTCATGCAGTCCGTGCCCTCTATAATACCCACCACCTGGTACCCCGACCTCCCACCCCCTGTCCCTTCAAAACCCTCAGATTGTTTTTCAGAGTCCATAGTCTCTCATGGTTTACCTCCCCTTCCAATTTCCCTCAACTCCCTTCTCCTCTCCATCTCCCCATGTCCTCCATGCTATTTGTTATGCTCCACAAATAAGTGAAGCCATATGATAATTGACTCTCTCTGCTTGACTTATTTCACTCAGCATAATCTCTTCCAGACCCGTCCATGTTGCTACAAAAGTTGGGTATTTGTCCTTTCTGATGGAGGCATAATACTCCATGGTGTATATGGACCACATCTTCCTTATCCATTCATCCATTGAAGGGCATCTTGGTTCTTTCCACAGTTTGGCGACCGTGGCCATTGCTGCTATAAACATTGGGGTACAGATGGCCCTTCTTTTCACTGCATCTGTATCTTTGGGGTAAATACCCAGTAGTGCAATGGCAGGGTCGTAGGGAAGTTCTATTTTTAATTTCTTGAGGAATCTCCACACTGTTCTCCAAAGAGGCTGCACCAACTTGCATTCCCACCAACAGTGGAAGAGGGTTCCCCTTTCTCCACATCCCCTCCAACACATGTTGTTTCCTGTCTTGCTAATTTTGGCCATTCTAACTGGTGTAAGGTAATATCTCAATGTAGTTTTAATTGGGATTCTTTCACATGTTTCTGAAAGAATCATTTATTTATTTATTTATTTATTTATTTATTTTAAAAAATGTATCTGAGCTTTATTGCTATTAGGTTGACAAAATCATATGCATTTGAGTTTTTTAAAATTAAACTGAATCTGTAAAGAGTCGAATAATAAAAGTCTATTGTAGGTAAAAACTTGTAATAAGTTCTGTGAATTTTTTTTTTTAATTTTTTTTTTTTATTTCCAGCATAACAGTATTCGTGTTGTAACATACAAAATGCATATATCACAAATAGTGCTGAATAAATAAAAGTATGTAATAGAGGAAATAGTTTGAAAAAATATAGATGTGTTTTCTTATTTACATTTTAGGGTACATGATTTTTTCTTAGCTTAAGACATCCACCTACTCATAAGGAAATAAGATTGAGAGCAAGATACAAAAGAAAACATTAACCTTCAGCTTTTTACATCCATGATCTAGTTCTATACCAGGAATATAGGTTGAAAACTAGATATTGTTGAGAGGATTTTCTAAATTCCCCAAATTTCCACTTTTAGCATATCAATAGCCAGGTGTGAACAGACAGAAAGCATAAGGGGAAGAGTTTTCCCTTTTGGTCTGTACTGTGAGAAAAACTGATAAGAGCAGGAAAGGGCATATGCATGTCTTAATTTCTCCTCTTCTCTGTGCAATGGGTCCTAAGCAAATAAGGCATGCCTCAGCATACTTAAGTGGGTGGAAAATATAGTACAACAGAGAAAAGTTCTACCTTTTTGGTTCTTTGTGATGTAAGCACTGAATTTAGAGTCACTACATCTGCAAAGGTGCTCCTTTTAGTGGAGAGGAAACATGCAATATACTGCATAGACCAGAGAGCTGGATGAGGGACATGGAAGATATTCAGAAGAGTCTATATCCTAGTGGGAGCTACAGACTGCATTATTCATACTACATGTGTCAGAGGCTCTTGTTTGTAAAGCATAGTTGTGGTTTGGGCCACAATACAGCTTGGTTTTCCAGTAAACTGACAGAAGACTCTAGAAGAAACAAAGAGTAAAACCATTGGCACTGTCAGTCTGGGTCTGCAGTATGGACTTAATTGGAAGCTTAGATAATTTTTTCCTCTTACAGTGTCTTATAATGTGAAATTTCTCAGAAAAAACTAACGGTTTTATTTGTAGCATCCCAACTCTTCTGTTCAGAGATGGATTGTTCTTAATCTAATGGGCTCAAAGAGCAGAGGCTTTGCAGCCAGAAGACTGAGGGTCCTGGTGTCTAGTGGAAGCATGCCACTTTAAGGTCCTGACTGCCAGACCCTGTGAGTACACGAAGTCCTGGGGGGGCGGGTAATACGGCAAATCAATTCTTCTATTCAGAAGATTTATCCTGCCCTGCTTGGTTCTCATTTCATTTTCAGACAGCTGCAATTATTTGAGGGTTATTTCTTTCACTGAGTTGAATTCTGTTTTCTTTTTCAACCATGCCAATAGCCCCACTGTTATTCTCTGGAGCCACGAAGACTGAGTAATTTATTAAAAATAATAACCCTGCCAAGGTTTGAAGACACTCCTAATGGTTTCCCATTAGATCTTTTCCTGACTAAACATCCTTAGGTTCCCCAACTAGTTCTCAAAGGCTGAGACAAAGTTCCATAATCATATTGGTTGCTCTGGACACACTACAATTTTGAAGGTTTCTTGTTACATACAGAGCCCAGAAATGAATACCGATACTTCAGGTGTATATTGCCAGGTTCACTGAGATTATCACCTCCCTTGATCTCAACACAAGTCTTATGTTAAAGTAATTTATGAAGCCAGAACAAGCTAGTTCTGCTTAAGTCAGTTACAGATAGCAATGACTTTTAAGTCAACCCTAGGGTTTTGGAACTGTAGAGGTGGCGGATGAAGGCGGAGGCTGAGAGTCACAGTTAACTTCATCCTGTGTTTGACTTTCATACGCCAGTATATTTCTGGTGATGAAAGAAGCTGTATTTTCTCATACTGTGGCATGCTTTGCATATAAAATCAGAAAGTCACAAGTAGATTTTTCATTTGTTCAGTACTCACTCCTGACTTTCTGAGCTAGGTTTAATGAAATCCATCCAGAAAATATATTTAAGTCTAATTAACTTTCTTACTCTGGGATTATTATTCTTATCCAGATTCCCTAGAAATACAAGAAAGTCTATCTATACTCTGGGTTCTTGTTTTATACTCTGGATAGCTCTTATATTCCTCCCTCACCCTTTGTCACAGTTATGCTGCAATGCAAATTGAGAAGAACCAAAGGTATACTTAGACAAAACAAGTAGTACTATTTATAACACGTGTGAATCCAGAGAAAACAGGGAAGTGCAGATAGATTAGTAAAGAAAGACCTGTGAATCCTTAGATGGTTTCACCAGATAGTTAATTCAAGTTGGTTATTGCCCTTAACCTTCCAGCTCTGGATTAGGATGCTTGCAAAATAATTTATAGTTAGTACTATTTCATGACTCCACAAGATTTTCTCTTTATCCAAAGTGATCTAGTCAGAGGCCCTCTTCAAATGTCAGGCATTAAGTGTATTACAATGTTAATTCTTTTGACCAAAGCCTGACTTGATTTGGTGGGAAATGACTTCAGTGTATTTGATTTATGGTTCATTTAACAAGTGCTACAGATGTCAGTACATTAGCGTAAACCTGGTACAGGTAATAATTTTATTTCTAATGAGGTTCTCAACCATCATTCTACTATGAAAAGCAGGACATAGTTCAGTGGGCACAGAATACATCCACCTAATCAGACATAAGAAACATGCTAGCTGTACATCACAATAATATTAGGACCTTTTGACTTCTCTGGGACTCTCTCTCCATGGCTGCAAAATGGGTATGTTGAACAAAGGTGTTTGCAGCTCTGAATTTTTAGGATTTTATTAGCCATTTCGGGAAATCTCTTTTCTTTAGGACATGTGCTTTGTAATGGACATGGATTTATATTAGCCATTTGTTCTGTGATCTACACTCACTCCCAAAGCCATGACTCTACCAACTTGTCTAACTACTGAGTCTCTTATGTATCTGAGTATCTTGCAAGTGAGGGCACTGACTTCCCATTCTACCAGACTATTTTTCTAAGGATGTTTGTATAGGGAAAAGCCTTGCAATACGGATATAGTGTCTCCATCTGGAACAAAGGGCAGACATGCTTATTGCTCATTGTAAAAGATATTCTTTAAGCATGAGTTCCCTCAGCTCAGTGTTCCTCTTCTATAATGCAACCTACTTGATGTGCAGGTGCCATTTGGCCTTCTTCACATTATCCTTCAGGAACTGGGAATATGGAACCAATGCAAAAATGCAGATACTCTTACTAATGTTATTGCTATGAAGAATACATTGTCTCTCATTTCTAATCCAGGAATCTCATATTTTCTACCAGTATCCATGAAACTGTGGCAGGTCAACTTGCTAGAATTTAAGTAGAGTAAAATCTCAGACCCCTCGCAGTTCTCAAGAAAACCCCCAGTCCACATTGACTTTCTTCTATGACATAGTACCTACTCTCTGAATAATCCAACTCAATATATGTTCTTTTATACAATTATTTTATATGTTAATCTTATCTCACAACTACATGGTTAAGCACTTGAGATCAGACACCATGCCAGTACTTTTTCTGTCTATCCTATAGCTGCTGGCGCGGGGATGGGCCCACGGTAAGGGCTCAATATATGTGTTTGATTGACATTGACTATATGCATGCCAGCTAAGCTAAAATACTTCATAGTTTTTACTACAGGACTTCTCAGCTTGCGTGTCTTATGGATGAAAACTATAGGTTTCCCTAGAAATAGAAAAGCTTTAATGAGAGATGGAGAAGATATTTGTTTTTCAGGCATCTAGGATGCAAGGTATAGGCCTTCCTTAATCAGTTGATATCATTTGACTAAGGGGCCAATTGCAGAGCTATTCTGAGCCCCATATTTCCAAAGAGATGGGACAGCTTGTTGTGCTGGGTTACTAATAATTGTGCTAGGTACTTAACAATTAGAATATAGTTTCTGTGTACAATAGAAGAGCCTCAGGAGGGCATCTATGACAACCCACTGACTTCAGCATCAGTGAAAACTCATTTGACTTTTGATACAAATCCTAGAGGAGAATTTGACTCCTTGTGTGTGCATTCCCCAAAGCCACATACTTGCTGCTTTTATTATTGTAAGTATTCTATTATTACGACCCATTATACCAAAAGAAATGTCTACATACACATTTCATTTGGCTAATCATTGTTTTCAATTGTCTGGATTACTCAGTTAGTCTAAGTTCAGTTTTCTCTAAGGGAATATGGAGACACAACAGGCTCTCTGCTATTAGTGCTAAAACATTAGGACTCTTTCTTGTAGCTATGGCCCTGAAAATGTGTCCCCATTCCCATAATAAATTTTGCATTTCTGTCTCTCTGTCTGCAGTTATTAAGACTGTAACACACTCTCAATTCAGTCTTCCTAAGTACAACTGATACTACTTTATAACTGTGACATGGTTATCATTTTCTAACTTTAACTTTGCATATCTGGCATTTTCTAACTTTAGTTTTGTAAATTCAGGCTGTTCTCACTTAGAAACAGTTTCTGCTATTTGAATTTGGGTATGCTGCCACCAAGTGGTTGCCAGTTTTTTTTTATTCACATGGTCTCATAATTCAAACTAGGCTGTGTTGTTTTTGTTGTTGTTGGTGGTGTATATGTTAAGATTGGGGTACTGTGATGACTATGAATAGGTGAAGATATCAGGCATCAAAGGGAGTTGGGAACAAATCTTCATGAAGCAGCAAGAAGATAGTGAAGAACAAAAAATGAGCTATAACTTGAGGGGATAATAGGAAAGGTGATCCGAGATTCAGAGAATGAGAACAGGGATAGAAAAGTTGTGGAGAGAAGGAGACAAAGAAATAATAAGACAAAAAGGAAAATGACCCAGACTTGAGTAAACTTGATCATGGAACCTATCTTTCTCTTTTTGTTTCTATAGTTTTCTATGGTTCCTACTTGTTGAGGAGGTTGATTAGCAAGATATATATAACATCTTGAGCAGAATTATGTCTTGTCCATCTTGTACCCTCTTAGTTTCTAGCATAGTGCTGGGCATATAGTTGGTCCTTTAATAAAGGTATGTTGAATGAGTGACCCAAACCTGCAGACTTTGAAACAATATATAATGGAGGTATAGGTACTGGCTTGAGGCATAGGGACAGCTCCTGATGAGCAAGTCTTGATGTCCTGCCTCAGTCATTAAGCTGAGGTCCTGTACAAATTTAACTGGCTCCTATAATCAAACTTCCAAATAATTATAACCTTTTCTAAATCTTCTGAGTAAGGTACCTATTTGCCTTCTTTTTTTTTTCTCTAAAAAAAATCTCAGATCCAAGGCCTTTGAAGTCTTTGATACCTCTGAACCAGTCTGGGTGGTTGGAAACAGAGGATATATGGAAACTATTGCTTGGAGGACATGAGACCTAGAACTTATTCCACATTTATAGAACTTGTTACACATTTATAAAGTATGTAGGGAATGACTGTACAGGGCTTTAAAAAAATGCACATGGAGAGAAAACAGCATCATTCCAAGTAGGATATATGTTGGAATTAATGCCCTGGTCAGACACAGTTCTCTAGAAGGTGTTTACACCTGAATAATAATATGTATGTCATCTTATCTTTGGCCCTGGCCAACATATGACCACATAATTGTTTTTTAAGGACACACATGCCTGGATCACAACTGTTACCAAATATTATAATTCATGCATACCTGGTGAAATTGTCTTTAATGCTTCCCTTAATGTGGTAATTAAGTCCTTGAGGACAATAGTATTAGTGAGAAGGCATGATGACCTATTTGGCACCATAAACCTCCACATCTCTAACACAAAAGTCCTCAACCACAGATCTATGTGGCACAGTATAATGTCGTGAATAACAGCATGGGTTTTGGAGTCAGACATACCTCATTCAAATTTTAACTCTATCTTCTAAGAACTGTTTGACATCAGACAAGTCACTTAACCTCTCTGTGCCTTGGGTTCCTAACTTATATATAAAATGGGGTGATATTAACTACCTTATATGGCTGTTGTGAAGATAAAGGAAATGACAAAATGCATTTAGTGTGCTTAACAGTTTTTAGCATATAGTAAGTACACAATCACTGGCAGCTCTTGTATACATTTATTCCTAGAACATAAAATTTAGGAAGTGATGGCCCTGGATAGCATTTTTTCTTGCTCACCACTACATTCTTGCCCTCAGCTTCTGAGACTTTTACTGATTTCCTGGGCACAGAGACTCAGGCTATCTTGTCCTACAGACTGCTGAACAAGTGAGAGCTTGTAAACTAAGCAGGATGTCATTTTGAGTCGCCATTGCTCTAATTTTTTTCGACATTTCTGAAGAACAATTGGATTCCCTTCAGTTTTAATTTCCCTCCCTTCCCAGATAAATTTTCTAAATGTCCACTTCCTATTTCCTCGATCAAGGCCAGAGTTGAAGGAACCTGGCCTTTAATCTTCAGCCAGGCTGAGAGCACCATTTGGGACAAAGAGCAAATTGTACTGAAAAACAGCAGAAGCACTGAAATGAATTGTCATGAAATGAGGCTTCAAATGAAAGCACAAGGCAGAACCTGATCCTAATTGACAGTGGAGTTACTCAGGTAAGAGGCCAAGTCCAAATTTCCCATTGCAGAACTTTTGTAATATGCATTCCCCCACACCCCACCTTCTAATCACCTCCTTCAATCCACAGAAAGTCTTTGGAAGATGGGGATCACTGGGTAAAGGTAACACCAACTTATTTGACGTTTCTTTAAAATCTCTAACCCATAAACTATGTAGACATGGAAAGTGTTTAAACCACGGTACAATTTGAAATGTTCCCTGTGGTAGGGTGAATAATGGTACCCCAAATATTTCCACATCCTAATCCCTGGAATCCCTGGAATATGTTATTTTATATGCAAATTGAACCTTGTAAATGTGATTAAGTTAAGGATCTTCATATGGGAAGATTATTTTGTATTATTTGGGTGGACCCAGTGTAATCACAAAAGGGACCCAGGAGGAGACAGAGGCAGAGGAGAAGGCAATGTGATGACAGAAGTAGAGACTAAAATGATGCACTTTGAAAATGGAGGAATGGACCAAAAGTCAAGGAATACAGGCAGCTAATAGAAGCTGACCAAGGCAAATGGATTTTCCCTTAAGGACCTCCAGAAGGAACCAGACATGTCTACACTGTGACTTTAGGACACTGAAACCCGTTTAAGACTTCTGAATTCCAGAACCATAAAAGAATAAATTTGTGTTGTTTCAAGCCAGTCCTCCAAGCTCTCCTAGATATGTTGGAGAGCCAGCTTGCATTCCCACCATTGGTGTAGGAGGGTTCCCCTTTTTGTGCATTCTTACCAACACTTGTCATTTCCTGACTTGGTAATTTTAGCCATTCTGACTGGTGCGAGGTGGTATCTCCCTGTGATTTTGATTTGTAGTTACCTGATGCCCAGTGATGTTGCACACTTTTTCATGTGTCTGTTGGCCATTTGGATGTCTTCTTTGCAGAAATGTCTGTTCATGTCTTCTGCCCATTTCTTGATTGGATAATAAGTGAATTGGCTTGTAGAGCACATTGATTTTAGAAAGACATAGGCCTTTTCATCAAAAACACAGGAGGACAGTGAAAACACCATAAAAGACCTAATATAAAGATCTTGACACCTGACTGGGGAAAAGTTTTTGGGATGAAATTATTCATTTATTATCTCCTCCTCTCTACCTTCTTCCATTCAGGTTAGTCTTTTCCATGGAACTGTCTTTGACCCTTATGGTTCATACTGATACAACTTTAACTTGACTTCTCTATAGCATTTTGAGTAGCATTCAAGCTATCCCTGGATTATATGTGACAATGCATCTTTGAGTGTTTCAGCTATATAAATCATGGTCTGCATAATGAAACTCTATTCTCTTTAGCACACAGACTGTGCCTTTCTTTTGTCTCCTGTAGTTTCTGCTATAGCTTTAAGTATATAGTAGTATGTTGGATAATGTTTTAATAAATTATCCCGAGTGAGTGTGTGTGTGTGTGTGTGTGTGTGTGTGTGTCGTTATACATAGCCCTTCCCATATTTAGCAAAGACATCTCTTAAGAAAAAGGTTACTGTAATAGAACGGAAAACAAAATTTAATTCTTAGCCTTTGAATTTTAAAATCCTATTTATAGTTTCAGGAACCAGGACTTTTGAGCTTAAAGAATTTAGAGCATACGCTTTATGACATACATAATAGACTGGAAAAGATACAGGGCCAATCAGAGCAGGCTTTTCTCTCCTTGGACTAGATTAAAATTCCATGGGATATGAAAGGAGTGAGAGTTAGAACAAAGGAGTGAGTCCTTGAGTGAATCCTTGGTAAGTCCCTTAAGAAGGTGGTATAACCTGTCCCTGTGAGCCAGGACTCAAGTTGAATAAATAATAATACTCAAACAGGTGGGGAGGTGATGGAGAAATCTGAGAAAGAGACTGTGCCTTACATCTTCCTGCATAGGGGAAGGCAACAAGCCTTGAAAGTTCCTGTTGAACCCAGCCTGGCACCAGAGCCAGTAGAGTTGGTTGCTTATGTTATATCACAGGAGATGGCTTGAGTAATCTTATAATTCTCTGGATTCTGATAAAGTATGGGAAAATACAGTGTTTTCTAGGTAGTCACAAAGTGTCCTGAGACCTGAGAAAATGTAAACTTAGGGTTGAAGCAGCACAGCAGTGATCTGAGTACAACTGTGACTGAGACCTGGGTGGAATTTGAATATCCTCACATAGAGAGTCAAGGCCGCAGATGACTGGATTCCAGGACGGACAGAAGAAGACATCTGAAGACTAAATACCTTCTGTTTATCTTAGTGACAACTCCAGAGATTGTGGGGAGTGCTTGAATTGACTGTGATTAAGTTTTATACTACATGGAGATCTGGGGGTTCAAAGACAAAATTATAAAAAAAAAATCGTGAGCATCTGAATTTGTGAGTTGACATTTATACCAACCCTACCAAGATACTCTATATTTGGTCAACTGGATTGACTTGATGAACCAGAGCCTTCCTCCTGGGACCAACATTTAGGGAGAAAATTGAATCAGAAGACAAGAAGCTCCTGCTGGGGTTGGGTAAGTTAGTGTGTATTAAAGTGCTCCCTGAGCAGTCCTTACCTCACTATGCTTTTGCTCCAGAACTTTTCAGCTTCTCTAGTCTCAGTTGCAACAGTGGTGTTCCAAATACTGAACACTGAAATACCTCTGATTAGTCTAAGGAGATTCTAGCTAGAGTCACTCAACTACTAAGGCAGGAAGGTAAATTCAGGCATTTCAGAGTTTTCCCATATATACAGAGGTGGAAACAAGAAGAGGTTTTAAAATAAGCTTTGATACTCACCTTTATGTGTAGTTACAAATGTAAGACTTGATCATTGATTTTTAGCAGGTAAACAGAACCAGACAGGTTCATATTTTTAACTGAGCTGTAGCCTGAGTATTGCATTTGAAGGGCCACATTATTTATTAAACCGTGTGGGGCTGCTGTGATTGCTCTATAGATAGGCAGGTCTCCAGAGTCAATTGGGGTTGTTGAATCACATTCAATGAATGTCCTAGCATCTCAGTTGAAGAATCCTGCTATTGAGGGACTCCTCTAGAGTAATCATTTAAAAGCAGTAGCATTAAGCAGCTAACGGTGCTGGAAAATCAATACTGGCATGGGAAAAAACAATTCCCTGCAATGATTTCTATGCAAATTTTTATTCTTGTACCTAATGACAGGATCCACTAATGACTCATAGCTCAAGGAGGAGCGTCTTTCCCAGTTAAGCATGAAGCACATTTTTGCCTCTGTAACCTTGGCACCCACTTGGGAGGCATACTTTCACTGCTGGGAAACAATAGATTAAGGCACAGCAGACTAAATGTCTATGTATTTCTCCTGTGGGAGAGATGGAAGTCAGATAGAAAGAATGACTTTCTGGAGATTGGAATGGGTCCCTGAAAGGACCAGGACCATTCTTTTTTCATTGACTAAGTATTTGTTCATCCTGACCCTGCACCTTTAACTGCTCCTTCTCCACTCAAGATCAAGGGAAGCCTAGAAAAGACACCTGTAACTCAAGCCAAACTGCTTTGAGACACTTTCCGGATTCCACTACCTCCCCCTAGCATTAAATCTTGTGGTGGGCATACATTTTACTCTAAAATATGGAGTGAAAGAAGTACTGTCTTTCTTTTATTCTCTAAACATAATTTAATCTAAGAGGCCACACCCCTTCTCAAAATTTGGTTGGAATTCAATCTCAGTCATTATTGAGGTAGGTCTCCAGAGTCGTGTTAAGTTACTGGGTATCTTGGAAAATCACTGGGAGTCTTCAGTCTACATATTGTATGGTCACTTCAAGGTTGAGAGGTCTGATGACCCTGGGCCCAGATGAGGAATGGGGGTTTCTATCCAGGGTGGGAGTCCCAGAATGGCCTGAAGTCTAGCCTTCATTGTATACCATATTGCCATTTTCCTCTGAGGTCTTGTCACCTCCCTGGGCACTGTCAGCGAACAGGGTGCCTAATACCTTCTACTTGTAGAATCTGTGAAACTCCAGCAGCTCTGCCAGTTTTGAGGATACTTTCTTGAAAGTTTAGTTACCTCTTTATCTGAGGTACCAAACTTCAGAGCCACTTCATTTTAGGATATCGGTTTAGCGCTCTGTCTCCTTTTGCATTGGCTTTAGAACACATTCTGTTAACTTTGATCTGAAGCTGTTGACTCCCCAGGTTTTTAGGTTACAAGGCTCATATTCCTCTGGGTAGGCTGTGTGCATGGGTGTGTGTGTGTGTGTGTGTGTGTGTGTGTGTGTGTGTGCACACGCACGCGCTCATGCACGTGAGAATGCACAACCACTTCTCTGCAAGCACATCGGGGATGGGGTGAGAGAGGGTTCTCATTCTTTCTGAATTTTCCCTTTCTCATCATCCTCCCTGTTCTTCCACCCCCTTTCACATAACAAGCTCATAACCATCCTTCAAGTCTCAGTCTCACTCTTTCAGGTAAGTTTTCCATGGCCCCGTACTCTGTTTAGGCCTCCATTATACACATGTATAGCACCCTGTAACATTTCTATGTAGCACATGCCATAATGGCAATGAGTTAAGGTGGTGGTTAATATTTCTTTTCTCTTATAGGTTTGTAATCTCCATAAGGATAGAGTCTAGTCTTTTTTGTTTGTTGTTATGTCTCCATTGCTTTGTAATGCTGAACATTTAGAATATGTAAAAGAATGTGAAGTAAGTAAATAAATGAAATCTTTCCATAGTTGTAAGTAACAATCCCTTGGTCATTTTCTAATCTTTGTTTTTTTAGACTAACATAGTGGTAAAAGCTTGTAGGATGAATATAGACGATGTATTAACTTATTGTCCAAAAATTTTGGCATAGAGTTTTTATATTATCCTTTTATTATCTTTTTAAACATATATAATATTGATAGTGATATCTCTCTTTTTCCCTTATATTGCTAATTTGAGCCCTGTCTTTTGGACTTTATGAAATTAAGAATTTCTATTTATCTAAAACAACACCATTAAGAGAATGAAAAGGCAAACCAGTGTGGGAGAAAATATTTGTGATATACACAACTGGCAAAGGGCTTGTCTTCAGCATATATAAATAACTCCTACAAATCAATTAAGAAACATAGATAAAACCAAATTAAAAATTTTCAGGGACTTGGACAAATATTTTGCAAAATAGGATATTGAAATGGTTAACAAGCATCATTCGTCATCAGAGAAATGCAAATTAAAACCACAACAAGATACCACTATATATCTATCAGGATAGTTAACATTAAAAAGACTAATACCACTAAATATTGTCAAGGATGGAGAGCTGTTGGAACTCTCATTTACTATATGATTGGAATGTCAACTGGTACAGTCATTTTGGAAAACTGACAGTATCTACTCAAGTTGAATATATATGTACCCCAGATCTAATAAATCTGTTCCTATATGTATATACCAACAGAAATGTATATATGTGTACACCAAAATATATGTACAAAATGTTTGCAGCAGCATTATTTGTGATGACACCAAATAGAAAGCAATCTAAATGTTCATCAGTATTGGAATAGTTATGTAAATTGTGGTCTATTTAAATAATAGAATGTTACATAGCAATTAAAAAGAGCAAACAAAGGGTGCCTGGGTGGTATAGTCAGTTAAGTGTTTGACTCTTGGTTTTAGCTTAGTTCCTGATCTCAGGGTGGTGAAATCAAGCCCCGTTTAGGGGTCTTTGATCAGTGTGGAGACTGCTTGGGATTCTCTCTCACTCTCCTTCTGCCCCGCCTCCTCATGCTCTCTCTCTAAAATAAATAAAAAAAACCTTTTTTTTTTTTTTTAAAGAAAAACTATATTACACAAAACAACTAGATGATTCCCACAGATACAAGGCTGAGAAAAAAGTCAGATGCAATAGAGGTTCTATTTATATCAAGTTCAAACACAGGCCAAATTACTCTATGGTGATAGAAATCAGAAGAATGACAGAGGTTTTTAGAATGCTGATCTAGTTGTAAGTCCTGATCTAGGTGGTCGTAATACAGGTATGATCACTTTATAAAAATTAATTTGTAAAATTGAGATTTTTTTTTGTATATATGTTACAAGTTAATTAAAAGTTTATAAAAATAAATAAAATAAGGATAAATATATTAAAGATAAGGGAGGATTACACTGGATGATTTTTAAGGTTCTCTCTAGCTCTAACAGGTTATGATTTTGTGTGGAAATGCTTTGAAATTAAAAACTTCTTTACAAGCATAATGTCTTTTACTGTTATCAAT
Source organism: Mustela erminea (assembly GCF_009829155.1). NCBI lineage: Eukaryota > Metazoa > Chordata > Mammalia > Carnivora > Mustelidae > Mustela > Mustela erminea. Next base: position 108,843,218 of record NC_045635.1, on the reverse strand, counting down.
GGTAGTTGACCTTGAATTCTTAGTGATTTCTAAAGCAAACAATGGCAAAAATTTACTTAAATGTCTATGTATTTATTTACCATTTGAAAATTTAAAGGACCTGTCTGCTTTTTTGGTAATTGTTCATTTTCCAGTTCCTTTGAAATTTTCTGTCAAGAATCTAGATGAGAAACCAGAAACAAATATGGGGACTTATCTTGAACACTCTTAAATTTTGGGCTGGCAATAAATAATGTCAAAGCCTCTAAATACAAGGTTTAAGGTTTAAGGAGAATGGTTCACGATTCTTTTGAGTCAGCTGTGGCTTTGCATTCTTCAGATTATGTTTTCTACTTGAATACATAATGTAGCAATGGAAATGATTTCCCCAATCATTTCACCTCTGTTAGGATTCTGTAATTCTAAATCAAGTGAAAATAATGCTAGAAGAATAATAAGATACGTTTAACATTCATTTCGAAAAGCAGTCATTCAAATTGTATCATTTTATCATTGCCATCAGTATCTTTTCCTCAGCCTTGCCAGTAAAACTCAGTTAATGAATCTACCAGTAAAGCACAGTTGATAAAGTACTTTGCTTATTTCTAGAGATGAGGCTTTGGCTTCACTGGGGCCACTGAGCTTATTCAAAACCCAATATACATTTTTTTTTAACTTGGAAGTTTTTCTCCCTTTGAGATATTCTATTTATTAAGAATTCAACTTTCCTGATATCTAAATGAAAGTTTCCTTTAAAGGTATATTGCCTTTCTAATTCTTGGCCTGGGAAAAAATGTCAGAAAATTCTTTAAATCTATTTAGTGAAGTATTTTAAATGCTCATCTTGCACTTTTGAGTGAAGTGTAATTTACATTTCATAAAAGTAAAAGCTGAGCAGCAAGCTGTAAGTAATTATCATATAATTAAATGTCTACTATGAAGGGAATGAAAACGTGAACTCCTTCGTGATTTTCGTGACTGGGTTATGCAATGGCAAATTAAATTACAGCTCCTTATCTCAGGAAGGCTCCAGGGAACCTACTCAGGGTTTGAAGAGATACCTCTGAGTTGCCAATATAGTTTCAGTAGGAGGCTGAGGCAATCAGTTCACTGTCCAAGCAGACCATTTAAAAATGGCTTAGGTTTTAGAAATGGAAACCAGAGTGTCTGCTCCTCTCAGTGACTTTGAAAACCCTCTTTCCCTGTGTTGATATTTGTAAATGGGAAATACCATGATAATTAGGTATTGCCATGCATATGTTTTATTTTTTTCAAATTCACAAAGCAGTTGGACTTGAAGATGATAATCAAATGCCAAGTACATTTGTAATTAGGTGAAATGCTTCCTCTAATCTGATTTTGTTTAATATTTATTTAAAATATGCACTGAGTTCCTGCTAAGTTCAGGATGTTATAAGGCAGTCAAAGGTTAAAAAAGACATGTTACTTGCTCTGTGGAAGATTATAGTCTGGAAGTGGATAAAAGCTATGCTCACAAAAACTACAGAACAAGGAAAAATTGGATAGTTATCAGAGAATACAAGGTACAGAGGAGATCAGGGGCAGAAGCAATCAATTCTATTTCTGGCTGGATAGAAATGATCAGGTTTCAGGAAGACAGTATTTAATCTGGTGTATGAGAAATAGACTTATTATTATAAGAAGAGATATTGAAGAGACCATGAGCAATGCTAGATGTGGGAAACCAGCACAGGGACTTCAGGGAATAAAGTAGACTAATTTGGTTACTTATTCAAGAGTCACAGTGGCAATTTATCTAAATTTGTGAATATAACTCTTGGGTTTTACAGACTTTCTCCCTGGTCAAAACATATAATGTGATATTTTTGATTCTTTACATTATTTGGAGCATTAGATACATGTACTGGTATAGTGACAGATATGGATGAAAATGGAGATATGGAGCTGGGTTGCAAAAACTCTTGGTCACCAATCTAATGAAGATAGATTTTACACCAGAAAACATCCAACTAAGAAATCTTATTGACGGACTGTTATGTACCAGGCATTTTAAAAGTTGTGTGGAATACAGAGATGAATACCTTACCTGACTAGAAACTAGTTCAGTGGGGGTTATGTGTGAAAAGAGCTGAGGGCACCTATCCTAGACAGGATATAAAGGGTCAAGAGAGGCGTTCTAGAAATGGTAATGTCTGAGTTGAAATATGAAGGTGAATATGGGTTTTTCTGAAATAAGGACCTAGGAAGGGTTTTTCAAGCAGAAAAATGAGAAGAACATTTCAAACAGAGAGAGTATGCGGTCACTGAGGTGTAGAGAGCCTGGAGAGCTCCTGAGAGTGCTAGGCTTGAACCTAGGGTGTGAATTGAGTGGTAAAGAGATGAGCCTGGAGGGATAGGGAACTAATCATGAAAAGCCTTACAGAAGTTATTGTAGTGATCCAGGTGAAGATGACACAACTTGGAATTAAAAATATAGCAGTGTGGAGGAAGAAGAGGGCATACATACATCTGAGAGAGATTGAGGGGTGTAGAATTGACAGGACTCACTAACCAGTGGAATGCAAGTTACAAGGTGGAGAATAGAATGTAAGGACGAATTTCAGGCTTGGACTTGGGTGTCAGGGAGAGCCATTCACTTACAGGGGAACCAGGTGGATTAGAGGATTTGAGAGGGAAGTCCTACCTATAGCTAAATTTTATCTATGTTGAGTTTGAGGGGCCTGTCAGATATTCAAATGGAGATAATAGCAAAAAGTTGGATATATTATTTATAGTGTAGGAATGTAGGTGGGGCTGCAGATGTAGTTTTGAGAGTCACAGTAGCAGGAGTTGCAAATCAAATTTAGGATCCAGGCAGGTAGCATAAATGGATGATTCAGGCTGGGGATGATATAAGGTAATGACAAAAAGAGGAGATGTGCATAGGTCCTGCCCAAGGGCACTGAAGTTAAAAATAATCTGGTAAGTCAGCCAAACAACACCCAGCTACTTAGCCATAGGAGTTTTCAAGCAGCCAGTATTCCATCTTTGATATAGATCACAATTAGCCGTTAAAAGTGAATGTAGAGGGACGCCTGGGTGGCTCAGTGGGCTAAGCCTCTGCCTTCAGCTCAGGTCATGATCTCAGAGTTCTGGGATCGAGCTCCACATAGGGATCTCTGCTCAGCAGGGAACCTGCTTCCTGCCACCCTCTGCCTGCTTCTCTGCCTGTTTGTGATCTCTTTCTGTCAAATAAATAAATAAAATCTTAAACAAATAAAGTGAATGTAGAGTTTAGGCAGAGAGTATGTAGAGTACAGGAAAAAGCCAAGGACATAACTCCAGAGGAGAAATATAAGGAATAAACAGATACTTGGGGGCAGAGAGGAGAGAAGAGAGAGAGACAGAGACAGAAGCAGGCAGGAATGGGTAACTGTAAATTTACACCATGGAGGGGAGTGCTAACTTTAATTGAAACCATTTCGGTGGTGTAGTGAGGGCTGAAACCAGATTGTACTGGATTGAGAATTTAATGGAGGAAAAGAAGTGGAAACTGAATATAAACAACTCTTTCAAAATATTTGGCTGTGAGTGAGAGGTGAACAATTGGGTGATATTTCAATAATGTTGAATACTGCAGAGAGGTCTAGGAAGCTGAAGCTAGAGAAGAGGACATTGAATTTGTTATTTAGGAGGTTGATGTTCCTCCTTCTTTGAAAAGTTTACCAAATTTTATCAATATATTACACAATGGCAAAACATAAAATACTAACAAAAGTCTTTCCAGTTAGAAGGGCCTTGCCCATTCTCTCTCTCCCTTCACATCTAGCCTGTCCACTTAAGTCTTGTTTGACTACTCCTTCTGGTAGTTGTTTTCCCTTTATATAAATAATATGCTTTTATTGATATTTCCTGATACATAAATTTTAGACAGCATCTACTGACATTCTGTTATGGAATATGAGGATTTAGTACTCACTTTATCCCCTGCTCATCTTCTTTTCCCTACATACACACAATATAATTAAAACATCTTTGTTCAAATGAGTATTTAGTATTTGTCTTAGGATAGCTATGTAAGTGTGGTGCACTGTTGAGCCAAGTAGCATATTATGATGCTTATGTCTTTCTATATAAAACTTTTTGTTCATCATGGAGTTAATAAGTGCTTCATGTTTTTGTTTAATTAAAAATAATAATTATTTTAAACTTTTTATTTTGAAGTGACTGTACAAAAAAGTTATAAGAAATAATACAGAGAGATCCCATGTACCCTTTGCCCAGTTTCCTACAATGGTAACATCTTGCAGGACTATAGTATGATATCAAAACCAGGATTTTGACATTGATACAGTCAAGATACAGAATATTTCCATCACCATAGGACCCCTTGTGTTGTCCTTTTATAGTCATTACATCCCTTCCTTAACTGCTGAAAACCACGAATTTGTTCTTCATTCTCAAATTTTGTCATTTCAAGATTCTTAAACAGAGTAATACGGTATGTAGACTTTTGGGACTGTTTTTTTTTTTCTTTTCACTCAGAATAATTCCATGGAGATTTATCTAGGTTGTTGCATGTATTGATAGTTAAGCATTTTTATTGCTGAGTAGTATTTCATGGTATGGATATATCACAATTTAATCATTCATTCATTAAAGAACATCTGGGTTATTTCCAGTTATTGCCTATTATGAATAAAGCTGCTATAAATGTTTGTGTACAGGTTTTTGTGTACACATGAACATTAAGTCTTCATTTCTGTGGGACAAATTTCCAGGAGCACAATTTCTGGGTTGTATGATAATTGCATGTTTCATTTATAAGAAAGTAGCAAACCATTTCCACATTCGATATATCATTTTGCATTCCCACCAACAACATAAGAGAGATCCAGTTCCTGTGCATCCTCACCAGCATTTGGAGTCACTTTTTTTTTATTTTATTTTAGCCATTCTGACAAGTGTTTAGTAATATCTTGTTTTAAATTACATTTCTCTAATGGCTAATGATGTTGAGAAGCTTTTCATGTACTTATTTGCCATCTGTACATCATCTTCAGTTAAATGTCTGTTCATGACTTTTGCTTATTTTCTAACAGGGTTTTTTAAAAAAATTTTGAGTTTAAGAGTTCTTAATAGGTTCTAGATAAAAGTCCTTTCTCAGATTTGTATTTTGCAAACATTTTCTCCCATTATGTAGTTAGTCTTTTCATGCTCTTAACAGGGTCTTTTCCAGAGCAAACATTTTTAGTTTTGAAAAAGTTTAATTTATCACTTTTTCTCTTATGAATTGTGCTTCTGCCATCAAGTCTAAGAACTCTTTGCCTAGCCCTAAATCTCAAATGTTTTTCCTATTTTTTTCTAAAATTTTCATGGTTTTCTATTTTAAATTTAAATCCCTGATTAATTTTGAGTTAATTTTTGTATAAGGTATGAAATCTATTTATTTTTATTTTAAAATTTTTATTATTATTATTTTTTAAAGATTTTATCCTTTTATTTTGACAGAGATCACAAGTAGGTAGAGAGGCAGGCAGAGAGAGAGAGAGGGGGAAGCAGGCTCCCTGGGGAGCAGAGAGCCTGATGCGGGGCTCGATCCCAGAACCCTGGGATCATGACCAGAGCCGAAGGCAGAGGCCTTAACCCACTGAGCCACCCAGGTGCCCCATATTTATTTTTATTTTTTTAAATTAACATATAATTGGGGTGCCTGGGTGGCTCAGTCGGTTAAAGCCTCTGCCTTCAGCTCGGGTCACGATCCCAGGGTCCTGGGATGGAGCCCCACATTGGGCTCTCTGCTCAGTGGGGAGCCTGCTTCCCTTCCTCTCTCTCTGCCTGGCTCCTCTCTGCCTACTTGTGATCTCTGTCAGGTAAATAAATAAAATCTTTAAAAAAATTAACATATAATGTATTTGTTTCAGGGGTACAAGTCTGTGATTCATCTGTCTTACCCAATTCACAGCACTCACCATAGCACATACCTTCCCCAATGTCCATAACCCAGTCACCCCATGCCTCCCACCCTCTTCTACTTCAGCAACCCTCAGCTTGTTTCCTGAGACCAAGAGTCTCTTAAGGTTTACCTCCCTCTCTGGTTTCATCTTGTTTCATTTTTTCCATGATTCCCCTATGATCCTCTCACTTGTTTCTCAAATTCCTCAAATCAGTGAGATCATCTGATAATTGTCCCTCTCCAACTGACTTATTTTGCTTAGCACAATACCCTCTAGTTCCATCCACATCATTGCAAATGGCAAGATTTTGTTTCTTTTGATGGCTGCAGAATATTCCATTGTATATATATATATATATATACCACACCTTCTTTATCCATTCATCTGTTGATAGACATCTAGGTTCTTCCCATAGTTTGGCTATTGTGGACATTGCTGTTATAAACATTCAGGTGCACGTGCCCCTTCAGATCACTACATTTGTATCTTTAGGATAAATACCCAGTAATGTGATTGCTGGATCATAGGGTAGCTCTATTTTCAATATTTTGAGGAACCTTCATACTGTTTTCCATAGTGGTGGCACCAGCGTGCATTCCCACCAATGGTGTAGGAGGGTTCCCCTTTTTGCACATCCTTACTAACACTTGTCGTTTCCTGACTTGGTAATTTTAGCCATTCTGACTGTTGTGAGATGGTATTTCACTGTGGTTTTGATTTGCAGTTACCTGGTGCCCAGTGATGTAGCACACTTTTTCATGTGTCTGTTGGCCATTGGATGTCATCTTTGCAGAAATGTCTATTCATGTCTTCTGCCCATTTCTTGATTGAATTATTTGTTCTTTGGGTATTGAGTTTGGTAAGTTCTTTATAGATTTTGGATACTAGCCCTTTATCTGATATGTTATTTTCAAATATCTTCTCCCATTCTGTCTGTTGTTTTTTGGTGTTGTTGAATGTTTCTTTTGCTATGCAGAAGTTTTTATCTTGATGAAGTCCCAATAGTTCATTTTTGCTGATGCTTCCCTTGCCTTTGGTGATGTATCTAGGAAGTTGCTGTGGCTGAGGTTGAAGAGGTTGGTGCCTATGCTCTCCCCAAGGATTTTGATGGATTCCTGTCTCACATTTAGGTCTTTCATCCATTTAGAATCTGCTTTTGTTCATGATGTAAGGAAATGGTCCAGGAGAAATGGTCCAGAAGAAATGGTCAATCTTCTTCATGTGGCTGTCCAATTTTCCCAACACCATTTGTTGAAGAAACTGTCTTTTTTTTTCCATTGGACATTTTTTCCTGCCTTATCAAAGATTAGCTGACCAGAGAGTTGAGGGTCCATTTCTGGGCTCTCTATTTTGTTCCATTGATCTATGTGTCTTTTTTAGTGCCAGTACCATACTGTCTTGATGATTTCACCTATGTAATTAGGGCTTGAATTTTGAATTGTGATGCCACCAGCTTTGTTTTTCTTTTTCAACATTCCTCTGACTATTCAGGGTGTCTTCTGGTTCTATATAAATTTTAGGATTATTTGTTCCATTTCTTTGAAAAAAAATTAATGGTATTTTGATAGGGATTGCATTAAGTATGTAGATTGCTCTAGGTAGCATAGACATTTTCACAATATTTGTTCTTCTATGAGCATGGAACGTTTTTCCATTTCTTTATGTCTTCTTCAACTTCTTTTGCGAGTATTCTATAGTTTTCTGAGTACAAATTCTTTGCTTCTTTGGTTAGATTTATTACTAGGTATATTACGGTTTGGGGTGTAATTGTTAATGGGATTGACTCCTTTATTTCTTCTTTTCTTTCTTGGTGTATAGAAATGCAACTGATTTATGTGCATTGATTTTATACCCTGACACTTCACTGAACTCCTATGTGAGGTCTAGCAATTTTGGAATGGCATCTTTTGGGTTCTCCATGTAAAGTATCATATCATCTGCAAAGAGTGAGAGTTTGACTTCTTTGCTGATTCGGATGCCTTGTATTACTTTTTGTTGTCTGATTGCTGAGGCTAGCACTTACAATACTATGTTGAACAGCAGCAGTGATAGTGGACAGCCCTGCTGTGTTCCTGATATTAGGGGAAAGGCTTTCAGTTTTTCCCTATTGAGAATGATATTCACTGTGGGTTTTTCATAGATGGCTTTGATGATAATGAGCTATGTACTCTCTATCCCTACACTTTGAAGAGTTTTAATCAAGAAAGGGTGCTGTGCTTTGTCAAATGCTTTTTCAGCATATATCGAGAGTATCATATGGTTCTTGTTCTTTCTTTTATTAATGAATTGTATCACACTGATTGATTTGCAGATGTTGCAGCCCAGGAATAAATCCCACTTGGTTGTGGTGAATAATCATTTTAATGTACTGTTGGATCCTATTGGCTAGTATTTTGATGAGGATTTTTGCATCCATGTTCATCAAGGATATTGGTCTGTAATTCTCCTTTTTGATGGGGTCTTTGTCTGGTTTTGGGATCAAGATAATGCTGGCCTCTAAAATGTTTGGAAGTTTTCCTTCCATTTCTATTTTTTGAAACAGTTTCAGGAGAATAGGTGCTAATTCTTCTATAAGTGTTTGACAGAATTCCCCTGGGAAGCCATCTGGCCCTGGGCTCTTTGTTGGGAGATTTAAAAAAAAGATTTTATTTATTTATTTGACAGAGATCACAAGTAGGCAGAGAGGCAGGCAGAGAGAGAGGAAGGGAAGCAGGCTCCCTGCGGAGCAGAGAGCCTGACATGGGGCTCAATCCCAGGACCCTGGGATCATGACCTGAGCCAAAGGCAGAGGCCCTAACCCACTGAGCCACCCAGGCGCCCCTGAGAGATTTTGATTCCTGCTTCAATCTCTTTACTGGTTATTGGTCTGTTCATATTTTCTATTTCTTCTTGGTTAAGTTTTGGTAGTTTATACCACTCTAGGAATGCATCCATTGTTCCCCCCAAGATTGTCTAATTTGCTAGCACATAGTTGCTCATAATACGTTCTTATAATTGTATTTCTTAGGTGTTGGTTGTGATCTCTCCTCCTTCATTCATGATTTTATTAATTTGAGTCCTTTCTCTTTTCTTTTGGATAAGTCTGGCCAGGGATTTATCAATCTTATTAATTCTTTCAAGGAACCAGCACCTAGTTTTGTTGATCTGTTTTACTGTTCTTTTGGTTTCTATTTCATTGATCTCTGATCTTTTTGTTTGTTTGTTTGTTTCTCTTCTGTTGGGTTTAGGCTTTCTTTGCTGCTCTTTTTCCAGCTCCTTTAAGTGTAGGATTAAGTGTGTATTTGAGCCCTTTCTTCTTTCTTATGAAAGGGTTGTATTGCTATATAGTTTCCTCTTATGACTACCTTTTGCTGCATCCCAGTGATTTTGAGCAGTTATGTTTTATTCTCATTTGTTTCCACAAATTTTTTTAATTCTTCTTTAATTTCCTGGTTGACCCATTCATTCTTTAGTAGGATGCACTTTAGCCTCCATGTATTTGAGTTCTTTCCAAGTTTCCTCTTGTGGTTGTGGTTGAGTTCTAGTTTCAAAGTATGGTGATCTGAAAATATGCAGGGAAAGATCCCAATCTTTTGGTACCAGTTGAGACCTGATTTGTGACCCAGGATGTGATCTATTCTGGAGAATGTTCTATGTGCACTAGAGAAGAATGTGTATTCTGTTGCTTTGGGATGGAATGTTCTGAATATATCTCTGATGACCATCTGGTACACTGTGTCATTTTAAGCCTTTATTTCCTTGTTGATCTTTTGCTTAGATGATCTGTCCTTTTCAGTTGGGGGGTTGTGAAAGTCCCCCAATATTATATTATTGTCAACGTGTTTATTTGCTTTTGTTATTAATTGGTTTATATAATTGGCTGATCTCATGTTAGGGGTATAGATATTTAAAATTGTTAGCTCTTCTTATTGGATAGACCCTTTAAGTATGATGTAATGTCCTTCCTCATCTCTTATTATACTCTTTGGTTTAATATGCAATTTATCTGATATAAGGATTGCCACCCCACCTTTTTTTATGTCCATTAGCATGGTAAATGGTTTCCACCCCCTCACTTTAAATCTGGAGGTATTCTTGGGTCTCAAATGAGTCTCCTACAGAAAGCATATCTATAGGTCTTTTTTTTAATCCATTCTAATTCCCTGTGTCTTTTGATTGGGGGCATTTAGCCCATTTACATCCTGGGTAACTATTGAAATGTGAATTTAGTGCCATTGTGTTGCCTGTAAGGTGACTGTTACTGTATATTGTCTCTGTTCCTTTCTGGTCTATGTTACTTTTAGGCTCTGTCTTTGCTTAGAGGACCCCTTTCAATATTTCCTGTAGGGCTGGTTTGGTGTTTGCAAATTCTTTTAGTTTTTGTTTTTTCCTGGGAGCTCTTTATCTCTCCTTCTATTTTCATGACAGCCTAGCTAGATATAGTATTCCTGGCTATATAGTTTTCTCATGTACTGCTCTGAATATATCATGCCAGTCTTTCTGGGCTGCCAGGTCTCTGTAGATAGGTCTGCTGCCAATCTAACATTTCTACCATTGTATGTTAGAGACTTCTTGTCTTGAGCTGCTTTTAGTATTTTCTCTCTGTCACTGAGACTTGTAAGTTTTACTATTAGATGAGAGTGTGGACCTATTTTTATTGATTTTGAGGGGGGTTCTCTGTGCCTCCTGGATTTTGAGGCTTGTTCCCTTCACCAAATTAGGGAAGTTCTCTGCTATAAATTGCTTCAATATAACTTCTGTTCCCCTCTCTCTTTCTTCTTCTAGGATCCCAGTTGTTCTAATATTGTTTCATCTTATGGTATCACTTGTCTCTGGAATTCTGCCCTCGTGATCCAGTAGGTGTTTATCTCTCTTTCTCTCAGCTTCTTTATTCCACCACACTTCACCATCTTGGCAACTTTAAGCCAGGAATATACCTCATTGTAACAGACTTCTGAAAGTTCCACTTTTGTGCTCTGTTGCTTATAATATTTCGCAGTAGTCTCCTTAAGCAGTCTCTCTCCCTTATGCCATATCCTCAGATATATCATCCAGGGTGCAAGTCTCTGCACCTTTTGCCTTCCACAAATTGGTCATTTTTCTACTTGAATAACTACAGCATTTCTTTTCTCAGAACTTCATTTGATTTCTCAGGTGTTTGGGATGATCTGATAACGATCTTGCTCAACTAGAGGGACCAGACAAACTTACGGTCCTCTTCTTCTCTGCCATCTTAACTGCCGTCCACCCCAAAAGTTGGAGCATGCTTTTAAATTCACTCTCTTGGGACACCTGGGTGTCTCAGTGGGTTAAAGCCTCTGCCTTCAGCTTAGGTCATGGTCCCAGGGTCCTGAGATTGAGCCCCACATCAGGCTCTCTGCTTGGCAGGGAGCCTGCCTACCCCCAACCCCCGCCTGGCTCTCTGCCTACTTGTGATTTCTGTCAATTAAACAAATAAAATCTTAAAAAAATTATTTAAATTCACTCTGTTAATCTCTGTATTTTAATTGGTATATTTAGACCATCGTAAATTATTGATATGTTAGGATTTAAATCTGCCATTTTATTTTTTGTTTTCTGTTTGTTCCCTTTTTTTTTTTTTTTTTGGTTTGTCTCTTTTTTCTTCTTATGTTTCTTTTTTTTTAATTAATTAATTTATTTTCAGAAAAACAGTATTCATTATTTTTTCACCACACCCAGTGCTCCATGCAATCCGTGCCCTCTATAATACCCACCACCTGGTTGGGGTAAATTGGAAGGGGAGGTGAATCATGAGATACTATGGACCCTGTTTTTGATTTATATGTTTTATTTATCTCATTTTACTGTGGATTACTTGAACATTTTTTAGAGTTCCATTTTGATTTATCTATAGTGGTTTTGAGTATATCTTTGTATAGCATTTTTAGTGTTTGCTTTTTGTATTACATGTGATATCATTTTAACAGTTTGAATGAAGTATAGAAACCTTAGCTCCCTTTAGGTCCCTTCCCCCTCCCTGTTTAAAATATGATTGTTTTAAATATTTTCTCTACATATATTTAGAACTATATCAGACTATGTTATAATTTTTGCACCAACCATAATAAAATAAAATTTATAAGACTCATGAAAAGGAAAACCTATTGTATATACCCATATTTTTGGTTACTGTGCTCTTTCTTTTCTTGATGTCCAAGGTTCTTTCTTTTACCATTTTCTATGTGTTTAGAGAACTTTCTTTAGCCATTCTTATAGGTTAGTCTGCTCATGATAAATTTTCTTAATTTTTCTGCGTCAGAGAATGTCTTGATTTTCTCTTCCTTCCTGAGGATATTTTTGCTGGATACAGAATTCTGGAGTGATAGTTTTGTTTCAGCACTTGAAAGACGTTGTGCCACTTTATTTTGGCACTCATGGTTTCTGATGAGAAGTGTGCTATTATTCAAATTTTTTTCTCCTATAGATAAGGAATCATTACTCTTTCTCCACTTTCAATAGTTTTTCTTTGATTTTAGTTTAAGAAGTTTGACTATGATGTGTGTTGGTGTGGATTTTTTTGCATTTACCATTTTTGGAGTTCACTTAGCTTCTTGAACTTGTATATTTATATCTTTTATTGCATTTGGGAAAGTTTCAGCCATTATTTTTTTGAACATTTTTTTCAGATGTAACTTCTCCTCTCCTTCCAGAACTCCAATGACATAAATATTAGATCTCTTGGTATAATACCACAAGTCAGTGCAGCTTTGTGTAAGTTGTTCAGATTGGGTAGTTTCTGTTTTTTCTTCTATGTCACTGATTCTTTCCTCTATCCCCTCCATTCAGCTGTTGGGACCATCAACTGAGCCTTATATTTCAGTGATTTTATTTTTTAGTTCTAAAATTTGCATTTTGTTCTTTATATCTTCTATTCCTTTGTTGAGACTTTCTGGTTTTTTTTCCACAAGTTTCTCTATTTCTTCATTTGCTTCAAGTGTCTTTATAATTGCATATTGGAACATGATTATGATGATGGTTTATAATATTTGACAAATAATTCTAACCTCTGTGTTATCTTGGTGTTACCATTTATTTTGTCTTTTTTCATTCAGTTCGAGATCTTCCTGGTTCCTTGTATGCTAAGAAATTTTCAGTTGAAGTTTGGACATTTTGGCTAGATGAGGCTCTGGATCTTATTTAAACCTTCTATTTTAGCTGACCTTTTTAGATACTGATTTGGCAGGGTAAGAAGGGTATCACCTCATTATTTCCAGGTAGGGGTACAAGTCTATATTCCCTATTCAACCTCAATTGACAGCCAAGGTTGTGGGGAATCTTCATTACTGCTGGTCAAGGGTAAGGTTTCCATCTCCTCATTAGGTATCCATTGATGATTCCCTGGCTGGGAAGGGTGGATATGTGGATATGTCTTGTTACTGCTGCCTTTCTGACTTTCACTAATACTAAAAGTTTTAGAGTGGTCTTATTTATGTTGAAAAGTGGTGGAAAACCTGACTTTCAGCTTTCTCTAACATCACCAACATCAGTGTGGAGGTCACCTTGTTACTTCTGGGGGTGCTGCTCAAGTGATTTCTAGGGGTCTCATTATTGCTGAGGAGTGATGAAGTTCCAACTCCTTACATGGTCTTCTCTGGTATGACCCAGTGGAGGTTTTGGGCAGCATCTTATGGCTTTGCAAGAGTGGATGACTCTTTTCCATTCAGCCTTTGCTGGCGTGGATAAAAGTGGTGCTACTGTTGTTTTCTATGATGTTTAACTAGAGTATAATAATAATTGTCTAAAAGTTTACTGTTGCTATGCTTTCCTGGTCCTTGGACTAGTGAAAGCAGTTTTTAATTGGTGGTTTCTTTTTATCTGTACCCACTAGTGTTTCTGGGTTGCTAGATTCTTCATCTCTAAGTCTGCGATATAGTAAGCAAAAAGAAAACTGAAGAAATTTACAGCCATGTTGTTCCTCAACAATGGAAGTCCCTAGCTGGTCTGTCTTTTTTTCTCTACCTTCAAGAGTCTTCCTATGCTTGTTTTATATATAATTTCCATGGTTTTTAGTTGTTCTTAGTGGGGAGAATAAGGAAAAATATATTTAATCCAAATTCCAAGAAGCAGAAGTGTGTTATTTTTTAAGAAATCAAAGTAACTTATTTTCATAGTTTAAAATTTAAAGCATTTATGATAAAAATCAGCAGTCCCCTACCTCTTCCTAACATATGCCTGGGTCTGACTCCTTGGAAGCAACCACTTTCAACATTTTTAGCTGTTTCTTCTATTATTTCCTTCAGTAATTCTAGACAATGTCCTCACTCACTACTTATTGACTTAAAATTTTTAATATCTATCTATTTTTTTGTGGTGATAGATTAAAAATTTAGCTTTCTCATATATTTTACCTCATTTTCATCATCGTTTCAGTACAGTCATGTCACCATTTTTTTTTCATTAAACTGGTGTCAGTGTTTATATTATTATAATCAAAGTAAATAGCATTCTTTATTTGTTTCCAAGTTCTATCAAATATGCCTCCTACCTGTTCTTTTCTCTCAAATATTCCTTCATATTAACTCGTCCACCATAAGATTTCTTTTCCTTGAGGTCCTTTGCTTTCTTTTTCCTATCTGGACTGGTTAGTCCCTTATACAGGTGTCATCCTGGGACTTTTCTGAAGTTTCAGTGCTGTGCCTTGGTATAGGCAAAGCTTTTAACATTCATTTTGTTGGAACTTTTGTGAACACTTTCAATCTGGATACTGATTTTTCAGGTCTGGGAAATTCTCTAATGGTATTTCTTTGAAAATTCTTCTTCACTTTCTCTCTCTTTTTTTTCAGGACCTAATATTAATTAGTTGGATATTAGAACTCTTGGATTGATTCTGGAGGACACTAATTTTTTTTCTATTTTCTGACTCCTATTCATTTTTGTACTACTTTGAGGGAATTTTCTGTGATTTTATTTCTCATTTGCTATTGAATTTTTATTTTATTACGTTATATGTATTATTTTATGTAAAAAGGAATTACATTCTTTAAAAAAATATTTTATTTATTTATTTGACAGACAGAAATCACAAGTAGGCAGAGAGGCAGGCAGAGAGAGGGGGATGGGAAGCAGGCTCCCCACCGAGAAGAGAGCCTGACACAGGTCTTGATCCTAGGACCCTGGGATCATGACCTGAGCTGAAAGCAGAGACTCTAGAGCCACCCAGGCACCCCAAGGAATTACATTCTTATTAAGATTTAATTTTTTTTAAGTTTTTAACTTTTCTCCTGATTTTTTATTAATTATTTTTATTAACATATAATGTATTGTTTGCTCCAGGGGTACAGGTTTGTGAATCATCAGGTTTACACACTTCACAGCCCTCACCATATCACATGCCCTTCCCAGTGTCCCCAACCACCCTCTTCACAACCCCCTCCCCCAGCAACCCTCAGTTTGTTTTGTGAGATTAAGAATCTCTTATGGTTTGTTTCCCTCCCAATTCCATCTTGTTTCATTTTTTCCTTCTCTACCCCCCAAACTCCCTCACCCTGCCTCTGAAATTCCTTATATCAGGGAGACTGTATGATAATTGACTTTCTCTGATTGACTTATTTCTCTCAACATAATACCCTCTAGTTCCACCCACATCTTTTGATGGCTGCATAGTATTCCATTGTATATATATACACCACATCTTCTTTATCGATTCATCTGTTCATGGACATTTGATTACTGTAACTTTGTTAATATCATTTGAAATCAGGAAGCATGATACCCCCCACTTTCTTTTTCTTTCTTAGGATTGCTTTGGCTATTTTTATTTCCACAAAATTTTATTTTGCTTATCTCCATAAAATTTTGAGATTGTGGTTTTTTTCTGTGAAAAAATGCCATTGTGATTTTAATAGCAATTGCATTGAATCTATAGATGACTTTGGGTAGTATGGACATTTTAACAATATTAGTTCTTCTGATCCATGAACTCAGGATACATTCCCATTAGTTTGAGTCTTCTTCAATTTCTTTCATCAAAGTCTTATAGTTTTCAATGACATCTTTTACCTCCTTGGTTCAATTTATTCCTAAGTGCTTTATTATTTTTGATGCTATTGTAAATTGGATTATTTTCTTTTTTTAATTTATTTTTTATTTATTTTCAGCATAACTATTCATTATTCTTGCACCACACCCAGTGCTCCATGCAATCCATGCCGTCTCCAATACCCACCACCTGGTTCCCCCAACCTCCCACCCCCCCACCACTTCAAGCCCTTTAGATTGTTTTTCAGAGTCCATAGTCTCTCATGGTTCACCTCTCCCTCCAATTTCCCCCAACTCCCCTATCCTCTATAACTCCCCATGTCCTCCATGCTATTTGTTATGCTCCACAAATAAGTGAAACCAAAAAGATTTTATTTTTAAGTAATCTCTACACCCAACATATGGCTTGAACTCACAACCTTGAGTTCAAGAATTTCATGCTCCTCTGACTGAACCAGCCAGGTGTCCCTGGATTATTTTTTTTTTTCAATTTTTTAAATTTTTTTATAAACATGTATTTTTATCCCCAGGGGTACAGGTCTGTGAATCGCCTCCCTGGATTATTTTTTTAAAATCTTTTTTTGATACTTTGTTATTAGTGTATAAAAGCACAACTGATCTTTGTATGTTGATTTTATATCCTGCAACTTTATGGAATTCATGTGTTAGTTCTAAGTTTTTTTGTGTAGTCTTTAGGGTTTTCTGTATTTGGTATCATGTCATATATGCAAATAGAGACAATTTTAATTTTTCTTTTCAATTTAGATGGCTTTTACTTCTTTTTCTTGTCCAATCACTCTGACTAGGACTTCTAGTGCTGTTGTGAATAGAAATGGTGAAAGTGGATAGATACTCTTGTCTTGTTCCTGATCTTAGAGAAAAGTTTTCATCTTTTCACCACTGAGTATGATGTTAGTTGTGGGTTTGTCATATATGGTCCTTTATTATATTGAGGTATGTTCCTTTAGTACCCACTTTTTTTTATCATTAAACGATGCTGAATTTTGTCATATGCTTTTTCTGCATCTACTGAATCATATGATTTTTATCTTTCATTCTTTTAGTGTAATGTATCACATCTATTGATTTGTGTATGTTGAATCATCCTTGTATCCAAGTGATAAATCCCAGTGGATCATGGCATATGATCCTTTTATTATTTTTTTATTTTAATTTTTATTTTCTGGCACATGATCCTTTTAATATGCTGTAGAATTTTGTTTGCTAGTATTTTGTTGAGAATTTTTACATGTATATTCATCAGAGATGTTTGGTAGTTTTTTTTTTTTTTCTCATACTGTCCTTATTTGGCTTTGGTATCAGGGTACTGTTGGTCTCATACAATATGTTTGAGAGTGTTCCCTCCTTTTCAATTTTTTGGAAGAGTTTGAGAAGTATTTATGTTATTTTTTCATCAGATATTTGTTAGAATTCACCTATGAAGCCATCTGGTTCTATTCTGAGCTTTACTTTGGAGGTTTTAGATTACTATTTTAATTTTCTAGGTCATAACTGGTCTGTTCAGAATTTCTATTTCCTTATGATTCAATATTTCTAAGTTGCATATTTCTAAGAATTTACTCATTTCTTTTAGGTTGTCCAATTTGTTGGTTTATAATTGTTCCTAGTAGTCTCTATGATCCTTTGTATGTGTATAGTACCAGTTGTAATATCTTTCATATCTGATTTTATTTATTTGCTTTCTCTTTCTTGTTTTCTTAGTTAGTCTAGCTAAAGGTCTCTTAATTTTCTTTATCTTTTCGATAAACCAGCTCTCGGTTTTTTTTTTTTTTAATTTTTTTTCAGTATTCCAGGCTCACCAAACCCCCCAACCCCCCTCCCTTCCAAAACCCTCAGTTTGTTTTTCAGGGTCCAAAGTCTTTCATTGTTCATCTCCTCCTCCAATTTCATAATCTTTTACATTGCTTTCTATTTTCTATTTTATTTCTTTCTGCTTTAACCTTTATTATTTTTTCCTTCTGCTAACTTGGGCTTTGTTTTTCTTTTTCTAGTTCCTTGAAGTGTAATGTTAGGTGGTTTATTTAAGACCTTTCTTTTTTCTAATGTAGATATTTACTGCTATAAACTTCTGGTTTTTCTTCTTCATCTTAGAAGTTTTGGCAGGAATATTTTAAAGGACAAGAAAAATATTATAATTTTATAATTATAATACTGTATTTTTTAAAAAAGAAAACATGCTAAAGTATCATTTTAAAAAGCCCAATGAACAGTTCTGTATCCTGAGTGTGTTGATGGTTACTCAGATCTACACATGTAATAAAATTTTATAGAACTGCATGCCAAAAAAGTGCATATAAAAACTGGTGAATGTTAAATAAGTTTTGTACCATAGTTAATAGTATTGTAGCAAAGCTAACATTCTGGTTTTGATGTTGTTCTATGGTTATGTAAGATATTAACATTGGTAGAGACTTTGTGAAATGTATATAAGAACTCTATTATAATTTTGCTATTTCTTTTGAGTCTTAAACTATTTCAAAATAAGATGTTATTTAAAAAGTCCATTCAAATGAAAAGATGCTCAACATCATTCATCATCAGGGAAATGCAAATCAAAACTTCAATGAGGTATCATTTCATACTTGTCAGAATAGCTAAAATGAACAACACAAGAAACAAATGATTGTGAGGATATGGAGAAAAAGGAACCCTCTTGTACTATTGGTCAAAGTGTAAACTGGTGCAGCCATTGTGGAAAACAGTATGGAGGTCCCTCAAAAAGTTAAAAATAGAACTACCTCCAATCCAGTAAACACACTACTGGATGTTTGCCCCCAAATGCAAGCACATTAATTTAAAGGGATATATGCATCCCAATATTTATAGCATCATTGTTTATAATAGCCAAGATACAGAAGGAGACCAAATGTCTACTGATAGATGAATGGATAAAGAAGATATGTTATACATAAACAATGGAATATTATTTAGCCATTAAAAAGAATATAATCTTGCCATTTGCAATGACATGGATGGAGCTAAAGAGCATAAAACAGCAAAATAAGTCAGCCAGAGAAAGACAAATAACATATGATTTCACTCATATGTGGAATTTAAAAAACAAAACAAAATGAAAAAACATGCAAAGGGAAAGACATATATAGAGAGGCAAACCAAGAAACAGACACTTAGCTATAGGAAACAAACTGATGGTTACCAGAGGGGAGGTGGGTGGGAGTGGGATGGATAAAGTAGGCAGTGGGGATTAAGGAGGGGGTTGGGTAAAATAGGTGATGGGGATTAAGGAGTGAGCTTGTTTTGATGAGCACTGAGTGATATATGGAATTGTTGAATGAGTACTTTGTACTGAGACTAATATAACACTGCATATTAACTACTGAACTTAAAAAAAGTCCATTTAAGAGATAAAACAAAGGAGGAAGTAAAGAATTCTATAAATCTTACTGCTAAGAGATATAACTATTAAAATTTTGGGGAACATTTTCCCTGATATCCCTATATTTATCGAGCACTTCTTATATGCCAGGAACTCCTCTAAGAACTTTATGTATATTATCTTACCAATTTCTTACAATAGCCTTCTTTGGTCCATACCATTATTATGCTCATTTTACAATAAAGAAACCAAAGCTTAGAGAAGATAACTTGTCTAAGGTCATATAATTAGTAAATTTCAGGACTAAAATGCAAGCTGAGGTATGTCTGATGCCTAAATTCAGGCATTTTTTTTCTTCACTATATTAATTCTCCTAACACCTCCAACTTGATCACACCCACTTTGTCTTCTTCCAGGTACTAGAATGTGACCTTCCTGAAATTTGGATTTATTGTTCCAGACAGCTACCTCAGTGGTTCCTATTAGGATAACTTTATACCACCCAATCTGCTTGCTTAGTCTTAGACTATATTATAACTTAAAATTCTCCAATTTATTTTTATTTTATTTTGATCTTTATTTTGATTTCCCAAGTTAGTCCTGTGTCTTTTTTTTCCCTAAAAAGTAGATGCCAAGAATTTTCACCACTTACAGAATTTGTTACTAGGATATCTGCCTTTAACTTACATATTTATAACTTTTGATTTCGTCTGATTTTAGCTTCTCTGGCCTTCTGTGCATCTTACCAGAATGATTTAATCTGAAAAATATTTAACTGGTTATATAGAAACCATCCCCTTTTTGTCTTTAGACTTTTGCTTCTTTCAAACATGGCATCGGGTTCCATAAGAGAGGTGTGTCCTGTACATACAATGTTAGCCTTTCCTTGCTTCTCTCTTACTTCAGTTTCTTCCCTTACCTATCCATTGATATGTACTATATTCTTTGATTTCATCAATATTTCTGCTATTTCATTTCTCTGCAAGAGTTTGAGAGGAAAATCATATAGCAAACATTCTTGTTTTGACCCAGACATATTTCACAGCATTTGACATTTTAAAAATTTCAGAGAAATTCTAATACTTGTCAATCAAATATTGCCTATCCCTTTTTTGCTCTTTCTAGTGCTTTGAGAAGTATGAATTCTGCCAGTTTCAGCACCTTCTGCAACCAGATTCCTTGTGTCACCTTGACAACCATTTCCCCTTCCTCCCAGGTGCCCCTGAAAACAGCAGCCTTCAAAGATTTGTTGAAAATTCTCTCCTCCAAAGTTGTGTTGAACTCAGCAGTGAGGCTGGCAGGGCTGAGGGTATTTCTCTTTTCCAACAACTGGATCCTGCCATTCACTTCTAGAGTTATCATGTCAGCTCTTCTATTAGCTTTCTCTTTCTTCTTTGAGTTGTACCTCAACATAAGACCATGCCCCTGGCCTTCTCTCTGCTCTAAAAATAATTCTGAAAAGAACCCCATGATCTAAATTTCTCATTTTACACTGTCAGTTTGTCCATTTTATCCATTAAGGCCACCACCAGATAATATTCTTCTCTCTTACTCACCTATTCTCAAATTTTCATAGGTCCTATATTTAGTTTTTAGTTTTCTCTTCCTCACTTATCTTCTTGACTCTGTATATAAATTTTCTTATTCTTTGATATTTGTTATTTTGCTTTTGTTTTTTCTTTCTGTACTCTCCATTAAACACATCTTCGTTTTGGAATTTGTGCTTAACTTTATAAAGCAATTGGCTTGGCTCTTTCCTTGGAATATTTTGTAGATCATTCTTGTCACATCCTGGAAGTGTCATAAAAGTTCTGAGAATTTATTCTGAGGAAATAGTAATTCATATGCATGAAGATGTATGTACATAAAAGGCTTTTGGCACAGTAATATTAAAATTGTGAAAAACTAGGTATAACCAAAATTTCTATCAATAAAAAAAATAAAAGACTAAATAAATTTTGGTATACCTTATAATGAAATACTAAAAATGCATTTGAAATGACAATGTAGAGTTATATTTATAGACATTTAAAGATTCTATAATATTTATTGAGTGAAAAGGCAGGTTAAAAAGTATAAATATACTATGATATGTATGGTATATTTGTTAAACAGTGGTGATTCTTGTTTAGCAGATTTGAATGTAAATATTGGCTTCATCATCTCATCCTTTATTTTTATGCTGAATAAATACCATTATATATACATATCAAATCTTTTTTTTTATAATTAATTTTTTTTAATTTTTTTTATAAACATATATTTTTATGCCCAGGGGTACAGGTCTGTGAATCACCAGGTTTACACACTTCACAGCACTCACCAAAGCACATACCCTCCCCAATGTCCATAATCCCACCCCCTTCTCCCAAACCCCCTCCCCCCAGCAACCCTCAGTTTGTTTTGTGAGATTAAGAGTCACTTATGGTTTGTCTCCCTCCCAATCCCATCTTGTTTCATTGATTCTTCTCCTACCCACTTAAGCCCCCATGTTGCATCACCACTTCCTCATATCAGGGAGATCATATGATAGTTGTCTTTCTCTGCTTGACTTATTTCGCTAAGCATGATACGCTCTAGTTCCATCCATGTTGTCGCAAATGGCAAGATTTCATTTCTTTTGATGGCTGCATAGTATTCCATTGTGTATATATACCACATCTTCTTGATCCATTCATCTGTTGATGGACATCTAGGTTCTTTCCATAGTTTGGCTATTGTGGACATTGCTGCTATAAACATTCGGGTACATGTGCCCCTTTGGATCACTACGTTTGTATCCTTAGGGTAAATACCCAATAGTGCAATTGCTGGGTCATAGGGCAGTTCTATTTTCAACATTTTGAGGAACCTCCATGCTGTTTTCCAGAGTGGCTGCACCAGCTTGCATTCCCACCAACAGTGTAGGAGGGTTCCCCTTTCTCCGCATCCTCGCCAGCATCTGTCATTTCCTGACTTGATGATTTTAGCCATTCTGACTGGTGTGAGGTGATATCTCATTGTGGTTTTGATTTGTATTTCCCTGATGCCGAGTGATATGGAACACTTTTTCATGTGTCTGTTGGCCATCTGGATGTCTTCTTTGCAGAAATGTCTGTTCATGTCCTCTGCCCATTTCTTGATTGGATTATTTGTTCTTTGGGTGTTGAGTTTGCTAAGTTCTTTATAGATTCTGGACACTAGTCCTTTATCTGATATGTCATTTGCAAATATCTTCTCCCATTCTGTCAGTTGTCTTTTGATTTTGTTAACTGTTTCCTTTGCTGTGCAAAAGCTTTTGATCTTGATGATCCCAATAGTTCATTTTTGCCCTTGCTTCCCTTGCCTTTTGCGTTGTTCCTAGGAAGATGTTGCTGAGGCAGAGGTCAAAGAGGTTGCTGCCTGTGTTCTCCTCAAGGATTTTGATGGATTCCTTTCACACATTGAGGTCCTTCATCCATTTTGAGTCTATTTTTGTGTGTGGTGTAAGGAAATGGTCCAATTTCATTTTTCTGCATGTGGCTGTCCAATTTTCCCAGCACCATATATTGAAGAGGCTGTCTTTTTTCCATTGGACATTCTTTCCTGCTTTGTCGAAGATTAGTTGACTGTAGAGTTGAGGGTCTATTTCTGGGCTCTCTATTCTGTTCCATTGATCTATGTGTCTCCTTTTGTGCCAGTACCATGCTGTCTTGATGACGACAGCTTTGTAATAGAGCTTGAAGTCCGGAATTGTGATGCCACCAACGTTGGCTTTCTTTTTCAATATCCCTTTGGCTATTCGAGGTCTTTTCTGGTTCCATATAAATTTTAGCATTATTTGTTCCATTTCTTTGAAAAAAATGGATGGTACTTTGATAGGAATTGCATTAAATGTGTAGATTGCTTTAGGTAGCATAGACATTTTCACAATATTTATTCTTCCAATCCAGGAGCATGGAACATTTTTCCATTTCTTTGTGTCTTCCTCAATTTCTTTCATGAGTACTTTATAGTTTTCTGAGTATAGATTCTGTGCCTCTTTGGTTAGGTTTATTCCTAGGTATCTTATGGTTTTGGGTGCAATTGTAAATGGGATTGACTCCTTAATTTCTCTTTCTTCTGTCTTGCTGTTGGTGTAGAGAAATGCAACTGATTTCTGTGCATTGATTTTATATCCTGACACTTTACTGAATTCCTGTATAAGTCCTAGCAGTTTTGGAGTGGAGTCTTTTGGGTTTTCCACATATAGTATCATATCATCTGCGAAGAGTGATAATTTGACTTCTTCTTTGCCGATTTGGATGCCTTTAATTTCCTTTTGTTGTCTGATTGCTGAGGCTAGGACCTCTAGTACTATGTTGAATAGCAGTGGTGATAATGGACATCCCTGCCGTGTTCCTGACCTTAGCGGAAAAGCTTTCAGTTTTTCTCCATTGAGAATGATATTTGCGGTGGGTTTTTCATAGATGGCTTTGATGATATTGAGGTATGTGCCCTCTATCCCTACACTTTGAAGAGTTTTGATCAGGAAGGGATGCTGTACTTTGTCAAATGCTTTTTCAGCATCTATTGAGAGTATCATATGGTTCTTGTTCTTTCTTTTATTGATGTGTTGTATCACATTGACTGATTTGCGGATGTTGAACCAACCTTGCAGCCCTGGAATAAATCCCACTTGGTCGTGGTGAATAATCTTTTTAATGTACTGTTGAATCCTATTGGCTAGTATTTTGTTGAGTATTTTCGCATCTGTGTTCATCAAGGATATCGGTCTATAGCTCTCTTTTTTGGTGGGATCCTTGTCTGGTTTTGGGATCAAGGTGATGCTGGCCTCATGAAATGAGTTTGGAAGTTTTCCTTCCATTTCTATTTTTTGGAACAGTTTCAGGAGAATAGGAATTAGTTCTTCTTTAAATGTTTGGTAGAATTCCCCCGGGAAGCCGTCTGGCCCTGGGCTTTTGTTTGTTTGGAGATTTTTAATGACTGTTTCAATCTCCTTACTGGTTATGGGTCTGTTCAGGCTTTCTATTTCTTCCTGGTTCAGTTGTGGTAGTTTATATGTTTCTAGGAATGCATCCGTTTCTTCCAGATTGTCAAATTTATTGGCGTAGAGTTGCGCATAGTATGTTCTTATAATAGTTTGTATTTCTTTGGTGTTAGTTGTGATCTCTCCTCTTTCATTCATGATTTTATTTGGGTCCTTTCTCTTTTCTTTTTGATAAGTCGGGCCAGGGGTTTATCAATTTTATTAATTCCTTCAAAGAACCAGCTCCTAGTTTCGTTGATTTGTTCTATTGTTTTTTTGGTTTCTATTTCATTGATTTCTGCTCTGATCTTTATGATTTCTCTTCTCCTGCTGGGCTTAGGGTTTCTTTCTTGTTCTTTCTCCAGCTCCTTTAGGTGTAGGGTTAGGATGTGTACCTGAGACCTTTCTTGTTTCTTGAGAAAGGCTTGTACCGCTATATATTTTCCTCTCAGGACTGCCTTTGTTGTGTCCCACAGATTTTGAACCGTTGTATTTTCATTATCATTTGTTTCCATGATTTTTTTCAATTCTTCTTTAATTTCCCAGTTGACCCATTCATTCTTTAGAAGGATGCTGTTTAGTCTCCATGTATTTGGGTTCTTTCCAAACTTCCTTTTGTGGTTGAGTTCTAGCTTTAGAGCATTGTGGTCTGAAAATATGCAGGGAATGATCCCAATCTTTTGATACCGGTTGAGTCCTGATTTAGGAGCGAGGATGTGATCTATTCTGGAGAATGTTCCATGTGCACTAGAGAAGAATGTGTATTCTGTTGCTTTGGGATGAAATGTTCTGAATATATCTGTGATGTCCATCTGGTCCAGTGTGTCGTTTAAGGCCTTTATTTCCTTGCTGATCTTTTGCTTGGATGATCTGTCCATTTCAGTGAGGGGAGTGTTAAAGTCCCCTACTATTATTGTATTATTGTTGATGTGTTTCTTTGATTTTGTTATTAATTGGTTTATATAGTTGGCTGCTCCCACGTTGGGGGCATAGATATTTAAAATTGTTAAATCTTCTTGTTGGACAGACCCTTTGAGTATGATATAGTGTCCTTCCTCATCTCTTATTATAGTCTTTGGCTTAAAATTGAATTGATCTGATATAAGGATTGCCACTCCTGCTTTCTTCTGATGTCCATTAGCCTGGTAAATTCTTTTCCACCCCCTCACTTTAAATCTGGAGGTGTCTTCTGGCTTAAAATGAGTTTCTTGGAGGCAACATATAAATGGGTTTTGTTTTTTTATCCATTCTGATACCCTGTGTCTTTTGACAGGGGCATTTAGCCCATTAACATTCAGGGTAACTATTGAGAGATATGAATTTAGTGCCATTGTATTGCCTGTAAGGTGACTGTTACTGTATATGGTCTCTGTTCCTTACTGATCTACCACTTGTAGGCTCTCTCTTTGCTTAGAGGACCCCTTTCAAGATTTCCTGTAGAGCTGGTTTGGTATTTGCAAATTCTTTCAGTTTTTGTTTGTCCTGGAAGCTTTTAATCTCTCCTTCTATTTTCAATGATAGCCTAGCTGGATATAGTATTCTTGGCTGCATGTTTTTCTCGTTTAGTGCTCTGAAAATATCATGCCAGCTCTTTCTGGCCTGCCAGGTCTCTGTGGATAAGTCAGCTGCCAATCTAATATTTTTACCATTGTATGTTACAGACTTCTTTTCCCGGGCTGCTTTCAGGATTTTCTCTTTGTCACTGAGACTTGTAAATTTTACTATTAGGTGACGGGGTGTGGGCCTATTCTTATTGATTTTGAGGGGCGTTCTCTGAACCTCCTGAATTTTGATGCTCGTTCCCTTTGCCATATTGGGGAAATTCTCCCCAATAATTCTCTCCAGTATACCTTCTGCTCCCCTCTCTCTTTCTTCTTCTTCTGGAATCCCAATTATTCTAATGTTGTTTCGTCTTATGGTGTCACTTATCTCTCCAATTCTCCCCTCGTGGTCCAGTAGCTGTTTGTCCCTCTTTTGCTCAGCTTCTTTATTCTCTGTCATTTGGTCTTCTATATCACTAATTCTTTCTTCTGCCTCATTTATCCTAGCAGTGAGAGCCTCCATTTTTGATTGCACCTCATTAATAGCTTTTTTGATTTCAACTTGGTTAGATTTTAGTTCTTTTATTTCTCCAGAAAGGGCTTTTATATCTCTCGAGAGGGTTTCTCTAATATCTTCCATGCCTTTTTCGAGCCCGGCTAGAACCTTGAGAATTGTCATTCTGAACTCTAGATCTGACATATTACCAATGTCTGTATTGATTAGGTCCCTAGCCTTCGGTACTGCCTCTTGTTCTTTTTTTTGTGTTGAATTTTTCCGTCTTGTCATTTTGTCCAGATAAGTGTATATGAAGGGGCAAGTAAAATACTAAAAGGGTGGCAACAACCCTAGGAAAAAATGCTTTAACCAAATTAGAAGAGATCCAAAATCGTGAGGGGGGAGAAAGGGGATAAAAAGAGGTTCAAAAAGGAAGAAAGAAAAAAAAAAGAAAAAAGAAAAAAAAAAGAAAAGAAAAGAATTAAAAAAAAAAAACACCTAAGAAAAATGTAAAAAAGAAAAAATATATATATTAGATAAACTAGTAAAAAATCGTTAAAAAAGAAATTTGTAACAGTTAAAAAAAAAAATTTTACCCGAAGGCGAGAAAAAAAAAACAAAAAATGAAAAAGAAAAAAAATTAAATTAACTGCAAGACGAAAAAAAAAATCACAGGGAAAAAGCCATGAGTTCTGTGCTTGGCTTTCTCCTCCTCTGGAATTCTGCTGCTCTCCTTGGTGTTGAAACCGCACTCCTTGGTAGGTGAACTTGGTCTCGGCTGGATTTCTTGTTGATCTTCTGGGGGAGGGGCCTGTTGTAGTGATTCTCAATTGTCTTTGCCCCAGGTGGAATTACACCGCCCTTACCTGGGGCCGGGGTGAGTAATCAGCTCGTGTTTGCTTTCAGGAGCTTTTGTTCCCTGAGCGCTTTCCGTACAGTTCCGGAGGACGGGAATACAAATGGCGGCCTCCTGCTCTCCGGCCCGGAGGAGCCGAGAGCCCAGGGCCGCACTCCTCAGTGCGGCCTCAGAGAACAGCGCCAGTTACGCCCGTCTGCCTGACCTCCGGCCGCGCTCGGAGCTCACCGAGCCTGCGACCGGTTCAAGGTAACACCGAACTGTGAGCTTACTGTCGGCTCTGTCTCTGTAGCTGGCTTTCCCGTTCCAATACCCGCAAGCTCTGCGACACTCAGACACCCCCGATCCTTCTGTGACCCTGCGGGACCTGAGGCTACGCTGAACCCGCGTGGGCTTCGCCCCGGTTTAGCCTCTGGAGCGATGTCCCTCAGTGGAACAGACTTTTAAAAGTCCTGATTTTGTGCGCGGTTGCTCCGCCGCTTGCCGGGAGCCGGCCCCTCCCCCCGGGGTCTATCTTCCCGTCGCTTTGGATTCACTTCTCCGCCGGTCCTACCTTTCAGAAAGTGGTTGTTTTTCTGTTTCCAGAATTGCTGTTCTTCTTCTCTTCGATCTGCTGATGGATTTTCAGGTGTTTGCAATCTTTAGATAAGCTATCTAGCTGATCTCCGGCTAGCTGAGGCAGTCTCAGCCTGCTACTTCTCCGCCATCTTGACTCGCCCATATCAAATCTTTTTTATCCATCCAACTATTGATGGACATTTGGGTGGCTTCCATATCTTGGCTACTATAATAATGATGCAGTAAACATAGGGGTGCATATATCTCTTTGAAGTAGTGTTTTTGTTTTCTTTGAGTAAATACCCAGTAGTGGAATTATTGGGTCATATGGTATTTTTATTTTTAATTTTTTGAAGAACTTTCATATTGTTTTCCACAGTGGCCATACAAATTTACTTTCCCACCAATAGGGCACAAGGGTTCCTTTTTCTCCACATCCTTACCAACGCTTGTTATTTCTTATCTTTTTTATTTTATCCATTCTGATATGTGTCAAGCAATATCTTACTGTGATTTGCAATTTCCTGATGATGAGCAATTTTGAGTATTTTTTCATGGGTCTGTCAGTTATTTGTATGTCTTTTTTGGAAATATATCTATTCAGATCCTCTGCCCATTTTAAATTGGGTTATTTGTTTTTTGTGTGTGTTCCTGAATATTCTTTAAATATGTCTTTTAAATATGTTCAAGAAACATGAATTGGTTGAAGATACATACACTATCAAGTGATGAAAATTCTGTGTCATATATAAGTAAAACTTCATTCTTCAAGTATTCAATAAGCATTGTAATATCCTACAATGTAAGAGGCATAGTATTGAACACAGTGAGCTGAATACATAGCTGAAAAAGATACAGTACCTGTATTTTAGTCTGGTGGGGGGTATAAAACATATGTCCATAGGTAGAATGTGATCGGTATCACAGAGCCAAGGTAACTAATAGTTCTAGGACTTCAGAGAAGAGACTGATCTCATCTGACTGAAGGATTTATGAAGGGGATACCATTTGAACAACATCTTGGAGGGCAAGTGGGGAGTGGCATTTTTTTTTGAGAACTAGGATTAGTACAATTGGATAGGAGAGGAAAAAATGACTAGAATGTTGAATTATAGAATGTCTGACCTTGAAGGGTCATTTGAGATAATTTAATGTATCCCCTCCATTTTATAGGTGAAGAAACAGGTAACTTGTTCAAAGTAATCAAGCCAGTTTGTAGTAGTTTGGCATTATAGCTTTATTTTATTTTATTTTTTTGTATTGACTTTTTAAAAAAATTTTTTCAATTTATTTATTTTCAGAAAAACAGTATTCATTATTTTTTCACCACACCCAGTGCTCCATGCAATCTGTGCCCTCTATAATACCCACCACTTGGTACCCCAACCTTCCACCTCCCCGCCACTTCAAACCCCTCAGATTGTTTTTCAGAGTCCATAGTCTCTCGTGATTCACCTCCCCTTCCAATTTACCCCAATTCCCTTCTCCTCTCTAACACCCCTTGTCCTCCATGATATTTGTTATGCCCCACAAATAAGTGAAACCATATGATAATTGACTCTCTCTGCTTGATTTATTTCACTCAGCATAATCTCTTCCAGACCCGTCCATGTTGCTACAAAAGTTGGGTATTCATCCTTTCTGATGGATGCATAATACTCCATAGCGTATATGGACCACATCTTCCTCATCCATTTGTCCGTTGAAGGGCATCTTGGTTCTTTCCATAGTTTGGCAACCGTGGCCATTGCTGCTATAAACATTGGGATACAGATGGCCCTTCTTTTCACGACATCTGTATCCTTGGGGTAAATACCCAGGAGTGCAATTGCAGGGTCATAGGGAAGCTCTATTTTTAATTTCTTGAGGAATCTCCACACTGTTCTCCAAAGAGGCTGCACCAACTTGCATTCCCACCAACAGTGTAAAATATATTTCAGTTTTTTTGATAGGCAGTGGAAAACACCGTGGATTTTTGATCAGCAGGGTGATAACAGTAGATATAATAATACTAGTTCACGCATATTACATGTTTATCATGCAGCAAGCCGGGGGCTAACTTTTATGTGATATTTCATTTATTCCACTCTAGGAGATAGGTACCATTATTAGCCATATTTGAAAGATGAATGAAATAATGCTTTTAGGTTAAGTGAATTCCCCAAGCTCACAGAGCTACATAAACAGTAGAGCTGAGATTTGAACCCAATAGTCTAGCTCCAAAGCCTAAGCCCTGAATGACTATACTAAACTACAGTCAAAATGATGCATTAGGAAGTGGCAGTAGGTCAGAGGATGAATAGGAATAAGAGAAAGAATAGAGATAGGAAGACCAGTTAGGAGATGAATGTAGTAATTCAGGGAAGAAGTGACTAGGCCCAAATTATAGTTGGGAGTTACTAGAATGGAAGAAAAGGAGAGACCCACGAAGTATTTTAAAAGAAGACATAATATGTTGGATGAACTGTTGGGAAAGAGAAAAAAGTGATTAGGAAGCTCTGTGAGTCAAGAGTGTGAGACGATTTCCAAAGGAAAGGAGTGTAAGTTTAAAAACTACATTGAGGGGCACCTGGGTGGCTCAGTGGGTTAAAGCCTCTGCCTTCAGCTCAGGTCATGATCCCAGGGTCCTGGGATCGAGCCCCGCATTAGGCTCTCTGCTCGGCAGGGAGCCTGCTTCCACCTCTCTCTCTCTGCCTGCCTCTCTGCCTACTTGTGATCTCTGCCTCTCAAAGAAATAAAAAAATCTTTAAAAAAATTAAAAACTATATTGATAGAGGTATAATAGCTACAGAAAGAAAAATAACAGCTTTGCTTTAACAGCTATGAGCAATCCAAATTTAAAGCATCCAGTTTAGAGACTTGAGATTGATAAGCTGAAGCATATTTAAAAAAGGATGGCTGGGGGTGCCTGGGTGTCTCAGTCATTGTCTGCCTTCTCCTCCTCTTCCTCCTTTTTCTTTTTGGATTTGGATGGCACATTTTATTACAGAGTGATAAGGACAAAATATTAGAAGTTTTAAAATAAACTTCCGCTTTTTTGATTGGCTAAAGATGCTCAGGTTATGATCCCAAGATCCTGGGAGCCAGGCCCACATCAGGCTCCCTGCTCAGCTACCACAGCTTGTGTTCCCTCTCTGACTGTATCTCTCTCTGTCAAATAAATCATTTTTTAAATATTTTATTTATTTGACAGACTGAGATCACAAGTAGGCAGACAGGCAGGCAGAGAGAGCGTGCGGGGGAAGCAGGCTCCCCACTGAGCAGAGTCTGATGTGGAGCTCTATCCCAGAACTCTGGGATCATGACCTGAGTCGAAGACAGAGGCTTTAGCTCACTAAGCCACCCAGGCGCCCTGTCAAATAAATCTTAAAAAAAAAAAAAAAAAAAAAAAACAAGATGACTAGGCCCCAGGCTTAGCTGGTGTCCAGCAGGGTAGGGCCAAGTTTGGACCCAGAGTAGAGCCAGCTGGGTGGGCGCCAAGTCCGTGCCCACCTCCCCTACACCCCTGCCACTGTGGCCCAGAACACACTGTCCTAGCACTTCTACTAGGTGGACATCGATGAGTTTGATGAGAACAAATTCGTGGACAAGCAGGAAGAGGCGGCGGCAGCAGCAGACACTGAGCCAGGCCTGGACCTTAGCAAGGTGGATGGCATTCTGTAGTAAGCGGACATGCTTCCGGCATTTCATGCAGCCTTACATAACTCTCCCATTAGCACGAAGAATCAAGCCGTGAAGGAATGAGCCTAGTTTGTGGTGCTGAAAGTGCTTACAAACTTTAAGAGCAGTGCAGTTGTGCAGGCTGTGCACTCACGGGACAGAAATGACATTGACTTGCTAATGAGGTACAATTTATAAAGGGTTTGAGAAGCCCACAGAAAACAGCAGCGTGGTGTTACTCCAGTTGCATAAAAAGGCATTAGCAGTAGCAGCACTAGGCTCCATTATGATTTCTTTTTTTTTTAAAGATTTTATTTATTTATTTGACAGATGGAGATCACAAGTAGGCAGAGAAGCAGGCAGAGAGAGAAGAGGAAGCAGGCTCCCCACTGAGCAGAGAGCCCGATGTGGGGCTCGATCCCAGATTCCAGGACCTTGGGACCACAACCTGGGCTGAAGGCAGAGGCTTTAACCCACTGAGCCACCCAGGCGTTCCTCCATTATGAGTTCTTAAAGCAAGAATGACTGTTTTAAAAAATAAAAAGACTCATGTTACCTTGAGAAGAATTTTGTATGTATAGGCTGATGAAGAATTGATTGACAAAGGACCATCTTCCTAGGAACTCCCAACTAAACCATTTCAGGACATTCATCCACTAAAGTTTATTTTATTTTCAAGGTGGAGGGAGAAATTGTCTGTTTCCTAAATCCTTTGCTGGATCTGCTAATCTATGCCTTCATCCACAAGTAACACAGAACTAGGTGGTAATTGTCTACTGGAGTCGCTGGCCAGCGTTGGTCAGTTATACCTGTGTGCTCTGCCCATTTCAAATGGGGTAGGGACGATTTGGGCAGGTACAGAGCCAAAAGCTGTGGTAAAAGGGAGAACTTATTTTTTGATATAAAACTTCAGGGGTTTTTACAGACATACTGTCTTCCCAGAGAAGACAGGCTCTCTTGGATTCATTACAAATTGCCTGCTACATCATAAAGCTGTTGGTTTATTATTTTAAAAAAATATGACTAGGATGGTAAAAGGACTTGATGACTACCAGTCATAGGAATAGGGCCTGATTAACTTGGAGAAGAGAAGGCGCAGGGATGGTCATGATAACTGTCCTTAGACATCTGAAAGACTGTCATACAGAAGTGAAAAACGGATTGCATTTTTTGTAAGGTATCATGAAGCAGAAGCAGCGATGATTGGTAGAAGAAATCAGGAGAGATTTTGGGTACAATATAAGGAAGAAATATACAGAAGTGGGAACTCTGCTGATAGAGAAAGTTACAGTGAAAGATGTTGGTGGAATGAATGCCTTTGGAAATGTTGCTAGTTTGGCTCTGGGTCTGGAATGGTCCAAGAATCACCTAATAACAACTTGTTGAGAATGCTAGAAAGAAATTTCAATAGAAAGGTGGCTAAACAAGGTGAGTTTTAAGGGTTCTTCCATCACTAAGATTCTTTGGATTTGTGGTTGGAGAAAGTTCGAGAACTTAAAACTGTAACAGCTGTTTTTTCTCAAGAATGATGAACTAAAGATTCCAGTGGAATCATGGACAAGTCTCTGGAAAGACAGTTAATTATATTACATATGTGTAGTCCTGAAATTGAAAAGAGATAACTCAAGAAGATGCTTTCCAGTGACTGAAAGTGTGCCCAGAAAAGAATGGTGGCCAATTCTGTTCGTATAGTAATGGCTGCATAGGGTACTGCCGAGAGAAGTGGTTTGAGGCCTTATCTGAACCAGCAGGAAAGAAGGCCATGATCAGTTAATGATGTCTACTCAGTAGGTGTTGGATGGGAGAGTGACAGCATGCACACCTCAAAAACGTACTATCCTTGTAGTAGAGGAGAGAGTTATAGATTACTGCCAAAAACTATTATTATTTGTACCTTGCTAGGTCAAAGAGTTAAAATCCATGACTACTAATACTTAATCTTCATGTATTTTCTGGCCATCAGCTTCAGATATAAGATGAGCCTTGATTCTGACCATAGTATATTTTCCTGACTTTCGTTAAAGATGAGTCCTGGCCCTTACCACAGACTGAGTCCTATTCTGGCCACAGTTGGCACCTAAACTCTAGACAGCTATTACACAATGATCATTATCAGTTGGGTTAAGGCAAACTCATTCTCACCACTAGAGACACAGTTCAAGGCCTGTGTTTTACTAGAAGTGGGTCAGTAGCTGTGCTTTTTGTTTGTGAAGGACAGTGCATTATTGATATAGCAAGATGCCTGTCAGTGTTTCTTCTCCAATTCTCCAACTGCAAAGACCACAAATGCTTTATTGCCACGGGAGACAGTATTTTTAAAAAATGGGAAGAAAAAATGAAACTCAAGTGAAAGAAATAATTTCCTGTGACTGTGAAAACATAAAGCAAATGCCTGAACATGATTTTAAATGGGTCTGTGAATGTGGCTGATGGAGGGAAGCTTTCTTGGAAAGGATGTGTACTGTGAGTGCTGCCGGGTACAGAGCACATTAGGGGGTAAGGAAGCCAGGAACCATGTGCTGGAAGTCAGTTTCTATTAAATTAATAGACTTCATACAGCTACCAATTTTTGTCTGGATAAATGGGTTTTTAGAATAATAATTTCTTAAAAGTCATGAAGTGACTTGATGAAGATAGTAATAAAACTGTCAGAGTCTCTACGTTGGCTGAAGTTGGGTTGTAATAGGGGATTTAAAAAATATCTAAATCTTTCAGAATGTGGGGAGAGGAGAATGGAGGAATTAGAGCTCCATTTGATTCCTGTACTGGGGCAAGGGAGGTGGAGGCTTTGGAATGTATGGGAACAGCTCTGTCCAATAGAATTTTCTGTAATGATGGAAATGTTCTATATCTGCATTGTCTAATACAGTAGCCACTGACAACCTATGGCTATTGATCACTTGAAATGTGGATAGTGTGACTGAGGAACTTAACTTTAAATCTTATTTAATTGTAATTAATTTAAAATTAAATTGCCATAGGTGTCTAGTGGCTACCACATTGGACAGCTTAGCATAGAATTTAGGTCAGTTTCTAGATCTAAGAGCAACCAAAGTATAAGAAAAACAGAAAAACCAGGTGCGCCTGGGTGGCTCAGTGGGTTAAAGCCTCTGCCTTCGGCTCAGGTTATGATACTGGGGTCCTGGGATCGAGCCCCGCATTGGGCTCTCTGCTCAGTGGGGAGCCTGCTTCCTCTCTCTCTCTGCCTGCCTCTCTGCCTACTTGTGATTTCTGTCTGTCAAATAAATAAATAAAAACTTAAAAAAAAAGAAAAACAGAAAAACCAGGAAATCCATACGTCTAAGCCCAGTTTATACCGCTATTGAGAAGAATAGGCTTTTCTTAACTTTAGATAGACCCTTCACCTTGATTTTATATGAGATCATGCCAGTATTTGTGGAAGTCTGTGTCTCTGTGGTCAATCTAGGGATATGGAAAGTTCAAAACATATTGTCCTTGACTAATGGGTATTAATGAATTTTATGAAAGTAACATATCTTGTTTGAAGCAGAGAAATGAATATTTCACAAAAGAAATGTAAATAATATTTTTTATTAGAGAATTAACTAATGTTTCTTCTGTGCTGCAGATATAACAACCGGACTGCCATCTTTATGTGGGATATTTATAATTTAGTCAAAGCTCAAAAACTTAATATCTATTCCAATGACATATTTTTGGTGACTTGGACTACAGAATGAAACAGGAAAAAATGATATACCATAAACCAAATGAATGTCTTTAGGTATAATTTGGATAATGAAGAAGATCTTAGACTTGATTAGCTTCCATTTATCCTACTGTTCTTCTAATTATTTTAATTTTGAGGTATAGTTCTTGAATTTGCAACTTGTTTCCTATGTGCTATCTTTATTCTTTTTAATTTCCCCCCACGCTATCATAGTGTATTCAAATAACTTGAAGAAGTCTACTGTAGCTGGTGCATTGGTTATAATGGTGTATGGTAAAATATAATAGCAGGGCAAGATTATGAAAGGCTTTGAAAGCCATGTTGAACTATTCAGGCTTTATCCTAGGAGCAGCGGGAGTGACATGAGGTTTTTTAGAAATGAAATGCAGCATGGGGAATGAACTAGAGAGCAGGGGATGTGAAACCTTGATCAGTTGGAAGGTTAGTGCAATAGTTAAGGTGAAAGACAATGATGATGACCTAAGGTGATGATTGCAGTATAGATGGAAAAAAGTAGACAGATTAAAGAAATAGTTAAGAAGTAGCATTACTAGAACTTTGTGAGTAATCAGATGAAGAAGGATTAGACTGTACTCCCTGTGGGTAGCCTCTTCTTTTGCCCTGTGCTTTTCCTGAGATAAGACTCATCACTCTGTCATTTATCCCACAAATAAATCTACTTCCCCCAATGGGAAATGTACATTTTGCTGACATTTCATGGGGGAATGTAAGACCTGGTTACATTGTATACCACAGAGTGAAATTTAATCTGATTCCTCATGTCTCTTTCCTATTTAACTCTCCTCAGATCTTTCACCTCTTTCTTACTTTACTCATCCTCTCTCCTGAGTTCCTCTGCTCTCTTGCCTCCTCTTACATTCTATTTTACCTCTATCCCCTTTCTGTTGTCTTTTTAAATTTTTAATTTAATTTAATTTATTATTATTTTTTTTCTATTTATTTTTTATGGTTAAAAATTTTTTTTGTTTCTTTTCAGCATAACAGTAGTCATTGTTTTTGCACCACACCCAGTGCTCCATGCAATCCATGCCCTCTATAATACCCACCACCTTGTTCCCCCAACCTCCCAACCCCCGCCCCTTCAAAACCCTCAGATTGTTTTACAGAGTCCATAGTCTCTCATGGTTATTATTATTATTTTAAGTAGGCCCCTGCCCCAGGTGGGACTTGAACTCATGACCATGAGATTAAAGTCACATGCTCTACCAAATG
Organism: Mustela erminea; assembly: GCF_009829155.1. Taxonomy (NCBI): domain Eukaryota; kingdom Metazoa; phylum Chordata; class Mammalia; order Carnivora; family Mustelidae; genus Mustela; species Mustela erminea. Next base: position 108,806,963 of record NC_045635.1, on the reverse strand, counting down.
AGCCAGCCAGCTACCCCTGTCTCCTTTCTTATAGAGAACAATTTAATTTTTTTCTGAGCTTCTTCAGTTTATATACTTATGTAGCAACTCAGGTTTCCATTTTGTTTGGGATCTTCATCTTTAGAAGGCAGGGGACATTACTTATGATAGTCAATATTGCTGATTTTTTTCTTTTTCTTTAAAGCTCCAATATGGCTAGATACTGCCATTACTGATCCTGTATTTATTTAAAATTTTGATAATGTGTTCATTGTGTGTTTTGTATAATTCTTTACTTAAAAATTGTTGCATTAAAATATTATTTGTATTGATTCTGAGTCTTTTGCTACCTCTTTACATTTTGCATCCAAGGGCAGTGCCTCACTTGTCCTGGCCTTTAATAATCCTTAGGGATTTTAGAAATGCATTTTAATGTGCTTTATACAAGTATAATTTTCCTGAAATACAGGCTTTCTTGAGCTACCCAGCCTGACCTTTTTTATATTAATGCTTCTTACTGCCTGTCAAAAGGTGGTGTTAGAGGAAAAGTTAAGAATTGATTTTACTCCAGAATACATGAAGTAAATAGTTGGTCATAAACAAGTCAGGGTGTGGTTAAGTGATAAATGTGTGGAACAATGTTAGATGTTTTAGAGGGCAGCAAGATGGGCCAGGGCAACAGATAGCTGGACTGAAAATTAAGCCAAAATGTCTGGGAGATCCCATCTCAGTAATGAATTCAGCTCCATGTTCAGAAAAATCTAGTACAGGCAACAGTTCAGGTATATGGCCAGCATCAGGAGATCCGTCAGGGAACAATTTTTCTGGAACGGAGGAGAATAGCACTGCAGAGTTTAGAAGCAGAAAAAATGCACAAGCACAAGATATTTGGTGAGGTGGAAGTCTGGTGGCATCTGAATAGGGTGGCTTTAAAACTAGAAGAAGAGGAAATGAAAGTTGAGGATAATCAACATTTTTTGCTCTGTGTGGTTGAAGCAGGGATAAGGAACATGTTGGTCCCAAGCTTGTGGCTCCTTCTGCAAATGGCTTAAGTCATAAGAAGTGGCACAACTAGAGAGGAGAAGAGCCAGGCAAGACACTAGCGTTAAGTAAATGCCTAGAAACAGGAATTTTTTTTTTAAATTTTTTATTTTTTATAAACATATATTTTTATCCCCAGGGGTACAGGTCTGTGAATCACTAGGTTTACACACTTCACAGCACTCACCAAAGCACATACCCTCCCCAATGTCCATAATCCCACCCCCTTCTCCCAAACCCCCTCCCCCCAGCAACCCTCAGTTTGTTTTGTGAGATTAAGAGTCACTTATGGTTTGTCTCCCTCCCAATCCCATCTTGTTTCATTGATTCTTCTCCTACCCACTTAAGCCCCCATGTTGCATCACCACTTCCTCATATCAGGGAGATCATATGATAGTTGTCTTTCTCTGCTTGACTTATTTCGCTAAGCATGATACGCTCTAGTTCCATCCATGTTGTCGCAAATGGCAAGATTTCATTTCTTTTGATGGCTGCATAGTATTCCATTGTGTATATATACCACATCTTCTTGATCCATTCATCTGTTGATGGACATCTAGGTTCTTTCCATAGTTTGGCTATTGTGGACATTGCTGCTATAAACATTCGGGTACATGTGCCCCTTTGGATCACTACGTTTGTATCCTTAGGGTAAATACCCAATAGTGCAATTGCTGGGTCATAGGGCAGTTCTATTTTCAACATTTTGAGGAACCTCCATGCTGTTTTCCAGAGTGGCTGCACCAGCTTGCATTCCCACCAACAGTGTAGGAGGGTTCCCCTTTCTCCTCATCCTCGCCAGCATCTGTCATTTCCTGACTTGTTGATTTTAGCCATTCTGACTGGTGTGAGGTGATATCTCATTGTGGTTTTGATTTGTATTTCCCTGATGCCGAGTGATATGGAGCACTTTTTCATGTGTCTGTTGGCCATCTGGATGTCTTCTTTGCAGAAATGTCTGTTCATGTCCTCTGCCCATTTCTTGATTGGATTATTTGTTCTTTGGGTGTTGAGTTTGCTAAGTTCTTTATAGATTCTGGACACTAGTCCTTTATCTGATATGTCGTTTGCAAATATCTTCTCCCATTCTGTCAGTTGTCTTTTGATTTTGTTAACTGTTTCCTTTGCTGTGCAAAAGCTTTTGATCTTGATGAAATCCCAATAGTTCATTTTTGCCCTTGCTTCCCTTGCCTTTGGCATTGTTCCTAGGAAGATGTTGCTGCGGCTGAGGTCGAAGAGGATGCTGCCTGTGTTCTCCTCAAGGATTTTGATGGATTCCTTTCGCACATTGAGGTCCTTCATCCATTTTGAGTCTATTTTTGTGTGTGGTGTAAGGAAATGGTCCAATTTCATTTTTCTGCATGTGGCTGTCCAATTTTCCCAGCACCATATATTGAAGAGGCTGTCTTTTTTCCATTGGACATTCTTTCCTGCTTTGTCGAAGATTAGTTGACTGTAGAGTTGAGGGTCTATTTCTGGGCTCTCTATTCTGTTCCATTGATCTATGTGTCTGTTTTTGTGCCAGTACCATGCTGTCTTGATGATGACAGCTTTGTAATAGAGCTTGAAGTCCGGAATTGTGATGCCACCAACGTTGGCTTTCTTTTTCAATATCCCTTTGGCTATTCGAGGTCTTTTCTGGTTCCATATGAATTTTAGAATTATTTGTTCCATTTCTTTGAAAAAGATGGATGGTACTTTGATAGGAATTGCATTAAATGTGTAGATTGCTTTAGGTAGCATAGACATTTTCACAATATTTATTCTTCCAATCCAGGAGCATGGAACATTTTTCCATTTCTTTGTGTCTTCCTCAATTTCTTTCATGAGTACTTTATAGTTTTCTGAGTATAGATTCTGTGCCTCTTTGGTTAGGTTTATTCCTAGGTATCTTATGGTTTTGGGTGCAATTATAAATGGGATTGACTCCTTAATTTCTCTTTCTTCTGTCTTGCTGTTGGTGTAGAGAAATGCAACTGATTTCTGTGCATTGATTTTATATCCTGACACTTTACTGAATTCCTGTATAAGTTCTAGCAGTTTTGGAGTGGAGTCTTTTGGGTTTTCCACGAAACAGGAATTTTTAAATAGCAATTCTTTGTTGATGATGATGATGATGATAAGGTGATTTAAATGTAATATTACTTAGAGAAAATAATCCAGAATACTGCTTTGCTTTTATCACTAGAAAAAGGGTTTCCTTCGAAAGTTTGACTCAATTAATGTCTCACCTCCCCCAGTGTGCCAGAACCACAAATTCTGCAGGGTGTTAGTTATGCATTAAATTAACATTCTGATATACATGATAGCTAACTCATTTTTAGTTTTATATTGCCTTCTTATTGATATTTTGCCAAATTCACATATGCACAGGAAGAAAGTTGATATTTTTTCTCTGTTCGCATGAGATGCTTTATTGCTGAACTCAATGGCACCACATTAATTCAAAGGAAGAGAGGCCAATGAGACTGGAAATCAAGTCCTTCAATTCCAAATTTCCACATTTATTGCATTTGAGGATGCCAAGGCATAATGATAAAACATTCCAGCAGACGGAATGCATGGTTTTAAACCTATTTACTCTGCTGTAGCTGAATGTTGCTGCATATGATAAATGTTGTGAATAAGTATGTTTCAAGGCCAAAGAGATCTATGAGAAATCCCATTGTTCTAAGAACCACAAAATCATTTCAGAAACTGAACAGTATTACAGCAGCTTAATAGCAAATTTGAATCTTATGTCTCCAACATGTCAATAGTCCTTTAAAAACATCCTGTGCGTGGTTTGTGCACAACAGCGAGTATTCCTCTGCTTTGGACCTTCCAGGAACTGAAATGTAAATTCTCCCAAGAAGGGAATTGACTCACTACTTGGTTAACAACCAACTATTTAAGGCTCTCATGGTGGATGAACACGGGAAGTCAGGTTTGTTGGTGCAGAAGAGTCATTTTGATGGAACAGCGGACTCATCATACAGTTCAAAATTAGGGAATTCACTTCTGGCTTTTAGAACCTGAATCCTTTGTGTAAACCAGTTACATTTATCACCTTAAAAGCATTTGTCCCTTTTCCAAAAAGGCTTAAAAACTCAACCAAACTCTAATAAAACGAGTGCCAAGATATCCCTGTTGTTTTATATTTGTACATTGGCCCTGTGTTTTGAATTTTCTGGAACAAGATCTTTTTAAAAAACTCTCCTCTTAGACCCCTTAACTACTGACACTCCCAAAATACTCCAACATTTTCTCATGCAGACCGTATCTCCTTTACAACTTTTTACATTCTGAGGCAGCACAAAAATCTTTTGTAAGACAGAGTGAGACAAAACTGGTATCAGCTTTGTTTACCATAATCGGGTTCAGTTTCAGAAAATATAAGGAAATCATTTTTTGAGTTTCTTAATGTGAGGGGGCTGCAGAGAGAATGTAGCCCCAAACTTACTTGGTCTGTCTAGGCCTAGCTGTGACCAAAGCAGATTCACATATAAGTATGCTTTTGGGAAGGAGTAAAATAGGAGGGAAAAATAAAGCACTTGGGAAAAGAAATGGCCTTCTCTGTGTACTTTAATGAAAAAATTTGATGCATATTCCTCACATGACTTATTTCAACCTGAATTTAAATCCCCTAGGCCTCATCAGCTCTTGATTGCTAAAGTATCTCATAGCTGCTGGTATGGTTTGCACAAATCCTAACTGAACTGCTAACATACCCTGAAATTGCAGCAAGATTAATTTTTTCACAGTTTGAGTGATTTTTATCAGATTAATTACCACCTCCTGTAGTCCAATCCCCATTCTCTGCCAAACCATCTCAAGAAAGTATATCTATTTCTGGAGCTGTGAGAAATCTAACTGTCAAGATGCATTTAGCTGAATGAAGTGTTTTTTTTTGTTTTGTTTTGTTTTGTTTTGTTTTGTTTTGTTTTTTGGACAAAACTAGGTTCTTGAAACAATCTTTGCTGGGCTGGTGGCTGCAAATTGAGATGCTACATGTAAATAGATACAGGGCTTTCAAGCAAACAGCAAAGTGCTTTTATTTGGATTTCAGGTTTATTACTATAAATAGTTAGCTGCATTTTAAATGGGCATTATATCTCATTTAACCCACCACCAGGACTTCCTGTAGGTTTACTAGTTTTTTCCTTTTCTCTTCAGATGTGCCTGCCTTGTTTCTCTCTTAAAGTGTCAAAACCCTTTTGCATATATTTGGAACCTCCCCTGCTTATATAATAATATTTACAATATTTTATTTGCTTATTTGACAGAGAGCAAGGGAGGGGTGGAGGGGAGAGGAGGGTTAAGGGGAAGGAATCTCAAGCAGACTCAGTGCTGAGCTTAGAGCCCCATGTGGAGCTCAATCTGGTGACCCTGAGATCATGAGCTGAGCCAAAACCAAGAATCTGGTGCTTAACTGACTGAGCCAACCAGGCACCGAATTATACCATAATATTTTAACCAGCCCCTACTGTGAATAACAGAGCCAGGTGTAGGAACCATTATAGGGTGCACCAATAACAAATAAATAAACAAATAAATTGGGGAGAAAGGATTCCTTGGAGTAGAATGCCAACTGATATATGTGGAGGGAGTGGTAAAATTAGGAAATCATCACATTTTTAAAATAATTTTTAAATTTTTAAAAATTTCTTTTCAGTGTACCAGAATTCCTTGTTTATGCACCACACCCAGTGCTTCATGCAATACGTGCCCTCCATAATACCCACCACCAGGCTGACCCAACTTCCCACCCCTTGCCCCTTCAAAACCCTCAGATTGTTTTTCAGAGTCCATAGTCTCTCATGGTTCATCTCCCCCTCCAATTTCCCTCAACTCCTTTCTCCTCTCCATCTCCCCATGTCCTCCATGTTATTTCTTGTGCTCCACAAATAAGTGAAACCATATGATAATTGACTCTCTCTGCTTGCCTTATTTCACTCAGCATAATTTCTTTCAGTCCCGCCCATGTTGATACAAAAGATGGGTATTCATCCTTTCTGATGGAGGCATAATACTCCATAGTGTATATGGACCACATCTTCCTTATCCATTCATCCATTGAAGGGCATCTTTGTTCTTTCCACAGTTTGGCAACCATGGCCATTGCTGCTATGAATATTGGGGTACAGATGGCCTTTCTTTTCACTACATCTGTATCTTTGGGGTAAATACCCAGTAGTGCAATTGCAGGGTCATAGGGAAGCTCTATTTTTAATTTCTTAAGTAAATCATCATTTTTCTGCCATCATAATATAGAAGCGTTCAGGCAAGAATCATCAACTGGTGCAAACTTTGGTAGTGAAGAGCTAGATATGCGTATAACCTCAAAAGTGTCTTGTCATAGATGGGTTTTAGCTTTGAAGTGGAAAATAGTAAGTATACTGTGGAAGAATGGGACAATGCCTTGACCAGGCGATCAAAACCCATATCACAGGCAGACATCCTCCAAATGCGGTGTTCTGAGTAGGACACATTGCTTAAGTAGTTTTCTGGCTGGGAATGCATAACATGAGTCTAATCATATGGAAACATCAGACAAACCAAAATTGAGGAACAATATATAAAATACTGGGTCTCTGCTCTTCAAAAATGTCAATGTCATAAAAGACAAAGACTGAGGAACTGTTTGAGATTAATAGAAGCTAAAGGAATATGACAAATAAATGCAATCATGATGTTGGGTTGCTTCCTATACTGGAGGAGCCAAAATGCCATAAAGGATGTTATTGGGACAAGTGATGAAATAAGAATATGTGCAGAAGATAAAAGTATTTTAACAATGTTAAATTTCCCAAATTTGATAACTATACTGTGGTTATTTAAGAGAATATCTTTGTCCTTAGGAGAAGTACAAACTGGAGTATTAGGGGGCAAGGGGATTGGTGTATGTCATCTACCTTCAAATGGTTCTGAAAATAAATTATAAATGCATATATTAAATATGTATAAAGTTCTATATAAGATATAGAAATTAGTACTATTTAATAAATTAAACATACACCCATGTATGTATGTTTATATATAGTCTATGCATTTGGGCACTCTGCTATCTGCATCCCAAAACAAAGCTGATCAAGTGTGTGTGTGTGTGTGTGTGTGTGTGTGTGCTGGGAAGAGAATGAGATAAACTGGATAAAAAGTATATAGGCATTCTCTGTACTATTCTTGCAACTTTTAAGTTTGAAATTATTTTCAAAGAATTATAGCAACTGTTTCCCTTATAAGTATACCTTGTGGATTTCCATCTCCATTCTCTCACTGATATCATTCCCACAATTCTCCCTAATTTGGCTAGTCAGCTTCTCCAAATCCTACCAGATCTCCAAATCCAGTTAAAACATGGCCTCCCTCTATGCACTGCTCCCTTCTCTACATTCCTTCAGCACTGTTGGTGTCAGTATCATTTGGACAGATCCTGTTGACTGGCTTTGTTCTGGGATGCCAATAGCATAGTGGCTAAATGCAGACTGTGGAATCAGATTGTCTGGGTTCAAGTATCAGTTCTGCCACTTATAAGCTGTGTGATCTTGAGTAAGTTCCTTATTTTCTATCAATCTTGGTTCCTTTGACAGGAAGCAGCAGTACACGAGGGAGAAAGGAACTCTCACAGGGAGTTCAGAGGCTTGATTCTAGGTGTAGATTTGTCACTAATGTGTGACCTTATGGGTCTCAGTTCTCTCACCTGTGAAACAAAGGTGTTGGTTGAATAAGTGGTTCTCCACCCAGACTGAATTAGAATCATCTGGGGAGTTCTAAAATACATATAAAGATATATGTCCAATGCCTTCCCACCCCTTCTCTCCCACACCTACTCCAAATTCTGATTTGACTGGTAAAGGGTGAGTTTCAGGTATGATTGTTCTCAGAAGCTCTTTACAATTCTGTGATTTTGTGAAAAAGTGCTGCTGTGAATTCTTTGCTGTTATTGAGGACCCTTCTGTCTCCCACAAAATGTGTGGCCTAGGGCTTGATCACATGGTAGGGACACACAGTGACAATGTGTTAACTAAAATAATGATTAGCTAAGATTTTCCTCTTTTTATCCTGGCTAGAAAGAGACATCTCTGAGGATCTCAGCATTTTGACAGATGATTATTGCCTCCTCGAATCCCCTACTAGCCATAGGAAATTAGCTGTAGCAGTGTATGCTTTTAATGGGAATCTAGCATGTCAGTGGGCTATTTCTGTCATTGTGGTTTAGTTTGATATTCCAATATGCCCCCGCTGCTTTCCATGATACTTAGCAAAAAAGAAGGGGTGGCGGTTCTCCCTTGTTTCACATTTGACCAATTGCTATGCTTGAGGCAATCACAAAACACCATAGGTGTTGAAAAATGATTAGGGACAATTAAGATAGTGCAGCCTCCAAGGAAGATGCCACTATCAACTCTTCGATCTCCCAAATGCACAGGTTGTATGTTCTTGCAACAGCAATTACCTAAAAATATCTAATACTTAATTACTTTCAAAGTGTCAGTCTTCATAACTGGGTATTAGAATGTTCTAATTGATAGCACAGCTGTAGCTTCTCTGTCTGACACTGGCATACAGCTTGCAATATTCTTCTACCTTTATCAGTTTTCTTTCTTCATAAAGCTCACTTACAGATTGCAGAATGCAGGCATGATCTACCTAGGATTGGAATTGCTGGACAGTTTTTTGGAATTTACCATTTCCAGCTTTGAGTGAAATGGGAAAACACACACACATGCACACACACATAAATGAAAAGTAGAAGAAAAAGAAAAAAAATAGCTCAGCTTTAGGGGCCTATGGCAACCAAATTGTGGTGGAAAACTTTCTAGTTCCTGTTGTTTTTGCATTTTATTTTAAGAAAATCCTATACACATGCAATATAATGTCAGCTAGAATCACCTTCATCATCCTTAGAATCTAAATAAGATTAGCTGGAACCTCTATCCCAGTGATTGTGAAAAGTCCAAAGCCCTCCACAAGCTGTGAATGCCACTGCAGTCACTCATAGCTTTGAACACTTGCCGTAACAGGGTATTCTCACTCTGCTGTATGTGCAGTTTCTATTCTATATTATGTTGTCTGAAACTCAGAACATAGCTCCTTTCCTTAATATTCCAAAAACCCACTCACACAAGGAAAGTGGATTTGGCCCATTTTAATGAAGCTTGGGTGATATGGAGGGATTTTTACCACAGGCATGCAAACAACTTTAAACGGAGTAGTAGCTATTCTTGTCCTTCAAAGTCCCTTAGCCCAAGATCCAACCTTCCACCATGTTGCTTAGCCTCCTTGATCTTTCCTCATTGCCCCTTTCCTTTTCTTTACTTTTTTGCTCCTGTCCTCTTGGGAGGAATCTAAAGGTATTACACATTTTCTTATGCAGAGCAATTAGGCTCTCTACTGCCAATTCCAAAACTTAATTCTAAGCCTCCCTTTGCATACTCACAGCTTGTGCATTTACTGCTTGAAAGCGCCCATCTGACTGGATTTATTTTTTTAGTATATACATAAATGAGTGTGTGTGTGTGTGTGTGTGTGTGTGTGTGTGTAGATGCATACATATACACACATATATATCTAAGTTCTAATGAACATTTAGATGTTAGTTGTTGATAATAGATTAATGTATTATTTCCAGAAACTTATGGATTTTATCAGGAAATTTTAATATCTTGAACTAGAGGAATGGGTAATAATCTATATGCTGTGCTTAGAATAGATTCTGGAATATAATAAGTGCTTAGTAAAGTTAGTCACTAATGTTGTTGTTACATTATTATTGGGATTTTGACTGTGGTGGTAGTGGCTGGGTCAGTGGGAGGAGGGTATAGACAAAGCATGAGGACTGTTGGTGCTGCTCAAATTCTTGTAAAACAGCTTCTTTTTACCTATGAGTGATGTCAGAGCTAGGATTTACAAGTAGTTCCTTCTTTGTTGTATTCACTATGGCCCACCAACCTCCCCCAGCCAAGTCAGGAGTTAACATTAAGTGAATGTCTAAACTCTTCAGCCTTCCATGCAACATCTGGCATGATCAGACTCCTCTTTATTTGATTCCTCTGCATCCATATGCAGTTTTATGTTCTAGTTATGCTTGCCTTGTGCTTTTTTTTTTCTTTTTGCTTGTCTTACACCTCTGCCTAACAAATTATGCTTGCTAAAATAACCTTAAATGGGAATTCTCATTTGGAAGTGAAGGAATTATACTGGGATCTACCTAAGGGGGGTGGTAGTTGGGGATCAGAAATTGGGAATTAAGTTAAGCATTGTTAAAGTCCACCATGATTATACATTTCCTATTTTCTAAACATGGCCATACAATGGTCATCTGCATTCCTCTTTACCTTTCATGAAACATAGTGTTCCCCAAAGTTAAGATTAGAAGCATTTTATCCAATATTACACTGTATGATAACGAACTAGAATTTAAATAAATTTGAAGGAAAAAAGTAAAAGTGTTTTCCGAACCTCACTGGTGTATCTTTCTGGGCAAGATTGTTTTCCTCTGCTCTGATTTAACCTGCTTCTTAGTGAGAATAGACAAAGTCAGTGTGGGTGATCTCACCTAGAGTAAGGCAGTGTTCTTCAGAGGTCAGAGGCAGGCACCACATCTGCTAACAGAACCAACAGAGGCAAGGCTCTCTGTGAAGACTTCCAAGCACTGGCAGGTGAGAGGTAGAGGATTTGGGCATGTTTCAATAGGCTCAGTCTCTACCTGAACTTTGTTCCAAAGACAGTTACATATGGCAGAAGTCTGGCTCATTTGTTGGTCCACACTTTAATGAATGCTATCAGTCAAAAACATGCTGCTTGATCATAACTAGGTTTATTGTTGTCTTCCTGAAATAATTTCTTTGGCCATTCAGTCCCCCAACAAAATTCTGTGTTGGAGACCATATTGCAAGCACTGTTTTTTTGTAAGATGGTAAAATTGGCCCATCTGTTTCTTTCTCTGCTTAGTCGTAAACAGGGGAATGGTGAAACATACTCCTTACTATGATCTGGATTCATTTCAGTGCATTGCACCAGCCATAGAATCTCACCTCATTCACTTCTGGAGATTGTTTCCTTCTCCTGGAGAAGAACAAATTGCTTTGGGAAAAAGTCACAGACTAGTCATGGATTTCTCTGACCATATCCAGCTGAGTAGAGGAGTATATGATAGGGATGTCTGGATTCTGAAGAAAAAAGAGATGGCTCAGGCTGGGGTCAACACCAGTATCAATGTCTGAATTTCTTAAGGGGATTGGAGGGAAAAAGTATAGAACCTAAGGAGAGGAGACCATAGAGGTAGGCAGGGGCAAGACCATGAAGGGAATTATAAACAAACAAACAAATCATTTATATTTGAATCTAAATGTTATGGGAAGCCATTGAAGGTTTTTAAGCAATGGAGTTACATTATCAGTTTTGAATTTTAATAAGAATCTTCTGGCTTCTGTGTTGAGAAAAAAACAAACAACCAACCAAAGGCATCAAGGGTGGAAACTGGGTAGCCATTAGGAGACTGTGGTAATTGTGTATTTGTTCAAAAGTATTTGTTCCTTTCTTGTCATGATTTCCTGTAGGCTGAATATATTTTTGCTTCCCCTTAACTTTTGGCTTGGCCCTGTGACTTGACTTGGCCAGTTAAATTTGAGAAGATGTAACCTATATCCTATTAAAGCAGAGCTGCAAATGCACTTATGGTTTGGCTCTGTTGCCCATGAGCTTCTGTTCTCCACTGAGAATAGCATGGCTTTTAGGGTCCTTTGTGGACACATGGAACTAAGTTCATCCCAGTGGAACCCCCCAAAGTTTAGTTGAATTGCAGCCCTCATGTAACTTGAGCAAGAAATAAGTATTTCTAGAAGCCCCAGAGATTCTGGGATTGTTTGAAGCTACCAAAAGCAATAACAAAAACAAAACTACAAACCCAAACCCCAAAATGAACAAAACCACCCCCCAAAATACTGGTAGCTGTGGAAATGGTGAGAAGTAGTTAGATTTTACATATATTTTGAAGGTGTAACTAAAAAAACTTGCTGATGTTTGCAATATGTGGGATGAAAGAGAAGGAGAAGAATGAAGGATCACTTTTGAGCAACTGAGAAAATGGGGCATCCTTTACTGCAATGTGGAGAATTAGGGAAGAGCTAGTATGAGGGGAACTAGGGGCTCATTTTTGGCCATCTTGTGTTTGACTTGATTATTAAATATCCATATATATATATTTTAAATATTTTATTTATTTATTTGACACAGAGAGAGATCACAAGTAGGCGGAGAGGCAGGCAGAGAGAGAGGGGGAAGCAGGCTCCCTGCTGAACAGAGAGCCCGATGTGGGGCTTGATCCCAGGACCCTGAGATCATGACCTGGGCCGAAGGCAGCCACCCAACGACTGAGCCACCCAGGCACCCCTAAATATCCATATATTGATCTACCTTTGCTTCTGAACAAATTCTTACTTTATATATTTGCTTGTTTTATTTTGTTTTATCTACAAAAAAGAATATTTGGTAGCTTACATTAAAGTATTGGTAAAACCATTAATGCAAGGGGATTCAGAGTGAAAATTATATTGAAAACGTCTGGCGGAGGAAAACTGCTGCAATTCAATACAATTAGTTTTGAGCTTCTTAGTAACCAAAATGAAGAGGCAAAGGCAATGAGTTATAAAACTCTCATTTTCTGGGGCAGTGGTTCTCAATCTTGGCAGCAGAGTATAATCCTGGAGCTTAGCCAAGCACATTGTAAATGGTGACCTCTGATGCTGCACAACTCTACAGCCCTGTCCCTCACTCACTTCTAGAAATCCAAATTTTGCTGGTCTAGGATGGAGCTGGCATGGGAATATGTTTAATATTAGATGATTCTATGATTCTAAGGTGCAGCCAGAATTAGGAACTACTACTTTTATAGAAGAAAGAATACCCATTGATATGGAGAGATAAACTTGTTGCTGAGCTCTGATTAATTTTGTCTCAGGCATCTTTATGTGAAGGGTGTTGAGCTATGTAATGAATGATGGTATAGATTAGCAATTTCATATGAGACAAGGAAGGTTTTCTTCTTTACTGCTTATTATATGTACCAGCTTTAGTGAAAGCTAAAGCTGCGAGGTTAAAATGATAGTTGTGTAAAAGCAAAAGCCAGAGGGATAGGGTCCAGTTACATGGCTTCTGGTAATTTGGTTTAGCAGAGTAATAAAGCTTGGAAAGTCATGGGGAGGAAAGAGTTAATGGAATCCTCATGAACATTGATAGTTTCAAGACTTTTCTCAGTTTGACTGTGAAGCCACTCAAGTATTCCTCAAGTGCCTGAGCCTTTCAGCCAGCTTTTTCCTTCTTAATTGAGGGCTGCTTGTGGTTGGACAGGGAACGGTTTGTGTTCTTCTTCCCTTTTAGTTTTGTCACTGTTGTTGCTTCTTCATGCCAAACAGGTTTTTCCTTTGGGGGAAAACACTTAGGCAGAGAATGAAATTAGGAAATAATGTAATGATGATGGCGGCAATTCTTTGCACAGCCTAAGAGCAGTTGGCTGCTAATTGTGAAGCTGTAATAAGGGGGGCCCTGGGCCATAAGGTTTGCATTTGGAACACCTGTAGTTTTCATTTAACACCATGGATCATTAAACAGCTGCTCAAAATGGCCTTATTAAAACAAACACAGTTGCACTGTTTTATGCGTGTGTTATATTGCAGTGAGTAGATCAGATGCAAACAGAGGGATCTTGTAAAAAAAAAAAAGACTCTCTAAGCATATTTAAATGTACTTTCTCATGAAGGCAAATCTAACTGGGTATTTTTCTGCCTTTGTGAAGTTGAAACTGATTGAACTTGTTGGATTTTGCCTCAAGCTTTTTCACTTGCTCTGAGTGGCATGGAAAACTTCATGATGAGTGTCTTCTAAGGAGGAGGCCTTCATTGAAGTCACTGGCACGCTCTAAAACTGGCCTGTCAGGTGTGTTCCTTTCACTGAAGAAAGCAAAATGCGTTATCCTCTGTAATAGGAAAATGACCTTCTGGGAACAAGATGAGGTTTCTGGAGTTTTTCCATCATTGCTGTTGTGTTTGTTCTGTCACCCATACTTTCACATTGATATCCCCTTAACTGTTTCATTACACATTTTTAAGACTGATAATAAAAATTAGATGTTTAGTTTGTGCCCAGAGTCAGGGTGCAGACTAAAGCTGGGCTCTAGAGATTTTTTTTTAAATTTAAAAATAACTGGCCTTTGGTGGAAATATTTTCCAATTATCCATCAAAGAATATTTTAGATGCTTTAGAATGCAAGATTCTCAAAGATGTAGTTGATATATTAATGTTTCTAGGTATATATTTTTGAGAATGACAATGGAGAATGTATGAGGTGTGTGTGAGAGAGAGAGAGAGAGAGAGAGAGATCAAGACATTGGAAATTTGATCCATTAACATCATGCTCCAAATGTGGATTTATCTCTTCTATAATTGCACAGATTTATGACAAGTGACACTTTATGTCTTACCCTAAGTTTGTGTAGGAAGCCTTTCTTAGATAGTATTTGTGGCCTTGATTTCATTAAAGGGTCCTGTGTGACTTCCTGTTTTATAATCACACAGTCATGCAGTCTTCAGACTAGAAACAAAATCTTGGTGAGTCTGAGAACCTGTCCAGGAGTATAGGTGAGTGGGACAGGGAGGAAAGACTTAGATCTCTCAGTGGTCTGAATTACAGTTACCATAAAGAAAAGTAGGAACAACTGTGTGAATCCTGAGCACATGCATCTGGCTTACAGTTTCCTCCACATACTTACCTGTCTCCTCTGCTCCTTTGCTGAGGTGCCCCATGTCCCCAGTCCATTTCCTGGCTTGGTTATCTATTGAAAAGTCAATCTTTGGCAAAATTGTTAAAGCTAGCAATTTGATCTTAATTTTTTTTTTGCCCCTAGTTTCTGCCTTAATTCTTTTTGTTTTCCCTTGATAGGCCTGCATTTCCTCCCTTTCCTTTACCTCTACCTTCCCTGACAGGTTCCTAGACCCCTTTGACTTTCTTCTATCCCACCTTGTCAAAACCTGTTCTTGGAAAGGATGCAGAACTTCTGCAATGTGATGCGGACATGCTGATGCAGCACAAAAGGCCACCAAAACAGGAAATGCACCATTTAGCTGATGAGATGAAGTACTACCATTGGATGTTCAGACATCTTCTAGTTGGAGATGAAGTTGGGGGCAGGGGTAGGGAGGAAAATTTTCATTCCTTCCTGTTATATTCTGAGATTAAATCACAAGTGAGTGGTGATTTTCTGTGTTCTCACACTATACGCAGTTTTGTATCCCCCAGGTAAGAGCCTGGACAATGGTAGCCCCTCAGTAAATATTTTTGAATGACTGAATGGATGAGTGGACAGGCTCATTCCTAGACTTTCTTAGGGCCTTTCCTGGACTTCCTTACTTCACAGTAGTAGCTCTGCTTATTTACAATCTAGACCCTCGACATAAAGAGCAGTGCCTCCAAGCAGAAAAGAATTATGCTACCGAGAGCATGGAGTATTATGTCATATTATGTTGAGCATTGTCCAGGGTTCCAGTCTGTTTCAGTGTAAGGCATTTCTTTGCTGAGCATCATGGCCCACAAGATGCATTTGATTCCTCTTCCACTACAGTTGAAGAAGAATGGGCAGAAACAAGCTTTTTTTAAAAAAAAATTTTTTAATTTATTTTTATTTTCAGCATAACAGTATTCATTATTTTTGCACCACACCCAGTGCTCCATGCAATCCATGCCCTCTATAGTACCCACCACCTGGTTTTCCTCTAAGGGGAAGATGAATCTCCTTAAACCTACTTGCAGATATCCTTAATCTAGCCTTGTCAATAAAGAATTTGACTTAACCCACTCCATTTTCAATAGACCTACTAGGATTCCAGAGAAAATGGAAAGAAGAAATCATGCCTCTTTTAGTTCTGATTTTATTTGTATGAAAACAGATTACTTTCAGTTTTTGCCTGTTTCTTTTAGGCCCTGAATCTTTGGCTTCAAACCAGTTTGTATAGCTTAAAATATTTGAAGTATGCACTTGTGCATGTGTGCAAATGTGTACATGCATGTGCATGTGCGTGTGCACACACACACACACACACACACACCCCTACACACCTCTCATGCAGGCCACACCTGGCTCCAAGATTCTACTCCAGGTTTCTAATCTATGAAGCTTGATTTGGCTGCAGAGATAAGTACAAAAATTCAAACCATTTTTATTACCTTCCCTATATGTTCCTCATCACTTCTGCTTAAAACTTCTAGGCCTTTGGGAAATCCTAAGCTGACCACTGAGAAAATTCTTGGCTCCAGATTACTAATTAACATCTAGAGAGATGCATAAATAAGGCGTATGTGTCCCTGAAAAGTTTCTTTGATCCTTAAAGTATTACAAGCAAGATTGTTTTTAGACAGTGCTCTAAAAAGAAAATTAGTTATTAGCTTATTCATTTTTTAAATCATTTCACTCCTGCCAGGACCTGAGTTGGGCACATAGGCTACAATGGAGAACCAAGCAGACAGGCTTTATGCCCTCAGGCCCTGAGGAGTAACTGTTCATTCTTTTCTGCTTTGGCAGAAAAGTTTGAAAGGCAGTGTTATTCAATACATAAATTCCCTCTAAAACAAGCATGTTGGCCTGAAGTTATTCATTTTAAAAAATGAATGGGGAAGAAAAATTAAGATACCTCTCATTCTCATTTGGAATAACGTGAAAGTTTCTATTGATAAAAAACCTGATTTATAATATAATGTTTAGAGAACTATGTTTTATTTAAGTGTATGTAATGAATTAACTATCGAAAGAATATGAGTAGAGAGATGTTCTACCATATCTGTGATGAATAGATGTTTTATTAAGATATTTTTATAATTATAAAAAGATATGTACTATAGAAAATATTGAAAATACAGAAAAGTTTAAAAAAACAAAGTGTACAATTCCAGTATTTAGAGACAACTGTTTTTATTTATTTTTTAAATATTTATTTATTTATTTAGAGAAGTATGAGCAGGAGAAGGGGCAGGGGGAGAGAGAGAATCTCAAGCAGAGCCCAACGTGGGGCTCAATCCCAGGACACTTAGATCATGACCTGAGCTGAAACCAAGAGTTGGCTGCTTAACAGACTGAGACACCTAGGTGCCCGGACAGCTGCTTTTAATATAGGTCCACAGCCCTTATCTGATTCTTAGGACCAACGCTGATTTGAAATTCAGAATTTTTCAGATTTTTGTGAGGTAATCCAATGTGTGTACCAAACATTTTATGATGTCCTTAGTGGAGTGTAGGGCAGTGCTTCATAATCAAACACAGTAATATTTCTTCAGCAAAGTATATAAACATTCACTCTAAGAAAGATATATGTAGACTATAAATAACCTCATAATTGTTCAAGTCAGATTTTGATGCCCAATGAGTTATAAATATCTTTCCATTTCAGAGCACTTTGTATTTTGGAGTTGCATATAAAAGATCATAGATTTGTATTTTATAGCACATTATTTAGACAATTTCTAAACATTTACTGCATGCTAGGTATCATAGAAGTTTAATGTGAAGAGATTTGTGCTCTTCATACTGATAGAGGTGTTATCTAAGGGGTTGGGGTCCTATGCCTTCAAAAGGTATCTGATAACAAGGAAATGCTATACATAGGATTTGTCTGTATTCACTTTAGTTGTCAGGTCTTTTATAGCTTTGGCCTCAGTTTTGCCCAGGGATGTAAACTCTCATCTTCATCCACTTGGATCTGTCATTCCCTGCTGGGATGACCCTATATTTGATCCTAACTCTGCTCCCAATTCTCTTTGGTTCAAAGGCCAGATTGTGGCAGCCTTCTCCTGTTATCTAGGAAAACAAATCTCAGGCTATCCCTGGTTTTGCTTTTGCAAATCTATTTTGACAATGACATTTCACTGTGACCCTGTCCTGCTCTACTTGGTCAAGTCAAGACAAGCATGACCTAAAAAGTGGTAGAGAAAAAATAAAGGTGAAGGTTAAGTGCAGGTAGCATTCATTCAGATTGAAGAGATCACTTGAAAGGCAAATGTCAGAAATTAAGCAAGTAATAATAGAACACCATAAATCATTGGTTCGTAACGTGAGGGCTGCCTGTCTATGCCTCTTACTGTGTGCTCTAGATTTCAAAATTCTACCAGATAATGAGTATTTTGTAGAAGCAGATGTCAGAATTTCATGCAAATGAAGAGAGGAAATTTGGTGAAATGATATCTAATAAATTAAAAAAAATGAAAGCCTGCAATTACTGTGATAAACAATGTGCTTTCTTTTCTCCATTCTGAATCTGCTGCCGTATTTTTTTCTTGTCTAATGCAGTATTTCAAGTCAGTATTGCTTTTCAATTATGTGTCTCAAGCTACGGTTCCTGCTGACATGAGAATGAAAAACATTTTGGTTATTATGTTTTTCCTTCCCTTCTTCATGGACTCCAAGTGCCTATATACTAATATAAGCTCCAATGACAGGAAGCCCAAATGGAAATCTTATTAGAAAGCTGTGGATATGTAGTTAATGAAATATGTATGATTATAATATTGCAGGACATGTGTAATATTGATGGAACTCAACTGATCTCAATATTTAATAAAGGTTTAATATAAAATATGGGTATTTGGAGTAGTTGGTTATTTTATCCTTTTTTGCAAATGTGGCATATGTTAATTTCTTGCTAAAAATTTGTCTGGTGGATTCAATTTCCATCTGTAATTTCTCATTTTTAATTTCCCTTTTTTGAAAGCATACTTCTTTATGCTGCTCTGGACTCTGGTATTCCAGAATGCCTGAGGGTTAGGAAAAACTCATAATATGTTTGGAGGTGTTATGAAGCAGCTAATGATTCCCCATTGTCTATTTTAATTAAAAATTGAACCCGGGAGGAGGAGTCAAGACGGTGGAGAAGTAGCAGGCTGAGACTACATCAGATGGCAGGAGATCAGCTAGATAGCTTATCTAAAGATTTCAAACACCTACAAATCCAACGGGAGATCAAAGAGAAGAACAGCAATTCTAGAAACAGAAAATCAACCACTTTCTGAAAGGTAGGACTGGTGGAAAGTGAATCCAAAGCGTTGGGAAGATAGACCGCGGGGGAGGGGCTGGCGCCTGGCAAGGGGCAGAGCAACGGAGCACTAAATCAGGACTTTTAAAAGTCTGTTCGCTGAGGGACATCGCTCCAGAGGCTAAACTGGGGTGAAACCCACACGGGGTCAGCGTGGCCTCAGGTCCCGCAGGGTCACAGAAGGACCTGGGGTGTCTGAGTGTTGCAGAACTTGCAGGAATTAGAACGGGGAAGCTGGCTACAGAGACAGAGCCGAGGAGCGAGCTCTCAGCTTGGGGTTACCTTGAACGGGTCGCAGGCTCGATGAGCTCAGAGTGTGGCCGGAGTCCAGGGAGATGGGGGTAATTGGGCGCTATTCTCTGAGGGTGCACTGAGGAGTGGGGCCCCGAGCTCTCGGCTCCTCCGGGTTGGAGACTGGGAGGCAGCCATTTTCATTCCCGTCCTCCAGAACTCTACAGAAAGCATTCAGGGAACAAAAGCTCCTGAAAGCAAACCTGAGCTCAGCCCAGCCCCTGGTAAGGGCGGTGCAATTCCGCCTGGGGCAAAGACACTTGAGAATCACTACAACAGGCCCCTCCCCCAGAAGATCAACAAGAAATCCAGCCAGGACCAAGTTCAGCTACCAAGGAGTACAGGTTCAGTACCAAGGAGAGCAGCGGAATTCCAGAGGAGGAGGAAGCAAAGCACGGAACTCATGGTTTTTTCCCCATGATTCTTTAGTCTTGCAGTTAATTTATTTTTTTTTTCAATTTTTTTTTCTTCTGCTAAATTTTCTTTAACTTTTACCCTTATCTTTTTAAACATTTTTAAACTAGTTTATCATATATATATATATATATTTCATATTTACATTTTTTCTTTATTTGTTTTCTTTTTTTAATTGTTTCTTTTTTTTTCTGAACCTCTTTTTATCCCTTTTCTCCCCCCCCCACGATTTTGGATCTCTTCTGATTTGGTTAAAGTGTATTTTCCTGGGGTCTTTGCCACCCTTTTAGTATTTTACTTGCTCCTTCATATACTATTATCTGGACAAAATGACAAGGCAGAAAAATTCACCACAAAAAAAAGAACAAGAGGCAGTACCAAAGGCTAGGGACCTAATCAATACAGACATTAGTAATATGTCAGATCTAGAATTCAGAATGACGATTCTCAAGGTTCGAGCTGGGCTCGAAAAAGGCATGGAAGATATTAGAGAAACCTCTTGGGAGATATAAAAGCCCTTTCTGGAGAAATAAAGGAACTAAAACCTAACCAAGTTGAAATAAAAAAAGCTATTTATGAGGTGCAATAAAAAATGGAGGCTCTCACTGCTAGGATAAATGAGGCAGAAGAAAGAATTAGCGATATAGAAGACCAAATGACAGAGAATAAAGAAGCTGAGCAAAAGAGGGACAAACAGCTACTGGACCATGAGGGGAGAATTGGAGAGATAAGTGACACCATAAGATGAAACAACATTAGAATAATTGGGATTCCAGAAGAAGAAGAAAGAGAGAGGGGAGCAGAAGGAATATTGGAGAGAATTATTGGAGAGAATTTCCGTAATATGGCAAAGGGAACAAGCATCAAAATCCAGGAGGTGCAGAGAACCCCCCTCAAAATCAATAAGAATAGGTCCACACCCCATCACCTAATAGTAAAATTTACAAGTTTTAGTGACAAAGAGAAAATCCTGAAAGCAGCCTGGGACAAGAAGTCTGTAACATACAATGGTAAAAATAATAGATTGGCAGAAGACTTATCCACAGAGACCTGGCAGGCCAGAAAGAGCTGGCATGATATATTCAGAGCACTAAATGAGAAAAACATGCAGTCAAGAATACTATATCCAGCTAGGCTATCATTGAAAATAGAAAGAGAGATTAAAAGCTTCCAGGGCAAACAAAAACGGAAAGAATTTGCAAACACCAAACCAGCTCTACAGGAAATATTGAAAGGGGTCCTCTAAGCGAGAGAGAGCCTAAAAGTAGTAGATCAGAAAGGAACAGAGACAATATAAAGTAACAGTCACCTTACAGGCAATATAATGGCACTAAATTCATATCTCTCAATAGTTAACCTGAATGTTAATGGGCTAAATGCCCCAACGAAAAGACACAAGGTATCAGAATGGATAAAAAAAAAACAACCCATCTATATGTTGCCTACAAGAAACTCATTTTATTTATTTTTATTTTTTTAAAGATTTTATTTATTTGACAGACAGAGATCACAAATAGGCAGAGAGGCAGATAGAGAGAGAGGGAAGCAGGCTCCCCGTTGAGCAGAGAGCCCGAGGTGGGGCTCGATCCCAGGTCCCTGGGACCATGACCTGAGCCGAAAGCAGAGGCTTTAACCCACTGAGCCACCCAGGTGCCCCAAGAACTCATTTTAGACCCGAAGACACCTCCAGATTTAAAGAGAGGGGGTGGAAAACAATTTATCTTGCTAATGGACATCAGAAGAAAGCAGGGGTGGCAATCCATATATCAGATCAATTAGATTTTAAGCCAAAGACTATAATAAGAGATGAGGAAAGAAACTATATCATACTCAAAGGATCTGTCCAACAAGAAGATCTAACAAATTTAAATATCTATGCCCTTAACATGGGATCAGCCAACTATATAAACCAATTAATAACAAAATCAAAGAAACACATCAACAATAATACAATAATAGTAGGGGACTTTAACACTCCCCTCACTGAAATGGACAGATCATCCAAGCAAAAGATCAACAGGAAATAAAGGCCTTAAATGACACACTGGACCAGATGGACATCACAGTTATATTCCGAATATTTCATCCCAAAGCAACCGAATACACATTCTTCTCTAGTGCACATCGAACATACTCCAGAATAGATCACATCCTGGGTCCTAAATCAGATCTCAACTGGTATCAAAAGATTGGGATCATTCCCTGCATATTTTCAGACCACAGTGCTCTGAAGCTAGAACTCAATCACAAGAGGATATTTGGAAAACCCCAAATACATGGAGACTAAACATCATCCTTTTAAAGAATGAATGGGTCAACCAGGAAATTAAAGAAGAATTGAAAAAATTCATGGAAACAAATGATAATGAAAATACAATGGTTCAAAATCTGTGGGACACAGCAAAGGCAGTCCTGAGAGGAAAATATATAGCGGTACAAGCCTTTCTCAAGAAACAAGAAAGGTCTCAAGTACACAACCTAAAGGCACTGGAGAAAGAACAAGAAACCCTAAACCCAGCAGGAGAAGAGAAATCAGAAAGATCAGAGCAGAAATCAATTAAAAATAAACCAAAAAAAAAAAAAAAAAAAGAAAAAGAAAAAAAAATAGAGCAAATCAACAAAACTAGGAGCTGGTTCTCTGAAAGAATTAATAAGATTGATAAGCCCATGGCATGAATGAAAGAGAAGAGATCACAACCAACACCAAAGAAATACAAACAATTATAAGAATATACTATGAGCAACTCTATGCAAACAAATTTGACAATCTGGAAGAAATGGATGCATTTCTAGAGACATATAAACTACCACAACTGAACCAGGAAGAAATAGAAAACCTGAACAGACTCATAACCAGTAAGGAGATTGAAGCAGTCATCAAAAATCTCCAAACAAAAGCCCAGGGCCAGATGGCTTCCCAGGGGAATTCTACCAAACTTTTAAAGAAGAATTAATTCCTATTCTCCTGAAACTTTTCCAAAAAATAGAAATGGAAGGAAAACTTCCAAACTCATTTTATGAGGCCAGCATCACCTTGATCCCAAAACCAGACAAGGATCCCATCAAAAAAGAGAACTACAGACCAATATCCTTGATGAACACAGATGTGAAAATTCTCACCAAAATACTAGCCAATAGGATCCAACAGTACATTAAAAGGATTATTCACCATGACCAAGTGGGATTTATTTCAGGGCTGCAAGGTTGGTTCAACATCCACAAATCAATGTGATACAACACATTAATAAAAGAAAGAACAAGAACCATATGATACTCTCCATAGATGCTGAAAAAGCATTTGACAAAGTACAGCATCCCTTCCTAATAAAAACTCTTCAAAGTGTAGAGATAGAGGGCACATACCTCAATATTATCAAAGCCATCTATGAAAAATGCACCGCAAATATTATTCTCAATGGAGAAAAACTGAAAGCTTTTCTGCTAAGGTCAGGAACACGGAAGGGATGTCCATTATTACCACTGCTATTCACCATAGTACTCGAAGTCCTAGCATCAGCAATCAGACAACAAAAGGAAATTAAAGGCATCCAAATCGACAAAGAAGAAGTCAAACTATCACTCTTCGCAGATGATATGATACTATATGTGGAAAACCCAAAAGACTCCACTCCAAAACTGCTAGAACTTGTACAGGAATTCAGCAAAGTTTCAGGATATAAAATCAATGCACAGAAATCAGTTGCATTTCTCTACACCCACAACAAGACAGAAGAAAGGAATGGAAATTAAGGAGTCAATCCCATTTAAAATTGCACCCAAAATGATAAGATACCTAGGAATAAACCTAACCAAAGAGGCTAAGAATCTATACTCAGAAAACTATAAAGTACTCATGAAAGAAATTGAGGAAGACACAAAGAAATGGAGAAATATTCCATGCTCCTGGATTGGAAGAACAAATATTGTGAAAATGGCTATGCTACCTAAAGCAATCTACACATTTAATGCAATTCCTATCAAAATCATATCCATTTTTTTCAAAGAAATGGAACAAATAATTCTAAAATTTTTATGGAACCAGTAAAGACCTCTAATAGCCAAAGGAATATGGAGAAAGAAAGCCAAAGTTGGTAGCATCAAAATTCCGGACTTCAAGCTCTATTACAAGCTGTCATCATCAAGACAGCATGGTACTGGCACAAAAACAAACACATAGATCAATGGAACAAAATAGAGAGCCCAGAAATAGACCCTCAACTCTATGGTCAACTAATCTTTGACAAAGCAGGAAAGAATGTCCAATGGAAAAAAGACAATCTCTTGTACAAATGGTGTTTGGAAAACTGGACAGCCACATGCAGAAAAATGAAACTGGACTACTTCCTTATTACACACACAAAAATAGACTGAAAATGGATGAAGGACCTCAATGTGAGAAAGGGATCTGTCAAAATTCTTGAGGAGTACACAGGCAGCAACCTCACCCCACAGCAACTTCTTCCTAGGAACATTGCCAAAGGCAACAGAAGCAAGGGCAAAAATGAACTATTGGGATTTCATCAAGATCAAAGGCTTTTAGTATATGTGCTGCCGAAGCGAGCACAAGATCAAAGGCTTTTGCATAGCAAAGGAAACAGTTAACAAAACCAAAAGACAACTGACAGAATGGGAGAAGATATTTGCAAACGACATATCAGATAAAGGGCTAGTGTCCAAAATCTATAAAGAACTTAGCAAACTCAACACCCAGAGAACAAATAATACAATCAAGAAATGGGAAGAAGACATGAACAGACATTTCTGCAAAGGATCCAGGTGGCCAACAGACACATGAAAAAGTGCTCCACATCACTCGGCATCAGGGAAATACAAATCAAAACCACAATGAGATATCACCTCACACCAGTCAGAATGGCTAAAATTATGTCAGGAAATGACAGATGCTGGCAAGGATGCGGAGAAAGGGGAACCCTCCTACACTGTTGGTGGGAATGCAACTGGTGCAACCACTCTGGAAAACAGCATGGAGGTTCCTCAAAGTGTTGAAAATAGAACTACCCTATGACCCAGCAATTGTACTACTGGCTATTTACCCTAAAGATACAAACGTAGTGATCCGAAGGGGCACGTGCACCTGAATGTTTATAGCAGCAATGTCTACAATAGCCAAACTATGGAAAGAACCTAGTTGTCCGTCCACAGATGAATGGATAAAGAAGTAGTGGTATATATACACAATGGAATACTATGCAGCCATCAAAAGAAATGAAATCTTCCCATTTGCGATGATGTGGATGGAACTAGAGAGTATCATGCTTAGTGAAATAAGTCAATTGGAGAAAGACAACTATCATGAGATCTCCCTGATATGAGGAAGTGGAGATGCAACATGGGGGTTAAGGGGGTAGGAGAAGAATAAATGAAACAAGATAGGATTGGGAGTGAGACAAACCATATGTGACTCTTAATCTCACCAAACAAACTGAGGGTTGTTGGGAGGAGAGGGGTTGTGAGAGGGGGGTAGGGTTATGGACATTGGGGAGGGTATGTGCTATGGTGAGTGCTGTGAAGTGTGTAAACCTGGCGATTCACAGACCTGTACCCCTGTGGGTAAAAATATATTATATGTTTATAAAAAATAAAAAATTTAAAAAAAAGAAAGGCTGGAAGGTGGGAGTGGGTAAATAGGTGATGGGGATTAAGAATGCACCTGTCATGAACACTGAGTAATGTATAGAACTGTTGAATTGTACACCTGAAACTAATATAACACTGTATGTTCACTAACTGGAATTAAAATAAAAACCTTTGAAAAGAAAAACAAACAAACAAAAAAACAATAAAGGGACGTTATAAAGGGGGAAAAGAATTGCAATTCAGTGATTCTGTAGTTTTACATGCAATAAAAATAAAATGTGTTGACTGAGTCAATATAAAAAAAAAATTAAACCCACTCTCTGGCAATTTGGGCCAATAACTTAGCTTTAAATGTTGTTCTTAAGGAACCTGAGCTTTTAGTTTAGGTATTGGTCAAAATGATGGATACTAGGAACTGAATTTATGAAGACTGATATTGTTTGTGTATTTACTAGAGAATGTGCTTGCAGATTGGTTGAGCTCTGGCCATTTTTGAATGCCAAGAAAATGACAGTCTATACAAATCATTAATACTGAGCAGTGGAGGTTCATAGATAGACAACTGGAAAGTGTCATACATCAAAAATCCTCTCTTGTTGGATTTATAAGATTATTTTATTGTCACTTTTGATTTGTCCTTCTGAGAATTTATGCAATTTAAAGCGAAATGATAATATATTATTTTGTATCTTTTTTGCCAAATGTTTCCACACATATGCTCACTTTCTCCTCACTAAATCCCTTGTGAGGAGAGATCTGTGTGCCCATTTTAGAGCTGAGAAAATTAAATCAAAGAAAGGTTAATTAATTTGCCCTAGATTAAACATGGAGCTAGAAAGCAGCAAAGCTAGAATTGTAAATTAGGTTTATCTGTACAAAAACAGAAAATGAAAAATGGTTAGGTCATCAGGCATTTGATATAAAATGAGACAAAGCAGGGGAAATAGAAGAAACAGTTTTAAAAATTGGTTAAAATTTATTTGCAAGATTTTCCCCCTTATGGCTTATTTCCTTGTAAGACTGAACCTTGAACCAAAGCAGAGAAAATGGATGATTTGATGAGTCATCTCAATGCTGGGAAACCAACTAAAAATGAATGTCCTACTAATAGCTAGTCATGGGGATCATATCCAGATGTGGAATAGAACACTTCTGTCTTATGAGGCAAAGTAAGTACTTTAAACTGGTGCTGGGAGAATGATTTTGCTACCAACATGTTTGCTAAGAGTTAAAGAGCATAGGTTTCCAACTAAATAGCATGCTTATTTGCCCATGGAGAGAATGGGCTGAACAGACAAATTCATGAACAGGCACATTTTTGTTTAGCTTATTTTCCATGCTGTATGAGGGTTGCTCAGAAGGGTAGGCTGTGATGGAGCTGGGATGCAAACATTAGGTGTGCATAGAAAGCACTCAAATGTAAGAGCTTTATTTCTGATATTGGACTGTTAGAATACTGTCTCTGCCACTCACTATGTAAACTTCCTAAGCTTTATATTGCTCACTTGAAAAATAGAGATAATAAGTGCTTGACTAATAGGAATTTTGGGAGGACTGAGTATGATTTTTCATGTAAATACTTAGAGTTGTGTCTGGCTCACAGTAAGACCAAGAAGTAAGTGTTGGGTATTTTCCCATTATTTTTAAAAAGTGTTTTATTTATTTATTTATTTGAGAGAGAAAGAATGAGCAGGGAGAGAGAGGAACAGAGGGAGAGGGAGAAGCAGACTCCACACTGAGCAGGAGTCTGATGCGGGAACTCCCATTCCAGGACCCCGAGATCATGACCTGAGCTGAAGGCACACACTTAACTGACTGAGCCACCCAGGAGCCCCATTCCTGTTATTTCAAGAGCTGGCCCAAAGTGGAATATATGGTTTTGTAGAAAAGCATTCTGGGAAGTGTTCTTCTATCTCCAAGAACACAAACAATGAGATGACATTTCCTGTGACATTCCAACTGAGTTATATTTATCCCATTTAAATAATTTTTTAAAAGATATATATCCCAATTCTTTTTTTTAATGTAATGATTCAACAATTCCATACATCAGCTGGTGTTAATCACACGTGTACTCCTTAATCCCCATCATCAATTTAAACCATACCCTTACTCCACTCCCCAATGGTAACCATCAGTTAGTTCTCTATAATTAAGAGGCTGTTTCTTGATTAGTCTCTTACCCCACCTTTTCTTGCTTGTTTTGTTTCTTAAATTCCACATATGTGTGAAATTATATGGTATTTATCTTTCTTTGGCTTATCACTTAGCATTATACTCTCTAGCTCCACCATTGCCATTACAAATGGCAAGATTTCATTTTTTTTTACTGTTGAATAATATTTCATTGTATATATAGACTACATATTTTTTTAAAAAACGTTTTTAAAAAATATTTATTTTTTAAATTTCTTTCAGTGTTCCAGAATTCATTGTTTATGCACAACACCCAGTGTTCCTTGCCATACGTGCCCTCCATAATATCCACCACCACGCTCACCCAACCTCCCAACCCCTGCCCCTCCCAAACCCTCAGATTGTTTTTCAGAGTCCACAGTCTCTCATGGTTCATATTCCCCTCCAATTTCCCTCAACTCCCTTCTCCTCTCCATCTCCCCATGTCCTCTGTGTTATTCCTTATGCTCCACAAATAAGCGAAACCATATGATAATTGACTGTCTGCTTGACTTATTTCACTCAGCATAATCTCCTCCAGTCCCATCCATGTTGATACAAAAGTTGGGTATTCATCCTTTCTGATGGATGTATAATACTCCATAGTATATATGGACCACATCTTCCTTACCCATTCGTCCATTGAAGGGCATCTTGGTTCTTTCCACAGTTTGGCAACTGTGGCCATTGCTGCTATGAACATTGAGGTAAAGATGGTCCTTCTTTTCACTACATCTGTATCTTTGGCATAAATACCCAGTAGTGCAATTGAAGGGTCCTAGGGAAGCTCTATTTTTAATTTCTTGAGGAATCTCCACACTGTTCTCCAAAGTGGCTGCACCAACTTGCATTCCCACAAACAGTATAAGAGGGTACCCCTTTCTCCACATCCTCTCCAACACATGTTGTTTCCTGTCTTGCTAATTTTGGCCATTCTAACTGGTGTAAGGTGGTATCTCAATGTGATTTTTATTTGAATCTCCCTGATGGCTAGTGATGATGAACATTTTTTCATGTCTCTCTTAGCCATTTGTATGTCTTCTTTGGAGAGGTGTCTGTTCATGTCTTCTGCCCATTTTTGACATGATTATCTATTTTGTATGTGTTGAACTTGAGAAGTTCTTTATAGATCTTGGATATCAGCCCTTTGTCTATATTGTCACTTGGGAATATCTTCTCTCATTCTGTGGGCTACCTCTTTGTTTTGTTGACTGTTTCCTTTGCTGTGCAGAAGCTATTGATCTTGATGAAGTCCAAAAAGTTCATTTTTGCTTTTGTTTCCTTTGCCTTTGGAGACATATCTTGAAAGAAATTGCTATGGCCAATGTTGAAGAGGTTACTGCTTATGTTCTCCTCTAGGATTCTGATAGATTCCTGCTTCACGTTGAAGTCTTTTATTCATTTCAAGTTTATCTTTGTGTAAGGTGTAAGAGAATGGTCGAGTTTCATTCTTCTACAAATAGCTGTCCAATTTTCCCAGCACCATTTATTGAAGAGACTGTCTTTTTCCATTGCATTTTTTTTCCTGCTTTGTCAAAGATTATTTGATCATAAAGTTGAGGGTCCATACCTGAGCTCTCTACTCTGTTCCACTGGTCTATGTGTCTGTTTTTGTGCCAGTACCATGCTGTCTTGGTGACCACAGCATTGTAGTAAAGCTTGAAATCAGGCAATGTGATGCCCCCAGTTTTTTCTCTTTCAACATTTCCTTAACAATTCGGGGTCTCTTCTTGATCATACAAATTTTAGGACTATTTCCTCCACTTCTCTGAAAAATGTCAGTGGAATTTAATCAGGATGGCATTGAAAGTATAGATGACTCTAGGCAGTATAGACATTTTAACAATGTTTATTCTTCCCATCCATGAGCATGGAAAGCTCTTCCATCCTTTTGTATCTTCTTCAGTTTCTTTCATGAGTGTTCTAGATTTCCTCGAGTACAGATCCTTTACCTCTTTGGTTTGGTTTATTGCAGGTATCTTATGGTTCTTGGTGATATAGTAAATGGAATCAATTATCTCACTTCCCTTTCTATATTTTCATTGTTAGTGTATAAGAAAGCAACTGATTTCTGTACATTGATTTTGTATCCTGCCACATTATTGAATTGCTGTGTGAGTTCTAGTACTTTGGGGGAGGAGTCTTTTGGGTTTTCCATATAAAGTATCATGTCATCTGCAAAGAGAGAGAGTTTGACTTCTTCACTGCCAATTGAATACCTTTTATTTCTCTTTATTGTCTGTTTGCTGTTGCTAGGACTTCTAATACTATATTGAACAAGAGTGGTGAGAATGGGCATCCTTGTTGTGTTCCTGATATCAAAAGGAAGGCTCTCAGCTTTTTCCCATTGAGGATGATATTTGCTTTGGGCTTTTCATAGATATATTTTATGTAGCTGAGGAATATTCCCTCTATCCCTATACTGTGAAGTATTTTAATTAGGAACAGATGCTGGATTTTGTCAAATGCTTTTTCTGCACCAATTGAGAGGACCATGTGTTTTTTTTCTCTTCTCTTATTGATTTGTTCTATCACATTGATTGATTTGTCAATGTTGAAACACCTTTGTATCCCAGGACATGGTGGATAATCTTTTTAATGTACTGTTGGATCCTAATTAGCTAGGATCTTGTTGAGAATCTTAGCATCCATATTCATCAGGGATATTGGTCTGAAATTCTCTTTTTTGGTGGGGTCTTTGCCTAGTTTGGGGATCAGGGTAATGCTGGCTTCATAAAAAGAGTCTGGACTTTTTACTTCTGCTTCAATTTTTTGAAACAGCTTCAGGAGAATAGGTATTATTTCTTCTTTGAAAGTTTGGTAGAATTCCCCAGGGAATCCATCAGGTCCTGGGCTCTTTTTTGGCGGGGGGGGGGGGGGTTTGATCAGTACTTCAATCTTGTTACTAGATATTCATCTATTCAGGTTGCCAATGTCTTTCTGATTCAGTTTTGGAAGTTTATAGTTTTCCAGGAATGCATCCATTTTATCTAGGGTGCTTAACTTATTGACATATAACTGTTGATAATAATTTCTGATGATTTTTTCTATTTCCTTGGTGTTCGTCATGCTCTCTCCCTTTTCATTCATAATTTTACTAATTTGGGTCTTCTCTCTTTTCTTTTGGATTAGTTTGGCCAATGGTTTATCGATCTTTTTGATTCTTTCAAAAAACCAGATTCTAGTTTGATTGATGCATTCTACTGTATCTCTAGTTTCTATCTCATTGTCCTCTGCTCTAATCTTGATTATTTCCCTTCTTGTGTGTGGAGTTGGCATAATTTCTTGTTGATTCTCCAGTTCTTTAAGGTGTAAAGACAGCTGGTGTATTCTGGGTTTTTCGACTTTTTTGAGGGAGGCTTGGATGGCTATATATTTCCCCTCAGGATGGACTTTGCTATATCCCATAGGTTTTGGACCAAAGTGTCTGCATTCTCATTGGTTTCCATGAATTGTTTAAGTTCTTCTTTGATTTCATGGTTGATCCAAACATTCTTTTTAAAATTAATTAATTAATTTTTAAAATTTCTTTTCAGCATAATGGAATTCACTGTTTATGCACCACATCCAGTGCTCCATGCAATATGTGTCCTCCATAATACCTACCACCTGGTACCCCGACCTCCCACCCTCCGCCCCTTCAAAGCCCTCAGATTGTTTTTCACAGTCCATAGTCTCTCATGGTTCACCTCCCCTTCCAATTTCCCTCAACTCCCTTCTCCTCTCCATCTCCCCTTGTCCTCCATGTTACTTGTAGAAGATATTTGCAAATGACAGTACAGACAAAAGGTTGATATACAGGATCTATAATAAACTCCTCAAACTCAACACACACAAAACAGATAATCATATCAAAAAAAAGGGCAGAAGATATGGACAGACACTTCTCCAATAAAGACATACAAATGGCTATCAGACACATGAAAAAATGTTCATCATCACTAGCCGTCAGGGAGATTCAAATTAAAACTACATTGAGATACCACCTTACACCAGTTAGAATGGCCAAAATTAGCAAGACAGGAAACAACATGTGTCAGAGAGGATGTGGAGAAAGGGGAACCCTCTTACACTGTTGGTGGGAATGCAAGTTGGTGCAGCCTCTTTGGAGAACAGTGTGGAGATTCCTCAAGAAATTAAAAATAGAACTTCCCTAGGACCCTGCCATTGCGCTCCTGGGTATTTACCCCAAAGATACAGATGTAGTGAAAAGAAGGGCCATCTGTACCCCAATGTTTATAGCAGCAATGGCCACGGTCGCCAAACTGTGGAAAGAACCAAGATGCCCTTCAACGGACGAATGGATAAAGAAGATGTGGTCCATATACACTATGGAGTATTATGCCTCCATCAGAAAGGATGAATACCCAACTTTTGTATCAACATGGACAGGACTGGAAGAGATTATGCTGAGTGAAATAAGTCAAGCAGAGAGAGTCAATTATCATATGGTTTCACTTATTTGTGGAGCATAACAAGTAACATGGAGGACAAGGGGACATGGAGAGGAGAAGGGAGTTGAGGGAAATTGGAAGGGGAGGTGAACCATGAGAGACTATGGACTCTTAAATACAATCAGAGTTTTGAAGGGGTGGAGGGTGGGAGGTCGGTGTAGCAGGTGGTGGGTATTATAGAGGGCACGGATTGCATGGAGCACTGGGTGTGGTGCAAAAATAATGAATACCGTTATGCTGAAAATAAAAAATAAATTTAAAAAAATTTACAGGAAAAAAAAAGAAGAGTGTGTATTCTGTTGTTTTAGGGTGGAATGTTCTGTATATATCTATGAGGTCCATCTGGTCCCATGTGTCATTCAATGCTCTTGTTTCTTTATTGATTTTACGCTTGGATGATCTGTCTATTACTGAGAGTGCCATGTTAAGATCCCCTATTATTAACGTATTCATACCAACATGACACTTTATCTTGATTAACAGTTGTCTTAGGTAGATGGCTGCTCCCATATTGGGGGCATAAATATTTACCATTGTTAGATCTTCTTGGTGATAGACCCTTTAAGAATGATGTAATGTCCTCCTTTACCTCTGACTACAGTCTTTAGTTTAAAATCTAATTTATCTGATATGAGAATTTCTACCCCAGCTTTCTTTTGAGGCCCAGTGGCATGGAAGATGCTTCTCCATCCCTTCACTCTCAGTCTGGATGTATCCTTAGTTTCCTACTGGGTCTCTTATAAACAGCATATGTTCGGGTCCTGTTATTTTATCCAATCTGCAAGCCTGTGCCATTTTAGGAGAGCGGGTTTAGGCCATTCACGTTGAGAGTGATTATTGAAAGATACGGTTTTATTGACATCTTGTTACCTGTGAAGTCCTTGTTTCTATAGATTGTCTCTGTGAATTTCTGTTCTATGACACTCTTGGGTTCTTTCTTCTTTTATAGAACCCCCCCTTAATATTTCTTGTAGTGCCAGCTTGGTGGTCACATACTCTTTTAAACCTTGCCAGTCTTGGAAGCTCTTTATCTCTCCATCCGTTTTGAATATCAGCCTTGCTGAATAAAGTATTCTTGGCTGCATGCTCTTTTCATTTAGTGCTCCAAATACATCCTTCCAGGCCTTTCTGGCTTGCCAGGTTTCTGTGGACAGGTCTGATGTTATTCTGATGGACCTTCCTCTGTAAGTAAGGGATCTATTCCCTCTAGCTGCTCTCAAAAGCTCTTGTCTAAAATTATGATTCGTCAGTCTTACAGTCAAGTGTCTCAAGGTCTTTATAGATTCATTGATCTTGCAGGGTGTTCCTTCTCTCTATGGGACATGAATGCTGGCTCCATTCCCCAGATTTGGAAAATGTTCATGGAGAATTTGTTCAACTATATCTTCTAGTCTTCTTTCTTTCTTCTCCCTCTCAGGGATCCCAATAATTCTGACGTTGGAATGTTTCTTGGCATCATTTATTTCCCTAATTCTGTTTTCATGGCTTCTAAGCTGTTTATTCCTGCTTCCTCCTTTTCCTTTTTCTCTATCGGTTTG
Organism: Mustela erminea; assembly: GCF_009829155.1. Lineage (NCBI taxonomy): Eukaryota > Metazoa > Chordata > Mammalia > Carnivora > Mustelidae > Mustela > Mustela erminea. The sequence goes on along the minus strand of NC_045635.1, from coordinate 108,773,419 downwards.
TCCTCTAGATTACTAATTCTATCTTCTGCCTCAGTTACCCTAGTTGTTAGAGAATTTAGATTAGATTGGAACTCATTGATAGCATTGTGAACACCTTCCCTGGTGGCTTTCACTTCTACCCTAATCAGTTCCATTTTGTCATTAAAGGCTTTCTCTAACCTAGCCATTTCCTGGATAATTGTTAGCCTGAATTCCCTTTCCGACATACTGTTTATGTCCATATCCAATAGCTCTGATGGAGAGGTCACAGTTTCTGAATTTTTCCTCTGTTGGGTATTCCTCCTCCTAGCCATTTTGGTGAGAGATGGCTGAGGGGATGTGTAGCTGAATGTATCATCTGTGGTGCAGACAAGGTGCATCCTGGAATGCTTTTGAGCCAATCGCGAGTCCCCACCAAAAAGAAAGAAAAATGAAAGAGAGAGAGAGAGAGAGACAGAAAAAAAAAGAAAACAAAAAAGAAAAGAGAAAACCCAGCCTGAATGGGCCCCAAAGGTAATGTTTATAAAGTATACAGACAAAAATGGACAAACAAAAAGACTGATGAAAGTAAATGACAAGAAAAAAAAAAAAAGAACCCAGCCAAAATGAACCCCAAGTATAAGATTTGTATACTTCCAGAACAAAAACAAATACACAGAAACACTGACAGAAGAAAAAGATGGAAGGGTCGTTATGAATTCTCAGTGTGGGTGAGGAAGGTTATTTTGATTCCCCTGGGTATATCTTGATATCTTTGTTAAAGGACTCAACTTTCCTGAGATAAACGGGGATTTAAACTCGTTTATATAAAGGGGTCGTATTGCCTGGACAAAGAGGATTACCTTGAAGCTTATCTCTATATGAATATTTAAAAAAATAGAAAAGGATAAGAAAAACACAAGTATATGTATCAAAAAAGTTCAAGTTAAAAGGTTATTATGGAATTTGTTGCATTGAACATCTCATTGTGATGGTAAGTAGGTTAAAAAGTATAAAAAATTAAAAAGAACAAGCATAGTGGGAATGAATTAAAAATAAAAGTTGTATCTATGAAGTAGTGGTGGTTGTCCTCTTGTTTTTTGTTTTGTATTTTTTGGCTGGCTTTCTGGAGGTGGGGCCTGCCGCATGGTTGTTCAGGCAGTCTTGCTAGAGTTGAGTCTTTCTGCCCCCTATCAAGGGACTGGGCTCTGAGGAAACCAATTTTTCAGTCCTTTGTTCTCTGGAGGTTTTTTTTCCTCCACTTGGCAGCTTTTGGCAGTTCTTTGGCGGTTTAGAGGAAAGCAAACTGCACCTAGGTCTCTGGCTCAGAGAGAAGACTCAGTTTGTTCCCCTCTGGGTGTTCTAGAACACATAAACTCCCACTCTGCTGCCAGCAGAGCACATCCTCAGTTACAGTCTCAGGTGTCTCAGGAGCTCCCACTTGTACCCCGGTGTTACCAAAACCATGAAAAGTACAAGCCCAGAGAGCTGGCTGCCAGGGGCTACCTCTAATGGGGCTGTCTGGGCAGTTCCAGACCACTGGAGAGGTCCCAACCAGAGACAGCACACTGAGACTTTCATGCTGGCCCAAATTGGGAGTGTTCAGCTAGCGCCTGAGCGGACCTCTTTCAGGGGAGGGTGTGGAGCATGACTCAGACCCTGGTAGTGCAGTGTGCATGCAGAGTGCAAAAGGCTTTGGTTCTAGAGAGTGCTGGCTGGCGTCCAAACCAGATTCTCTCATGCGTCACCACCACCACCAGATGCTCTTATGCATGCCAATGGCTCAGGGACCAAGGCCTGACTTCTCGCGCGCTCTCTCCAACTTAGTGCCAGTGGTGGCCATCCTGAGTCCGTGGGTTTAAGCCCATGTCCCTAACCGCCCAATTTCACCAATTTCCCCTTAAGATCTTTTGCTCTTTTGGAGTGCTTTCAACCAGACTCCAAGTTAATGCTGGTCCCCAATCACAGGGCACTCTTGTATTGGGGTATAACTTACCAATTGGTCACTTCTGGTGGCTCTCTCCTGGTGGCTCTCTCCCTGTTTTGTTTATCTTCCAATATCAGTCCAATATTCCCACTCCACTTTACCTGTCCACTAACATCTTCTGCCCCAATAGAGATCCAGAAGTGTATAATCCTAATCTTAGGCTGATTTCCTGAGTGATCAGAGTTCTTTGGTAGATAATCAGCTCACTTTAGGGGAGCATTTGAAACAGTGCCTCCTACTTCTCCAACATCTTGCCTCCCCCTACATCATCTTTATACATCCCTATATCACTGGACACTTGGTTGCTTCCATATCATGACCATTATAAATAATACTGCTATAAACATACAGGTGCATGTATTCCTTTGAATTAGTATTTTTGTATTATTTGGGTAAATACCCAGTAGTGCGATTGCTATATCATATATCAAAAGTTAGTTTTAACTTTTTGAGGAAGTTTTTCAGAGTGGGTGCATTCCCACCAACAGTGCATGAGGGTTTCTTTTGTTCCACATCCTCACCAATACCTGTTGTTTCTGGCGCTAATTTTAGCCATTCTGACAGGTGTGAACTGATATCTCATTGTAGTTTTGATTAGCATTTCCCTGATGATGAATGATGTTGAGCATCTCTTCATGTGTGTGTTGGCCATATGAATATCATCTTCTGCCCAATTTTTAATTGAATTATTATTATTATTTTTTTGGTGTTGAGTTGTATCAGTTCTTTATAGGTTTTGGATATGAACTTTTTATTAGTTATGCCATTTGCAAATATCTTCTCCCATTCCATAGGTTGCCTTTTAGTTTTGTTTATTGTTTTCTTCATTGTGTAGAAACTTTTTACATTGATACAGTACTAATAGTTTATCTTTTCTTTTGTTTTCCTTGCCTCAGGAGACATATCGAGAAAAGAGTTGCTATGGCCTATGTCAAAGAGGTTCCTGCTAGTGTTCTCTCCTAGGATTTTAATGGTTTCAAATCTCACATTTAGTTCTTTAATCCACTTTGAATTTATTTTTGTGTATGGTATAAAAAAGTGGTCAAGTTTTTTTCTTTTGCATGTGGCTGTCCAGTTTTCCCAACACCATTTGTTAAAGAGACTGTCTTTTTCTCCGCTGGATATTCTTTCCTGCTTTGTTGAAGATTAATTGCCCATTTAGCTGTGGGTTTATTTTTTGGGTTTTCTATTCTGTTCCATTGATGTATGAGTCTATTTTTGTGCCAGTACCATGCTGTTATGATTACTCCAGCTTTGGAATATAAGTTAATGTCTGGAGTTGTGATGCCTCCAGCTTTTTTTTCTTTTCTTTTCAAGATATCTTTAGTTATTCAGGATCTTTTGTGGCTCCATACAAATTTTAGAATTGTTTGCCCTAGTTCTGTGAAATATGTTGTTGGTATTTTGATAGGGATTGCATTAACTGTATAGATCTCTTTGGGTAGTATAGACATTTTAACAATATTCTTCCAATCCATGAGCATGGGATGCCTTTCCATTTCTTTGTGTCATGTTCAATTCTTTCATTAGTGTTTTATAGTTTTTAGAGTACAGGTCTTACCTCTTTGGTTAGGTTTAATCCTAGGTATCTTATGGATTTTTGTGCAATTGTAAATGGGATTGTTTCCTTAATTTCTCTTTATGCTGCTTCATTATATAAATATGTTGTATTTCTGTACACTGATTTTATATCCTATTACTGTACTGAATTCATTTATCAGTTGTAGCAGTTTTTTGGTGGAGTCGTTCAGGTGTTCTAAATATAGTATCATGTCATCTGCAAATAGTTTTACTTCTTCCTTACCTATTTGGATGCCTTTTATTTCTTTTTGTTGTCTGATTGCTGTGGCTGGGACTTCTATTTATCCCATTGTTAATGTTCCCTTTTCTGGGCTTGTATGTGGTTCTAGGACTCCTATTTTAAAATGTGTCATTTCTGTCCTGGAACTGATGATGAACACATTCACTAAATATGCCCAAGTATAAGCAGGTTTTCTAGAAGTGTAGTAACATGCACCAAGAAAGAAATTGATTAACCAAAGCAGACTTTAATTGACTTGTCCATGTGAATTTGTCATTTAATTATTAGGTTTTTAATACCATCAAGTCACTTAACAGCCCTAAGAAAACACTGCTCTTGTCAGAGAGTGAATAATGTATAGTCATTCTAGTGTGAAGGTTATTTTTGTATCACATTTCATTCTGCTAGTCTGTCTGATTTATGGCTGTAACCAACAGACCCAAGCTCTGGCCCTGGCTCACACAGTAATTTTAAGACAGTCCCTCTCAAAAAGACACTGCCAAAATATTTATGGAAGTCCCCAGGCGTTATCTTATATGAGCTCACAATTAACTGGACCACCATCACTGCTGCTGGTCCTGTGCTCCATACTGTCAGTGCTGCTGTTGCTGCCTTGCCAGCATGCTGTATCCTGTTGATTATTCAGGATATCAATGCTCTCAATCATAGAATTATGAGACCTTGGCAATCAACTACAGAGTTAAAACGGGCAAAGCTTTCTCCTTCCTGCATTATGTTCCCTTAGGAGAATCTCGTAGCATAGTTATTTGGGTCATGAGGTGTTAGAAAGTTTATTCAGCTCATTTGCCTTTTACTCGCAGTCTTAATACCCCAGAGCACATATTTGCCCAGTCAGAGTTTTTGGGTTGAGATGGATTTAGGCAACAACAGCTATCTTATAAATTCAAACTCTTCCTGCTCCTCATTCTCAGCCCCTCTAAATTTGACTCACCATGCCTGACTTCTTTTTGCTCATTGGTGGATTCTTTCCCAGGGGTCCTATCATCTGTTCAGCGATTTTGGAAAACAGTGTGGAGATTCCTCAAAAAATTAAAAATAGAGCTGCTCTGTGACCCAGCAACTGCACTACTGGGTATTTATGCCAAAGATACAGATGTAGTGGAAAGAAGGGCCATCTGTACCCCAATGTTCATAGCAGAAATGGCCACAGTCACCAAACTGTGGAAAGAACCAAGATGCCCTTCAATGGACAAATGGATAAAGAAGATATGGTCCATATATACTATGGGGTACTATGCCTCCTTCAGAAAAGATGAATACCCAACTTTTATATCAACATAGATGGGACTGGAAGAGATTATGCTGAGTGAAATAAGTCAAGCAGAGAGAGTCAAGTATCATATGGCTTTACTTACTTGTGGAGCATAAGGAATAACATGGAGGACATTGGGAGATGGAGCAGAGAAGTGAGTTGGAGGAAACTGGAGAGGGAGATGAACCATGAAAGACTGTGGACTCTGAAAAACAATCTGAGGGTTTTGAAGGGGCGGGGGGTGGGAAGTTGGGTCAGCCTGGTGGTGGGTATTATGGAGGACATGTATTGCCTGGAGTACTGGGTGTGGTGCATAAACAATGAATTTTGGAATACTGAAAATAAAATTAAAAGGAATAAATAAATAAAATTAAAATGGAAGAAAAAAAAGAAATAAATCTTCAGCTGGGTTCTCCATACATTCATCAGAAATCGAAGAGGAGATGTGGCTGATGTCCTTTATGAGAAGATTTTGTACCAATACAAATCAATCAGTGTAATTGGTTTGTGGGTGGAGAGTGGTAAAGAAAGCATAACTTAACTCCACCTGCCAGATGTAGTTGAGTCCTAGATATGGCCTAACTGGGTTAAACTATGTTTACATGCCTATGAAATTGTCATGGCCTGGAATGTCTTGTCCCCCTTTCTGCAAATCTGTATCTGACCATTTTCAAAATCTTTAAGCTTACCTTTTTAAAAAAGACTTCCCCATTTAACCACAACCGATTCAAAAATACTTTCTATACTCCACATTCCATGCTTCAATTTTATGTTGATGAAATACAGACTTTCAATATATTTTAAATGTTCCTTGTCCCCTCACTCAGTAGATATTTATGAACACTTACTACATGCTGGGGATATTGTAGTGAACAAAACAGACATGATTCTTTGCCTTCATGAACCTGACATCCTAGTGGGAGAAATAACAAAGAAACAATCAAGCAAGATAATGTCAGATAGTGATAAAGGATATGAAGAAAAGCAAGACAAGGGGATAGAGAGTGAAGGAGAGGCAGGCTAACTACATAAGCTGGCCTGAGAAGGCTTCTCTGAGGAGGTGACATTTTAACTCAGTGATAAAAGATGAGGAATCAGTCATGCAAATAGTGTTCCAGGAGGAGAGAACAGCAAGTACAGAGTCCCTGAGACAGAAATTATTTTAGTGTGCTTGAAAAACTGAAAGATTTTTTCAGGGTGATTGGAGCACCATGAGTATGAGGTTCACTTATCATTTTCTCTGGTTCTGGCTTATACTTCTCAATTAGACAGTAAATATTGAGGACTAGGATGCTGGGGCGGCTGTCTCTTTTTTCCCTAGTATCTGTTGTTCTGTTTTTTAACTGGTATGTTTAGATGATTTATATTTAATGTAAATGTTGATATGTTTGGATTTAGGTCTGTCATGTTTGTTTTGTTTCTTCTCTGTTTTATTCCTTTAATTGTCCATCCTGACTTATTTTGGGGTAAACATTTTCACTATTCTATTTTCATCTACTATTGTTTACAATATTTTAGGTAATTTCTCTGTTATAAAATCCACTTTTAAATTTTAACATTTCTGATAACTAATAAGCTTTTTAAAGAACACTGTTAGATTTACAGAAAAATCAAACAGGTAGTATAGAGTGTTCTGGTATTACCACCCTCTACTCCCACAGTTACCCCTATTATTAACATCTTTTAGCATGGCACATTTGTTACAATTAACAAACCAATATTGATACATTATTATTAACTAAAGTCTATAGTTTACATTAAGGTTTATTCTTTGTGTTGCATAGTCATGTGGGTTTTGAAAAATGCATAATGTTGTGTATTCACCATTACAGTAACATACAGGATAGTTATACCACCCTAAAAATTTCTTATGATCCATCCAGTCATCCCTCCATACTTTCAAACCCCTGGCAACCACTAATCTTTTTATATCTTTATAGTTTTGCCTTATCCATAATATCATATAATTGGAATATTCTAACAAATAATATTCTAATATCCAGCCTTTCAGACTGGATTCTTTCACTTAGCAATATGTATTTAAAGTTCTTCCATGTCTTTCTGTGGCTCGATAGCTCATTTGTTCTCATTGCTTGAGTAACATTCCGTTGTATGGATGTACCAAAGTTCTTCGTTTATCCATTCACTTAATGAATGACATCTTGGTTCCTTCCACCTTTGGTGACAAAGAATAAAGCTGCTATAGACATTTGTGTGCTGTTTCTTTTTCTTTTTTTTTCCCCCCGGACATAGCACAATTGCTGGATCATATGGTAAAAGAATGTTTAATTGTGTAAGAAGCTGTTAAACTGTCCTCCAAAGTGAAAGTACAATTTTTCATTGCCATTAGCAAAGAATGAAAGTTTTTCATGTTCTGCATCCTTGCCAGTATGTAATATTGGGTTTTTGGATTTCAGATATTCTAATAAGTGTATAGTGGTATCTTGTTGTTGTAATTTATAATTCCCTTATGATATATCATGTTGAGCATCTTTCCATATGGTTATTTGCCACCTGTATATCTTTTTTTAAATTAAATTTATTTATTTTCAGCACAACAGTATTCATTATTTTTTCACCACACCCAGTGCTCCATGCAATCCGTGCCCTCTATAATACCCAATATATCTTTTTTGATGAGGTATCTCTTTAGATCTTTTGCCCATTTTAAAAACTGGTTTATTTTCTTGTTGAATTAAAATTTTTTTTTCACATTTTGGATATGAATATCTTTACCAGATATGTGTTTTGTGACTATTTTATCCCAGTCTGTGGTTTGTCTTTTCATTATATTAACAGTGCCTTTTGCAGAGAAAACATTCTTAAATAAAGCTGAAGTTATCGATTTTTTTCATATATTGTGCTTTTGGTGCTGTATCTAAAAAGTCATAACCAAACTCAAGGTCACCTAGATTTTTCTCTGTGTTATCTTTAGAATTGTTATAATTTTTCATTTTATAGTTATATCCATTTTGAGTTAATTTTTGTGAAAAATGTAAGGTCTGTGTCCAGATTCACTTTTTTTTTGCATTTAAATGTCCAATTGTTACATCACAATTTGTTGAAAAGACGGTCTTTTCTCCTTTGAATTGCATTTGCTCTTTAGTCAAAGATCAGTTGACTGTATTTGTGGGCCTATTTGGTTCATTGATCTGTTCGACTTTTTTTTTTTCCCCACAAATACCACACTGTCTTGATTATTGTAGCTATATATTGTCATGAAATTGGACACTGTCAGTCATTCAACTTTGTTCCACTTCCTCAGCACTATGTTGCTTATTCTGGACGTTCTGCTTTTCCATATATACTGTAGAATCAATTTGTTGATATTCACAAAATAACTTGATGGGCTTTTGATTGGGATTTGTCTTGAATCTATAGATTCATTTGGGAAGAATGGCTATCTTAAAAATATTGTCTTCCTATTCATAACATGGAATATCTATTCATTTATTTAAATAACTGACTTCTTTCATCAGAATTATGTAGTTTTCTTCATATAGACCCATTACACATTTTCTTAGAATTGTAACTGTGTCCTTTGATATGAGGAAGTGGTGATGCAACATGGGGGCTTAAGTGGGTAGGAGAAGAATAAAGGAAACAAGATGGGATTGGGAGGGAGACAAACCATAAGTGACTTTTAATCTCACAAAACAAACTGAGGGTTGCTGGGGGGAGGGGGTTTCGGAGAAGGGGGTGGGATTATGGACATTGGGGAGGGTATGTGCTTTGGTGAGTGCTGTGAAGTGTGTAAACCTGGTGATTCACAGACCTGTACCCCTGGGGATAGAGTATTATGCCTCCATCAGAAAGGATGAATACCCAACTTTTGTAGCAACATGGACGGGACTGGAAGAGATTATGCTGAGTGAAATAAGTCAAGCAGAGAGAGTCAATTATCATATGGTTTCACTTATTTGTGGAGCATAACAAATAGCATGGAGGACATGGGGACTTAGAGTGGAGAAGGGAGTTGGGGGAAATTGGAAGGGGAGGTGAACCATGAGAGACTATGGACTCTGAAAAACAATCTGAGGGTTTTGAAGGGACGGGGGGTGGGAGGTTGGGGTACCAGGTGGTGGGTATTATAGAGGGCACGGATTGCATGGAGCACGGGGTGTGGTGCAAAAATAATGAATACTGTTATGCTGGAAATAAAAAAAAAAAAAAATAAAAATAAAAAAAAAAAAAAAAAAAAAAAAAAAAGAATTGTAACTGTGAAGTGTGTAAGCCTGGCAATTCACAGACCTGTACCCCTGGGGCTAATAATAGATTATATGTTAATAAAAAAAACAAAATAATTAATTAAAAAAAAGAACTGTAACTGAAGACTGAATTTTTTTGGATGGTAATGTGAATAGCATTATATTTTTTATTTCCAATTCCAAACCTTCAGTGCTGCAAGTGGCTTTTGTACATTAATTGCATAGCCAGCAACCTCACTATAATCACTTGTTAGTTCCAGGAGGTATTTTGACCATTTTGTCCATTTTCTATATCTGAAATCATGTCATCTGTGAATGAAAATAGTCTTATTTCTTCCTTACCAATCTGTATTCCTTTTACCCCCTTTCTTGTCTTATTGCATTAGTTAGGACTTCCAGCATGTTTCAGTATAATGTTGAATCAGAGTGGTAAAAAGGGACAGTAGTAGGAAAGCATCTAGTTTCTCATCATTAAGTATGATGTTGGCCATAGATTTAAAAAAATTTTTTATTATGTTATGTTAGACACTATACAGTACATATTAGTTTTTGATGTGTTCCATAAATCATTGTTTGTGTATAACAGCCAGTCCTCCATGCAATCCGTACCCTTCTTAATACCCATCACCAGGCTCAATCATTCTTCCCCCTTCTAAAACCCTCAGTTTCCCAAAGTCCGTAGTTTCTCATGGTTCATCACCAACTCCAATCCCCCCCCCCTTCATTTTTCCCTTCCTTCTACAATGTTCTCCATCTTATTCCTTATGTTCCACAAATAAGTAAAACTGTGTAATAATTGAATTTCTCTGCTTGACTTATTTCACTCAGCATAATCTCTTCCAGTCCGATCCATGTTGATGCAAAAGTTGGGTATTCATCCTTTCTGATGGGAGAGTATTATTCCATTGTGTATATGGACCACATCTTCTTTATCCATTTGTCTGTTGAAGGGCATTACAGCTCTTTCCACAGTTTCACTATTGTGGACATTTCTCCTATGAACATTGGGGTACATACGGCCCTTCTTTTCACTATGTCTGTATCCTTGGGATAAATACCCAGTAGTGCAATTTCTGGGTCATAGGGTAGCTCTGTTTTTAATTTTTTGAGGAACCGCCACACTGTTTTTCAAAGTGGCTGCACCAACTCGCATTTCTACCAACAGTGTAAGAGGATTCCCCTTTCTCCACATCCTTTCCAACATTTGTTGTTTCTTGCCTTGTCACTTTTTGCCATTCTAACTGGTATAAGTTGGTATCTCAGTGTGGTTTTGATTTGAATTTCCCTGATGGCTAAGAGACACATGAAAAATGTGTCTCTTAGCCATTTGTATGTATTCTTTGGAGAAGTGTCTGTTCATGTCTTCTGCCCATTCTTAGACTTGATTATTTGTTTTTGGGTGTTGAGTTTGAGTTCTTTATAGATCTTAGATAGAAGCCCTTTGTTTGTAGTGTCATTTGAAAATAACTTCTCCCATTCTGTGGATTGCCTCTTAGTTTTGTTGACTGTTTCCTTTGCTGTGCAGAAGCTTTTTATCTTCATTATGTCCCAAAAGTTCATTTTCATTTTTGTTTCCCTTGCTTTTGTAGATGTGTCCTGAAAGAAGTTTCTGTGGCCTATGACAAACAGGTTACTGCCTATGTTCTCCTCTAGGATTTTGATGGATTCCTGTCTCTGTTGAGGTCTTTCATCCATTTAGAGTTTATCTTTGGGTATAGTATAAGAGAATGGTCATGTTTCATTCTTCTGTATATAGCTGTCCAATTTTCCCAGCACCATTTATTGAAGAGACTGTCTTTTTCCCACTGGATATTTTCTCCTGCTGTTGAAGATTATTTGACCATAATGTTGAGGGTCCATATCTGGGCTCTCTACTCTGTTCCATTGGTATGTGTATCTGTTTTTGTGCCAGTACCACGCTGTCTTGGTGATCACAACTTTGTAATATAGTTTGAAATCAGGCAACATGATGTGGCTTTGTTTTTCTTTTTCAACATTTCTTTGGTGATTCAGGGTCTTTTCTGGTTCCATGCAAATTTTAAGATTGTTTGTTCCAGCACTTAAAAAAATGCTGTTGGTATTTTGATTGGATGGCATTGAAAGTATAGATTGCTCTGGGCAGCAGAGACATTTTAACAATGTTTATTCTTCAAATCCATGAGCATGGAAAGTTTTCCCATCTTTTTCTGTCCTCTTCAATTTCTTTCATGAGTGTTTTGTAGTTCCTAGAGTATAGATCCTTTACCTCTTTGGCTAGGTTTATTCCAAGGTATCTTATGGTTTTGTATTGTGCTATTGTAAATGGAATTGATTCTCTAATTTCTCTTTCTACAGTTTCATTGTTAGTGTAGAAGAAAGCAACTGATTTTAGTACACTGATTTTGTATCCTGCCACATTACTGAATTTCTATTTGAGTTCTAGTAATTTGGGGTGGAGTCTTGGGTTTTCCACATAAAATATCACGTCATCTGTGAAGAGAGAGTTTGACTTCTTCATTGTCAATTCGAATACCTGTTATTTCTTTTCATTGTCTGATTGCTCTTGCTAGTACTTCTAGTACTACACTGAACAATAGTGGTGAGAACGGATATCCTTGTCACGTTCCTGATCTCAACAGAAAGGCTCTCAGCTTTTCCCCATTGAGAATGATATTCACTGTGGGTTTTCCATAGATGGATTTTATGAAGTTGAGGAATGTTCCCTTTATCCCTATACTCTGAACAGTTTTAATCAGGAACAGATGCTGTATTTTGTCAAATGCTTTTTCTGCATCTACTGAGAGGACCATGTGGTTCTTATCTCTTCTCTTATTTATATACTCTATCACAGTGATTGATTTGTGAATGTTGAACAACTATTGTATCCCAGGGATAAATTCCACCTGGTCATGTTGAATAATCATTTTTAATGTACTGTTGGATTCTATTAGCTAGGATCTTGTTGAGAATTTTGGCATCTGTATTCATCAGGGATATTGGTCTGGAATTCTCCTTTTTGATGGAGTTTTTGCTTGGTTTTTGGATTAAGGTAATGCTGGCCTCATAGAAAGAGTCTGGAAGTTTTTCTTCTGTTTTTATTTTTTGAAACAAATTCAGGAGAGTAGTATTATTTCTTCTTCGAATGTTTGGTAGAATTCCTTAGGGAATCTGTCAGGCCCTGTACTCTTGTTTTTGGGAGGTTTTTGATCACTGCTTCAATCTTGTTACTGATTATTGGTTTACTCAGGTTGTCTGTTCATGTGTCAGTCTTGGTAGTTTATACATTTCCAGGAATGCATCCATATTTTCCAGGTTGCTTAATTTGTCATATAGCTGTTGATAATAATTTCTAATAATTGTACTTATTTCCTTGGTGTTAGTGCTGATCTTTCTCTTTTCATTCATAATTTTGTTAATTTGGGTCCTTTCTGTTTTCTATTGTATAAGTCTGGCCAGTGCTTTATCGATCTTATTAATTCTTTCAATGAACTAGCTTCTAGTTTTGTAAATGTGTTCTATCACATTTCTGGTTACAAATTCATTGATCTCTGGTCTAATCTTAATAATTTCTCTTCTTATATGTGGGTTAGGTTTAATTTGTTGTTGATTCTCAGGATCTTTAAAGTGTAAAGATAGTGTATTTGGGATTTTCTATTTTTTGAGGGAGGTTTGGATGGCTATGTATTTCTTCCTTATGATTGCCTTTGCTGTATACCATAGGTCAATGTGTCTTTGTTCTCGTTCGTTTCTATGAATTGTTTAAGTTATTCTTTGATTTCCTGGTTGATCCAAACATTCATAACAGGGTGGTCTTTAGCTTCCAAGTGTTTGAATTTCTTCCAATCTTTTTTTTGCGATTGAATTCAGTTTCAAAGCATTGTAGTCTGAGAATATGCAGGGAATAATCTCAATCTTTTGGTATTGTTGAGACCTGATTTGTGACCTAGTATGTAGTCTGTTCTGGAGAAAGTTCCATGTGCACTTGAGAATAATAAGTATTGTTGTTTTAGGATAGAATGTTCTGTATATATCTATGAGGTCCATCTGGTCCAGTGTGTCATTCAAAGCTCTTGTTTCTTTTCTGATGTTCTGTTTAGCTGATCCATCTATTCCTGAGAATGAAGTGTTGAGGTCTCCTAGTATTAATGTACTATTATAAATATGTCTATTTTGGTTAATAGTTGGCTTATGCAGTTGGCTGCTTCCATATTGGGGTCATAGATATTTACAATTGTTAGATCCTCTTGTTGGAACTTTAAAATGATATAGTGTCCTTTTATATCTCTAACTACAGTCTTTAGCTTAAAATCCAATTTGTCTGTTATGAGAATTGCTACCCCAATTTTCTTTTCCTGTCTGTTGGCATGAAAGATGGTTCTCCATCCCTTCACTTTCAGTCTGGATGTATCTTTAGGTTTAAAATGAGTCTCTTGTAGAAAGCATATGGATGGGCCCTGTCTTTTTATCTGCAACCCTGTGCCATTTTATGGGACCATTTAGGTCATTCACATTGAGAGTTATTATTGAAAGATACGATTTTACTGTCATCATGTTGTCTGTGAAGTCCTTGTTTCTATAGATTGTGTCTGTGTATTTCTGTTCTATATCACTCTTGGGGTCTTTCTCCTTTTATACAACCCCCTTTATTATTTCTTGAAGGGCCAACTTGGAGGTCATGTATTCTTTCAGTCTCTGCTGGTCCTGGAAGCTCCTTATCTCTTCATCCATTCTGAATGACAGCCTTGATGGCTAAAGAATTATTGGCTGCATATTCTTCTCATTTAGTATCCTGAAAATGTCTTGCCTGACCTTTGTGGCTTGCCAGGTCTTTGTGGACCGGTCTGACATTATTCTGATGTTCCTCCCTCTGTACATAAGGAATCTCTTCCCCCTTACTTCCCTTAAAATGGTTTCCTTGGTTCTAAGACTTGTGAGTTTTACTATCACATGCCTGGGTGTTGGTCTGCTCTCCTTTATCTTGGGGGTGTTCTCTCTGCCTCCAGGGCACGAATGCTTGTTTCAGTCCCCAGATTAGGGAAGTTCTCAGCTATGACTTGGTCAAATATATCTTCTACTCCTCTCCCTCTTTCCACCCCCTCATGGATCTCAATAATTCTGACATTGGAATGTTTCATGGCGTCATTTATTTCTCTAAGTCTGTTTTCATGGAGTTTAAGCTGTTTGTTCCAGGCCTCCTACTTCTCCTTCTTTTCTATCATTTTGTCTTCAAGATCATGAATTCATTCTTCTACCTCACTTACCCTAACTGTTAGAGTATCTAGATAAATTTTTATCTCACAGATAACATTTTTAAGTTCTGCCAGATCTGCTCTCATTTCTGCCCTTAGCAAATCTATGTTTCCATTAATAGTTTTCTCCAGCCTGACTATTGTCTTCATAACTGCTACCCTGAAGTTTATTTCTGGCATCTTGCTTAGATCCATATCTATTATATCTGTAGGAGAGGCCATTGTCTTTGGGTCTTTTCTTTGTTGGGTGTTCCGCCTCCTGGTTATTCTGTTAAGTTGTAGTTGAAGGGATGTACAGCCAAAAATCTCAACCACAATCCAGTCAAGGTGTGCCCTCTTGACTGACGATCCTCTGCTCTCATAGAGATCCAGAAATGTATAATCTTACATTCAGGCTGATTTCATTCAGAGTGGTTTGGTAAATTTCTGGCTGAATTCAGGGGACTGGTTGGAAAGGAATCTCCCACTCCTCTGCCCCATAGTTTTTTTTTTTTTTTTTTTTTGTGAGTTGCAAAGGAAGGACAAAGGGAGAGAAAGGGAGAGGAAATCTTTAGCAGGCTCCATGTCCAAAACAGAGCCCAATTTGGGGTTCAGTCTCACAACCCTGAGATTATGACCTGAGCTAAAATCAAGATTGGGATGCTTAGCTGATGGAGCCATCAAGTTGCCCTCATTGATTTTTTTGATAGATGTTCTTTAATAAGTAAAGAAATTTTCATGTGTTCCTAGTTTGCTGAGGGTTTTTTAAACTCATGAGTGAAATTTAAATATGTCAATTTCTTTCTGAATCTAATGATTATGATTGTATGATCTTTCTCCTTTAGCCTGTTGATCTGATTGATCACATTAATTAATTTTTGAATTAGAACATAACTGGAATATGGGCGTCTGGATGGCTCAGTCATTAAGCATCTGCCTTTGGCTCAGGTCATGATCCCAGGTTTCTGGGATTGAACCTGGCATCAGGCTCCCTGCTTCTGCCTCTCCCACTCCCCCTGATTCTGTTCTCTCTCTCACTGTGTCTCTCTCTGTCAAAAAAATTAAAATAAAATCTTTTAAAAAAAGAACATAATGAGAATAAATTCCACTAGTTGATGGTGCATAATTATTTTATTATTTTATAAATTATAAAATTGTTAGATTCAATTTGCTAATATTTTCTTGAGTATTGTTGCATATAAGTTAATGAGAGATATTAGTCTATAGTTTTCCTTTCATGCAATACCTTTTTCTTGTTTTGGTATTGGGGTAATGCTGGTCTCATAGAAAGAATTAGGAAGTGTACTCTGCTTCTATTTTCTGGGAGAAAATTGGTATAATTCTTTCTTTAAATGTTTGCTAGACTTCATCAGTGAAAATGTCTGGGCCTTGTGCTTCCTTTTTTGGAAGATTATTAATTTTGAGTTAATACTTTTAATAGATATAGACCTATTCAGATGGTCTATTTTTTTTTATGTGACTTCTGGTAGTTGTGTCTTTTAAAGAATGGGTCTGTTTTATCTATGTTATCAAATTTATAAGCATAGAGTTGCTCATAATACCCTTTATTTTCCTTTTAATGACAATGGGAAAAGTAGTGGTGTCTTCTTTTTCATTTCTGATGGGTAATTTGTGTCTTCTCATATCTTTCTTGATTAGCCTGACATAATTATCAATTTTATTGCTCTTTTCAAAGAATCAGCTTTTGATTCATTGGTATTCTCTATTGGTTTTCTGTTTTTAAGTTCATTGATATCCTCTCTATTTTTAATTATTTATTTTCTTCTGCTTGCTTTAGGCTTATATTACTCTTCTTTCTGTAGTTTCCTAATATATAAGCTTAGATTATTAATTTTACAGCTTTCTTCTTTTCTAACATATTCATTTAATGATATAAATTTTCCTCTAAGCATTGCTCTTGTTGCACTCCACAAAATTTTCTAAGTTGTATATTCATATGAATTTAGTTCACAATATTTTTATTTTTTTATTTTTTTGTCTTTTAAAGTTTTATTTCATTTTATTTTTCTTCAGTGTTCCAAAATTCATTGCTTATGCTCTACACCTAGTGTTCCATGCAATATGTGCCTTCCATAATATCCATCTAAGTTGTATATGCATATTAATTTAGTTCACAATATTTTTAAATTTTAAATGTCTCTTGGGACTTCTTTGATCTACATATTATTTAGAAGTCTGTTTTTTTAAAAAAGGCTTTATTTATTTATTTGAGAGAGAGAGAGAGTGAGAGAGAGCATGAACAGGATGAAGGCCAGAGGAAGAAGCAGACTCCCTGCTCAGCAGGGAGCCTGATGTGGGGCTCCATCCTGGGACTCTGGGATCATGACCTCAGCTGGAGGCAGACACTTAACTGACTGAGCCACTCAGGTGCCCCATAGAAGTGTGTTGTTTAATCTCCAAATAGTTTGACATTTTTCCAGCTGTTAATGATTTCTAGATCAATTCCATTGTAGTCTGAGAGAATACTCTGAATGATCTTTAGTCTTTGAAATGTGTTAGTATACTTTATGGGATATGATGTGGTCTATGTTAGTGAATGTTCATGTCAACTTGAGGAGAATGTGCATTCTGCTGTTGGCTGAGTTATTCTATAATGTCAATTAGATATGATTGATGATGGCTTTCAAATCAAGTATATCCTTACTGATTTACTGTTTGCTGGGTCTGTCAATTACTGATAGAGGACAGGATTTGTCCATTTCTCCTTACAGTTTCATCAGTTTTTGTCTTACATATTATGATGATCTCTTGTTAGGTGCATGCATGTCAATATCATTATATTTTCTTAGAGAATTGATCTCTTTATCATTGTGTATCATCTATCTTGCCTCTCATAATTCCTATTTTTTCCTGAAGTCTGCTTTGTCTGAAATTAACACAACGACTTCAAATCTCTTGTGATTAGTGTTAGCATGGTGTATCTTTCTCCATCCTTTAATACATCTGTTTCATTGTATTTGAAGTGAGTTTCTTATGGACAATGTGTAGTTGGTCCTTATTTTATTTACTCTGACTGTCTCTGTGTTTTAATTGGTGTATTTTAGATCGTTCACCTTTAAAATGATTTATATTATATGATAGATTAATATCTACCATATTGGCAACTGCTTTCTATTAATTTCATTTGCTCTTTTAAAATATCTTTTCCTATTTTTCTGCTTTCTCTGGTTTTAATTGGGCATTTTATATAACTCAATTTTCTCTTCTCTCTTAACATATCAATTATACTTCTTTTGAGAATTCTACTAGAGTCTCCAGTATACATTTACAAAGAATCTAAGTCCACTTCCATTAATAATGCTATGCTATTTAAGGGTAGTGCAGGTACCTTATAACAACCTTATAACAGTATTCCCAAATCCTCTTTCCTATCTCTTATAATATTGCTGTCACTTTTTTCACTTATCTATATGCTACAGTCTCCTAATACATTGTTGCTATCATTATTTTGAAGAGTTATCTGTTAGAACAGTTCAGCCTAATAAAAAATGCAATTTTTTAAACTTTCATTCACTCCTTCTCTGATGCTCTTCCTCTTTTTATGTAGATCTGAATTTCTGACATATATAATTTTCCCCCTCTCTGAAGAACTTCTTTAACATTTCTTGCAAGGCAGGTCTACTGGCAATACATATCTTCAGTTTTTGTATGAGGGTCTTTTGAGGGATAATTTTGTTGAATATAGAACTGTAGGTGATGTTTTTCTTTCTTTCAACACTGTAAATATTTCAGTCCACTCTCTTCTTGTTTGCATGGTTTCCGAGAAGTCTATTATAATTCTTATCATTGTTCTTTTGCAGGTAAGGTGGGTTTCATCCTCTGATTTCCTTCTAGATTTTCTTCTAGTCTTAGGTTTTCTTCAGTTTTAATATGATATATGGAGTTGGAGATTTTATGTTTTTTTTTTTTTTAAAGATTTTATTTATTTATTTGACAGAGAGATCACAAGTAGGCAGAGAGGCAGGCAGAGAGAGAGGAGGAAGCAGACTCCCTGCTGAGCAGAGAGCCCGATGCGGGACTCGATCCCAGGACCCTGAGATCATGACCTGAGCCGAAGGCAGCGGCTTAACCCACTGAGCCACCCAGGCGCCCCTGTTTTTTTTTTTTTTTAATATTGGTATTTTCTGAGCTTCTTGTATATATGGTTTATGGTCAGACATTCATTTTGGGAAACTGCCAGCCATTACTTCAAATATTTCTTCTGTTCCTTTCTATTTTATTTATTGAGATATTTACATTTTTTTTCCTTTTATTCCAGATGTTCCAAGTTTTCTCCTTATATTATTTCACTTTTACCGAGGAAATTCCTTTAGCAATTAAGAACAGGTAAACTGTTTATGAATTTAGTTTCCTTTGTTTGAGAATGTTTTTTATTTTACCTTAGCTCCTGAAGGATGTTTTCACTGGACACAGAATTCTAGGGTGACAGTTCTTTTCTTTCAGCACTTTAAAAGTGTCATTAACTTCCTTGTCCTCCATGATTTCTAATGAGATATCTACAGTACATTTAACATCCTCACCAGCCCCATTTCTCTCTGGATGCTTTCAGAATTTTTTTCTTTGTCTTTATTTTTCAGAAGTTCAACCATGATGTATTATCTTGACATGTATTTCATTGGGTTTATCCAGTTTGAGGTTCTCTCAGCTTCTTGAATTGTAGGGCTTTTTCCCTTTTGCTAAGTTTGAGATGTTTTCAGCTACTATTTCTTCAAATATTTTTTCAGCACTCCATTGTTTTTCTTCTCCTTCTAAGACTCTGAGGGCACTATTGTCAAACCTTTTGTTACTGCTCCAATGTTCTCTGAGGCTCTGTTCATTATTTTATTTTATTTTATTTTATTTTATTTTTGACAGAGTGAGATCACAAGTAGGCAGAGAGGCAGGCAGAGAGAGAGAGGAGGAAGCAGGCTCCCCACCGAGCAGAGAGTCCAACGCGGGACTCGATCCCAGGACCCCGAGATCATGACCCGAGCCGAAGGCAGCGGCTTAACCCACTGAGCCACCCAGGCGCCCCTGTTCATTATTTTAAAGCCAGTTTTGTTTGTTTCTACGTTTCAGAGTAGGTAATGTCTTGATTCTATTTCAAATTCACATTTTCCTCTCTGACAGTCTCTGTGTTTTAATTGGTGTAGATAGACTCTGTTAGAGTCTATCTAATGAATTTTTAATTTCAGTTATATTTTTAATTCTAACATTTGCATTTGATTTTTATATGTCTTTTTTTCTTTACAGATAATTTTGTATTTTACTGTTTGCTTCAAGAGTGTTCATTATTGTTCTTTTGAGAATTTTTATAATATAGTTGCATTCAAGTCTTTATCAGATAATCCCAACACTTGTGTCATTTCACGACTGACCTCTTAATTATATTTTCCTATGTCAGCCAAGATTTTTGTGATCATTCATATGTCTAGTAATTTTGGATAGTATTATGGACATTTTGAGTATTACAGTTTTTATTTATTTTAGAGAGAGCATGCACATATGCAAGTGGGGGGTGGGGTAGAGGAGGGAGAAGGCTTCCCACTGAGTGTGAAGCCCAATGCAGGGCTCAGTCTCATGACCTTGAGATCATGACCTGAGCTGAAACCAAGAGTTGTATGCTTAACCAACTGAGCCATCCAGGTGCCCCTGAATATTACATTTGAGACCCTAGGACTTGTTTAAATTCTGCTGAGTATGTTGATATTTTTGTTTTTAATCAGGTAATCCATCTGGCTTAGTTCAGACCACAAGTTCTAACACTTCTTCTATGGGCTGAAGTTCCTATGTCAGTTTAGTTTTTAAAACCTTTGCAGTGCTATTTGAATCTGTCCTGTCTGTGTGTTACCCAGTGGCCAGACTGGCTTCTGGGTAGTGGTCTGTTTTTTCATTCAGTTCTTGAAACTGTATTTGGTATTCTGATTCAGACCAGATCCACATGTGCATACTCGAGGAATGAGAGTAGGAATTCATAAGCAACTTTATAGGGTTGCATTTATGAGCTCCTCTCTCTCTTCAATCTCCCCAATATTTTCTGGTTCCCTGGAGGCTTTCTTTTTTGATCTTCTGATTAAAAATCACCTATTTTCATGATTAACCCATTGCCAGGGCCAAGCATCAAGAGGACAAAGAGAGAATAAAAAAGTAATGGGCTTAGTCCTCTTGGAGCTATACTTCAGCCAGAAGGAGAGAAAAGTTCTCTGCCTCAGGGTTTTGGTTTATGCAGTTTTCCAGTGTCTCCTGCTGCCATTGCTATAGCTATAGGGTCACCTAGGGGCTGAAGTACTATGAAAATGAAAAAGAAGGAAAAGGAGCCAGAGTTTTCTTCTACTTTATGAACACTAGTCATTCCTTTTCCTGCTCTTCCAGCTGGAAGAAGAGATTGGGGGGGTGCTTTCTCTATCTGCTCACTTTTGGGTTTCTGATGCTTTGATTACTGGACAGATGATTTGGGCAGGAGGAATACAGTAAACTCATTGCTAGGTTGGTGATGCCTCAAATTCTGGTGTTCTCTCTATCCCTGATATTTACCTTTCAAACAGATGCTCCATGTATTATTTGGTTTTGTGATTAATTTCAGTGAGAGAAAAGTCACTTATTTCAACTTGCCTGGGGCCAAATCTCAATTCCATTCTTTAGAGAAACTTTGGTTTGTTATGGGAAATGACTCATTTTCTTTTTGAAATCAAAGCAAAGTAAAAAAAAAAAAAACAGTTAAGCCTTAATTAACTGGAACTTTTTTAAAAAATACAGTTTTCTTTAAAATTTTGTTTTTAAGTAATCTCTACACCCAACATAGGACTCAAACATACAACCTTGAGATCAACAGTCACACACTTCATTGAGTGTGCCAGTCAAGTGCCCCTTAATTATCTGAAACTCTTGAGTACACAAGCATGTTGTTTCTTCTTGGTTACAACAATTTTAAGATTTTATTGGTGTGATACCTTAAGTGCAACAAACATTCTGCTCATTTTCATTACCTCCTCTTTCTCTATGCCCCAGACTGGCACGTAAAAGTTGGTGATCAGGTGTAAAAAGCTACTATATTCTCCTTTTTGGTGGGGTCTTTGTCTGGTTTGGGGATCAAAGTAATGCTGGCTTCATAAGAAGAGTCTGGACTTTTTCCTTCTGTTTCAATTTTTTGAAACAGCTTCAGGAGAATAGGTATTATTTCTTCTTTGAATGTTTGGTAGAATTCCCCAGGGAATCCATTAGGTCCTGGCTCTTTTTTTGTGGGGGGGAGGTTTTTGATCACTGCTTCAATCTCATTACCAGATATTGGTCTATTCAGGTTGTCAATGTCTTCATGATTCAGTTTTGGAAATTTATAGTTTTCCAGGAATGCATCCATTTCACCTAGGGTGCTTAACTTATTGGCGTATAACTGTTGATAATAATTTCTGATGATTTTTTCTATTTCCTTGGTGTTCGTCATGATCTCTCCCTTTTCATTCATAATTTTATTAATTTGGGTCTTCTCTCCTTTCTTTTGGAATATTTTGGCCAATGGTTTATTGATCTCATTGATTCTTTCAAAAAACCAGATTCTAGTTTGATTGATGCATTCTACTGTATCTCTAGTTTCTATCTCATTGACCTCTGCTCTAATCTCGATTATTTCCCTTCTTGTGTATGGTGTTGGCTTAATTTGTTGATTTTCCAGTTCTTTAAGGTATAAAGAAAGCTGGTGTATTCTGGATTTTTCAACTTTTTTGAGGGAGTCTTGGATGGCTATGTATTTCCCCTCAGGATGGCCTTTGCTGTATCCCATAGGTTTTGGACCAAAGTGTCTTCATTCTCATTGGTTTCCATGCATTGTTTAACTTCTTCTCTGATTTCCTGGTTGATCCAAACATTCTTAAGCAAGGCAACGACCCCACCAAAAAGGAAAATTTCTGACCAACATCCCTTATGAAAATGGATGCCAAGATTCTCAACAATATCCTAGCTAATAGGATCCAGCAGTATGTTAAAAAGATTATCCACCATGACCAGGTGGGATTTATCCATGGGATGCAGGGGTGGTTCAACATTTACAAATCAATCAATGTGACAGAACAAATCAATAAGAGAAGAGAGAAAAACCACATGGTTTTCTGAATTGGTGCAGAAAAAGCATTTGACAAAATCCAGCATCTGTTCTTGATTAAAATGAATCAAAGTATGGGGATAGAGGGAACATTCCTCAACTTCATAAAATCTATCTATGAAAAACCCACAGTGAAGATCATCATAATGGGGATAAGCTGACAGCCTTCCCTTTGAGATCAGAAACATGACAAGGATGCCCACTCTCACCACTCTTGTTCAACACAGTACAAGAAGTCCTAGCAACAGCAATCAGACAACAAAGAGAAATAAAAGGTATTCAAATTGACAATGAAGAAGTCAAACTCTTTCTCTTTGCAGAAGACATGATACTTTATATGGAAAACCCCAAATCTCCATCCCCAAACTACTAGAACTCACACAGCAATTCAGTAATGTGGCAGGATACAAAATCAATGTACAGAAATCAGTTACTTTCTTATACACTAATAATGACAATACAGAAAGGGAAATGAGAGAATCAATTCCATTTACTATAGCACCAAGAACCATAAGATACCTGGGAATAAACCTAACCAAAGAGGTAAAGGATCTGTACTCAAGGAACTGTAGAACACTCATGAAAGAAATTAAAGAGGACACAAAAAGATGGAAGACCTTTCCATGCTCATGGATGGGAAAAATAAACATTGTTAAAATGTCTATACTGCCTAGTGCCATCTATACTTTCAATGCCATCCTGATCAAAATTCCATCAGCAATTTTCAAAGAGCTGGAGCAAACAATCCTAAAATTTGTATGGAATCAGAAGAGACCCCAAATTGCCAAGGAAATGTTGAATAAGGAAAAGAAAACTGTGGGCATCACATTGCCTGATTTCAAGTTTTACTACAAAGCTGTGATCACTAAGACAGCATGGTACTGGCACAAAAGCAGACACATAGACCAGTGGAACAGAGTAGAGGGCCCAGATATGGACCCTCAACTTTGTGGTCAAATAATATTCGACAAAGCAGGAAAAAATATACAGTGGAAAAAAGACAGTCTCTTCAATAAATGGTGCTGGGAAAATTGGACAGCTATATTAGAAGAATGAAACTCAATCATTCTTTTACACCATACACATATATAAACTTGAAATAAAAAAGACCTCAATGTGAGGCAGGAATCCATCAGAATCCTAAAGGAGAACAAAGGTGGTAACCTCTTTGACATCGGCCACAGCAACTTCTTTCAAGGTATGCCTCCAAAGGCAAAGGAAACAAAAGTGAAAATGAACTTTTGGGACTTCATCAAGATCAATAGCTTCTGCATAGCAAAGGTAATGGTCAACAAAACAAAGAGGCAACCCATGGAATGGGAGAAGATATTCCCAAATGACACTACAGACAAAAGGCTGGTATCCAAGATCATAAAGAACTCCTCAAACTCAACATACACAAAACAGATAATCATGTCAAAAAATGGGCAGAAGACATGAACAGACACTCCTCCAAAGAAGACATACAAATAGCTAAGAGAGACATGAAAAAATGTTCATCATCACTAGCCCTCAGGGAGATTCAAATCAAAACCACCTTGAGATACCACCTTACACCAGTTAGAATGGCCAAAATTAACAAGACAGTAAACAACATGTGTTGGAGAAGATGTGGAGAAATAGGAACCCTCTTACACTGTTGGTGGGAATGCAAGTTGGTGCAGCCACTTTGAAAAACAGTGTGGAGGTTCCTCAAAAAATTAAAAATAGATCTACCCTATGATGCTGCAATTGCATTACTGGGTATTTACCCCAAAGATACAGATGTAGTGAAAAGAAGGGCCATCTGTAGCCCAATGTTCATAGCAGCAATGGCCATAGTCACCAAACTGTGGAAAGAGCCAAGATGCCCTTCAATAGACTAATGGATAAAGAAGATATGGTCCATATATACTATGGAGAATTATGTCTCCTTCAGAAAGGATGAATACCCAACATTTGCATCAACATGGATGGGACGGAAAGAGATTATGCTGAGTGAAGAAAGTCAAGCAGAGAGAGTCAATTATCATATGGTTTAGCTTATTTGTGAAGCATAAGGAATAACACAGAGGACATGGGGAGATGGAGAGGAGAAGCGAGTTGGGGGAAATTGGAGGGGGAGACAAACCACAAGAGACTGAGGACTCAGAGAAACAATCAGAGGGTTTTAGAGGAAAGGGGGTTGGGGGTTGAGTGATCCTTGTGGTGGGTATTATGGAAAGCATGTATTGCATGGAGCACTGGGTGTGGTGCATAAGCAATGAATTCTGGAGCACTGAAAATAAATTAAAAAAGTAAATTTAAAAAGGTTACTATATTAAATGGCAAATTGGGATTTCAACTCAAATATGCATAATATCATAGCCTAAGCTTTTCACCACTATACAATGCTGCCTTTTTAAGTTAAATAAATGCTGCCCCTTATCTAGAATTTTTACTGACTATGTTATATTTATATTTTATTCCATTGACCTTCCTCAATCCCTGTAAGAGTATACTACCGTACCCTTTTAATATGGAGCTTGGTCATGTGATTAGCTTTGGTCTAGTGGTGATTGGAATGTGGTCCCTACTTTGGGCTTAGCCATCTGACTAAAGAAACATGACGAGAACAGAAGCATGGAATGTGTTTGTGGTTAAGCTTATCCTTTGCTCTTCTTCTACTACCATGAAAGGAACATGTCCCAGGATCTTTCTATTCTAGGGAAGATGAAAGACATGTGGAACATACATGGACCCACTCCACAGTTTGGTGCTTAGTCCACATAGGCTTAACCTAGGTGAATGACATGTGAGTAAAAATAAATAATTGTTGTTTCAGATTTCTGAGTTTGGGGGTGGTTTGCTAAGCAGCAGTATTGTGGCAAATGATGGACTAATGCCAAATGGCAGACCATATAAATAATGTGGCAAATGACAGACCATATAAATATTTGGTTGAGAACATCTTATGTTTTTACATGAAAATTAAATGAACATATGATTTTTTTTCAATGATAAAGCCTAAGGATATTGTAATCTCTGCTTTCTTCATTGCTTGCTATTTCCAGGCCTGTTTTCCACCTAGAAGTGTTCTTGCTAAGGAATGGGATTTTCTTCTTTTTGTCACCATATTTACTAGTTCTGCCAAATTCTGCTAGTTTTATTTGGGGTTTCAGAGCATGATGGAGACTTGTAGGGTGAGGCATCAAAGTTCCTAGTTCCTTAAACTGGATTTGTTATTCTTGGTCCCCTTTGTAAATGCAGCATCAGCATCCCTATAGAGCTCTCTTCATGGCTCCTGTTGACAAAAAGTAACAGATCATAAGGTTGTATGCTGTTGCATTCTTCATGACTGTTTCTTCCCATGTGCTGAACTCTAGAATGGGCTCTAAACAGACTTGGTCTTGAATAATACTTCCATCCTTTAATGTCTGTGGGACTGTGGGTAAGCTATATACTGTCTCTGAGCTTCAGACTCTTCGTATATGAAGTAGGGTTTCAATCTCTGCCCATCTTCCCTCACAGCATTGTTCTGAGCTTCAGGAACTCAGTAAAGGTTAAAGAGATCTTATGATTCTTGTTATATACCCTGAATATGTTCAGCAAGCTAGGAGCTGCTAGTAGTCATCACCAGTGTT
Organism: Mustela erminea; assembly: GCF_009829155.1. NCBI lineage: Eukaryota > Metazoa > Chordata > Mammalia > Carnivora > Mustelidae > Mustela > Mustela erminea. The sequence goes on along the minus strand of NC_045635.1, from coordinate 108,747,288 downwards.
CTTTTCTCCCTTAGGAGGGAGTTTTCAGGAAGCTGTGGAATGGCAAGTCTGTTTCACAACCTCTGGCTCCTGGCACAGCCTGGGCTCAGCAATCTCACTTTCTCCTCTGTACTTTTTTTCTACCACCTGGGTAGGAGCATCATAACCACACTCACCATCTGCCTAGGACTCAGAGAATCCTAGTTCCTTGACAACAGAAATTTAGGTATCCAAATGAGTTAGCTTTGAGGAGCTGAAGCAGTGGTAGGCTGCTCTTGGTATTACATTGCTCTAGGCTTCTTAGAGTTGTCCCCAGTAACTTATCGAATGCAGAATATGTAGCCTAGAGATTAAAGAAAGGTCTAGCTGCTTTCTACCAGATGCATGGGCCTTGAAGTTGTTTTGTAAAAATAAGGCAGCTTTTCTATCTCATTCTTAGTGGTCTTTCAGAACCATACAACCTCTGGAGTCTGGAAAAGAGTAATACTTATGATTGCATATGCCCTTTGGTTCATAATCATAATTGGTAGGACTTTACATTGGGAAATAACTCTATTATTATTTACCATGTGTCAAGTGCTTTACATTCTTTATATCATTCATTCAGATTTAGTTCTGACATCATCCTTTTCATTCTCATTATATATATCAGGAAACCTAGGCTTAGAGTAAGTAAATTAAGTGTCAGAAGTTGCCTGGAATAAATCCCACTTGGTCATGGTGAATAATCCTTTTAATGTACTGTTGAATCCTATTGGCTAGTATTTTGGTGAGAATTTTCCCATCTGTGTTCATCAAGGATATTGGTCTATAGTTCTCTTTTTTGATGGGATCCTTGCTTAGTGAAATAAGTCAAGCGGAGAAAGACAACTATCATATGATCTCCCTGATATGAGGAAGTGGTGATGCAACACGGGAGGTTAAGGGGGTAGGAGAAGAATAAATGAAACAAGATGGGATTGGGAGGGAGACAAACCATAAGTGACTCTTAATCTCACAAAAGAAACTGAGCATTGCTGGGGGGAGGGGGGTTGGAAGAATGGGGTGGGGTTATGGACATTGGGGAGGGTATGTGCTATGGTGAGTGCTGTGAAGTGTGTAAACCTGGTGATTCACAGACCTGTACCCCTGGGGATAAAAATATATTATATGTTTATAAAAAATAAAAAATAAAAGAAGAAGTTCTAAAACATCTCTCTGAATCCAAAGCTTATGTTTTCCATGACATCACACAGCCATTGTTTATATTTTGCTTATGCTTGGTCATTCTGAGGGTATGGTGATATGTGTTCTACCATCATTTTGATCAACAGTGGCTAGAGCCAGGATATGGAATCCAGACAACCCTAGGTTTGAATTCTAACATTTATCAACTTGTGTGATTTTAGAAAATTCATTTAATCTTCCTAAGTCTCCATTTCCTAATGGGACCAATATAGTGTTTCTCTCATAGGATATTGGGGAGATTAAATAAATGATACATGTGAAGGGCTTTGTGTAGTGTCTAGCATAGTCCTGGTATAGATTAAGCATTCAACATATATTGACTGAAAAAATAATCTGTCTCAAAGAAGTATCATTGGAGTCCAGATCTCTTCTGTTTGCTTTAATAGGACATCAGCAAGTTCTTGAGATTTTAGTTAGATGATATTAAAGATAGAGGAGATCTTAGGCTTGGTTCATCCAAACTCCTCATCTTTTATATAGTAAAACTGAGATTCATAGAAGAGGAGGGACTTGAATTTGTGTTATCCTGTTCTCCTATACTGCTTCAATTGCACCTCCTGATAAAGTCAGTTACCTTGGTCAAATTCATGTTTCTTGATCTTGCTTTAGCTATTTGAAACTGACAAGGATCTCTACCCTTCTATTTACCAGGCTTAGGATTTATAAGTAGAAAATGAGATTTTATTTGTGATTAGAAAAGTGTGTATTTCCTCTAGTATGCCTCTCTTTCCCATACCCCACATACTCTCATGTTTCCCAGGCTAGGCTTGCAATTCAAGGAGTGCCCTCTATCTCTGGATAGCTCTTTACCTTCTTCATAATCATTATTATAAAAAATTCCTTGTCTTGTGTCCCATTCCTTTTTTGATATGTTGTATGTCTAATTTACTTGAGAAAGTAAAGTATAGGTTTACTATATAAAACTATAGTGTTAATGCTCTAGTATTACCTTTCATCTGCATATTAGCAAGGTGCTTTCCTCAAAGAAATGAACATACAGTGGAATTATGCATGAAGGCATTAGGTTATGGAAGAGAGAAATTTGAGTAGGTAGCTTTCTCACACCACCTGGATGGCCACTTGGAAAATATCTATCCTTTGGAGCCTTAGAGAAATATAGGTAATCTTTGGGTTACAATGAGGTAAGTCTTTGCTTGTTAGTTTTTTGCAGGAGTGGGAGGGCTGAAGTAGAAGTTGTCATAACTCTTAGTGATGGAGCCTGGACTGCTTGGGTTCTGCGCTTGGAGGTTGGCATTTGAGACATTTTATAGAGTATTTAATGGGATAAAGATTGAGATGGGTTTGAACTGGATAAAACCAGCAAGAGGAATCCTGTTAGAATCAAGGCCAGGGGCATCTCCTGCCATTCCTTTGAAAGCAGTAGTACTCCAGACATCACAAAATAGCAGGTACTCATCTTCATCATCCTTTCCAGCCTCATCAGGAGAGACACAAGCATACGGTACTGGCTGAACATAAAGGCTGGACCAGCCCTAGTAACTGGCATGAGAACTAATCTTTCCCTATCAGTATTCACAGTGAGGCACTGAAACAGGGACTTTTCCTGTATTGCCATAGTGCTGTGTCCCCTTTTACTATTAGTCTCTGCATATAAGAGGAAGGGTTTGTAGGCATTGTCTAGTTTATCACTGGTGGGGCTGATTTGCCTAAGGCTGGAGAACAAATTCATGGCTTAGTGAGGGCTATAACTCAGAGCTCCTGATGTCCTAATTTGTGCTTTTTCTTGTATATCACAGTGTCTCTCTTGTGTGAGCTAAGATAGAACACGTAGGTGGCATGTTGTCTAGAAAATCCCCGGTTTTTATGTATGTGCTTACATATGTGTGTGTGTAATGCTTAGAAGAGGTACTGTCAGACACCTTCATGCATTTTAACTATAATAACTATTATATTTTAACTATAATTATTATAACTATTAAAATTATAATTGATGGTATTTTATATACACATGGTTCTTATGAAAGCCTTTAGCCCACTCTTCTTCATTCACTGATCAAAGTTTATAGAATTCTTTTATGTCCCTCAAATCCTCATAACAACCTCACAGGGATTAGCATTGTTGTTATTATTGTTGTTATTATTATCCCAACCCACAGATAAAATAGTAGGTTTAGAAAAGTAAATCACTGAGGGAGCAGAGCTGACCAAGGCCAGTGCTCATACTTCTATATCAGAGCCTCCTTCTCAAGAACTGCAGAAAAGTTATAAAAGGAGACATAATCTGTAGTTCAGCACTAGACCTGCAAGACCAGATTCAGGGAAAAAGGGGAGCTATTGTGTGCAAGCAGCACACATCTGGTAATATGAACTGAGGATAGTGGTATCTAAGACTTTGCTTGTTGACCAGTTTTGTTAAGACCAGCCATGCTCACGAGAGTGCCTCTTTTAATCTCAGCTGCCTTTCCATGTGTGTTCAAGAAAATCCCATTTAATTAGAATAAAACTGACAAAAATAATGAATTCAGATCAACTTGAAAGGCTCAGCTTTGCCATGAGGACACAATATAGAAATGTATTTGAGAAACAGAAGGTGGAGGAAAGGAAAGAGGGAACATGAGAGAGGGAGGGAGAGATACATGAAAGCACTTGATAGGTAAGATCTAAACATATAAAATATAGAGGTAAAAAGCAAGCAGCTGTGTGAGAACAAAGGAACACTCTGCTGCTCCTTATTCTGTTTGCTGCCCAGACTCTTCAACTGCAGCGTCTACTAAATAATAATGTGGGCTGTGTCTTTGCTCCCATCTCAAAGAGAATGATAAAGCAGCAAAACAATGAAAGGTACAGTACAGCCACAGATAAAAGCTGATGACATGGAAATGAGCCCCATCCACCAACACACACACACGTTGGCAACCCCTACTGGAGGAACACAATGATAGTGAGTATAATGAACAAAGAGGGAAAAGACTTTTGAGCTAAGATGTGGAAGGGAGCCTTTCTTTGGTTTCCTAATGGGGTGTTTTGATGATTGCTGATGTCTATAGTGCTCAATTTTTGCATCAGAAAGTTGGAGTGGAAGGAGAGGCTAGTTACTTCAGTATATTGTAATAACTTTGTATGGTGATAGATGGTAACCACTTAATTGTGGTTGTTGTCAAAGCTCTCAATAGAACACAGCTTAGATGTGAAAGTCACATGTCAGATGTAATCATAGATATTAATTTCTAGACTCTTCTGCAGATAATAAAAGTTGAAGAAAAGTTAGATCCTGGGTTTTACCTATTTTCGGGAAAACAGGAAATGGCCAATTGAATTTCTAGTTTTTAGGAAGGAAGTTAATGATGGATTGGTTGTACAAAACACAGACTGGCAAACTTGATGTTAATCTTAGACAATGATTCTAGAAATGCTATTAAAAGGTAGTTTATAATCCCAAGAAGAGTTGGCTCTGATCAGGAGGAGTCAACATGGGTTTGCTGAGAAGTTATGTAATATAAATTTCATTTGCTTATTTAATTAGTTGAGTGATTGCTCTGGAGAATATAGCAATATATATATATATATATATATGGCTGTCATCCAGGCCTTTAGCAAGATTTTCCATGATATATTTGTGGAAAGTATGAAGATCTGTGGCCTCACTCATACAACTATGTCAATTAGTATTTTGTTGAACTGATATAATGAAAATGTATGAGAACAGATTTGGACACTATTAATATGATGATTTCTAGTAACAAGCTATAGGGTTCTGTCCTCAACCTTGTTCTGTTAAGTGTTTTTATTCATGACTTGGTTGAAGTTACAAAAAACAGTCTCATAAGATTTATAAAGGGATAGAATATACAATGGAGGCCAGAATTATGATTCTGCAAATTTTGACAGATTTGGTAGATGGACTGAATCTGCAAGATAAAATTTAATAAATGTAGCACAAATGACTATAGGGAAAGTCCAAGCAACTGATTACCCAAATACGGAGTGTGGCTTAGCAGAGCTCATATAAAGAAGGTTTAGGGGCTTTAATATTCAATGAGCTCAAATGTAAGTTAGCTATGAGATGTGTCTATGTGTTTGTTTGTTATGGATATCTTATTCTTTTAAAAAAAATTTTTTTTTTCAGTGTTCCAAGATTCATTGTTTATGCACCACACCAGTGCTCCATGCAATACATGCCCTCCTTAATATCCACCACCAGGCTCTCCCAACCCCCTACCACCCTCCCCTCCATAATCCCGTTTGTTTCTCAGAGTCCACAGTCTCTCATGGTTATTCTTTTTTAATTAAAGTATAGTTGACATGCAGTGTTATATTAGTTTCAAGTGCGCAACATGGTGATTCAATAATTCTATATATAGAATATTACACTAATATTAATATACTAATTTTAGTACATCCTATAACTAATATATATAGAATTATAATTATATCAATTACTGAATGTTGCCACATTAAGTGGTTACCATCTATCACCATACAAAGTTATTACAATATTTTTTATTATATTTCCCATGTTGTTTTTCATCCCTATGACTTATTTATTTTATAGCTAGAAGTTGGTATATTTTAACCACTTCACATATTTTTGCCTATGTCTGTGCATTTTTTGTGACACATTAATAAGGTGGTTTACACACTTGGATTCCTGGGCTGCAACCCAGATCAGCTGCATAGGAATCTGTTGGGGTAGGGCCTAGAAATAAGAATGTTTAAAGCTCCCCAAGTTATTCCAGTGGGAAACCAAAGTTGAGAACCAGTGTGATTATAGAATGTGAGAGAATTGATAATCTGATTGTAATGTGTATTGCTCTAACTAGAACATTTCACTTAGTCTTGGACAATACCTTTTGCAAACTGGAACCCATTGGGAACAGTGTGAACAAGATGGCAAGGAGGCCTGCAGTCATACAAACTATGCCCTGAGGAAGTGTTGAAGGAACTGAGTGCAAGCAATCTCAGGGAAGACATAAAAGTTGTCCTCAAATGAGTGTGTCAGAGGGATTACCATTATTCTATTTGGCTCCAGAGATGAGAACTAGAACCAAGAAGATGAAGTAAAATGGAGGCAAATCTTAATTCAATGAAAAGAATAATATTCTAGGAGAGCTGTCTAAAGATGTAATAGGCTGCCTCAGGAAGAAATGATTGCCCTGTAATTTGGGGACTCCAAACCCTTTGACTGCTTAACCAGTTAGTAAGGAGAGTGTGGAGAAGGCTTGTATTATTCAGGACTCTTTGTGGCACATGACAGAAGCCCAAATCAAAAGGCTTAAAAATAGAGTCAATTGTATTATATAACAGGGAAGTGACTTCAGGGAGGGCTGATTCAAGGGATCAATTGATATCAGACTCTTTCTCACCACTTATTTTGGGTCCTATTTGTCTTTGCTTCCCTTTATTCTGCATTCAGGCTCCCTCCCTGTGGTGTCCTGGCAACCCCAGTAGAGAGAGAAGATATTTTCTGATACTTCTCAAAAGAGAAACACTGATTCTAAATGGACAAATGTAATCAGAAAGCTGGTGGTGGTGGTGGTGGTGGTGGTGGTGGGGTGTGTGTGTGTGTGTGTGTATTGGGAGGAGGGCGGGGAAACTGGATACACAAAACAGTAAGAGTCTTGGCACTGGATAGGTGAATAAGTGAAGATCCCTTTCAGTCCTGAGATTTTAATATTATTTGACACCAAGGCCGGAATGCAGCAATAAATATAGACCACTGAGCTCATCAAATCTAAATCTTTTCTCTAGTCAGGTCCATCTGTTTTTCATGTCCTTCCCATATTCACATCTTTGCTTGTGTTGCTTAATCTTTCTCAAAAGACCTCTAACCCATAGTCCAAGATTCATCTAATGTCCTGCCTCTTCCTCTGTTATAGCTGGGCTAGCCCACACTGATCTGTATCTTTTTTGAAACTGCTATAGTACTCTTCACAATTACATATTTCCTGATGTCATATCTTGAATTTTTCTGTTATTCAGTGAATTAGTCTTATAAATTATAACTGTATTATAACTGAATTCCCCGAGAAGTAGAGGCAAGGCCTCTTCCCTTTTTATTCTTCCTGTGCCTAACATAGACTTGAGAATATTATATGGGCTTGTTCATTGAAATGTACTGATTGATGGTCATTTTTTCAATATATCAATTTCTTTACTACTATGTATGAAATCTCCATCCTGCAGGTAATATGGATTAGATGGCAAAAATGGGAGCATTGCCATCAGAAGGCCTCTGTGGAAATAACTGACACTACCAAAGAGGGCATTGCAACTCTTTCCCACTGGTACAAGCTCTGCTTCACGCTCATGCTGCCAAGCTTGTTTCCTTGCTTTTGGACTTTAGGAATGGGTAGTTTTCCTGGTTATGACCTTCAATCACTCACTCATTATGTAATAATTTATTAGTCACCAATATTATTCTAAACTCTGTTCTAGTTATGGGGAATACACAAAATCTCAGTTCTAAGGAGTTTGCAGGGAAAAACAGAAAAAAAATTAGATAATTATAATATAGTATCATGGTATTCCAGTTCTGGGTTAGATAAAATAAGCATATTCTACCCTGTCTCCACTGTTGTATATAGCTATAAAACCTGAATGGGATGAATGGAACATTGAGCAGTCTGAAAAGTAAATAGTAGTAGGTTGGGGGAAAACCCCCCAGAAATCACAGTGTCACTGAACTGATGGTGAGTATGCTACTTAAAAATTTTGATATACCCTGGCCTGATCTCCTATTAAGTGGCTATCAGTGAGCAGACAGAGCTCTAGGAGAAGCAATCTAATTCTGACTCAAGAATGGAAAAGGGAACTATTAATACTTAGTGTGGAAATTTTCCACTTTTCTACTCTTTTACGTTTTCTTGTGCTTTGGCTCCCTAGAAATTCTGTGGCAATAGTGGCAGCAGTTGATAATTGGAGACTGCCTCAGGGAACCAGAAAGTGCTGAGGAGATCAAAGAAAGGGAGAAGCTTTGGAAAGTGATCTTTTAAAGTTGTTTGTGAACTGTGGAACTCAACCCTGAATGAACATGTGTGGATTAGACCCTATTTAGTAGACAAAAGTCTTTAAGAACTGAACAGACCACCACCCAGATCCCAGATTATTCACTGAATGGTGGACATATGAAACATACCTGGATAGTGCTGTAAAGGTTTTGTAAATGGAATGGATGTTGGAACCACAACCCACAGAAGCTGGATCAGAACTTTCACTTAAACCTAACCAGGTTGACTGCCTGCTAAAACCATCAGTAACAACACTCTTCATAGGATTTAAACAATTTCCAAGATCTGATAAGGTAGCATCTAAATTATTCAGGATACATCTAAATTATCCAGGATACAATTCAAAATTATTAGGCATATAAAGAATTAGAAAAGTCTTAACTCACATGAAAAAAGAAAATCAACAGAGGCTATCCTAGATGACAGATGTTGGAATTATATGCAAAAATTTAAAGCAGCTATTGTAAAAATATACCAATGAGTAAGGGCAGAATCATTGAAAGAAATGGGAAAATAGAAAGTCTCAGCAAAGAAACAAAAGATATAAACAATCACCAAATGAATGTTTAAAGACTGAAAATATATAACTAAGACTAGAAAAAGTTTACTTAGTGGGCCTTGTAGCAGAATGTGGTCAGCATGATTTCGTGAACCAGGTTATACTTCAGTTGCTGCTTGAAGAACAAATGGAAATAAACCAAGTGGGGAAGTGTTGTGTTACTTATCTACTGCTAGTAGATAGATAACTATCATTAACTAGTTATCCCCAAACATAGCAGTTCAAAACAACAAATATTATTATCTCACACAGTATTTCAGAGTCAAGAATCTGGTGGTGACTTGAGTGTGTCTAGCTCAGTCTGTTAAGAGGCTGCAGTTAAACTGTCAGCAGGGATGTAGTCATCTCAAGTCCCATCTGGGATTGGAGAATCTGCTTCCACGTTTACTCACGTGATTATTGGCAAGCCTCAGGACTGTTGGAGTGAAAGGTCTCTTTTTAGTGCCACATGGCCCTCTCTCTAGGGAAACTTGAAGCATGGCAGCTGGCTTCTGACTTGGTAAATGATCCCAATGGGAGAGGCAGAAAAACAAGATGGAAGCCACTGTCTTTTTTATAATCTAATCTCACAAGTGATATATGATCACTTCTGTTCTGTTTGTTGGAAGTGAGTCATTAATTCCAGGACGTACTTAAGGGGAGAGGGATCAAACGTCACATCTTGAAATGGCAAAGTATCAAAAAACTTGTGGACATATTTTTAAAACCACCACAAAAAGAAAGATATTCTAGGAGGAAGGAATCAGATATCCAAAAGCAAAAAATTGAAGGAAAGAGTTAAAAATGGACACTGGGGGCTGTTTCTCTCTCTGTTTAGTTCAGTTGGACCTAGTAAGTATTTGTTGATGTGAAGATTCTCTGAATGTCAGATAATCCTCTAAAGACTTCTACTTACCTGCCCTGTTTGGGGAAGGCAGCAGATCCAGATCAGTGCCTTCACTCTAGGAGATAAATAGGACCTGAAGCCCTCATGGTGTTTTGTTTTAAGATCTTGGAATAAAAGGAAAAATATAAAAAGATACTTTCTTTTAGTTGTAGGTATATGCCTTTACAGTAACATGGGAAAGTATCCTGGAACTTCAATTGGAGGCTTGTTGTCCTTCATAATACTCTATTCTGCCACTGTCTTCCATTTTCTTACTAGCTAAATCATTGTAAGTCAGTTCTGCTCTAACGTCTGTTTTGAAAACTCGAGTTTGGTCCAATGTGATTGATATATAAGAGAACAATTTGAGTATGACATGAATTTGTGTTTGTTTGAGCATGATTTCACCAGCAAGAAACATTAGGTGAGTACAGAAAACTGCACTCAGCTGAACTAAGCAGTATGGTAATACACAAAACACACACCTCAAACATCTGTTAGCCACAACCATTTACATTCAGTGTTGCAAGTTTCCATCCAATTTCAGTTAACATTCCTTCCATCACTTCACAATAACTCATAAGGTGCTATGACTACATCTACAAACTTTAGGTCTTTTCAGGGTAAAGTGCAATATTTATTGTAGTATTTATGTATTTCTTAGCCATTAACGTGTAAAACTGTGCTGCATTTTCTATCTGGTTTTTAACATGCTGCTAATACTTTTTATTTTTGTTCTTCTAACCTCATTTTCCCTATAAGCTGTGTGTTTTTCATTGCACAATTTAACATATAATGTATTATTAGCCCCAGTGGTACAGGTCTGTGAATCGCCAGGTTTACACACCTCACAGCACGCACATAGAGTGCAGTAATTTTTAAAGTATACATATGCCAAGTTATAGCAGACATGACTGTATATATGTATACACACACACACATACTTATATATATTTAACTTACCTCGGACAATGTATTTGGGTGGACTTAGCAAACAAGGAAGATCAAGTCAGTGAAGATTCTTTGTTGCAGAAGCAAAAAGAAAAAGAAGAGAATCATTCAAGTACAGTGGAGATGCTTATCTTTGGTGTGGACCATTCAGAACCTCTATCTAAAGACTCCTTTGGTGGATTTCCTCGCTAACAGTTACTTGGTATTCTGGCTTCTGGGTCTCCTGTTCTTCTGACCTTGAGCATTCTCTTCCACAGCAAGCAGTTCTATTTCTTTGGAGTGTAGTGCATTGAATAGGTAGTGAGACATTGTCAAAGAATTTGGACTTTGTGCACTTGCTTCTCTGACCTTGAACAAAGCTAGAAGTTCCTGCCAATTTCATATCCCCTCTGAGGACACATCTTTAAGACCTGCCAGGGACTCTTGACTTTGGATCTGTGACACTTGATGCTGAAGTGGTCATAATCAAGTTCCAAAGTGGTCTGGAGCATTTGTAGTGCAGAACCTCCTTCTCAGGGCACCTGGATGGCTCAGTTGGTTAAGCATCTGTCTTTGGCTTGGTCAGGATCCCAGAGTTCTGGGATTAAGCCCCTGCATCAGGATCCTTGGTAAGGTGGGAACCTGCTTCTCCCTCTGCCTGCTGCTCCCCTGCTTGTGCTTTTTTTTTTTTTTTTCTCTCTCTCTCTCCCTATCTCTCAAATAAATAAATAAAATATTAAAAAAGAAAAAGACCCTCTTTCTCTTGGTACTTGGGCCACATTCAAACTGATGGGAAGAGATGGGTAAGTTTAATTCTTTACTCCTCTTTCTCTTCCTTTTGCTCAATATTCTTTCTTTTCTTCATCTTTATTAAGGCAGTGCCATGCAGTAGTTGAAGATTTGGGCATCATGTAATGGTTGTATGACCTAAGGCCACTTACTTTACTTCTCAGCACTTCCATTCCTTCATCATTAAAACTGAGATTATAATAGCACTTACCTTATAGGCTTTTTGTGATGAATGAGATAATCCATGACAAGCATTTAAAACTGGGCTAGTTAATTTACACACATGTTCCTAATCAATACCTAAAGTCTAAAGAGACTATATCCATTTAAGACCAAGTAGAGATAAAAAAGTGATTCGGAGTTATTAAATTCTGTCAGTGGGAAAATGTAATTGCATTTATCCATAATTCTTCAGGACTCAGCTATTGCATAAAAAAGGTAGAGTTGTGATTACAGTTTCCATTTATGAAGCTTATAAACATTGACCCATTTCTTCCATTAACTACTGCTTTAACCCTTAGGACCAACGCTGCCAATGTGAAGATGCTTCTGTATAACTTTGGGTAAAGATTGAATATTGAGGTTATATAACTGTAACAACAGAAACATATTTTAGGCTGGCCCAAAATTAAATGAACTATTAAATGAGACTAATCTAACCAAGGGCAGAAATTTTGTCTTTTTGTCTTATAGCTCATCAACTTCTAATATGCTGGTTCTCATCCATGGGTGATTTTGTCCCTGCAGGGAACATTTGGCAATGTCTGGAGTCATTTTTGGTTGTCATCACTGCAGAGGAGGCAATTGCTACTGGAATCTAGTGGGTAGAGGCCAGGAATACCGCTAAACAGTCCCCCACAACAAACACTTATCTTGCCTGAAATGTCAATAGTTCTGGGGTTGAGAAACCCTCCTCTAATGCAATGTCTAAATACAAGAAACATTGTAGCCTCTTGATAAATGTGTATTGAATAGATGAATGAAGTTCGGGAAACAAAAATGTGATTTGGTAGCAGACACATGTTTGGCAGACAACCTTATAAAGGAATTTTGAGAAGTCCTGGCACTCAGCCAATTGCTGTTAGCACAACAATGTTTGCTCTGTTCAGGCATCCAGTATGATTGGTCTGTGCCTGGTTCATATGATTACTAAATATTTTGAATAACATCCCTAGAAGGTGATATATTTTTTAGAAGTTAGAGATAATTGCTTCTAAATATAAGTTGTTTTAGAAACCATGGGAAAAGGGAATAGATTGACTTTGACTATGGGAAGTAAACAGGAGCTGGAACAGGGAGTGGCTGTGAATAAATCATACTGTTACGGTAGAGAGAGAAAATTTTTACCATTCTGGTGAAAGAGGGAAATCAGAGCAATCTATTCCATGGTCCCTCAATCTAAGTCAAGGCAACATTTCCCCAAATAGAGAATTAGTGGGGGGAAAAGTGAAAAGTAGAATAAAATAAAGTAGTTACAGGACAAAGGAAAATATGTTATTTTCTGAAAGGACATATTGTCTTAGACCATCCAGGCTGCTATAAAGGAATACCATAGACTGGGTGGCTTATAAATAACAGATATTAGTTTCTCATATTTCTGAAGGCTGGAAAGCCCAAGGTCAAGCACTGGCAGATTTAGTGTCTAGTGAGGGCCTACTGCCTGGTTCATAGATAGCTGTCTTCTCACTGTGTATCCATGTGGTAGAAGGGGCAAGGGAGTTCTCTGGTGTCTCTTTTATAATAGCGTTAATCCCATTCCCGTGGGCTCTACCCTCATGACCTAATCACCTTGCAAAGGCCCCACCTGCTAATACCATCACTTTGGGAGGGGTAGGTTTTCAACATATGAATTGTAGGGGAGAAATGAACATCTCTCAGAAATTTTAAGAATAGCCCAAGTAAATAGAACGTGGGAACCTCCTCAAAGGTAACTGATTAAATAAACTAAGGTACAGTCTTATTATGGAATATTATATAACAGTTAAAAAGAACAAGATAACTGTGTATCTACTAACATGGAGAATTTCTAAGGCATATTGTCAAGGAGAAAAAGCAAGCAGAAAATGTACTATAACAGTTTGACACTATTTCTTTAAAAGAAAAATCCCTCAAAACAACTTTGTAACTTCAAATATATACAAGAACGAAGAAGAATGGGAAAATGCTTTGAGGGATATAAAGCAAATTGAGGGATAAAAATCATAATGGTTCTCTCTAGGTAGGGAAGTAGAATAGGGAGTCAGTGATTAAAGGGCCCTTTTACTCTATGTGTACCAATTGTATTTTTATAAGAATATATCTAGGTAGTGCTTGTATAATTAAAAATATACACAGTGGGAAATCAAAATCCATCAACATCGTACAGATATGCAGAAGAATTTGGGGGTCATTTTGCCTTCAAAGAATGAAAGGTTTACTACCAGATTGCTGTAAATAGCAACCTTGACTCACAAGAATTTGTTGTAGCCAGCTAAGCCCAATGCTAAATAAGGATAGAGAGAGGAGTGTTTAGGACATATGACCCTTGGTTTTTTTTTTTTTTTTTAAAGATTTTTAATTTATTTATTTGACAGAGAGAGATCACAAGTAGGCAGAGAGGCAGGCAGAGAGAGAGAGAGGAGGAAGCAAACTCCCTGCTGAGCAGAGAGCCCAACGCGGAACTCGATCCCAGGACCCCGAGATCATGACCCGAGCTGAAGGCAGTGGCTTAACCCACTGAGCCACCCAGGCGCCCGACTCTTGTTTTTTTTTAAACAGGTTTGTTAGTGCTGGGTTGGCTCTCCAACCTTTTATTTTAGTTCCAGAACTCTCAGAAAGTTAGTTCTTGCAGCCTGTATCCTGTAGCATGTATAGACCCTGGAAACATAAGTTCTTCAGGAGGTCTCCTTACTTTGTCTTATTCTACTCCTTGACTTAGCCTTGTGTAAAGGATCTTGAGTGAGAAGGCTGGGCCATGTATAGGAGGGGCCATCCTGGGGCCTGGGCCAGGAGTGTCTTAGGCTCCTATTGGACTGGCTCAGTACTTTGTGTTCTTCATTGCCTTATAGAAAACAAAAAAATTTCAAAACTCAGAAGTTAGTTTAGTAATGAACTAAAAAATATTGTGGATTTCCCCCCTCAGTATGCATTAATAAAAAAATCCACTATTCACATCTCAATAATTTAGTCATATTTTTAAAAGATTCATTTATTTGACAGAGAGAGCATGAGCTAGGGGGAGTAGGAGAGGGAGAAGCAGGCTCTCCGCTAAGCAGGGAGCCCGATGTATGGCTCGATCCCAGGGCCCTGGGATCATGACCTGAGCTGAAGGCAGACGCTTAACAGACTGAGTCACCCAGGTGCCCCAATTAGTCATATGTTTTAAAATAATCTCCTAAAGAGCTCCTTCAGCAGGGACATATTAGACCATGTCCCATTTATTGTATTAGCAAAATAAGTCATTTTCTCATGATATTGTGTTGAAGTCCTTTAATGTTTCAGCTGGGGACATGAGTGCAATTAATTTTATGTGCATGGGCCTTGCCCAGGGAGGGTTGGACTGGCTGACTGGGCAGATTGGTATGGCTTGGGACTGAGAGATATCATTAGGTGATTGGCCTTGACGTCTCAGGACTCCTTAATAAACCACTCAACTTCTGGCAACTTGACACTCATGTGAGAAACTAGGACTCCTACGTTCTTCTCACTTGTCTCCTTTGCCCCTACCTGGCCCCACATTCCTCCTGGTTAGCTTTCACTTATTTTTTAAAAAAGATTTTATTTATTTATTTGTGTGTGAGAGAGAGAGCTAGAGAGAACATGAGTGGGGTGGAGAGGGAGAATCAGGCTCCCTGCTGAGCAAGTAGCCTGATGCGGGACTTGATTCCAGAACTCTGGGATTGTGACCTGAGCTGAAGGCAGTGTCTTAACTGACTGAGCCACACAGGCACTCTCTACTTTCACTTATTTTTGATTTGCCTGGGGAAATAGGATTTAGGAGACAAAGATGGGAGGGGGTAGACATAGATTTGTTTATAGAGAGTATGGGTTTTCATCTGCTTTGTTCATTAATGTATTTTAAATAACCTGAGCAGTTCTTGTTACATAGTAGTTGCTCAACAAATATTTGTTGAATGAACAAGGAAATTACAAACTATATATGTTATAACGTCCAGTGTGTTTTAGTAACAGTAAGGAGGACCATGTACATACAATTAGTTTAACAAGGAAAATAATGAAGTAAAGTGATATCAGGGAAATATGTAAAGGCCAGTTCATGTAGGATCTTTTAAGCTGTGGTACAGACTTGAGATTTTTATTCTAAGCGTGATGGGAATACTTTGGAGGATTTTGAGCAGTTATACGACATAAAAAGAACTAATATTTATGGTTCCTGGAGCTATTCTAGGTGTGCTGGGTGTATCAACTCATAATCTTCAAGTATATCTTTAATATAGCTACTAATATTATCTTTGTTGTAAGGATGAGAAAAAGTTACACAGATATTAATTTTCTTGGCTAAGATCATATAGCTAAGAAGAGATGGATCTAGAATTTGAACTTTGGCAGTCTAGCTCCACACTTGCACTCTGAGTCTGCATTATACTGCCTTTTTGTACATCATGTCAATGATCTGATTTATATTTTAAGTGGCTCCCCCTGGCTGCTTTGTTTAGAGCACTCCACAGGCAGAAGTAGAGGCAGAGAGACCAGTTAGGAAGCTCCTGGAGTAGATACAACAAGAAATAATGGTGGCTTGGTAGAAGAGATGACAAGGAGACAGATTCTGCATTTATTTT
This sequence comes from Mustela erminea, assembly GCF_009829155.1. Lineage (NCBI taxonomy): Eukaryota > Metazoa > Chordata > Mammalia > Carnivora > Mustelidae > Mustela > Mustela erminea. Next base: position 108,731,193 of record NC_045635.1, on the reverse strand, counting down.
GAAGGCAGTTTGCTGACAGACTGGATGTGAGAAAGACAGGATGTAACAGACTGGATGTGACAGACTGTATGAGAGAAAGAGAAAAGTCAAGGATGATACTAAGATTCGAAGATAATATAGAAATGACTTTTAAAAATATTTAGTTATTGTTGACATAGAAATCTTCTGGTGCATCTGGAAGCACTTTCTCTTTTTAAAGGTTTTATTTATTTATTTGAGAGAGGTGGCATGAGTAGGGGTGAGGTAGAGGAAGAGGGGGAGGGAGAAGCAGACTCCCCGCTGAGCGGAACCCCCCCCCAATCTGGGGCTTGATCCTGGGACCCTGGGATCATGACCTGAGCCAAAGGCAGATGCTTAACCGATTGAGCCACACAGGCACCCCACTTACTTTCTTTAAAGTGGACACCAGTGTAGACAAGAAATACTTAGTTCTTGATGACAATGGAATCCCCACAGGTGATTCAGCTTAGTGTTTTATTTCATGCTTGATCATCCATATGTGAATTGACTGTTTTTGAAATAGCACCTGCCCTTCTTCTCCAGTGGTCTTCTGGGCTTTAATTATTTCTCTCCAACATTGGGGGTGGTGGTATTTTTTTTATTGTGGTATATTAGTCACCATACAGTACATCATTAGTTTTTGATATAGTGTTCCATAATTCATTGTTTGTATATAACACCCAGTGCTCAGTGCAATCCATGCCCTTCTTAACCCCCATAACCAGGCTCAAGGGGGTGTCATTTTTAAGGAATTCAGAATAGTTTCTCCTGCTACTGTCCTTACTTTACCTGGCTCAGAATTTTTGGGAGAGCTTAGGCTAGCTTCTCTAGTGTATATTGTTTGGAGTGTTGTGTCGTAAGAGTCAATGATGGTTCAGGACTACTGTTCCTACCAACCCAACTTTGTCACACTACACTTAAGCCTGTATTTCAATCCTTCTTTGTTCTCTGTGTTGAATATCTTCCTTGTATGCTCTAGTTTTGGGGTCTTTTCAGTCCAACTTTGGCATCTGGGTTTAACTGCATCCAACCGAATCCACTTTACTCCCTAAATTTCAACTTTTCTTGCTCTCCAGTAACTTGCTCTTAGAACCTTGTCTGTTGATGTATACCTTTAGTAAACCATTATGGAAGCTATTGATAACACAGGTCCCTAATTTTGGCCCCAGTGAGTGGGGCTAGGCATTAACAAGCCCTTGAAGCTCTAGGCCTTTCTCTACATGCATACATATTCTGGGTTCCATTTCCTGGCCTCTCCTCTAGGATGGATTTGATTCTTGAATCTTTGCTGAGGTCCCAATGTGTTTGTATTTGGTTCATACCAAGCAATATTTACATTTAGAAAAATACTAGAATATCCATGAATTTCTGCATCCTAGGGGACATATTGGTACCATTTGATGAAAGGTAGGCTACCTCACACACTTCAAAAGATTTCCTATCAACAAAATGATAAAGTGTCATGAGCATTGATTTTCAAACTTTCAAAAATTGTGATAAAAATTTCTATTGGAAAAAAAATTTCTATTGGGACAAATTTAAGTGTACCATTTGGTTTCATGAAGCAGCTGATTTCTGTACCATCACCAACTATCCATTTCCAGAATATTTTCATCTTCCCAAACAAAAATTCTGCACCCATTAAACAGTATTTCCCCATTATACTCTCCCACCTACCCCTGGAAACTACTACTGTACTTTCTGTCCTTATGAACTGACTATTACACTTAACTCATTTAAGTAAAATCACATAGTATTTTCCATTTTGTGTCTTATTTTATTTAGTATAATGCCTTCAAGTTTCATGCATTTGTAGCTTGTGTCAGAATTTATATCCCTTTAAAGGCTGTATGGATATATAACATTTTGTTTATCTATTTATCATTGGTTATTACTAATAATGTTGCTATGAGGGGTGCCTGGTTGGCTCAGTGGGTTAAGCCTCTGCCTTTGGCTCAGGTCATGATCTCAGGGTCCTGGGATTGAGTCCCACTTCAGGCTCTCTGCTCAGTGGAGAGCCTGCTTCCTTCTCTCTCTCTCTCTCTCTCTGCCTGCCTCTCTGCCTACATGTGATCTCTCTCTGCCAAATAAATAAATAAATTATTAAAAGAAATATTGTTGCTATGAATATGGGTGTACAAATATCTGTTTGAGCCCCTACTTCCAATTCTTGTGGGTGTATATGCTGGAGTGGAATTGCTGAATCATACAGTAATTCTACATTTAATTTTTTCAGGAACAACTATATCATTTTCATAGCAGTTGCACTACTTATGTTCCTACCAGTAATACACAAATGTTCCCATGGATGTGATGTAGTATCTCACTGTAGTTTTGCCTTGTATTTCCCTCATAATTAGTGAGGGTCAGCATCTTTTCATGTGCTTATTGATCATCTATATGCCTTCATTGGAGAAATGTCTATTCAAGGCCTTTTCCCATTTTTAAATTGGGTCATTTATATTTTTGTTGTTGGATTTTCAAACTTTTTAAAAGTTTAGGACTCTGTGTTCAAATGAAATATTTCAGGAAATCTCAATGTGTAAAACAGATTAAAACAAAGATTCCTCAGGTATAGTTGGAAAAGAGATTAGTGCCTACCTCATCACTCTTCATTTCCATGGCAGCCCCTGAGAGGGCTCCTTGACACCCCTAATGTTGTTTCTTAGCTCTTTTGAAAAACTACTGCCCTTTGGCATTTAGAAAGGGATCCATGCTTCAGAATATTTGAGGAGACATAGATTTGCACAAAGAAAAAGTCACTTCTATGTTTTACCAACTTTAAATATTGACCATGACAAGAGAAATGTGGTGCTTTTTACTGGAGCATGTTAGTGTTATTTTGTCACTTAGTTCCCAAAGACACACAGAGCTATTGATCTTTCCACATATCAAGAGAAGCTCATAAATTATTGGGGAAATGTCAACAAAAATGAAGAAAATGACAGAAACTCTTCCAGACCCAGAGAAAGATGTTATTTACAAATTCATTTCCCTGAGTATCAGGAAAATCTCCAGAGGCAATAGGAATTTGTGAGAGCAAATAAGCCACTGATCATATTGCTATTTATCACAGTTGCTCAATTCTGCTTCAGCCAGACCTTGTTGAATCAGGAGAATTTTTTAAAATAAGCATTTGAATGGCTTAAAGGGATTTTTGAGTTCAAAAGTAAAGTTCTGAGAATAGTTCTGTTATTCTTGGCTGGTCCTCAGCCAAGTGGTTAAGACTCATTTCCCTTTTGAGGGTCCTACTCCCTGCTTTGGGTGAAAACCTCCCAAGATTTTCATGTTGCCTGTGCAGGGTCCCTGCACCCATTCTCCACAGGAATTCTCTATTTCATGTCATCTTGAGAAGCAAATTGCCCTTCATAAACAGACCATATATGTTTGTGAGCAAGTGGGAGGCTAATCAGTAGTGTAGTATTTTACTTACCTTGAGTTCCGAACAATTGAGAAATTCAAAGGAATCTAAAGATAATATAAAATATTTCCTTTAATATGAATAAAGTCTAGGGTGAAGGACACCTTATATAGATCTATGAGCAAGTGGGCTAATACTGTGCCCCTGCGTTAGGGAGACTTACCCCCTCCATCACAGCCTGTGCCATACCATTGCAGAATCCTCTTACAAGGTCAGGCCCTTCTCACTATTTGGAAGAAATCAGAGCAGAGCACAGCTCCTCTGTAGTCTGCCATATCCTAAGAAGAAGAAATATAGACAGAAATATGCCTACGCATTTCCTTGTCCCAAGTTTGACAACTTGTTACATTATTTTTCAGTCTCCTACTCCCTACAGGTATATCAAACATATGGAAAGAAGCATCTGGAGTGGGAAGAAGAGTCTCCCCTAATGTTTCACAGTTTATTTTTCTCTTAAATCACTGAGTTTAACTGTTGAGCAATCTCCATAGAGTGGGGGGGGGGCGGTCAGCAGTTTATGGAAGTCCTGCTTTCACCTTGAAGAAGCAATCACTGGGACTGCTGATGGACGGTGTAGGTGATAGTGTACCTAGAAGGCTCTGAAATGTGTCTGAAGACTATATTAATTAAATTAACATCAGGATCATGCCACACCCAATGATGAAAATTCATTCTCTATTCTTTTTTTTTCCTTAGGATTTTATGCATTTATTTGAGAGAGAGAGAGAAATAGGGAGAAGGGCATGAGCAGGGAGGAGAGGGAGAAGCTGGCTTCCTGTTGAGCAATGACCCTGACACCGGGCTTGGGCTCAATCCCAGGACCCTGAAATCATTATGTGAGCCAAAGGCAGACGCTTAACTGATTGAGCCATCTGGGTGCCCCTCATTCTCTATTCCATTAACCTTTTCAAATGATGTCCAGCTACATCATCTCTCAGAGAATATACTGTGAGATCAAAGGATATTAAGACACTACATTAATAATGTGCAATAGTACGATGCCACTCATTTGAGTATAATCTGCCCTTATCATAATTCTAGGGGTGCATTAAAGTCCAAATATTAATTCCCTTGCACCTTTCACTGAACATCCAGAGAAAAGTCCAAATTTCTTAAAATCTGAGGAACTTAATGTTTAAAACAAAGCTTTCTTGTCCTTGTGAGTTCAAACTAGTTAAGGACCAAAATATAGCCTCCCTTTTCCTCCCTATATCATATCTTCTCATTCTGCTCAATCTCAACTAGAAAAGTTCTCAAGGCCTGTGTCCAAATGGGGCTCTTCAGCAGCTTTAACCTGTGCTATTTCTTATTGGAATGGGTGGGGTCATTTCAGGGCCCCAGAGTTTATATTAGTTCAATGCCAAGTCTCTGATGTTACATAGAGTTCAAAGTATTAAAAGAAGCCACAAGGTAATCATTTCACCAGCCCCATAATTTTCAGTTAACAAACTAACAAGCTATGATAGCCACCTTGTGGCTCATATTGATCCCTGCTTCCTACAATTCATCCCTTTTCGAATTTTTCCCTTGTGTGTGAGCTGGACGTAGCATATTTCTTCTAACAAATAGGATATGTCATAATGATGGGGTATCATTTTAATAACTAAGTTACAAAAGACTGACTTTTTAGTACTTTCTCCCACTTTGGCTCTTGTCACTTGTATGAACTGATGTCAGCTGCCATGTTATGAGCTGCCCTAGGAGGGGCCGTGAGATAAGTAATGAGGCCCTCAGTCCAACAGTCTGAGAAACTGAATTCTGACAATAGCACATGTGAGTGAGCTTGGAAGTGGCTTCTCTTCCAGTTGAGCCTTCAGTTGATTGCAGTCTTATAAAATACTTGACTGTGTCTTGTGAAGAACTCTGACATAGATGGTCCAGCTAAGCTGCACCTGATTCCTGCAGAAATTGTGAGATAATAAATGTTTTTGTTTTAAGCCACTAAGTTTTGGGATAATTTGTTATGCAGTGATAGACAACTAATACACTGGCCAAGAGGTTGTTCTGGACAAAATTATACTATGTCTAGTACTCAGAATTGCTAAAGATTGTGGTGGAAACTCAATATTACCTGAAGGAAAAATAATAGGTAGAAGATACCTTGGTTTTAGCCTTGATAGGGATGCCAGTCTACTCAAATATCTGGAGTCCATGATCTGTGAACTTCAATCCAATTTGGAGAAATTTCTCACTAAGTAGTTAATTTTGGCCTTGTGTACATAAAATCTGACTGCATAATTATAAAAACTAGTCTCTTGGCCTAATGTAAGGCTCTACAGACTGCCAAGTTTAAAATGTCTTGTCTATATACTGAAGGACAAGGCCTATAACCATGTGACCTGGCCCCACCCAGAGATCCTCCTCATGGTATTTTAGCCCATGAATTCTAGTCCTAGCCTATTTCTCCATGTTCTTGGTCCAATGCATCACGTGTTTTGATTGAAGAAGTCAAATGAATAAAACCTTGAATTCTGAACCAATAGAAATTTAAGAAAAAAGAGGATGGGAAATGAAAATAACCCCTTTATTCAAAATTAAGCTGGTATTTTAAAATACAGTTTATATCTGTGGGAAAGTGAGCTTCTTTTTTTTTTAAGTGAACTTCTTAATACTGCATCACAGATTTATTTACCCAGATAGCACTAGACCATCACATATCTTACATATCTTACATATCTCTTCCCGTCCCCATGGATCTTTCTGCATGGAAGAACAGAACAGAATGCACATTCTGTGTACACAGCTTCACTCCCAAGACCAAGAATAGATAAAGGGGCTAGGACAAATGCAACAGGCTTTTTCTGATCATTTAAGTACCTGAGTTCCATCTTCCTGGGAAGAAGTGAGGAAGGAGTCACGGAAAGCAATACCAGAAGTGAAGAAATGTGTTCTGCTTTTCATAGTTATCAGATAAGGCTGATGAAAACCCTAGCAAGGTGATAATGCGTGGCTATCATTCAGGGTCCTCCAGGGGCTAGTGTAAAGTAAGAAGATGCTTAGAGATGGGGAAGAATAAAAGGTCTGATTCTTCGCAAAATTGTTTAATTGATGATGTGATTTTATGTCCTACCTCAAGTATGTTCAGCATCTGTTCCACTTCCCCCACCCTCAAGTTCCAGAAGCCAGGACCTTTGGCAAACTTATATCCATTGGTAATATTTGAATGCTCTGGCTCTCTCAAGATCAGGCCCTTTCCTGGTAAACCAATATAAGCATACTCCACTTTTGGGACAATACCTGTTAAACAGCACTTCTATGTTTTAATCCAAAAGAATGAATTTTAATACTATATGACAATTTAATGGGGAATTATAAACATAAATAGCCACTCCTAATGAGGCTGGCCCTTGTTTATACATAAAATTTTCTGAATTAATTTCCCCATTGCCTCATATAGTACCTTGGATTTCTAAATTGGTCTTCAGCCAGGATCCATGGAAAATTCCACTTTCTTGGATAAAACTATTCTCTTTTAAATTTTTATTTATTTCTTTTTTTTTTTTTCTTAAATTTCTTTTCAGTGTGAACCATTCTTTTTTTAAAAAATTAAATTTTTCAGTGTTCCAAAATTCATTGTTTATGCACCATACACAGTGCTCCATGCAATACATGCCCTCCATAATAGCCACCACCAGGCTCACCCAATCTCCCACCCCCCAACCCCTTCAAAACCCTCAGATTGTTTTTCAGAGTCCATAGTCTCTCATGGTTCATCCCCCGCTTCCAATTTCCCTCAACTCCCTTCTCCTCTCCATCCCCCTATGTCCTCCATGTTATTTCTTTTGCTCCACAAATAAGTGAAACCATATAATAACTGACCCTCTGCTTGACTTATTTCACTCAGCATAATCTCTTCCAGTCCCGTCCACGTTGATACAAAAGTTGGGTATTCATCCTTTCTGATGGAGGCATAATACTCTATAGTGTATATGGACCACATCTTCCTTATCCATTTGTCTGATCCAAACATTCTTAAGCAAGGTGGTCTTTAGCTTCCAGGTGTTTGAGTTCCTTCCAAACTTTTTCTTGTGGTTGAGTTCCAGTTTCAAAGCTTTGTGGTCTGAGAATATGCAGGGGATCATGTCAATTTTTTGGTATCAGTTGAGCCTGATTTGTGACCCTGTATGTGACCTATTCTGGAGAAAGTTCCAAGTGCACTCAAGAAGAGTGGATATTCTGTTGTTTTAGGGTGGAATGTTCTGTATATATATCTATGAGGTCCATCTGGTCCCATGTGTCATTCAATGCTCTTGTTTCTTTATTGATTTTACACTTGGATGATCTGTCTATTACTGAGAGTGCCATGTTAAGATCCCCTATTATTAACGTATTCATACCAACATGACTCTTTATCTTGATTAACAGTTGTCTTAGGTATTTGGATGCTCCCGTATTGGGGGCATAAATATTTACCATTGTTAGATCTTCTTGGTGATAGACCCTTTAAGAATGATGTAGTGTCCTCCTTTACCTCTGACTACAGTCTTTAGTTTAAAATCTAATTTATCTGATATGAGAATTTCTACCCCAGCTTTCTTTTGAGGCCCATTGGCATGGAAGATGCTTCTCCATCCCTTCACTCTCAGTCTGGATGTATCCTTAGTTTCCTACTGGGTCTCTTGTAAACAGCATATGTTCGGGTCCTGTTATTTTATCCAATCTGCAAGCCTGTGCCATTTTAGGAGAGCGGGTTTAGGCCATTCATGTTGAGAGTGATTATTGAAAGATACGGTTTTATTGACATCTTGTTACCTGTGAAGTCCTTGTTTCTATAGATTGTCTCTGTGAATTTCTGTTCTATGACACTCTTGGGTTCTTTCTTCTTTTATAGAACCCCCCCCTTAATATTTCTTGTAGTGCCGGCTTGCTGGTCACATACTCTTTTAAACCTTGCCAGTCTTGGAAGCTCTTTATCTCTCCATCCATTTTGAATGTCAGCCTTGCTGAATAAAGTATTCTTGGCTGCATGCTCTTTTCATTTAGTGCCCCGAATACATCCTGCCAGGCCTTTCTGGCTTGCCAGGTTTCTGTGGACAGGTCTGATGTTATTCTGATGGACCTTCCTCTGTAAGTAAGGGATCTATTCCCTCTAGCTGCTCTCAAAAGCTCTTGTCTAAAATTATGATTCGTCAGTCTTACAGTCAAGTGTCTCAAGGTCTTTATAGATTCATTGATCTTGCAGGGTGTTCCTTCTCTCTATGGGACATGAATGCTGGCTCCATTCCCCAGATTTGGAAAATGTTCATGGAGAATTTGTTCAACTATATCTTCTAGTCTTCTTTCTTTCTTCTCCCTCTCAGGGATCCCAATAATTCTGACGTTGGAATGTTTCTTGGCATCATTTATTTCCCTAATTCTGTTTTCATGGCTTCTAAGCTGTTTATTCCTGCTTCCTCCTTTTCCTTTTTCTCTATCGGTTTGTCCTCTAGATTACTAATTCTATCTTCTGCCTCAGTTACCCTAGTTGTTAGAGAATTTAGATTAGATTGGAACTCATTGATAGCATTGTGAACATCTTCCCTGGTGGCTTTCACTTCTACCCTAATCAGTTCCATTTTGTCATTAAAGGCTTTCTCTAACCTAGCCATTACCTGGATAATTGTTAGCCTGAATTCCCTGTCTGACATACCATTTATGTCCATATCCAGTAGCTCTGATGGGGAGGGCATAGTCTCTGAATTTTTGTTCTGTTGGGTGTTCCTCCTCCTAGTTGTTTTGGTGAAAGGTAGTTGAGGTGACATGTAGCTGAAGATATCAACCATGATACAGTCAATGTACACCCTGGAATGCTTCTGAACAATTGGAAGTTACCACCAAAATGACAGAAAAAAGAAAAAGGGAGAGAGATAGAGACAGAAAAAAAAGAGAGAACACTCAGCTGAATGGACCCCAAAGGTAAGATTTATAAAGTAGGCAGACAAAAATGGACAAACAAAAAGACTGATAAAAGTAAATAAGAAAAAAAAATGAAGATCCCGCCAAAATGAACCCCAAGGATAAGATTTACATAATACCAGAACAAAAACAAATACACAGAAACACTGACAGAAGAAAAAGATGGAAAGGTGGTTATAAATCCTCGATGTGGGCGAGGAAGTTTATTATGATGCTTCCTGGGTGTATCTTGATATCTTTGTAAAAGGACTCAATTTTCCAGAGATAAAGGGAGGTTAAAACTGGTTTATATATATGGGTAGTATTGATTAGGGAAAGAGGGTTACCTTGGAGGCCATATCTATATGTGAATTAAAAAAATAGAAAAGAAAAAGATAAATACAAGTATATGTATGAAAAAAGTTTAAAGGGTTATTATGGAATATATTGTATTAAACCTCTAGTTTTAATGGTAAGGAGGTTAAAAAATTTTAAAAAAAATACAAGAGTAGTGAGAATGAATTACAATAAAAGTTGTATCTATGAAATATACAGGTTTTAGGACAATACCAGGAGTTTAATATATTGTTTTCTCCGATGTTTTAGTTTTATAGTTTTATGGGGATGCTGTGGTACTTGTCCTCTTATCCTTTTGGCTGGGTTTCTGGGGGAGGGGCCTGCTGAATTGTTTTTCAGTTAGTCTTGCTTGGGTTGAGTCCTCCTGTTCTCTGTCAAGGGGCTGGGCTCTGTGCAAACCAGTTTTTCAGGCTTTTGTTCTCTGGAGGTTATTGTTCTGTGGTGGCTTTTTGTGGCTTTTCGGAGGCTTAGTGGAAAGCAAACTGCACCCAGACCTCTGTCTCAGAAGACTGAGAGAACCCTCAGTCTTCTCCCCTCTGTGTGGTCCAGAACACGCAGACTCCCCCTCTGTGAACTCTTCTGAACCATGCAACCTCTCACAGTCAGTTTACATCCACAGTCAGTGTACATCCACAGCCACTGTCTCAGGGGTCATCCAAAGCACCCATTTGTCTCTGCACATCTGTGCCCAAACCTCGGAGCAATATTGGTCCAGGGAGCCCACTTCTGGTGGCTGCCTATGTGGGGACTGCTGTCTGGGGTCAGACCTCAAGGTTTTGCAGGTAGCTGCCTGCTGAGAGATCCCAACCAGAGATCTGGCTGGGTTCCTTCATGTCTGGTCTGGGAGTGTCCGGACCCTTGATGGGTTCTAGAGGCCGTGGGCTAGCACCAACACGGAGCACTCTCAGGCACAGTTGGGGAGCGCAGTTCAGACCCTGGTGGCATAGTGAGCACAGAGTGCATATGGCTGTGGTTCTAGAGAGCACCTAACATGTGGGGGTGGGTGGGCGTGTGCCCTGGCTGAGCAGTGGTGCAAGCCACACAACCCAGGGCTCTCAGACCAGGAACTGGAGGCTCTGCCACTCCACTCTCTATGGCATGGGTAGTTGCCAGCAGTGGCTGTCCTGGGTCCAAGGGCTTAGGTCCGTGCTCATGACCACCCAATTCCACCAGTTTCCTCTTAAGATATTTTGCTCTTTTTGAGTGCTTTTAACCAGACTCCAAGTTAATTCTGGTCCCCAATCACAGACACTTTTATATTGGGGTATTGTTTTCCAACAATTGCTTCTGGTGGCTCCTTCCCCCTTCTGTTTATCCTCCGATATCAGTCCAGTCATTTCACTCTGCTTTGCCTCTCCTCTGGTGTCTTCTACCCCCATAGAGATCCAGAAGTGTATAATCCTACATCTCAGGGTGATTTCATGGGTGTTCAGAGTGTTCTGGTAGATAATTAGCTCACTTTAGGGGACCGGTTGAAACAGGGTCTCTTACTTCTCTGCCATCTTGGCCCTCCTCAGTAAGGCATTTTTTGGATAAAACCATTCTTGTTTAGAAGGCTTACAGTCCCATAGCCAAGAGGCTTCAGATTTCAGTTCATTGGAAAGTTACCAAGGATGACAACCCTCCTGAGATTTTAAATTGTGGAATATGGTGGCATTCTGTATTATTAATTTCACTTCAATGAATATTTGACACAGCCCTTTTGTCATACACAAAAAAGCTTTACCAGAGTCTGATTAAAATGTAAAAATCCACAATAGCCAGATACCTTAGCTAGGATATTCTGCTCCTCTGGAAAAGATCAACTTATATCTAAAAGATTTTATCACTCCTTGTGCACCATAAAGGTGTTCAGAAATAACTATGGAAAATCAAATATTCTCAGAAAAAGAAGGTTTCTGACTGATTTTGTTCTGTGTTCAGCTTTTTTATGTTTACCAATTCTGAGAAGCATAGAGGCATTTTTTCATTTCTGACAACACCTGTATTCCCCTTCTCATGCATTATTTCTTATCAAATGCATTTGACTGTAGTAGAGTACAAAATTTACCCTTGGTCCCACTGTGACAGGATATTATAATCTTTTACACAGCTTATGTGAGTCCACATATATTTGTTTCATGTGTGTGCATGGTTCTGTTGTGGGGTAGAGGGCTGGAATGCAAGGAGGCAGGGAGCTAGGGAAGTTGGAATGACATAGGCTTATTTGGTTTTATTCTGTTTTGTTTTTGTTTTCCCAAAATAACATTTCAAATAGCTTGGATTGGAAGTGAATTTCCGGAATACCTGGCAAAATCTACTGTTCCTTCTTTTTCTTTTACATGTGGAGTCAACCCAACCAGTCAGGCCTAGATATATACCAGACAGAATGAGTTTTTGCCTGCAGAAGGTAGGTATAGCCAAACTAAAACTAGCCCCTAAATCTCTTTATTTGGGGGTACAGCAGTTTTGGTTTGGTTGTTTTTTCTTAAAGATTTATTTATTTGAGAGACTGAGCCACCCAGGCGCCCCTGGTTTGGTTATTTTTCAGGACAAGTATTTTTTTAAGTGTTTTGTTAAAATGCATATATATTATCTAGTTGAAGTAACACATTAAATTATCAGCAGTTTAGGAGGTGATTCAATAGGTTAGGCAAACACATATGGCTTTGAGGAGAACTGGAATAAAGGTTCTGATGGGAAGTATGAGGGAATAATCTGGAAACCGTAATTATAATTAGTTCTCCCATTTCAATCATTACTACTTCCATCACACTGTCATCATTTATTGGATGATAGTATGTACCTGGATTTCCTACAACAGTCCTGTGAAGTGGATACCACTGTTATCTCAATTTTGCAGTTGAGGAAACTGAGCTGAGAAGAACAAGTAATTTGCACAGTGTTTCTCAGGTAGAAGGTGAATTCATGGTTCTAACTCAGGTCAAATAGAAGGAAATAAAAAAAAATAAAAAATAAATTAAATATTAAAAAAAAAAAAAAAGAAGGCAAGTACTACTATGGGAAACAATCTGGTCAGTGGGTATGAAACAAACATTGCCTTGTGAAACATTTTGCTCAGGTATAGTCCAGCTTCTAGTCATGTGTGGAAAAAATCTGAATGAGCTAATGAACTCAAATGTTGTATCTCACTAAGATGAGGAGGGGGCACTGAGGATTCACAGATTCTAGTTTTGGTTGGGCACCTACACTAGGAAACCTTGTTGATTGTGGGAAAACACATACTTTGGTGATTGCAAATTTAGAATTTCACTGTAAAGATCTTAAATCCAAGCTGTAGCAGCTCCCTACCTTATAATAAATGGATTAAATTGCTTGCTAGTTGTGTGGAAGGGGTCAAGTTATTTTAGGTCTTAACTCTTAGTTTTTTCATCTCTAAAATAGAGTTAATAACTTGTAGAGTTGTTGAAAGTATCAATGTGTGTGAGTGTTTTACAAACTGTGTAGGATGATACATAGATATATAGATTATAACAGATGGGTCATAATAGAAATCTCATTCCTGGGATGCCTGGGTGGCTCAGTCCATTAGGCGGCTGTCTTCGGCTGAGGTCATAATCCCAGTGTCCTGGGATTGAGTCCCACATCAAGGCTCCTTGCTCAGCAGGGAGCCTGCTTTTCCCTCTGCCTCTGCCTGCCACCCTGTCTGCCTGCGCACTCTCTCTCTCTCTGACAAGTAAATAAATAAAAAAAAAATCTCATTCCTTGATCAGAAATATATTTTCTTTCTTAAATTCAGTGACTTATCCTGAGGACCACAGAGGAAAATGATAGTAGTGGCTCTCACAGCTCTCCTTGTTCTGTTTGGTTTATGGAAATCTCTTTATCTTTTCAAATGCAGGCACTCATGTAGACTGGCTTGAGTTTTGTTTCCATTGGATGCTTTGTTTCTTCAAAAGGTGTAGGCATTATGACTGGTTAATGAAACTGCAGAAACATATGATTTGAATGAAGATCATTTATATTATTCTCTGATGCTAGTAGATGGAGGATGTCATTGTCCTAGATACCAGATATAGGGAGAAACTATGGCTGATAATTACAAGCCGGGGACTAAGAGAACTATTTTTAAGAGTCCAGCAATTCCATACAGCATGCTCATTTAGTTTCTGCACTGTGGTGTGAGAACATACTCTTTTCAATGCTATCTCTGAAAGAATTTGGGAAGTCATTGAAGTTGTCCTTGGCAGTTCTAGCCTTTTAATAATAACTGCCACTTATAAGTAGTTACCATGTGTCAAGCATTGTGTTATGTGCTTTACAAGGTATATATAGTCCTATTTGATCCTTGTAACAAGTCTTGGGTTGCTTTTTACAGAGTGCTTCCTATGTGTCCTATACTATGCAACGTAATTTCTGTGCATTATCTTACTTAATATTCACACTGAATTGATGAGGTAGGTGCTATTATTATTTCTATTTTACAGAGAAGGAAACTAAGACCTAGTAGAATGAAATGATTTGCCTAAAATCACACATGTAGAAAATAGTAGAATTGAAAATTGAAATACTGCTTTCAAAGGGGGACTTTGAGTCTTATTTGCACTAAGATGTAGTATTAGGTTTAGGAAGATGGGGAGGAGAGAGAAATGTCTAGCTCTGGTGGAATATTTTTGTCTGATCATTTATTCAACTCCTTTCTTCAAGTTTTTCAGATCAAAATGTTTGGAGTCATCCTTGGTTTTCATACCTACATAAAGTCTATCAGCAAATCCTTTAAAATATAGTATATCCATAAGCCAACCACTCCTCCCTACTTCTACTGCCACCATCTTAGTCCAGGCCACAATCATTTTTTCTTTGGATGACTGCAACATCTCCCTTCTTTTGCCCTTGTCCTTTATGGTAGATGCTGCTAGATGTCCATCAGAACCCATTTAATCCTCTTTATATATCCATAGTATACAACTGGATGCACAGCTATCCTGCTGGACTACATACCCCAACATTGCTTGCGGTTAGTAGTAGCCCTGTGAGTAAGTTCCCATCAATGGAATGTTGGAAGAAGTGACATATGCCATTTCTGAGTCAAGGATTTCTGACATTTGGGCTTGCTTCCTCTATGACCTCATCTTTTTTCTGTCTGCTGGAACTTAGATATCTTGACAATCTGGTTTTGACCTTGCAGATCATGACAAGGCTCTCCATCATGACAGAGCAACAACTTGAAAAGGTCCAAGAATAACCATGAGCAATAGATTGGCTCTATGGATCTGAACTGTTAACATTAGGACTAAGTAAGAAGAACAAATTGCTTTGGTCTTTAAGCTACCATAAGGTTGAGTCTCTTTGTTATAGCAGCCTAGCTTTACCCTAACTAATTTACCTCCTACAGTTTGTTCTCTACACAGCAGCCAGAGTTAATTTTATAAAAACATATCATTTTTCTTCTCTGCTTAAATCTCTCCAATGGCTCCCTATTTCTCAGGGTGTAAAAGCCAGCATCTTTAGAATGGTCAATAAAGTCCAACAGGACTTGTCCATACTCCCACCATTATTACCTCTCTGAATCTTCTCAATTTTTCCACTGGTCCCTTCTATTTTTGAACATGTCAGGCACACTCCTACCACAGGGTCTTTACCCATATTGTTCCTTCTACCCAGAAAACTATTTCCCAGATATCTGCAAGGCTGATATGATATAATACCTTGATTAAGGTATTAGCTCAAATATTGCCTTTACAAAGAGAACCTTCTGGACCACCCTATATGAAATAGCACCCCCATTGCTAATAGTCCTAGCTTTAGTTTTCTTCATTATCATTAATTGACATATGTATTTATTATCTGTCTCCTCCATTTAGAGTGGGCACTCTATGAAAACAAGGGATTTCTTTAAAAAAATTTATTTGAGAGAGAGTACAAGTGAGGGGAGGGGCAGAGAGAGAGAAAAGGAGAAAAACAGACTCCCACTTGGGAGCCCAACCCAGGACTCGGTGTCATGATCCCGAGATCATGACCTGATCTGAAATCAGTAGTTGGATGCTCAGCTGACTGAGCCACCCAGGTACCCAGAGAACAGGGAATTTCATTCATTACTACATATCTAGTGCCTAAAACAGTGCCTTGTACATAGTAGGGACTCAATAAATTGTTGAATGAATGAGCTTATTCATTAATCCTCCACAATCTACTAAGTCAATTGTTCTCAGTCTTTAGTGTGCCTCAAGAGTCACCTGAAGCGACTGTTAAATTCTGACTCCTGGGGCCATGTCCATTCAGATCACGATTCAGCTGGTCTGGGGTGGGTGCCAGGAATTTGCTTATTTTAAATGTATACTCACCCTTATAATTTTGATATGGATAGTAAGATTATACCTCTTTGAAACACACTGCACTAGACTCTAAGCTCCATGAGGACTTTCTTAATAATGTAATGCCTTTGTGGCTTGTAACTACAATGCCTCTAGTGCCTCACACATAGTAGAGCTCAACAAATACTTTTTTGATTGATCAATGGACAGATATTTACTGTAGTTTCTTAGGCTTGAGGTACTCTGCTAGATGCTGAGACTACCCCAGTGGAAGCATCTCAGTACTTAAACCCATTTGCCCAACAGTCCAAATCCCTTAGGTCTGAGGGTCCACTCTGCTATTACAATAAGGGTTAAGCTGTTCTTTGACAGTGCTTCTTAAACTTTAATGATCACAAATCACCTGGGTTTCTTGTTAAAATGCAAATTCTGATTTAGTATGTTTGGGATGGGCCAGGGATTCTGTATTTCTTATAAACTCCCAGGTGATGCTGGTACTCTTAATCCATCAACCACACTTTGAGTAGCAAGGCTTTAAGCTAAAAAAGGGTGGTGGGTATAGCTAGCCAGGTGGTTGTTGTTTCCTTGGGGCTACTTGTTCTTCTGTTGCAGAGAAATTACCTTGCCTGAGGCCCCAATGATAGCTGCTTAATTTTCAGGCTCTACCAAAAACCATACATGTTTTAATTAAGAAAGACCCCTAATCAATTAAGATAAACATCTCTGCAGCTACAAAATTCATGGGTGTAAATTGTGTTCTTTTTCTGAGGGGATGGAATAATGTACTGTCTTTGTTTAATTAAAAAATGAAACAAGGGAGATTTTGGAGGTGATGGACAGATACTTGAAAGTGCTACAAAGAACTTAGATGAAAGAATTTTTCTTTGGTAAATGTATTAGTCTCCTAGTCTACCAGACTGGGTGGCTTAATGAACAGACATTTATTTCTCACAGTTCTGGATTTTGGGAAGTCCAAGATCAAGGTGTCAGCAAGGTTTCATTCTGAGGCCTCTTCTCTTGGCTTGTAGGAGCCAGCCTTCTTGCTTTGTGTTCGTATGACCTCTTCCATGTGTGTGTTTGGGACAGGTTAGGAAGAGAGAATGCCCAAAGCCTCTGGTATTTCTTTTTATAAGGGCACTAATTCTGTCTGATCAGGGCCTCATATTTAAGACATCATTTAGCCTTAATTATTTTCTTAAAAGCCCCATATCCAAATATAGTCATATTGGGGTTTAAGAACTTCAACATATGAATATGGAGGGGACACAAACATTCAGTTCATAAAAGTAAATAAGACTGAGGCACAGTACATCTCGGAATTTTGGCCACCTGCATGGAAAAATTTGGTCAGGAGAATAATGCTTTCCTCACCATTATTGACCTTTTAAGAATCCTAAAATTCCCATTATCATTTAATTCTTTTGCCTTGATGCATTTAGATTCCAGAAATTCCCCCATGACAATTGAAATGCTCCAGAATTAGGAAAGCAGTAATTAATGATCTTGAACATCTTAGGGCAAGGAGTTTTAGCCCTAGGGCTTTTTATTTAGGTTTCTGAGGATCTCTGAACCACCCCCCCCAAATTTAATCAGATACTTATGTATGTACACATATATAATATGTATATATTGAATATATTATATGTATATATTATATATTGTTTGTTAATTTTTTCCTAGAGATAGAGTCCATAGCTTATATAGAATTCTCAGATGGATCCCACAATTCCCCAAAGGATAAGACTCTCTTTAGATATAAGGATGACAGAACTTAGGATAGTGAATTTTGAATGGTAAGGGAGAAATGTGCAACATGTTTTTGTAGCTTGTTGCTTTTTTTTTTTTTTATGTGACTCTTTCCCTTCATCAGACTGTCTTCCTTGAGGGAAAGCCATACTCCTCCAAGCATCCCTGATGCCCAGCACGGTATTTAGCACAGAAGTATTCAATAAATGGTTTTGAAATAAAGAATGAAACCAAGCCTCTAGGGTGCCAGAGAAACAGGGTAAGGTGGGAATACAAGAAGGAGGGGGCTTTGAAGAACAGAGCTCTGGGTATTTAGGTCCCTCCTTAGGTGGACATGGACAGAGAAGTCTACTGTATCCTGAGGAAACATCAGTTAATTTTTACAGGGCTCAACTCCATATACATATATTCTTTTTTGGGGTCATTCTCAACGGGAGGCAAAATTCAAGTCCAACATCTCAGCTCTTTTCTTCTTGTTTCCTAGTAAAGATGTGCTGTTCAATCAATAAAAATGAATAATTTAAATTCAATATCCTTCTGTCACTATCAATAATACTTTTGTGAGTATGTAGTACTATGATAATTCAATTTGTTAGTCACTGTCACACTTTTACATGACAGTCCGCTGAAGTTGTAAACTTAATTTACTCTAGGCATTTGACACAAGTAACATTGATGGGTTTTATCTTTAAAAGTATTGATTCCCACCCCCACCCCCTAAATATCTCCTCTGTATTTGTGTTTATTGAATAAATAGGTACCTGTCTGGTTAAAGAAAACCTTTTTAAGCTAAGGAAGCTTCCCACTTGGTTTTAAGCAGACTTTTTTGAACAGCTTAGACTCAGAACCTTAGGACTGGGAGAGATCTGAGATGTTTTGTTGTCCTCTCTGTTTGCCCACTTCTGGGGAGAGCTTTATGTCATCTAGGGCACAGCATCTACTGCTAGAGAGCTCTCACAGTTAGAAGGTTCTTCACAGTGGAGACAAAACCTACTATTCTGCAACTTTAATCTATTTTGGCTTTCTTGAGTGACACATTATAAATCTATCTACCAACTGTTTGCCAGTCCTTTCATATATTTGAATGTTGTTTGAACGGACACCCAAGATTTTTCTCGTCCAAGTTAAATTTTCCTAGCACCTTCAATTCCTTTTCATTTGACAGGATTAGAAATCACCTTACAATTGTGTTATTCTCCTCTAGCTCTACCAGAGTTGTTGATATCTTTCTTAAAATGTAACATCCAAGACCAAATGCAGATCTCTACAAGAGCTCTAAAGAGATTGAACTTCACATAGAACTGTTTTTAAAATGATGTTTTCAAAATATCCAATTCCCAAAAGGTAAAATTAATGAACAATATATTTTACTTATTGCTCTTTGTTGTTTTTCTCCCCTTATTGAGAAAGGTGATTCATTTTTTTCCATAATGAATAAATTGATGTAAGTAAGATAACCAACCGAAATGGAACAGATGAAAAATATGGATCCACTCACAATCACATTATGAATAACTAAGTACAGAGCCCTCTTGACATAAGCTTTCATTAAACTCCCTTTTCTGAAGAAACACTTATTACAACTGTAATTACTTGTATCATTAAGTGTATGGGCATTCTGAGGTGTATGGATTAATTGGGGAGATTGGGAATTTTAATAAGCTTTATTTTTCTTGTATCATTAAAAAATGTCTTTCATTATGGAAAACTTCAAACATTTACCAAAATAGAAACCAAATGAACTCTCATGAACTCATCACCCATGTTTAACAAATATCAGTTCATGGTCAATCTTGTTTCATCTGTTTAATTCCACTTTCCTACCCAGGATTATTTTGAAGCAAGTCCAAGACATCATCTCATTTTATCTTAAATGTTTCAGTCCATATTTCTAAAATATATAAGCTCTTTATAAATCATATTCTCAGTACCATTATCATATCTAAAAATTTAACAGTTGTCATCAAATAATGTAGCCAGTGTTATCAATTTTCTTATAAAATTTTCTTTCAACAGTTTGTTTGAAAAAAGACTAAAATAAGACACATACATTGCAATTTTTTGATGTTTCTTAAATCTCATTTAATGTTAGGTCTCTTTCTCTCTCTCTCTCTCTCTTTCTCTTTTTAAAAAAAGATTTATTTTATTTATTTATTTGACAGAGAGATCAAAAGTAGGCAGGCAGAGAGAGAGGAGGAAGCAGGCTCCCTGCTGAGCAGAGAGTCTGATGTGGGGCTCGATCCCAGGACCCTGAGATCATGACCTGAGCTGAAGGCAGAGGCTTAACCCACTGAGCCACCCAGCTGCCCCTCTCCCTCTCTTTCATTTATAATTCCTTTATTTAATAAACCAGATCTCTTGTTCTGTAGACTTTCCTAGTCTGGATTTCGCTCAGTGCATCCTGGTATCTCTTAAAATATTTCTCTGTCCTCTATTTTTTATAAATTGGTAGTTAAAGTTAAATATTTGATCAAATTCAGGTTTGATCTTTTCAGAAGAATACCCTATAGGTGGGGTTACATACTTCCACTTGAAAGCATGTAATGTTTGTCTCTTTTGTGGTGTCAATAACCACTGACACTCACTGCCTACATCTGTAGGGGTTATGAAATGGTGATATCTTGTTACTATTAATATTTCTTCTTCATTTATTAGTTTGAATACCTCCACAAAGACAAACTTCCCCTCATCAATTATTCAGTTTCAATGAGGTACACATCTATAAGAAGAGTAAGGTAAATTCTTCATTCTTCCTTTTTATTTACCAGTTTTCAAAATAATGAGTTGGTTCACTAGCATTCACCAGCAATGAGTTATTATGAAATCATACTTTTAATAAACTTTACATTTCAGTTGATTACAGTAATATTTTTTGCAGTTATCAATTATATTGATTATGAAATTTTTCAAACTCTTCACATTGACTCCTGAGTCCTTTGACATGATCAATTTATTTTTGGTAGTTTTCTTGCTATCTGGTATGACAAGATGATCCAGTCTCAATTTGAACATTCCCTCTCCCAGACCTGGAATCTAATTTCTCCAAGGAGCCTTGGTTCCTTTTTTCACTTTCTTCTAGAACATTGTTGTAATCAATTAATTGTAGTATAACTGAGATACATATTATATTATTTTCAGGGGTACAATATAGTGATGACAACTAAGTACATTATGAAGTCCTCACTGTAATAAGTATAGTTATTATCTGTCAGCATACAAAGTTATTACAATATTATTAATTATATTCCCTAAGCTATACTTTTTATCCTTATGGGTTATTTATTTTGTAACTAGGAGTTTGTGAGCCTTGGTTCCTTTTGGTGGAAAATGGTATACAGACATGACAAGCTGAGTGCTAAGGCTGCTCATTGCTATTGAGTCTGTCACTATTTCTAGGCTTTTTCAGTGAACATAACTAGAAAATAATTTTTTAAAAAATGTAAAATACATCATGGACTTACAAGATATTTCTATATCAGATTCAGGACTGCAGGGTTTTTACTTGGCGTCATCAATCTTATGTCTATATCTCTTGTCTATGCCAAAAGTCCTTCTTAACAACACTAATAAAAGCACTTATTTCACTTATCTCTTAATGACACCAAACTGTTACCAATAGTAAGAGTACTAAACATATTTTAAGGTTTTTAAAAATTAATTCATTCCTTAAGATATATCTGACTAGGAATGGAGAATCAAATTAATGTTTTAAAATCACTAGAAATAGTTCCTTTATGGATTGTTATGGCATCAACTCTATATGCAGGATTATTTCAATTTTATTTTATTTTTAGTGATCACTTCTTAAATTTTAATTTAATTTTATAATTATGTATGATATTACAAAATCCAGAGTTATAATCTAAAAAAACAAGGAGAAAGAATCAATTATCATATGGTTTCACTTATTTGTGGAGCATAACAAATAGCATTGAGGACATGGGGAGTTAGAGAGGAAAAGGGAGTTGGGGGAAATTGGAAGGGGAGGTGAATCGTGAGAGACTATGGACTCTGAAAAACAATCTGAGGGGTTTGAAGTGGTGGGGGGTTGGGAGGTTGGGTACCAGGTGGTGGGTATTATGGAGGGCACGGATTGCATGGAGCACTGGGTGTGGTGAAAAAATAATGAATACTGTTATGCTGAAAATAAAAAAAAAATAAACAAAAAACAAAAAAAAACAAGGAGTATTTTTGAAAGTTTAACTTCTATCCTTATTCCCTCCACTGAGCTCCCTCTTTCCCCCATGGATAACCATTTCAAAATTAACTTTTAAAAAATAAACATTTGGAGCCTCTGGATGGCTCAGTTGATTAAGAGGTTAAGTTTCTGCCTTAGGCTCAGGTCATAACCTCAGGATCCTGGGATAGAACCCCATGTGGCACTCCCTGCTGCGCAACGAATCTGCTTCTCCCTCTGTCCCTCTCTCCTACTCGTGCATGCTCTTTCTCTCTTCTCTCAAAAAATAAATAAAATCTTTAAAAACCAAAATAAACATTTATTATAGTATAGTATACACGTAGAAAAGAGAATAAGTCATAGGCATATATTTCAGTGATTTATAACAAAGTAAAAACATCATGATACCAGCACCCACTTGTTCAAGAAATAGGACATCACCAGCACACCAGAAGCCCCCCTCATATGTTACTCTTTATCACTACTCCTTCGTTCCTCCCCAGAGTAAATATTATTCTGGCTTCTAGAATTATTCATTAATTTGCCTTGCTCTTTCACTTTCATATAAGTGGAATCATATAGTATGTATTCTTTTGGGTCTGGCTTTTCTCATTCAATATCATGTTTGTGAGATTCAGTCATGGTGTTTCATGGAACAAACATTTGTTCATCTTCATCACTATATAGTATTTCACAGTTTATCTGTAGTAATGCTGAGGGACATTTGGATTGTTTCCAGTTTGGGGGAATTAACATTTCATGGTTCTAGGAGCATTATTGTAAATATATTTTATTTCTCTTGTGTATACACCTAAGACTGAAATTTCTGAGTGATAAGAATATGCATATGTTAAAATTTAGCAGATACTGTCAATTTTTCAAAGAAATTATAGTAGCTTAGATTCCCACTAGTAGGGGATGAAAGTTCTCTTGCTTTACATCCCATCTAAGAACAAGGTATATCTCTCCAATTATTTAGGTATTCTTTTGTGTCCTTTGGTAAAGTTTCAAGCTTTCTGCATATGGATCTTGCATAATTATAGTTAAATTTATTATTCTGTAAAGTGTGTGTATGTCTGTGCATGTGAATGGTGTACTTTTGCCATTACATTTTCATATTTATTTTTATTGTATATTCATGTTTGAAATAGGAATGTTTTGAATTTTACATACTTCATTTGTATCTGGCCATCACAGTGAAGTTCCTACTTAGTTCTTGAAGTTTTATAGTAGTCTCTTGTATTACATGGGTATATATCTTGTATTGTATAGCTATATTATCTTCAAATAATGATAAATTTCATTTTCAACATTTCAACCTCATATTTTTCTTTGTCTTGTGTTAAATTAGACTTTCAGAACCATTAGAACAATAATGACTTTAATGGACATCCTGATCTTTGATGGGAATTCCTATAGTGTTTTAACATTTAGTATATTTAGTGTTGGTTTTTGATGAATAATCTTTGAATTAAAAATGTTCCCTGCTATTTCTAGATTGCCTAGAGGTTTGTTTTTGAGTCATGGAATGGTGCAAATTTTGGTCAAATGCTCTTTTTTTTTTTTTTTTTTTTTGCAATTGAGAAAATAGTTTGTTAAATAAATTTAATGACATATACTTCACATACCATAAAATTCAGCCTTTTAAGGTGTATGATTCAGGAACTTTTAATATATTAGAGTTGTATAACTACCATCACTGTATAAACCCAGAACCCTTTAGTAACTGAATAAGAAAATCTATATCATAAGCAGTCACTTCCATTCACCTTTTCATCTCTATGCAACCACAAATCTTTGTCTCTATGGATTTGCTTATTCTGGAAGTTTCTTTTGAATGGAATCATACAATATGTTTCTTTTCATGACTAGCTTTTTAAACTTAGCATATATCCAAGTTTCATCCATGTTGTAGCAATTAATATTATATTCCTGTACTGCCAAATATTAGTGCATTGTAAGGATATACCACATTCTATTTATGCAATCATCTACTGGTGGTCATTTTGGTTGTTTCTATTTCTTGACCATTATGAACAATGATGTTACTAACATTCATATGTTTTCAGTTCTCTTGAGTATATAACCAAGATTAGACTTGTTATGTCATATAGTAAGTCCATATTTAACATTTTGAGGAAATGTCAAACTGTTTTCCAAAATAATAGTGCCATTTTACATTCCAAAGAGCAATTTATACTGACCTCATACAATGAATTGAGAAGTGCTTTCATCCCTTTATTTTGGAAAAAAAAATTAAAAGACTGGTAATAATTCTTTTTAAAATGTTTGAGGGAATTAGCCAGTGAAGCCATCTGGACCTGTTTTTTTTCTCTGTAAGAAGCTCTTATGAAATTCAATCTATTTAAAAGACTCTGAATAATCAAAACCATTTTGAGAAGATAGAGTTGGATGGAGGTATCACAGTTCTTGATTTTACACATTGTTCCAAAGGCATGGTAATTAAAATAATATTATACTGACATAAAAATAGATACATAGACAAATGGAACAATTGAGAGCCCAAAAATGAAGCTACACATGTATTTGACAACTAGTATTTGACAACAGACAAGAATACACAACAAGGAAAGAACAATTTCTTCAATAAATGGTATTGGTAAAACTGTATATTCACATGCAAAAGAATGAAATTGGGTCCCTATCTTATACCACTCACAAAACTTAACTTGAAACTGATTAAAGACTTAAATATAAGATCTGAAACTAAAACTACTAGAAGAAAACAGGGGAAAATCTCCTTGACATTGGTCTTGTCAATGATTTTTTGGATATGCATCAGAAGTACAAACGACAAAAGGAAAAATTAGGGGTGTCTGGCTGGCTCAATTGGTAAAGCATGTGACTCTTGATCTTGGATTTGTTAGGTGTAAGACCCACACTGGGTGTAAAGATTACTTAAAAAGTAAAATCTTTAGGGGTGCCTGGGTGGCTCTGTCTGTTAAGTTTCTGATTTCAGCTCAGGTCATGATATCAGGGTCCTGGGATTGAGCCCTGGGTCTGTCTCTGTGCTCAGCGAGGAGTCTGCTTGTCCCTCTCCCTTTGTCTTCTCCCCAGTTCATGCTCTCTCTTTCATATAAATAAGGTTTTTTTTTTTAAAAGTTAAATCTTAAAACAAGCAAAAATAAACAAAGTGCTTAATACTAAAAAGCTTCTACACCGCAAAATAACAATGAACAAAATGAAAAGGCAACCTATTGAATGAGATGAGATATTTCCAAACAATCTATCTGGTAAGTGGTTAATATTTAAGGTACATACAACTCAGGGGCAAAAAATAATCTAATTAAATGTGGACAAAGAACTTAAATAAACTTTTTTTTTCTAAAGAAGATACACAAATGACCAACAGATACATGTAAAAATGCTTAACCTCATTAATAAAAAAAGTGCAAATCAAAACCACAATAATACATCACCTCATACCTGTTAGAATGGCTATCAGAGAGACAAGAGACAAGTATTGGCAAGGCTGTGGAGAAAAACAAACACTTGTGCACTGTTGGTGGGAGTGTAAGTTAGTATGATCCATATGATCCAGAAATTCTACTTTTGCATTTATATAGGAAGGAAATGAAATCACTATCTTGAAGAGATATCTGCACTTCCATGCTTCCTGAAGCATTATTTATGATAACTAAGACATGGAAAAACCTAAGTAAGTGTCTAGTGATGGATAAATAGATATAGAAAATGTGGCATGTATACATTATACACACACACACACACAGAGGAATATTATTCAGTCATATAAAAGAGGAAAATCCTGCCCTTTGTAACAACATGGATGGACCTTGAGGACATCATGTTAACTGAAGTAAGCCCGACAAAGAAAGACAAATAATGCGTGTTCTCACTTATAGGTGGATTCCTAAAAAGCCATACTTACAGAAATAGAGTAGAATGGTGCTGCCGGGGGATGAAAGGTGGAGAAAACAGGGATATGTTGGTCAAAGGGTACAAATTTCCAGCTATATGAGGAAAGTGTTCTGGGAATCTAATGTACAACATGGTGACTACAGTTAATGGTGCTGTATTATATACTTGAAAGTTGTTAAGAGAGTAGATCTTAAAAGTTATTACTGCAAAAAATGGTAATTATGTGAGAATATGGAGGTGTTAATAAACCTGATTGTGGCTATATACATATCTCTATCTATTTATTATCTATCATCATGTTGTAAACCTTAAACTTACATGTTATATTTAGTAATATCTCAATTAAGCTAGAAAAATATTTAAAAGTGTACTTTTTGGATTTTCTTTGCTAATATTTTATTGAGAATCTTTACAATAGTACCTAGAAAAAACATGAAGTATTCCTTTACACATTACTTAAATTTCCTAATAATTGGTGCTTACTCCTTTAAGTGCAAAACTTTTGTTTTTGATTATTCTTTTAAAAGTTTTGTTGGAAATCTTTTTACAATGAATTGTATATTTCTCTTTTTTTTTAAGATTTTATTTATTTATTTGTCAGAGAGAGTGAGCACAGGCAGACAGAGTGGCAGGCAGAGGCAGAGAGAGAGGCAGACTCCCTGCTGAGCAAGGAGCCCAATGTGGGACTCGATCCCAGGATGCTGGGATCATGACCTGAGACGAAGGCAGCCGCTTAACCAACTGAGCCACCCAGGCATCCCTGTATATTTCTTTTGTAAACCAAGTATGCTAAACATAATTTAATATTATTATATTTTATTTTAATTTTTGAAATTCTGAGCCATCATTATGAGAACTCTCTCTTGTACTGTGCTGTGATAGAGTGATGGTCTCCAGGCCATAAATGTATGTATCATAAAATGAATAAAATATTTTTAGTAAAATATTTTCTAGTTTGAAAATTACACAAACATTATTCTCAAGTTAAAATATTTATTATTCAGTGGTGCCTGGGTGGCTCAGTGGGTTAAAGCCTCTGCCTTCGGCTCAGGTGATGATCCCAGAGTCCTGGGATCGAGCCCCACATCGGGCTTTCTGCTGGGCAGAGAGCCTGCTTCCTCCTCTCTCTCTGCCTACTTGTGATCTCTGTCTGTCAAATAAATAAATAAACAAAATCTTTAAAAAAAATTTATTATTCATTCAGGTGGTGGGTATTATAGAGGGCACGGATTGCATGGAGCACTGGGTGTGGTGAAAAAATAATGAATACTGTTATGCTGAAAATAAAAATAAAATAAAATAAAATAAAATAAATTTATTATTAAGATTTTGATTTGTTATATTGTGATAGTACCATGGAATTTTACTGTACCTGGTCAGAAAACATGTTTATGTTGTGATGTGTATGTAGTGTGATGTTTTGTGTAGTTTCTTTTTGACAGGAGGTAAATAAAGTTTAGCTTTGTGTTACATCATGTACATACTAGGTCTTTGCTTAAATTGAAGCAGGATTGTGACTATGCCACAGAAAGAAAGTAGAAAAATATCATGCATAATTTTGTTCTACTTTCATTTTTGAACATGCTGTGTCACAAATAGCAAGACTATATGAACAAGGAAAATACAATCATTTGATAATTCATTAAATATATTAAAAACTTGAAGAGAATATTTTTGAAATAAAATGTATTTATGAAGAATATATTCTTGAATATATTTTAAGTACATCAGTGTATTTTGACTATATACTTAAATATATTTTTATATATTCTTGAATAAACTCTTAAATATATTCTTAAATAACTCCTTGAATATAGTAAATATATTTAATATGTTCTTAAATATATTCTTGAATACATTCTTGACTGTGCACTTGAATATGAAGTATTCTTGTGTATTCTTGACAAAATATTAATAAAGTTTCTTTTTATAAAATAGGATATGCTATGAATGTATTCTCCTCGTACCATCAGTCTCACTCTCATTCCTCAGCTGTAGCAGTAGGGTGCTAAGGCTGAGGTAAATTGAAAGTTTCTCAAAATGCTGTTATGAAGACATAATGAAAACTAAAACTAAATAAGTAAAAAAGCAAGGAATTTAAGACATTGGTCAGTTGTTAAACTGACCATGACGCTGACTGGCAAATTTTGGTGATTTGACTTAGACTTATATGGGGGAAGACTACATATGTGGCTGGAAGCCATGGCATGTCTTCTGGCGCTGGTGTTGGGGAGTTAATCTCCTCTTCCTTGGTCTCCTCCATACCCCAAGTGAATTTCTTGCTGATGTCAATGCATAAACCCCAATTAATACCACTAAATTATTATTAAACTACTTCTAAAATAAAAATAGCATGTGAATATCAGCCTGAGAAATTACCCTATGTGTAAATTAAATCACACTAAGTCATAGATCCTTGTGCTTCTTTGAAACTTGTTTTTTGTTTGTTAGCTTTGTTTTTTCTTATTTTCCTTTTCCCCACCTTATTGCAGATAGATGAGTTTTCTGGAAAAGTGATCTCTAGTTGAATGAACTATGACAGATTACTCTATTTCTGTGGTTCTCATTTATAGAATAGTTTGTTTGGTAGTTTATTTCAAAGTCTAAAGACCCCCCCCCCCAATTTATTATACTACTGCCAGAATCATTTACACTGTTTGAACTCTAGCTATACTCTTATCTTCAAAACAGATCAAATTTATGTTTGAATTTGAGTTTATTATCCCAGGCAGTTCTGAAGGTTTGATACTAGTAGGTTCTGGGAAATTTATTTTAGACTATGTCTGTATCATTCTGTTCTGTGCTTTAAGAAGCATTCTGGAGAAGGAGCAGGGATTTAAAGTCCATCTGATTGAAAAGCAATATAATTCTTCAGCTGGGGAAAAGGGTTCAGGACCTGGATCCCAAAGAGGGTGATAAAGATTAGGGGTGGGTTTTACTAAGCCAGTGGAACTCAAACATAACATTGCACCAGAATCTACTGGAGGACTAATTAAAACATGGACTTCTGGGCCCCAACCTGAGTTTCAGATTCAGTAGGTCTGGAGTGGGCTCCATATTTTTGCATTTCTAAGAAGTTCCCAGGTAATTCAGATGCTGCTGGTACTGAAGAGACTACACTTTGAGGACCATTATACTAGATTACTATATCCCTCTCTGGTTCTACCCCAAAATAAATAGTAAGATAATTTATCTTCAGAATACTTTCTTTCAGAACTCGCTTAGATGGGGCACCTGGGTGGCCCAGTTGGTTCAGTGTCCAACTCTTGGTTTTAGCTCAGGTGGAGATCTTGGGATCATGGGCTTGAGCCCCATGTAGGGCTCCGTCCTCAGTGTGGAGTCTTCCTAGGACTCTGTCTCCCACTACTTGCACCCTATGTGCTCTCTCTCTAAAATAATAATCACATTTATTTATTTATTTATTTATTTTTAATTTTTTTTTAAAGATTTTATTTATTTACTTGACAGAGAGAGATCACAAGTAGGCACAGAGGCAGGCAGAGAGAGAGAGAGGAGGAAGCAGACTCCCCGCCGAGCAGAGAGCCCAATGCGGGACTGGATCCCAGGACCCTGAGATCATGACCCGAGCTGAAACATTTTTTTACTTTTTAATTTTTTAAAAATGATTTTATTTATTTATTTGACAGAGAGAGATATCACAAGTAGGCAAAGCAGCAGGCAGAGAGAGAGGGGGAAGCAGGTTCCCTGTTGAGCAAAAAGCCTGATGTGGGGCTCCATACCAGTACCCTGAGATCACGACCCAAGCCAAAGGCAGAGACTTAACCCACTGAGCCACCCAGGTGCCCCAATAAATACATTTTTTAAAGATTTTTATTTATTTATTTGACAGGCAGACATCGCAAGTAGGCAGAGAAGCAGGCAGAGAGGAAGGGAAGCAGGCTCCCTGATGAGCAGAGAGCCCGGTGAGGGCCTCGATCCCAGGACCCTGGGATCATGACCTGAGCTGAAGGCAGAGGCTTTAACCCACTGGGCCACCCAGGTGCCCAATAAATACATTTTTTTAAAAAAGAATTCACTTCAAGTACATGGAATCATATCTACACATAAATGTGTGCATATACCCACATATTTATATCACACAGATTTTACTTTTAGTATCTTAAATTCTATGATTGGCTCTTTTTTTTTTCAAGATTTATCTATTTATTTATTTGACAGAGATAGACCAAGCAGGCAGAGAGGCAGGCAGAGAGAGAGAGAGGAGGAAGCAGGCTCCCTGCCAAGCAGAGAACCCGATGCGGGACTCGATCCCAGGACCCTGAGATCATGACCTGAGCCAAAGGCAGAGGCTTAACCCACTGAGCCACCCAGGCACCCCCTATGATTGGCTCTTATTTGTGTTTGAATTCTAGGCGCCTAGCTGAGTAAAGGTTTGATAGACTAAACCATGCTGTTCATTTTTATAATAAAATGAATCATCAAAAAAATTCTCAGAATTCAGTGCTAAGACAAAAATCCTTACCTGTTTTTCCTTGTTATTGGGTAATGAATATTGTATAATCATTCTATACCAGTCTTGTACTGACTTTCAGGAAGCTCAGGGCAATTTTTTATACTATTATGCCTATCATATTTTCTTTCTCAAATATCTATTTCCTCTCTTTATTATAAAACTTCGGTTCCATTGTTCTGGCTTTAGTGGTTTATCTCCCTCCCTCTCTCTTTCCCTCTCCTCTCATATCTTTAATTATAAGGTATCTCAAATCCTTTACCAAATATAAAAATCAGTGGGAGAAAAGTAACCCATTAATGCCTGTAACAGTGGGAAGTGCAGTGGATATGAGCTTTTTGGGTAAGTAGTCTTCTGTAAACTTGTATGCAGGTAACAACCATAATACTTCTCTTTTATTTTCACTGGGGCTAGAATGAATGCCATCTTGGCATTTCTTGTCTGCTACAGTAGGTATGATGTGTCTGCTTGTACAGTCCTTTGCCTAGGCAGGAAAGTGGTCATAAAATAACTCTTCTAATTGTGCATGTTTAAAAATGCTTAGATTATACCTGGGCCTGATTGTTCCAGATATGTTACTTTTTTCTACTTTTGGACATTAGGTTTAGGAGATAAGGTTGAGAGAGGCTAAGAGGAATAAATCTTCAGAAAATATAATATCCTATTTTCCATTATTGTCCCTGTACATAATCAGGGACAATAAGATAAACTGCATTACTCAGAAAAAGAACTTTCCATAATACCCTGTAAAATATCAGATGCTCTTTCAAATTGACTTATTGATGTCAAGGGAGGGAGCATAATGAACACAGCACCAACATGATCAAGATATGTGGCCTGTGTAAGAAAACCTAATTGCTACTTGCTGAACCCATCAAATAAGATATGTTGTCCCAGTAGGCTCGCTTATGGAAAGAGCATTGCAAAAATTCACTCCTTGCCACTTATAATGGACGCTGAATGAGACTCTCATCATCCAGCAAGATGTACAGAGTCCCTATATGTTCATCCAAATATCCTATACCTTCAAAATCATTTTCTATGTCTGGACACTGAGATTTGGTGTTTAGATAATTGACATTTAAGAATGTCGATAAACGAAGGTGTGTGAGGTTAGCTAGACTTGGCAAAATATCCTGGTTTGTGCCATACTCTTTCAACTCAAAAGGATGTTTACTGAGCACTTAATGTTCATAGTACTGTGTTAGCCACTTCAAGGAATAAAATGTTTAATGAGGGGAATAGGTGCAGTGCAAACATAACTACAGCTGATGTCAGAATATGATAAGGACCTTAAAAGGAATACACAGTGTTATGATATTTCGGAGGAAAATAAGATCAGAAATAGTTAAAGGAATCAGGGAGGGCTTCATGAAAGAATAGGCACCGCTTTAATAAGCAGAAAATAGGGTTTGGTGGGGTAGGGTGGGGGTGGTAGTAGTGGATTTCTTAATAAAAAGATAACAAATTATGCTCCACAAATTAAGTAGGTCCCAAGTTTCTCCACAAAAAGAATGTTTTGAAATTTTGATTTTGTAGGTTGTATGCTTTCTTCCTCCCTTATTTTCTCAAGTACACACTTTTAAAAAATGCATCATTTTTAATGCAATGTTTCAAAAAAATGTGCTGTTACCCAAAGTGTGTAGGTGATGTTAACATGTGGTACACAGATCAATATTTTATATTTTAAGAGTCTCATGTTTGCTTTGATACACTGTTGAAAAACATTACAATTTCATATATCAACCCCATGATTTTATAGATATTATAGATTAGGAGATATAAAAAGTATACAAGGGAATTGATTTAAAGGAAATATTGAATAAATAATAATAAGGTCTAAGGAATTCCTTTTCCTAACCACGACAGTAAGTTTGAATATTGAATATCTGAAAATATTAGAGAAACGTATTAAACCTATGGCAATGAAAATTAATGCAGAATTAACCTCTAAATTAGAGGTACCATTTCTGACTATTAAAATGATCATAAGATTTTGTTTTACAGAGATACATGGTATGGAAAATATAGTGATGAAGAAAAATAAAATTTTTAGTCACATTGTCCCTAAGATCCCCTAGTGCCAGACTTATTATTTGGTAGGAACAATGTTACCCAATAATGAATATTTTCTATTCAAGGCAGCAATTCAAATATTCATTTCTCATTAATAATTCAATGTGACAAATTTATTACCTTGAAGGTGTTGCAAGTCAATTAGACAATGGGACATTGTGTCTTCCTTTCGGCCCATTTAATTGGCTTCCAAGTGTGACATTCATCAAAACCTTGACTTTTAATGTAAATTTTATTATATGAGCTGGGATTTGGGTTTGGCACTGGGCACACTTGGCTAACCCTCAGTGGTTGGGGGTTCTGGAGCTTTCAGAGAGGCCTGGTCAATTATTGCTGACATTTGCTGTAGAATATCAGGGCTTGGCTTTACAGTGTCACTGTTGCTGATCCTGGGTGTGGAGAAACAGTTTTAAAGATCTTTTTGAACTGTACACATTTTTTAGCATTTGGATATTTATCTTTGATGAAATCTCATGGTTTTTAAAATGTTGGGGCTGGACTAGTTTTCCAAACTTGTTTTCTAAAGTGTGGTATATGTGCCACTACTAGTATATTAAATTCTTTTAGGTAGTATGCAGATAAACATTTTTATTTCACTATTTGTACATTAAAATAAATCCATAAATATTGAAATAAAAATTTCCATCTGTGTACTAACTAAAAGAGTTCATATAGCTAACGCAAAGACCCATGATTTTATATATATTATGGCATAGAATGAGACTGAAGTAGATATTGAAATAAAGGTTAATTTAAAATCTAGAATTGGGATGCCTTTAGCTGTATTCTTCTTTTTCAAGATTGCTTTGGCTATTCGGGGTCTTTTGTGCTTCCATACAAATTTTAGAATTGCTTGTTCTAGCTCTGTGAAAAATCTTCGTGGTATTTTGATAGGGATAGCATTAAATGTGTAAATTGCTTTGGGTATTATAGACATTTTAACATTTGTTCTTATAGACATTTTAACATTTGTTCTTCCAATCCATTAGCATGGAATGTTTCCATTTCTTTGTGTCTTCTTCAATTTCTTTTATAAGTGTTGTATAGTTTTCAGAGTACAGATTTTTTTTACATCTTTGGTTAGGTTTATTCCTAAGTATCTTATGGCTTTTGGTCCAATTGTAAATGGGATCGATTCCTTGATTTCTTTTTCTGCTTCTTCATTATTGGTGTATAGAAATGCAACAGATTTCCATACATTGATTTTAAATCCTTTGACTGCTGAATTCGTGGTCAGTTCTAATTATGTTTTGGTGGAGTCTTCTGAGTTTTCTACGTAGCATATCATGTTATCTGCAAATAGTGAAAGTTTGACTTCCTCTTTGCTGATTTGGATGCTCTTTGTTGTTGTTGTTGTTGACAGATTGCTGAGGCTAGAGGAAAAATATTGAGTAAATAATAGTATTGCTGATACATGATGAATGGAAAATCACAGTACTGATAATTCATGAATATAGAATTGAGAAGGTGGATGTAGATGGCTAAATTTGGAGAATGGTGCAATCTGTGAGAAAGGTTGGCTTTTCACATTAAGTAGACTTGATAGGTGATGTAAAGGGCATCAGATATCCTCTTCAGTCTAAAGGGCTTTCCTTTATTGCCTGCCTGAGGGGAATTCCCATGATCAGCACAATGTCCTAAGTATCCCACTTTAAGGCTCTTGCCAAAGAAATATGTATTTAAACTGGGTCAAAACATTATGTAACATAAAAACACACAAATACATCATTAAGGGTCAGTTTAATATGATTATCATATTCCATTATTTCTTATTTACTACGAAAGAGAGTAGCATCCTGAGTAACAGGGACATAGGATCAGTAAGGTATTGCTAATGAAATGGGAAAGGAAAAGACATGTGCATGTATTTCTACTTCTCATTTATATGTTTGTGTAGGATGCCTTAAAAGGAGACCCTTTTCTTTCAGGACCTCATGCTATTGCTTTAGTTATTATACTTAGATAGGTTTTCCTTTAGGAAACTATACTATACTAATCTGACCTAATGAAACATAAATTAAGGAAATATTTTCTCATGATAAAATCATTACTACTTAAAAAATTATTATTTGGTTAACCAAATAATGCCTAGCTCTTTTAAGTATAGAGCTTTCTTAATACATTGTTTCTTGTTAGATCATAAGCACTTGAGAAAAAGACCAAAGGGGAGAGTAAAACTGTAGGGAAAAAAAGTGTTAAAACTCAATGCTCAAGGATGTTCATCTACAATAAGAGAAAACACCTTGAAGAGGTAAGTGAAGAAATGTAGAGTTTAGTTTTCAGGAGTTCAATTTACTTGCAGTATATTTAAGAATTCATTTCATTAATGAAACTCATGCTGTAGGTATTTTATTTTTTTACACAATATTTTTTCCTTTGTTTTCCCAATACTTCCTAGACTAAAAAAATGACTTTTAGAAGCTTCCTTCTAGTCCTTTATAATTCAGAAGATGCTTTACTTCATTCATTACATTTGTACCTTTGCAGGTTGTGTTTAGTCACAGAGATTCTTACTAGTCTGTGTTGAAGTAGATGCTGATTCTATTTTGGATCTGCTGATGGTCTTAACCTCTTAAAAATATTCTTTTAAAATGGATTCTCCAATCTTAGAGGTCTTTCTCCAACTTCTGAAAGGAATGTAGCTTTTAAGAATACTTTTAAGTAGTAAGAGTCAATTAGGGTGTTACAAAGTGTGTAAGTGATGTTTATATGTGGCCCTCTGTTGCTGGAATACCTCACCTTACTGAATAGCTCTTGACATGGTGGAAAAATTCAAATTCTTTCCCTTCTTATCTGGCAGCTGTTGGGTATGTGAATGTGGGTGGGTAGTAGAGTGAGGTGTATAGTATTCAGGTTGATAATTGAGAGTGGGAGGTACTCAAGGGACAAGAGCAGAAGGGAAGTGTACATGGTGAGATAAAGAGGGATATTGGGATATATGGAAATACTTATTTGAAGCCATGGAATCTAGTAGAAGCTATGTTGTCAATGATGTATTCTTTTGAAATGGGTAAAGATTATTAGCAACTTGCCTCTGTTTCTATTCACTTTCCTGTTTGAACATATGGTCATATTAAAACTGCTTCAGTACTGAGTCAATTTTGTTAGAGTCAAGGTATTTATTAATAGTGTCTGTCTACACCTCCTGAATACCTCTGACCAGCTTTGTGAAGCCTGGAATTAGATCAGTCCTCATACCAAATGATCTGGTTACACTGTCTGATGCTCCTGTCTACATTTTCCTTCCCCCAGGATCAGAATCACAATTTGAATCTTGGCTCAAGAGATGGTTCTATTGAAGTTCTAAGACTATTATCCTTTGGGTGCTCTGTTAGGGTTATCCAGAGAAACAGATTACAAACATATATGTTTATGTATGTTTTATATATTATATGTTTTTAAACATACATACACACATTAAACATACATATATAAAAACATACATAATCTGTCTACATATGTATAGTCTGTTAAACATATATATAAAATCTGTTACTCTCTCTATATATATAACATATATATAAAATCTCCTATTTATTCATATATGCAGTATGTGATATGATCTAATAATACCTGGTGTGTCTTCAATATCATGAAATAATATTGTCCTCACACTATAATGAAAGCTAAGAAGTGCCATGATATGCCATCTGCAAACTAGAGAACAAGGAAAGTCAGTGGTGTAATACCAGTCTAAGTCTGAAGGCCTGAGAACCAGAAAGCTGATGGCATAAATCCCATTCTAAGGGCAGAAGAAGACTGATATCCCAGTTCAAGCAGGTAGACAGAAAGCAAAGAGTGGTGAATTCCTCTTTCCTCTACTTTCTTGTTCTATTCAGGTCCTCAACTGACTGGATCATGTCTATCCACATTGTGGCAGTCTACTGAGTCCACTCATTCAAATGTCAATGTCATCTGGAAACATCCTCATAGACATATTCTGAAATAATGTTTAGTCTGAGCACCCCTTAGTTCAGTCAAGATGACACATAAAATCAACCATCACAGAGGCTTTTCTATCTGTTTTAAAGGTATGCTTTCTGAACACAGAATCTGAAGCTAGTCTCTATGCAGAGTCAAAGTCTTTGGATAGTGTGTCTTCTTGGTCTCAGTTTACGCTGCTTCCCTACGAACCAAAGGACCTAGGTGTAGGTTTTTTTAGTATTGTCCACCTGAGCTATGATGAAGATAAGTACAATCAGGGAATCCAAAATTATCCTAAGATTCATCAAGAGAAATCTTAATTTGGAATAAAGTTTATTTTGAATTTTCTTTTTGATTCCATCATCTAGCTATCACATATCTTGAAATTTACATTTGGTTCCTAGTTTGCTGTATTCAACTGAAGTCCTGAAAATTTATATTTTAATCTGTGCTTAAACAAAGCAAGAAATAGGGGCAGGCAAAAGTGTATAATAGAAAATGCATTCAACTCACAGTCAGAGACACAATTCCTAGTGTAATCTCAATATGCTATCTTGCCAAAATAGACTAGAAGGGAACTTCCTCAACTTGATAAAGACTGTGAAAAACTCACAGCCATTTATGTAAGACTGATGAATTACAGATCTGTGCCTCTGAAACAAATAATACATTATATGTTAATAATAAAAAAACCATCATAGCCAACATTTAACATTACACTCATTAGTTAAAGTCAAGATATTTTACTTCTAGAATTAGGAACAAACAAGCTTATCCAAATTCATTAACTTCTATTCAACATTGTGCTATTTGTTCTAGCCAGGGCAATTATATAAGAAGGAGAAATGAAATGCTTCTAGATTTGTAGGGAAGGAATAAAAGTATCTATTCACAGATGATATAATCTTTTATATAAAAAAACCTAAGGAGCCCACAAAAAAGTATTAGAATAAACAAGTTCAGCAGGGTTGTAAGACATGAGCTCAATATACAAAAAACAATTGTATTTTGAAACACCAACAATGAACAGTCTGAAAATAAACTTAAAAAAATCCATTTTCAATAGCATGAAAGAGAATAAAACACTTAGGAATAATTTTAACAAAGGAAATAAAAAATTTGTGCACTTAAAACTATAAAATGTCACTGAAAGAAATTAAAGAACAAAATGAATGGAAAGACATTCCACGTTCATGGATGAGAAGACTTAATATTGTCAATATGACAGTACTCCCCAAACTGATGAACAGATACAATATGATCCCTAACAAATCCCAGTTGGCTTCTTTGTAGGAATTGACAAGCTAATCACAAAATTCGTGTGGAAATGCAAAGAACCCTCAATAACAAAAACAAGCCTGAAGAAGAAAAAATTGGAGGACTCATAAGTGTTGGCTTTATTTTATTTATTTATTTATTTATTTTCAGCATAACAGTATTCATTGTTTTTGCACCACACTCAATGCTTCATGCAATATGTGCCCTCCTTAATACCCACCACCTGGCTCCCCCAACCTCTTACCCTCCGCCCCTTCAAAACCCTCAGATTGTTTTTCAGAGTCCATAGTCTCTCACAGTTCACCTCCCCTTCCAATTTCCCTCAACTCCCTTCTCCTCTCCATCTCCCCATGTCCTCTATGTTGTTTGTTATGCTCCACAAGTAAGTGAAACCATATGATAATTGACTCTCTCTGCTTGACTTATTTCACTCAGCATAATTTCTTCCAGTCCCGTCCATGTTGATACAAAAGTTGGGTATTCATCCTTTCTGATAGAGGCATAATACTCCATAGTGTATATGGACCACATCTTCCTGATCCATTTGTCCACTGAAGGGCATCTTGGTTCTTTCCACAGTTTGGCGACCATGGCCATTGCTGCTATAAACATTGGGGTACAGATGGCCCTTCTTTTCACTACATCTGTACCTTTGGGGTAAATAGCCAGTAGTGCAATTGCAGGGTCATAGGGAAGTTCAATTTTTAATTTCTTGAGGAACCTCCACACTGTTCTCCAAAGTGGCTGCACCAACTTGCATTCCCACCAACAGTGTAAGAGGGTTCCCCTTTCTCCACATCCCCTCCAACACATGTTGTTTCCTGTTTTGCTAATTTTGGCCATTCTTTTTTTTTTTTTATTTCCAGCATAACAGTATTCATTATTTTTGCACCACACCCCGTGCATGGCCATTCTAACTGGTATAAGGTGGTATCTCAATGTGGTTTTAATTTGAATCTCCCAGATGGCTAGTGATGATGAACATTTTTTCATGTGTCTGATAGCCATTGGTATGTCTTCATTGGAGAAGTGTCTGTCCATATCTTCTGCCCATTTTTTTAATATGATTATCTGTTTTGTGTGTGTTGGGTTTGAGGAGTTCTTTATAGATCCTGGATATCAACCTTTTGACTGTACTGTCATTTGCAAATATCTTCTCCCATTCCATGGGTTGTCTCTGTGTTTTGTTGACTGTTACCTTTGCCTAGCAGAAGCTATTGATCTTGATGAATTCCCAAAAGTTCATTTTCCCTTTTGTTTCCTTTACCTTTGGAGGCATATCTTGAAAGAAGTTGCTCTGGCTGATATTGAAGAGGTTACTGCCTATGTTCTCCTCTGGGATTCTGATAGATCCTGTCTCACGTTGAGGTCTTTTATCCATTTTGAGTTTATCATTGTGTATGGTGTAAGAGAATGGTGAAGTTTCATTCTTCTACATATAGCTGTCCAGTTTTCCCAGCACCATTTATTGAAGAGACTGTCTTTTTTCCACTGTATATTTTTCCTATTTTGTCGAAGGTTATTTGACCATAGAGTTGAGAGTCCATATCTGGGCTCTCCACTCTGTTCCACTGGTCTATGTGTCTGTTTTTATGCCAATACCATGCTGTCTTGGTGATCACAGCTTTGTAGTAAATCTTGAAATCAGGTAACGTGATGCCCCCAGTTTTATTTTTGTTTTTCAACATTTCGTTAGTGATTTGGGGTCTCTTCTGATTCCACTCAAATTTTAGGATTATTTGCTCCAGCTCTTTGAAAAATACTGGTGGAATTTTGATCGGAATGGCATTGAAAGTATAGATGCTCTAGGCAGTATAGACATTTTTTAAAATTTTTTTAAAGATTTTATTTATTTGACACAGAGAGAGAAATCTCAAGTAGGCAGAGAGGCAGGCAGAGACAGAGTTGAGGAAGCAGACTCCCTGTGGAGCAGAGAGCCTGATGAGGAGCTCGATCCCAGGACCCCGGGATCATGACCTGAGCCGAAGGCAGAGGCTTTAACCCACTGAGCCACCCAGGCGCCCCCAGTATAGACATTTTAACAATGTTTATTCTTCCAATCCAAGAGCACGGAATGGTCTTCCATCTTTTTGTGTCTTCTTCAATTTCTTTCATGAGTGTTCTGTAGTTCCTCAAGTACAGATCCTTTATCTCTTTGGTTTGGTTTATTCCCAAGTATCTTATGGTTCTTAGTGCTATAGTAAATGGAATCAATTCTCTAATTTCCCTTTCTGTATTTTCATTGTTAGTGTATAAGAAAGCCACTGATTTCTGTACATTGACTTTGTATCCTGCCATGTTACTGAATTGCTCCATGAGTTCTAGTAGTTTGGGGGTGGAGTCTTTTGGGTTTTCCATATAAAGAATCATGTCATCTGCGAATACAGAGAGTTTGACTTCTTCATTGCCAATTTGGATACATTTTATTTCTCTTTGTTTTCCAGTTACTGTTGCTAGGACTTCTAATACTATGTTGAACAAGAGTGGTGAGAGTGGGCATCCTTGTCATGTTCCTGATCTCAATGGGAAGGCTGCAAGCTTTTTCCCATTGAGGATGATATTTGCTGTGG
The DNA here is from genome assembly GCF_009829155.1 of Mustela erminea. NCBI lineage: Eukaryota > Metazoa > Chordata > Mammalia > Carnivora > Mustelidae > Mustela > Mustela erminea. The sequence goes on along the minus strand of NC_045635.1, from coordinate 108,691,145 downwards.
GTCTTTCATAGATATATTTGATGAAGTTCAGGAATGTTCCCTCTATCCCTATACTTTGAAGCGTTTTAATCAGGAACGGATGCTGGATTTTGTCAAATGCTTTCTCTGCATCAATTGAGAGGACCCTGTGGTTCTTTCTTCTCCTTGATTTGTTCTATCACATTGATTTGCAAATGTTGAACCATCCTTGCAACCCAGGGATGAATCGCACCTGGTCATGGTGGATAATCTCTTTAAAGTACTGTTGGATCCTGTTTTCTAGGATCTTGTTGAGAATCTTAGCATCCATATTCATCAGTGATATTGGTCTGAAATTCTCCTTTTTGGTAGGGTCTTTGCCTGGTTTGGGGATCAGGGTAATGCTGGCTTCATAAAAAGAGTCTGAAAGTTTTCCCTCTGCTTCAATTTTTTGAAACAGATTCAGGAGAATAGGTGTTATTTCTTCTTTGAGAGTTTTCTAGAATTCCCCAGGGAATCCGCCAGGTCCTGAGCTCTTGTTCTTGGGGAGGTTTTTGAACACTGCTTCAATCTTGTTACTAGATATCGGTATATTCAGGTTGTCAATCTTCCTGGTTCAATTTTGGGAGTTCATAGTTTTCCAGGAATGCATCCATTTCATCTGGTTGCTTAGCTTATTGGCATATAACTATTGATAATAACTTCTGATGGTTGTTTCTAGTTCCTTGGTGTTAGTTGTGATCTCTCCCTTTTTATTTATAATTTTAGAAATTTGAGATTTTTCTCTTTTCTTTTGGATTAGTGTGGCCAATGGTTTATCAATCTTATTGATTCGTTCAAAAAACCAGCTTCTAGTTTCATTGATATGTTCTACTGTATCTCTGGTTTCCACCTCATTGATCTCTGCTCTAATCTTGATTATTTCCCTTCTTATGTGTGGAGTTGGTTTGATTTGTTGTTGGTTCTCCAGCTCTTTAAGGTGTAGAGACAGCTGGTGTATTCTGGATTTTTCAGTTTTTTTGAGGGAGGCTTGGATGGCTATGTACTTCCCCCCGATGACTGCCTTTGCTGTAGTTCATAGGTTTTGGACCGAAGTGTCTTCATTCTCGTTGGTTTCCATGAATTGTTTAAGTTCTTCTTTGATCTCCTGGTTGATCCAAGCATTCTTAAGCAAGGTGGTCTTTAGCTTCCAGGTGTTTGAGTTCCTTCCAATCTTTTCCTAGTGATTGAGCTCCAGTTTCAAAGCATTGTGACCTGAGAATATGCAGGGAATAATGTCAGACTTTTGGTATAGGTTGAATCCTGATTTGTGACCCATTATGTGGTCTATTCTGGAGAAGGTTCCATGTGCACTTGAGAATGAGTATTCTGTTGTTTTAGGGTGGAATGTTCTGTATATATCTATGAGGTCCATCTGGTCCAATGTGTCATTCGATGCTCTTGTTTCTTTATTGATTTTCTGATTCGATAATCTATTACTGAGAGAGGCATGTTAAAATCTCCTACTATTAATGTATTCATATCAATATGACTCTTTATCTTGATTAATAGTTTTCTTATGTAATTGTCTGCTCCCATATTGGGGGTGTAGATATTTACAATTGTTAGATCATCTTGGTGGATAGTCCCTTTAAGAATTATGTAGTGTCCTTCTGTATCTATGACTACAGTCTTTAGTTTTAAAATCCAATTGATCTGATATGAGAATCACTACCCCAGCCTTCTTTTGAGGCCCATTGGCATGAAAGATGCTTCTCCATCCCTTCACTTTCAGTTTGGGTGTATCTTTAGGTTCAAAATGGGTCTCTTGTAGACAGCATATGGATGGGTCCTGTCATTTTATCCAATATGTAACCCTGTGTCATTTTATGGACACATTTAGGCCATTCACATTGAGAGTGATTATTGATAGATACTTTTTTATTGACATTGTGTTACCTTTGAGGTCTTTCTTTCTGTAGATTGTCTCTATATTTCTGTTCAATGCTATTCTTAGGATTTTTCCTCTTTTATAGAACCCCTCCTTAATATTTCCTGCAGTGATGGCTTGGTGGTTGCATAGTCTTTTAAGTCTTGCTGGTCTTGGAAACTCTTTATCTCTCCATCCATTTTGAATGTCAACCTTGGGGGATAAAGTATTCTTGGCTGCATGTTCTTCTCATTTAGTGCCCTGAATATATCTTGCCAGCCCATTCTGACTTGCCAGGTCTCTGTGTACAGGTCTGATGTTATTCTGGTGGGCTTTCTTCTGTACATAAGGAGCTTCTTTTTCCTGGATGCTTTCACGTGGGTCTGCCTACAATTATAATTCTTCATTCTTACTATTAGGTGTCTCGAGTACTTTCAAGAATCTATAATCTTGGGGAGAAACCATTCTGCCTCTAGTACATGAACACTGGTTCCATTCATGAGATTGGGAAAATTTTCATGGACAACTTGTTCCACTATATCTTCTAGACTTCTTTCTTTCTCCTCCCCTTCAGGGATTCCAATAATTCTGATGTTGGAATATTTCATGGCATCATTTATTTCCCTGATTCTGTTTTCGTGACTTCTAAGCTGTTTGTTCCAGGCTTCCTCCTGATCCTTTCTCTCTGTTTGTCCTCCAGATCACTAATTCTATCTTCTGTATCAGTTACTCTAGCTTTTAGAGAATTTAGATTAGATTGGAACTCATTGAGAGCATTGTGAACATCATCCCTGGTGGCTTTCAGTTCTGCCCTAACATTGTGAACATCATCCCAGGTGGCTTTCAGTTCTGCCCTAATCAATTCTGTTTGGTCATCCATGGCTTTCTCCAACCTAGCTATTGCCTGGATAATTGTTAGCCTGAATTCCCATTCTGACATATTGTCTATGTCTATAGCCATTAGCTCTGTTGCAGAATGCCCATCCTCTGTATTTTTCTTCTTTTGGGCATTCCTCCTCCTAATCATTTTGGTGAGAGATGACTGAATGGATGTAGCTGGATGTATTGACCATGGTGCAGTCAAGGTGCACACTGGAACGCTTCTGAGCAATCAGGATTCTCCACCCAAATGAGAGAAAAAAGAAAAGAAAAAGAAAAAAAAAATGGAGAGAGAGAGAGAGAGAGGAAAAAAAGGGAAGATAAAAGAGAAGGCTCAGCTGAAATGGGCCCCAAGGTAAGATTTATGAATTATACAAACAAAAACAGACAAACAAAAAGACTGATAAAAGTATATGACAAGAGAAAAAAATATATATATAAAAGCAAAAAAAGGAAGAACCTCATCGAAAAGAACCCCAAGTATAAGATTTATATACTATCTGGACAAACACAAATACACAGAAACTCTGGCAGAAGATAACGATGGGAGAGTGGTTATAAATTCTAGGTATGGGCGAGGAAGGTTATTTTGATTCTTCCTCAATGTATCTTGATATCTTTGTTAAAGGACTAACCTTTCTTAAGATAAAGGGGGATTAAAAATTGGTTTACCTATAGTGGTAGCATTGATTGTGGAGAGGGAGTTATCTTTAAGTTTAACTCAATATGAATATTAGAAAATAAAAAAAGAAAGAATAAATTAGACTAAACTAAACTAAAATTTAAAAAAAATTTAAAAAATAGAAAAGCAAAAGAAAAACACGGGTGTATGTATCAAAAAGTTCCGATTAGAAGGTTATTATGGAATTTGATGTACTGGACATCTCACTGTGATGGTAAATAGGTTAAAAATTATCTTATAGATCTCAGGGTCTTGGGATCGAGCCCCGTATCGTGTTCTCTGCTGAGTGGGGAGTCTGCTTCCCCCCGCTCGCCTGCCTCTCTGCCTACTTGTGATCTCTCTCTCTCTCTGTCAAATAAATAAATAAAATCTTTTAAAAAATCATCTTATATAAAATGAATGAACCAGAATAGTGGGAATGAGTTAAAAATAAAAGTTTTATCTATGAAGTAGTTGTGGTTGTTCTCTTGTCATCTTTTTTTTTTTTTTCTTTCCTGATTGGTTTTCTGGGGGAGGGGCCTGCCACGTGGGTTTTCAGTCAATGATGTTCTCTGAGTTAAGTCCTCCCGCCCCCTCAAGGGGGTGGGCTCTGAGGAAAGCGGTATTTTCAGGCTTTTGTACTCTGGAGGTTTTTATGTTTGTTCGTTTTTGTTTTTGTTTTTGTTTTTTTCTCTCGCCTTGACAGCGTTTGATGGGTTTTGGAGGTTTAGAGGAAAGCAAACTGCACCCTGACCTCCCTCTCAGAGAGAAGCATCAGTCTGCTCCCCTATGGGTGCTGCAGAGCTGCTGGCAGAGCAGGTTCCGAGTCACGGACACTGGGGATGCAGTGTCTCCTGCTTGTACCCAAAATCACGGCAGCGGTGGCTGTGTGGTTAGCTCCAGACCGCCAGAGAGGTTCCAAGCAGCGATCCCACACTGAGAGTTTCCCGCTGGCCCGGGCTGGGAGTGCCTGGTCTTTCTGGGTCTGAGAGCATCTGGCTGGTACCTGCACACACCTCTCCCAGGGGAGGGTATGGGGCATGCGAGTCTCAGGCTCTGATAGTATGGTGCGGGTCTATTTGCCAGGCTGGGCCTTCGCGCACCTCTCTCAGGGGAGGGTGTGGGGCATGCGCGTCTCAGGCTCTGATAGCATGGTGTGGCGTTTTGCAGTCTGGCGAGGCTCCCAGCCCCTCACAGAAGCTGGACCCCACGCGTTCTTGGGCATGTTGGCGACTCAGGAACCAAGACCTGGTTTCTCCACCGCACTCTCTCTGGCTCAGCACCAGGGGAGGCTGTCCTGGGTGTGGGGACTTAAACCTCTGTCCCTAACCACCTCGATTCCCACAATTTCCCCCTGTGATCCTTTGCGCTTTTTGAGTGCTTTCAACCAGACTCCAAGTTAATGCTGGTCCCCAGATGCAGGGCACTCTCATATTGGGATATTACTTTCCAGTCGGTCACCTCTGGTGGCTCCCTCCCCCTTTTGTTTATCTTCTAATATCAGTCCGATGTTCCCACTCCGTTTTACCTGCCCACCGGCATCTTCTGCCCCTGTAGAGATCCAGACGTGTATAATTATGATCTCAGGCTGATTTCATGGGTGATTGGAGTTCTTTGGTAGGTAATCAGCTCACTTTAGGGTACAGGTTGAAACAGCACATCCTCCTACTTCCCTGCCATCTTGTCTCCCCCTATATCTTGGTTTTAAAACTTAATACAAGGCCACAGTAATCTAGATGATATGATATCTAAAAAAGGATAGACATACAGATTATTGGAATAGAATTGAGGTTTCGGGAATTAAGTCATTTTGGATTTTTGCCAAAAGTGCCAAGAGAATTTTATTATTATTATTATTATTATTATTATTGGGGGGAGGAGGAGAGGGAGAGAGAATCTTGAGCCAGTCTCTATGCTCAGCACAGTGCCTGAAGCAGGGTTTGATCTTACAACCCTATGATCATGACCTGAGCCAAAATCAAGATTGGGGTGCTTACCAACTGAGCCACACAAGTGTCCCTAAAGTGCCAAGAATATTTATTCTTTATTTTTATTATTTTTATATGTATATATTTTTTTATAAACATATAATGTATTATTAGCCCCAGGGGTACAGATCTATGAATCACCAGGTTTACAAACTTCACAGCACTCACCATAGCACATATCCTCCCCAATGTCTATAACCCCACCACCCTCTCCCAACATCCCTCCCACCAGCAACCCTCAGTTTGTTCTCTGAGATTAAGAGTCTCTTATGGTTTGTCTCCTTCCCTATCCCACCTTGTTTCATTCAGTCTTTTCCTACTCCCCAGACCCCCCACATTGCATCTAGACCTCCTCATATCATGGAGATCATATTATAGTTGTATTTCTCCAATTGTCATATTTTGCTAAGTGTAATACCCTCTAGTTCCATCCACATCATTGTAAATGGCAAGATTCCATTTATTTGATGGCTACATAGTATTCCATTGTATATATATACCACATATTCTTTATCCAATCATCTGCTGATGAACATCTAGGTTCTTTCCATAGTTTGGCTATTGTGGACATTGCTGGTATAAACATTCAGGTGCACATGCCCCTTCAGACACTATGTTTGTATCTTTAGGGTAAATACCCAGTAGTGCAATTGCTGGGTCATAGGGTAGCTCCATTTTCAACTTTTTGAGGAACCTCCATGCTGTTTTCCAGAGTGGTTGCACCAGCTTTCATTCCCACCAACAGTGTAGGAGGGTTCCCTTTTCTCCCTGTCCTCGCCAGCATCTGTCATTTCCTGACTTGTTAATTTTAGCCATTCTGACTGGTGTGAGGTAGTGTCTCATTGTGGTTTTGATTTGCATTTCCCTGCTGCTCAGTTATGTGGAGCACTTTTTCATGTGTCTGTTGGCCATCTGGATGTCTTCTTTGAAGAAATGTCTGTTCAGGTCCTCTGCCCATTTCTTGATTGGATAATTTGTTCTTTGGGTATTGAGTTTGATAAGCTCTTTATAGATTTTGGATACTAGCCCTATATCTGATATGTAATTTGTGAATATCTTCTCCCATTCTGTCAGTTGTCTTTTGGTTCTGTTAACTGTTTCTTTTCTGTGCAAAATCTTTTGATCTTGATGAAGTCCCAACAGTTCATATTTGCCCTTGCTTCCCTTGCCTTTGGCAATGCTTCTAGGAAGAAATTGCTGTGGCTGAGGTTGAAGAGGTTGCTGCCTGTGTTCTCCTCAAGGATTTTGAGGGATTTCTTTCTCACATTGAGATCCTTCATCCATTTTTGAGTCTATTTTTGAGTGTGGTGTAACGAAATGGTCCAGTTTCATTTTTCTGCATGTGGCTGTCGAATTTTCCCAAACCATTTGTTGAAGAGGCTGTCTTTTTTCCACTGGACATTCTTTCCTGCTTTGTCAAAGATTAGTTGACCATAGAGTTGAGGTTCTATTTCTGGGCTCTCTATTCTGTTCCATTGATCTATGTGTCTGTTTTTGTGCCAGTACCATGTTGTCTTGATGATGACAGCTTTGTAATAGAGCTTGAAGTCTGGAATTGTGATGCCACCAACTTTGGCTTTCTTTTTCAATATTCCTTCGGGTATTCAAGGTCTTTTCTGGTTCCATATAAATTCAAGGATTATTTGTTCATTTCTTTGAAAAAAAATGGATGGTATTTTGATAGGGATTGCATTAAATGTGTAGATTACGTTAGGTAGCATAGACATTTTCACAATATTTGTTCTTCCAATCCATGAGCATGGAACATTTTTCCATTTCTTTGTGTCTTCCTCAATTTCTTTCATGAGTACTTTATAGTTTTCTGAGTATAGATTCTTAGCCTCTTTGGTTAGGTTTATTCCTAGGTATCTTATGGACTTGGGTGCAGATCTAAATGGGATTGACTCCTTAGTAAAGGAGTAAAGAAATGCAACTGACTTCTGTGCATTTATTTTATATGCTGACACTTTACTGAATTCCTGTACATGTTCTAGCAGATTTGGAGTGGAGTCTTTTGGGTTTTCTACATATAGTATCATATCCTCTGCAAAGTGTGATAGTTTGACTTCTTCATTGCTGATTTGGATGCATTTAATTTCTTTTGGTTGTCTGATTGCTGAGGCTAGGAATTCTAGTACTATGTTGAATAGCAGTGCTGATAATGGATATCTGTGCCATGTTCCTGACCTTAGCGGAAAAGATTTCAGTTTTTCCCCATTGAGATTGATATTTGTGGTGGGTTTTTCATAGATGGCTTTGATGATATTGAGGTATGTGCCCTCTATCTATACACTTTGAAGAGTTTTGATCAGGAAGTGATGCTGTACTTTGTCAAATGCTTTTTCTGCATCTATTGAGAGTATCATATGGTTCTTGTTCTTTCTTTTATTAATGTATTGTATCACATTGATTGATTGCAGATGTTAAAATAACCTTGCAGCCCTGAAATAAATCCCACTTGGTCGTGGTGAATAATCCTTTTAATGTACTGTTGGATTCTGTTGGGTAGTATTTTGATGAGAATTTTCACATCTGTGTTCATCAAGGATATTGGTTTGTAATCCTCCTTTTGATGGAGTCTTTGTTTGGTTTTGGGATCAAGGTAATGCTGGTCTTATAAAATGAGTTTGGAAATTTTCCTTCCATTCCTATTTTTTGGAACAGTTTCAGGAGAATAGGAATTAGTTCTTCTTTAAATGTTTGGTAGAATTCCCCTGGGAAGCCATCTGACCCTGGGCTCTTGTTTGTGTGGATATATTTTTTTTAAAGATTTCATTTATTTATATGATAGAGAGAGATCTCAAGTAGCAGAGAGGCAGGCAGAGAGAGAGAGAGGGAAGCAGGTTCCCTGCTGAGCAGCAAGCCCAATGTGGGACTCGATTCCAGGACCCTGAGATCATGACCTGAGCCGAAGGAAGTGGCTTAACCCACTGAGCCACCCAGGCTCCCCTGTGTGGATATTTTTGATGACTGTTTCAATCTCCTTACTGGTTATGTGTCTTTTCAGGTTTTCTATTTATTCCTGGTTCAGCTGTGGTAGTTTATATGTCTCTAGGAACACATCCATTTCTTCCAGATTGTCAAATTTGTTGGTGTAGATTTGCCCATAATATGTTCTTATAATTGTTTGTATTTCTTGGGTGTTGGTTATGATCTCTCCTCTTTCATTCATGATTTTATTTATTTGGGTCCTTTCTCTTTTCTTTTTGATAAGTCTGGCCAGAGGTCTATCAATCTTATTAATTCTTTCAAAGAACCAGCTCCTAGTTTCATTGATTTGTTCTATTGTTTTTTGCTTTCTATTTCATTTATTTCTGCTCTGATCTTTATGATTTCTCTTCTGCTGGGTTTAGGCTTTCTTTGTTGTTCTTTGTCCAGCTCCTTTAGGTGAAGGGTTATGTTGTGTATTTGAGACCTTTCTTGTTTCTTGAGAAAGGCTTGTACTGCTATATATTTTCCTCTCAGGACTGCCTTTGTTGTGTCCCACAGATTTTGAACCGTTGTATTTTCATTATCATTTGTTTCCATGATTTTTTTCAATTCTTCTTTAATTTCCCGGTTGACCCATTCATTCTTAAGAAGGATGCTGTTTAGTCGCCATGTATTTGGGTTCTTTCCAATTTTCCTCTTGTGACTGAGTTTTAGCTTCAGAGCATTGTGGTCTGAATGCAGGGAATGATCCCAATCTTTTGATACCGGTTGAGACCTGCCTTATGACCCAGGATGTGATCTATTCTGGAGAATGTTGCATGTGCCCTAGAGAAGAATGTGTATTCTCTTGCTTTGGGAGGGAATGTTCTGAATATATCTGTGATGTCCATCTGGTCTAATGTGTCATTTAAGGCCTGTATTTCCTTGTTGATTTTTGCTTGGATGATCTGTCCATTTCAGTGAGGGTGTGTTAAAGTCCCCTACTATTACTGTATTATTGTCAATGTGTTTCTTTGATTTTGCTATTAATTGGTTTATATAGTTGACTGATCCCATGTTAGGGCACAGATATTTAAAATCGTTAGATCTTCTTGTTGGACAGACCCTTTGAGTATGATATAGTGTCCTTCCTCATCTCTTATTATAGTCTTTGGCTTAAAATCTAATTGATCTGATATAATGATTGCCACCACAGCTTTCTTTTGATGTCCATTAGCATGGTAACTTGTTTTCCACCCCGTAATTTTCAATGTGGAGGTGTCTTTGAGTCTAAAATGAATTTCTTGTAGGCAGCATTTTGATAGGTTTTGTTTTTTTACCCATTCTGAGACCCTGTGTCTTTTGATTGGGGCATTTAGCCCTTTAATATTCAGGGTAACTATTGAGATATGAATTTAGTGCCATATTATTACCTATAAGGTGACTTTTACTGTATATTGTCTCTGTTCCTTTCTGATCTACTACTTTTATGGTCTCTATTTGCTTAGAGGACCCCTTTCAATATTTTCTGTAGAGCTGGCTTGGTGTTTGCAAATTCTTTCAGTTTTTGTTTGTCCTAGAAGCTTTTTATCTCTCCTTCTATTTTCAATGATAACCGAACTGGATATTGTATGCTTGGTTGTATGTTTCTCTCATTTAATGCTCTGAATATATCATGCCAGTTCTTTCTGGCCTGCCAGCTTCCTGTGGATAAGTCCTCTGCCAATCTAATATTTTTACTGTTGTATGCTACAGACTTGTTGTCCCAGGTTGCTTTCAGGATTTTCTCTTCGTTGTTAAGACTTGTAAATTTTAGTATTAGATCATGGGATGTGGACCTATTCTTATTGATTTTGAGGAGGATTCTCTGTACCTCCTGGATTTTGATGCTTGTTCCCTTTGCCATTTTAGGGAAATTCTCTACATTAATTCTCTCCAATATACCTTCTGCCTCCCTCTCTCTTTCTTCTTCTTCTGTAATCCCAATTATTCTGATGTTGTTTCATCTTATGGTATCACTTATCTCTCAAATTCTCCCCTTGTCGTCCAGTATTTTTTTGTCTCTTCTTTTGCTCACCTTCTTTATTCTCTGTCATTTGGCCTTCTGTATCACTAATTCTTTCTTTTGCCTCATTTATCCCAGCAGTAAGAGCCTCCACTTTTGATTGCACCTCATTAATAGCTTTTTTTGATTTCAACTTGGTTAGATTTTAGTTCTTTTATTTCTCCAGAAAGGACTTTTATTTCTCCAGACAGGATTTCTCTAATATCTTCTGTGCCTTTTTTGAGTGCAGATAGCACCTTGAGAATTGTCATTCTGAACTCTAGATCTGATATATTACCAATGTCTGTATTGATTAGGTCCCTAGCCTTTGGTACTGCCTCTTTTTCTTTTCTTTTCTTTTTTTTGTGGTGAGTTTTTCTGCCTTATCATTTTATCCAGATAAAAATTTATGAAGGGGCAAATAAAATACTGAAAGTGTGGCCGAGACCCCAGAAAAATGTGCTTTAACCAAATCTGAAGAGACCCCAAATCATGCGGGGCTGAAAGGGGGTAACAAGAAGTTCAGAAAAAAAAAAAGAAAAAAAGAAAACATTATGCTGAGTGAAATAAGTCAAGCAGAGAGAGTCAATTATCATATGGTTTCATTTATTTGTTGAGCATAACAAATAACATGGAGGACAAGGGGAGATGGAGAGGAGAAGGGAGTTGAGGGAAATTGGAAAGGGAGGTGAACCATGATAGACTATGGACTCTGAAAAACAATCTGAGGGTTTTGAAGGGGCGGGGGGTGGGAGGTTGGGGGTACCAGGTGGTGGGTATTAGAGGGGGCACATATTGCATGGAGCACTGGGTGTGGTGCAAAAACAATGAACACTGTTATGTGGAAAAGAAATAAAAAATTAAAAAAAATAAAACAAATAAAGAAAAAATATAAAAATGAAAAAATTTATATATTAGAATGGTGACTAGAACAGGGTTACCCACTTTATTTTGGGAGTATTTTGGTCTCTTAGAAGAAACTACCTCCCAAAATTTTAAGGAATAAAAAACATATATAAGGGTAAATACAATGAAGGGATGGACTATGACTATAAAGATGAAAAAATTTTTTTTAATTTCTAAAAAAGGAGTTGATAAGATAAGTTGGTTGGGAGAATAAAGAAAAAGAAAGTGGAGAGAATTTACTCGGGCTGGAGACTAGAACAAGCCTGGTGTTAGATTTAGGGTGTATTTTGATCTATTAGAAGAAGTTGTAACCAGAATTTTTTAGATGAGAAAACCCCATGTGTATACAAAAAATAAAGTTAGATACAATGAAGGATAAAATATGACTGTAACAATGAAGGTTCAAAAAAGAGTTTTTTTTTTTTTAAATGAATGGTATTGTTAGATAAACTAGTTAAAACATTAAAAGAGGAAAGGGTAAAAGTTAAAAAAATTTAGCAGAAGAAAAAAAATAAAATTAAAAAAATTAATTAACTTTGCAAGACTAAAGAATCATGGGGAGAAAGCCATGAATTCCATGCTTTGCTTTCTCCTCCTCTAGCATTCTGCTGTTCTTGGTAAGTGAACTTGGTCTTGGCTGGATTTCTTGTTGATCTTCTGGGGAAGGGGCCTGTTGTAGTGATTCTCAAGTGTTTTTGCCCAGGCAGAACTGCACTGCCCTTACCAGGGCCCAGCCTAAATAATCTGCTTGGGTTCGCTTTTGGGAGCTTTTGTTCCCTGAACACTTTCCATAGAGTTCTGGAGGATGGGAATAAAAATGGCTGCCTCCCAATCTCTGGCTTGGAGGAGCTGAGAGCTCAGGGCCCCACTCCTCAGTGAGCCCTCAGAGAAAAGCAGTCAACCACTCCCATCTCCCTGGCCTCTGGCTGCACTCTGAGCTCACCCACCCTGTGTCCAAGCATCTCTGTCTCTGGCACACAGCTCTGCCTGGAGTCTCTGAACCCCATAGATCCCTGAGCTATTACAGAGGGGTCTCCCGGGATCTTGGGGGGGTCCCCACTCACAGAACAGTGGCCTGAACCACAGATTATGGTTCAAGGTAATCCTGAATTGAGAGCTCACTCCTTGGCTCCGTCTCTGTAGCCAGCTTCCCTGCTCTAATACCTGTGAGCTCTGCAACACTCAGACACCCCCGATCCTTCTGTGACCCTGCAGGACCTGAGACCACGCTGTCCCTGTGTGGGCTTCACCCCAGTTTAGCCTCTGGAGAGATGTCCCTTAGTGGAGCAGACTTTTAAAGGTTCTGATTTTGGGCTCCATTGCTCTGCTGCTTGCTGGGAGCCAGCCCCACCCCCCACGGTCTATCTTCCTGTCGCTTTGGATTCACTTCTCTGCCAGTCCTACCTTTCAGAAAGTGGTCGATTTTCTGTTTCTAGAATTGTTGCTCTTCTTCTCTTCAATCTCCTGTTGGATTTGTAGGTGTTCGGAATGGTTTGCTAAGCTATCTAGCTGATCTCCTGCTACCTGATGTCGTCTTAGCCTGCTACTTCTTCACCAAATTGACCCCCCCCCCCACCCAAGAGAATTTGTAGAGGGAAAGAATAGTCTTTTCAAATTGTGCCAGGACAACTAGGTAACCACATGCAAAAGAATGAATTTGTTTCTCTATCAAACACCACATACATATATTAACTGAAAATAGATCAATAACCTAAATGTCACACCTAAAGCTTTAAAATTCTTTTGGCAGGATGCCTGGTGGCTCAGTCAGTTAAGCATCTATCTTTGGCTCAGGTCATCAATACCGGGGTCCTGGGATTGAGAACTCATTGGCGGGCTCAGTACTCATCAGGAAGACTGCTTCTCCCTTTCCATCTCCCTCTGGCCCTCCCCCTGACTCATCTTTCTTGTGTGTGCTCTCTCTCTTGCTCTCAAATAAAATATTAAAAAAAACACTTTTGGTAAAATATAGGCATAAATATTCATAACTTTAGGGAAGGCTATGGTTTTCTTAGATATGACAGCAAAAGCACAAGCAACCAGAGAAAAAAATAGACAAATTGGACTTAATCAAAATTAAAAAGTTTGCATTTCAAGACCACCATCAAGAAAGGGAAAACACAACCCAGAGAATGTGTGATATTTGCATATCAGGTATCTGATAAGGAACTTGTATACAGAATACATGAAGGATTCTTAAAATTCAATAATAAAAGTGAATAATCCAATTAAAATTTTTGCAAAGAATTTGAATGTTTTTACAAAGAAGATATATGAATCGGCTTTGAAAAGATGCTCAACATCAGTAGCTGTTGAGAAATGTAATTCAAGACCACAATAAGAAACCACTTCAGTTACACTAAGATGGCTATAATAAAAATATAGATAATAAAGTATTGGCAAACATGTGGAGAAATTAGAATCCGCCATCCTTCCTTGATGGGATTGCCAGCCACTTTGGAAAACAGTTTGGTAGTTCTTCAAAAATGTTAAACATATAATTACCATATGGCCTAGCAAATACACTCCTAGACATGAGAAATGAAAAATCAGTGTTCATAAACTGAAAACAATTCAAATGTTAATCAACTAATGAGTGGGTTAAAAATGTGTTATATGTGTGCAATAGAATATTGTTTGGGCATAGAAAAACATGATGCATGCTACAACATCAGTGAGCCCTGAAAATATGTTAAGTGAAAGACACCTGACACAAAAGGTCATGCATTATATGATTCCATTTATATGAAATGTCCAGGATATGCAAATCTATAGAAACAGAAAGTAGTTTGGTATTTTCCAGGGGATGAGAGAAGGTAGGAAGTGAAAATGGGTATGAGGTTTTTTTCGGAAGTGATAAAATGTTCTGGAATTAGATAACAGTGATGCTTGTGCAACCTTGTGAATATACTAAAAGACACTGAAGTGTACACTCTAAAATGATATCCCTCTAAAATGATGGATGTCATGGTAGTGAATTATATCTCTGTAAAGTTGTTCTAAAAGTATATATATGGCTTGTGTGAGATCTTATGCAAGTCACTCAAGATTTCTTCATTTTGGTTTCTTCCTCTGTCAAAGGAGAAAAACAATCACTGCCCTTTATATTATAAGGATCAAGTGTGAGAAAAGATATAAAGCATACAATGCTTTATAAATTAGAAGACTTATTTCTTTTATGCTTCTAATTCCTCTCCTGCACCTATGGGAGGTCTGTTTGTAGTTACGTTGGGAATTATAAGGTTAGAAAAGCTGACCATTTATTTAAAAATATATTTTATTTAAATTAATTTAGTTAGCATATACTGTATTATTAGTTTCAGGGGTAGAATTTAGTGATTTATCAGTTGCATATAACACCTGGTGCTCAGCATGCCATCCTTAATACCCATCCCCCAATTACCCCAACCCAAACCAACTCCCCTCCAGCAACCCTCAATTTGTTTCCTATAGTTAAGAGACTCTTATAGTTTGCCTCTCTCTGTTTTCTTTTTTATTCTATTTATTTATTTATTTATTTATTTTTTAAATTTTAAATTTTTTATTTTTTATAAACATATATTTTTACCCCCAGGGGTACAGGTCTGTGAATCACCAGGTTTACACACTTCACAGCACTCACCAAAGCACATACCCTCCCCAATGTCCATAATCCCACCCCCTTCTACAAACCTCCCTCCCCCCAGCAACCCTCAGTTTGTTTTGTGAGATTAAGAGTCACTTATGGTTTGTCTCCCTCCCTATTCCATCTTGTTTCATTGATTCTTCTGCTACCCACTTAAGCCCCCATGTTGCATCACCACTTCCTCATATCAGGGAGATCATATGATAGTTGTCTTTCTCCGCTTGACTTATTTTGCTAAGCATGATATGCTCTAGTTCCATCCATGTTGTCGCAAATGGCAAGATTTCATTTCTTTTGATGGCTGCATAGTATTCCATTGTGTATATATACCACATCTTCTTGATCCATTCATCTGTTGATGGACATCTAGGTTCTTTCCATAGTTTGGCTATTGTGGACATTGCTGCTATAAACATTCGGGTGCACGTGCCCCTTTGGATCACTACGTTTGTATCTTTAGGGTAAATACCCAGTAGTGCAATTGCCTCTCTCTGTTTTCATCTTATTTTATTTTTCCTTCCCTTTCCCTATGCTCACCTGTTTTGTTTCTTAACTTTCATGTATGAGTGAAATCATATGGTATTTGCCTTTCTCTGACTGGCTTATTTCATTTATCATAATACCCTCTAGTTCCATCCATATCATTGCAAATGACAAGATTCCATTCTTTTTGACAGATGAGTAATATTCTGTGTGTGTGTTTGTGTGTGTGGGTGTATACACCCACACACACATATACAACACATCTTCTTTATCCATTCATCCATTCATCTGTCAATGGACATCTGGGGTCTTCACAGTTTGGCTATTGTGGACATTTCTGCTATGAAAAATGGGGTGCATGTGACCCTTTGAATCACTATGTTGTATCCTTCGGATAAATACCTTGTAGTGCAATTGCTAGGCCCTAGGGTAGTTCTATTTTTAACTTTTTGAGGAAACTCCATATTGTTTTCCAGAGTGAGAAACCAAACATTTTGTTCTTTTGACATCCTTGTGTCATTTCAACCCCCTGCAACATACACATATGCATTTCCAACTGAGCAAAATTTTCGCTGTTAGCATGTAAGGAAGTCTTGTTTTCTTCCTTTCCAAAGGAAAAATGCAAGCTATTGCATTAAGTTACACAGCAAGCTTTTAAGAAACCTGATTTTAGGATGGAAAAAATAAATACAGCTTACAGTTAAAAGCAAAACAGAGGGGCCAGCAAAGTGACTACATAACTAATCTCCTTTTTCTTCTAAGAGCAGCACCCTTTTTATACTGTTAAAGTTGTTTTAGATCAAATAATGGGCAATAAACCTCCCAAGTCATCATGTGTTGTTAATTCTTCCTTCCTGATTGAAGCCAGAGAGACTGGGCTGTGGATGGAACATGGCATTTATAACAGAAGCACAGTCAAATGCAGTTGAAGGATGTGTCTATAAATACATATAGACACATGGAAACTTGTGCACATGTGTCTTTATTTTATTTGATTGTGCCATTTGTGTATAACCCCTTAGGGTATAAGTCAGTTTCATATTAATTAAAATGTATGAAGCCTCATAAAATGGTATTAAAATGACACGCTTCAGTTGCCATCCCTTTAGAAAAGGCCTATAAAAAAGATAAATCTTGCCCTGCTCATCTTTTCACCTGTCTTATATTCATACATAAATAGAGATACAGAGCTCACAAACCCCTTTTATACTAGAATTTGCTTGAGTTTTGCTTGAGGTTTTGAGTTCTGTTGTCATTGGATCAACTCTAAATATTTCCATCATACTTCATTTATCCAAACTTGTCTCTTTTTGCTTCCTAACAAAGATCCCCTCCTTCAAGTTTGCGTCCTCACTGCCTCCTGCTCACTTTATATTTATTCTACCCTTCCCATTCCTCATGGCCTTTCTGTACCTTTCCTACCTATTTTTTTCCTTTCCTACCTATTTTTAGCATTCTTTTTTTAAAATTTTTTATTTTTTAAAAACATAAAATACATTTATCCCCAGGGGTACAGGTCTGTGAATTGT
The DNA here is from genome assembly GCF_009829155.1 of Mustela erminea. Lineage (NCBI taxonomy): Eukaryota > Metazoa > Chordata > Mammalia > Carnivora > Mustelidae > Mustela > Mustela erminea. Next base: position 108,674,253 of record NC_045635.1, on the reverse strand, counting down.
CAGGTTTACACACTTCACAGAACTCACCATAGCACATACCCTCCCCAATGTCCATAACCCCACCCCGCTCTCCCAAAACCCCTCCCTCCAGCAACCCTCAGTTTGTTTTGTGAGATTAAGGGTCACTTATGGTTTGTCTCCATCCAGATCCCATCTTGTTTCATTTATTCTTCTCCTACCCCCTTAACCCCCCATGTTGCATCTCCACTTCCACATATCAGGGAGGTCATATGATAGTTGTCTTTCTCCGCTTGACTTATTTTGCTAAGCATGATATGCTCTAGTTCCATCCACGTCATCACAAATGGCAAGATTTCATTTCTTTTGATGGCTGCATGGTATTCCATTGTGTATATATACCACATCTTCTTGATCCATTCATCTGTTGATGGACATCTAGGTTCTTTCCATAGTTTGGTTATTGTGGACATTGCTGCTATAAACATTCGGGTGCACGTGCCCCTTTGGATCACTACGTTTGTATCTTTAGGGTAAATACCCAGTAGTGCAATTGCTGGGTCATAGGGTAGTTCTATTTTCAACATTTTGAGGAAACTCCATGTTGTTTTCCAGAGTGGTTGCACCAGCTTACATTCCCACCAACAGTGTAGGAGGGTTCCCCTTTCTCCGCATCCTCGCCAGCATCTGTCATTTACTGACTTGTTGATTTTAGCCATTCTGACTGGTGTGAGGTGATATCTCATTGTGGTTTTGATTTGTATTTCCCTGATGCTGAGTGATGTGGAGCACTTTTTCAAGTGTCTGTTGGCCATCTGGATGTCTTCTTTGCAGAAAGTCTGTTCCTGTCTTCTGCCCATTTCTTGATTGGATTATTTGTTCTTTGGGTGTTGAGTTTGCTAAGTTCTTTATAGATTCTGGACACTAGTCCTTTATCTGATATGTCGTTTGCCAATATCTTCTCCCATTCTGTCAGTTGTCTTTTGATTTTGTTAACTGTTTCCTTTGCTGTGCAAAAGCTTTTGATCTTGATGAAATCCCAATAGTTCATTTTTGCCCTTGCTTCCCTTGCTTTTGGCAATGTTCCTAGGAAGATGTTGCTGCGGCTGAGGTCGAAGGGGTTGCTGCCTGTGTTCTCCTCAAGGATTTTGAGGGATTTCTTTCTCACATTGAGGTCCTTCATCCATTTTCAGTCTATTTTTGTGTGTGGTGTAAGGAAATGGTCCAGTTTCATTTTTCTGCATGTGGCTGTCCAATTTTCCCAACACCATTTATTGAAGAGGCTGTCTTTTCCCCATTGGACATTCTTTCCTGCTTTGTCAAAGATTAGTTGACCATAGAGTTGAGGCATCCAAATTGGCAAAATTTCTGGGCTCTCTATTCTGTTCCATTGATCTATGTGTCTGTTTTTGTGCCAGTACCATGCTGTCTTGATGATGACAGCTTTGTAATAGAGCTTGAAGTCCGGAATTGTAATGCCACCAACTTAGGCTTTCTTTTTCAATATTCCTTTGGCTATTCGTGGACTTTTCTGGTTCCAATATAAATTTTAGGATTATCTGTTCCATTTCTTTGAAAAAAAAAAAAAGGATGGTATTTTGATAGGGATTGCATTAAATGTGTAGATTGCTTTAGGTAGCATAGACATTTTCACAATATTTGTTCTTCCAATCCAGGAGCATGGAACATTTTTACATTTCTTTGTGTCTTCCTCAATTTCTTTCATGAGTACTTTATAGTTTTCTGAGTAGAGAGTCTTTGCCTCTTTGGTTAGGTTTATTCCTAGGTATCTTATAGTTTTGGGTGCAATAGTAAATGGGATTGACTCCTTAATTTCTCTTTCTTTTGTCTTGTTGTGGGTGTAGAGAAATGCAGCTGGTTTTTGTGCATTGATTTTATATCTTGACACTTTACTGAATTCCTGTACAAGTTCTAGCAGTTTTGGAGTGGAGTCTTTTGAGTTTTCCACATATAGTATCATATCATCTGCGAGGAGTGATAGTTTTGAGTTCTTCTTTGCCAATTTGGATGCCTCTAATTACTTTTTGATGTCTGATTGCTGAGGCTAGGAATTCTAGTACTATGTTGAATAGCAGTGGTGATAATGGACATCCCTGCCATGTTCCTGACCTTAGCGGAAAAGCTTTCAGTTTTTCTCCATTGAGAATGATATTTGCGGTGGGTTTTTCATAGATGGCTTTGATGATATTGAGGTATGTGCCCTCTATCGTTACACTTTGAAGAGTTTTGATCAGGAAGGGATGCTGTACTTTGTCAAATGCTTTTTTAGCATCTATGGAGAGTATCATATGGTTCTTGTTCTTTCTTTTACAAATGTATCACATTGATTGATTTTCGGATGTTAAAACAACCTTACATCCCTGAAATAAATCCCACTTGGTCATGGTGAATAATCCTTTTAATGTATTGTTGAATCCTATTGGCTAGTATTTTGGTGAGAATTTTCGCATCGTGTTCATCAAGGATATTGGTTTGTAGTTCTCTTTTTTGATGGGATCCGTATCTGGTTGTGGGATCAAGGTGATGCTGGCCTCATAAAATGAGTTTGGAAGTTTTCCTTCCATTTCTATTTTTTGGAACAGTTTCAGGAGAATAGGAATTAGTTCTTCTTTAAATGTTTGGTAGAATTCCCCTGGGAAGCCATCTGGCCCTGGGCTTTTGTTTGTTTGGAGATTTTTGATGACTGCTTTAATCTCCTTACTGGTTATGGGTCTGTTCAGGTTTTCTATTTCTTCCTGGTTCAGTTGTGGTAGTTTATATATCTCTAGAAATGCATCCATTTCTTCCAGATTGTCAAATTTATTTGCGTAAGAGTTGCTCATAGTATGTTCTTATAATTGTTTGTATTTCTTTGGTGTTGGTTGTGATCTCTCCTCTTTCATTCATGATTTTATTTATTTGGGTCCTTTCTCTTTTCTTTTTGATATGTCTGGCCAGGGATTTGTCAATCTTATTAATTCTTTCAAAGAACCAGCTCCTAGTTTCATTGATTTTCTCTATTTTTTTTTGTTTGTTTCTATTTCACTGATTTCTGCTCTGATCTTTATGATTTCTCTTCTCCTACTGGGTTTAGGGTTTCTTTCTTGTTCTTTCTCCAGCTCCTTTAGGTGTAGGGTTATGTTGTGTACTTGAGACCTTTCTTGTTTCTTGAGAAAGGCTTGTACTGCTATATATTTTCCTCTCAGGACTGCCTTTGCTGTGTCCCACAGATTTTGAACCGTTGTGTTTCATTATCATTTGTTTCCATGAATTTTTTCAATTATTCTTTAATTTCCTGGTTGACCCATTCATTCTTTAAAAGGATGCTCATTAGTCTCCATGTATTTGGGTTCTTTCCAAATATCCTCTTGTGATTAAGTTCTAGCTTCAGAGCGCTGTGGTCTGAAAATATGCAGGGAATGATCCCAATCTTTTAATACCAGTTGAGACCTGATTTAGGACCGAGGATGTGTTCTATTCTGGAGAATGTTCCATGTGCACTAGAGAAGAATGTATATTCTGTTGCTTTGGGATGAAATGTTCTGAATATATCTGTGATGTCCATCTGGTCTAATGTGTCATTTAAGGCCTTTATTTCCTTGTTGATCTTTTGCTTGGATGATCTTTCCATTTCAGTGATGGGTGTGTTAAAGTCCTCTACTATTACTGTATTATTATCAATGTGTTTCTTTGAGTTTGTTATTAAGTGGTTTATGTCATTGGCTGCTCCCATGTTAGAGGCATAGATATTTAAAATTATTAGATCTTCTTTTTGGACAGACACTTTGAGTATGACATAGTGTCCTTCCTCATCTCTTATTATAGTCTTTGGCTTAAAATCTCATTGATCTGATATAAGGATTGCCACCCCTGCTTTATTCTGATGTCCATGAGCATGGTAAATTGTTTTCCACCCCCTCACTTTCAATGTGGAGGTGTCTTTGGGTCTAAAATGAGTTTCTTGTAGGCAATATATAGATGGGTTTTGTTTTTTAATCCATTCTGATACCCTGTGTCTTTTGGTTGGGGCATTTAGCCCATTAACATTCAGGGTAACTATTGAGAGATATGAATTTAGTGCCACTGTATTGCCTGTAAGGTGACTGTTACTTTATATTGTCTCTGTTCCTTTCTGATCTACTACTTTTAGGGTCTCTCTTTGCTTAGAGGACCCCTTTCAATATTTCCTGTAGAGCTGGTTTGGTGTTTGCAAATTCTTTCAGTTTTTGTTTGTCCTGGAAGCTTTAATCTCTCCTTCTATTTTCAATTTTAGCCTAGCTGGATATAGTATTCTTGGATGCATGTTTTTCTCATTGAGTGCTCTAAATATATCATGCCAGCTCTTTCTGGCCTGCCAGGTCTCTGTCAGCTGCCAATCTATTATTTTTACCATTGTATTTTACAGACTTCTTTTCCCGAGCTGGTTTCAGGATTTTCTCTTTGTCACTATGACTTGGAAATTTTGCTATTAGGTGACGGGGTGTGGACCTATTTTTATTGATTTTGAGGAGGATTCTCTGCACCTCCTGGATATTGATGCTTGTTCCCTTTGCCATATTAGGGAAATTCTCTCCAATAATTCTCTCCAATATACTTTTGCTCCCCTCTCTCTTTCTTCTTCTTCTGGGATCCCAAATTTTCTAATGTTGTTTCGTCTTATGGTGTCACTTATCTCTCGAATTATTCCCTTGTGGTCCAGTAGCTGTTTGTCCCTCTTTTGCTCAGGTTCTTTATTCTCTGTCATTTGGTCTTCTATATTGCTAATTCTTTCTTCTGCCTCATTTATCCTAGCAGTGAGAGCCTCCATTTTTGATTGCACCTCATTAATAGCTTTTTTGATTTCAACTTGGTTAGATTTTAGTCCTTTTATTTCTCCAGAGAGGGCTTTTATCTCTCCAGGGAGGGTTTCTCTATTATCTTCCATGCCTCTTTCGAGCCTAGCAAGAACCTTGAGAATCATCATTCTGAACTCTAGATCTGACATATTTCCAATGTCTGTATTGATTAGGTCCCTAGCCTTCGGTACTGCCTCTTATTCTTCTTTTTGTGGTGAATTTTTCTGCCTTGTCATTTTGTCCAGATAAGAGTATATGAAAGAGCAAGTAAAATACTCAAAGGGTAGCAAAGACCCTAGGAAAATACACTGTAACCAAATCAGAAGGGATCCCAAATCATGAGGGGGAGAAATGGGATAAAAATAGGTTCAAAAAAAAAAAAGGAAATAATTAAGAAAAGAACATGAATAAAGAAAAAATATAAAAAAGAAATATATATATTAGATAAACTAGTTAAAAATGTTTAAAAATATATGGGTAAAAGTAAAAAAACATTTAGCAGACGAAGAAGAAAAAAAGTTGAAAAAAAAATTAATTGCAAGTCTAAAGAATCATGGGGAGAAAGCCATGAGTTCCATGCTTTGCTTTCTCTTCCTCTGGAATTCCGCTGCTCTCCTTGGTATTGAACCTGCACTCCTTGGCTGGTGAACTTGGTCCTGGCTGGATTTCTTGTTGATCTTCTGGGGGAGGGGCTTGTTTTAGTGATTTTCAAGTGTCTTTGCCCCAGGTGGAATTGCACTGCCCTTATCAAGGGCTGGGCTGAGTAATCAGCTTGGGTTTGCTTTCAGGAGCTTTTGTTCCTGGAATGCTTTCCATAGAGTTCTGGAGGATGGGAATGAAAATGGCGGCCTCCCAGTCTCTGGCCCAGAGGAGCCGAGAGCTCGGAGCCCCACTCCTCAGTGCGCCCTCAGAGAATAGCGCCCAATTACTCCCGTCTCCCTGGCCTCCGGCCGTGCTCCGAGCTCACCGAGCCTGTGGCCGGTTCAAGGTAACCCCGAGCTGAGAGCTCACTCCTCAGCTCTGTCTCTGTAGCCAGCTTCCCCGTTCTAATTCCTGCAAGTTCTGCAACACTCAGACACCTCCGGTCCTTCTGTGACCCTATGGGACCTCGGGCCACACTGACCCCGTGTGGGCTTCACCCCAGTTTAGCCTCTGGAGCAATGTCCCTCAGCAGAACAGACTTTTAAAAGTCCTGATTTAGTGCTCCGTTGCTCTGCCACTTGCCAGGTGCCGGCCCCTCCCCCCGCGGTCTATTTTCCCATCGTTTTCGATTCACTTCTCCGCCAGTCCTACCTTTTAGAAAGTGGTCGATTTTCTGTTTCTAGAATTGCTGTTCTTCTCTTTGATCTCCCGTTGGATTTGTAGGTGTTTGCAATCTTTAGATAAGCTCTCTAGCTGATCTCCTGCTACCTGATGTAGTCTCAGCTTGCTACTTCTCCGCCATCTTGACTCCTCCTGCCTACCTATTTTTAAAGTCTTTTCTCCTTTGCCTCCTTCATGAAGGCATTTGGAAACCACTTCATTCTATAGTAATCTCTCTTTTTGCTGAGCTCTTATGGCACCTATAGTCTCTGCCAAATGTTCTCAACCATGACATTGCAATACCAGTTGTGAGTTGTATCTTAATGTGGTAATAATAATAAATTTATTTTGAGAGGGATTATATATGTACATGCGTATATGTGTATGTGTGTGTATTCAAATATATTAGTCATATGATAGACATCTGTTTAAACCACTTGTACTCAGATGGATATAATTTCTTGAATGTGAGAGAAGAGCTTGAGTTATTGGAATCCTGAATACTCTTGTATGACTATCTTAGCATGTAAAGATTCATACATATATTCATTCTGTAGATATTTATTGAGTCCCTGCTCTATTCCAACTATAGGGAACATATTCATTATATATGTTGTAGAGAGAAAAAAAGTTTACAACTGCTCACTTTTACCATACAATTTGGCACCTAACTATATATTGTCTGATATTAGCCCCTAATTGTTTCTTAGGGCCAAGTTTTCTTTCCCTAGCCACAACTGAAGCTTTTTGAAGTCAGTAAAGTCTATTTTAATCCTCTTTAGCAACTAGTACAGGAATGGACAATCTGTATATAGATGCTTAATAAGTACCAGTGATTGGTTAAAGTATTATTAGTGAGAGAATAAGATACTGGTAAAATTAAAGTGCACATGAGAAGCCAGAGAATCTTATATTTTTACTCTCCACTTAAAATTATAAGCTATTAAATTGTCATCACTCCAGCTTTTCTTTATTTCACTTTTTATTCTCTACTTGAAATTACATTAATTAATGAAAGAACAGTTAGTTTGAATGTTCTGGGGGTATTTAATTTCTTTTTCTGTATCTAAAATCTGATATTTTAAGAATTAAAAAATGTATTTAGAGAACAGAATGTGTATGGGTAGAAGGAGGATTTTTAAAATAAAGTGTATATTTTTCTAGTAATTTTAATTAGAAAGCAAAACAGAATCCAATAATTTTTTTTTAAAGATTTTATTTATTTATTTGACAGACAGAGATCACAAATAGGCAGAGAGGCAGATAGAGAGAGAGGGAAGCAGGCTCCCCGTTGAGCAGAGAGCCCGAGGTGGGGCTCGATCCCAGGTCCCTGGGACCATGACCTGAGCCGAAAGCAGAGGCTTTAACCCACTGAGCCACCCAGGTGCCCCCAGAATCCAATAACTTTAAAGCTAGGGGGAACTTTAGCAAATATCCAGTCCATACTGTCATTTGCGAATATCTTCTCCCATTCCGTGGGTTGCCTCTTTGTTTTGTTAACTGTTTCCTTTGTTGTACAGAAGCAAATATCCAGTCCAAATCACTTATTTTACAGTTGAGGAAATTGAGGTCCAGTCAAGTAAGGACTTGCTCAAGGTCATACAGTCTGGGGACAAAATGAATGTTCTCAGTAATCTGGATGCACATGGTTGGCTTTAGTGCCCTGGATTTTATTTGCTGAGAATGGCAGAAGCATAGAAAGATAGAATGAATGAATGTCTATTACCTGGGAAATAACCTGCGAAACGACAAAGCTGACACACTCATTGACATGGTAAATTATAAGTGGCTTGAAGAAATTCTTAACCATTTTTCTAGCCAAATGGTGCAAAATGAAGAAAGATAATAAATAATCTGGAAATGATTGATATGGTGATAGTCTCCTGAAGAGGACAAAGGGCTAGCTAGTTCCATGCTTCTCACTTAATCACAACTAATCATGGATTATTTCCTGAACTTCTGGTGTGATGGTGTGATTTCGGAATACATGAACATGGGAGCATTTTAAATTAAAAACAAAACAAAGCAAAACAAAACAAAACAGTGCCATTCTTAGAATTTTCAGCTGTTTCAATCTGTTTCATTTTTACACCATTCCTCCCAGACTTCAGCAGAAAAGTATTCCTGTCTCCATTATCTGGTTGATAATCATTTCCCTGTTTAAACATAGCCTGCATTCTACACATATACTTTATAGCCTTGCTATTATAGTATTTACTAAAGAGTAGCTTTTGGCATAAAGAGGACTAGGATTGTACTTGATTTGAATTCTTTTGGTTAACTGAGGAATGATTATATACATAGATCATAATTTTAAGAGAAGATCTGGTACCAACAGGGTCTCCCCCTGAGGTGATTGTGCTCATCACAGAACCTTTTGGAGCTAAACTGGACCTTGAAAAGGATCCAGTACAGGATTTTCATAAGAGTCAGTGTGCCCCTTGGAACAGTCTGGAATGTGGCCAGTGAAAGAAAATTCTTGATCAATTAAATTTTGAAAATACAGAGCACAGCCTGTTTCCTTCTTAAAAGTTCTCAATCTATGTGAATATACTTCAGTGTTCTAAGAAGCATTGTGTTAAAGAAACCTGATTAATTCTATCCAGTATATTACTCGTTCTTGCATAACATTTACTAAAGGAAACAAGATTCTTGGTAGATATACTAGAAAAAACTGATTCAGGCAATCCCCTAGAGAGCTGGGTCATATAACAAACTTCTGTTGTTAGGTACAATATACTTCAGCACCTTTCAGTAGAGGGTATAATGCTGAGGATAACAACAAGACAAAGTGCAACTGTGCTCCTCTTCTACACTTTTGCTTCCCTTTTTATATGCCATAGATTTCTTTCTCGTAACATCTTTCTCTAAAGCTTTCTCTAAAATTGCTTTCTCTAAAGCAGTTGCAGTGACATCCATCATATAATGCCTTTTGTTTCTTTAACTCTTCTCATTAATGTTATAATGAGATATATTATATCAGAGTTATATATATCAGAGTTATAATAAACTCTGATCTGTACCTCTTGATTACATGATTTCTCTAGTTCTTCATGTGGCTAGATTTTGCACAGTGCCTGGCCCATAGTAGGTACTCAATAAATACTTATTGAATAAATGAATGAATAAAACAAGAAATCAAAACAGTCTCTTTTAACAGTTTCCATTGTTAAAAGTGACTCTCTTCATCTTCCTTGCCCTCTGGGTTCTTCATAACACTTCTTAAATTGGAGGACCCACTGAGTGATTTGTGGGATTTCCTAATCCATCAGTATGGCATGATTTTCTCAAACAGTCTACTCATAGACCCATTCCTCTTCAAGTTAAATAACATCATTTATTTCCTTCACTACAGTAAAGATGTGATGCATTATTCCCTTAAGAGAGCATTGTAAGATTTCTAGAAGTTCAGTGGGGAAAACAGTGGGAATATTTACAAGGAAGGTAAGAAATGAAAGGTTTCCATCATAGGAAAGACATACTTTGATTGATGCAGTAGATTAGATTACACTTCAAAAATATCTACCTCCTCCAGTCTCCATGGGATGAGTATACCTTCATATCCCTTGAATTCAATCATATGATTTGCTTTCCTCAATGGGATGTTAACAGACCTGGTGTGAACAGAGACATGAAATATGCATGTGATTTGTGCTTCTACCATCACCATAAAAAGAGTCATACCTTCAGTTTGGGTCCCAGAATAAATATACATAAGCAGATTGAGCCTGTCTTTTAGCATGCTGAGCCAAGCCCAGCAGGACCTGTAGTTAGAAGCAGAATTACTCAGTTAAATCCAGTCTAGATCAGGCAACCATTGCTAATCTAGACTCATGAATGAATAAATGGTTGTTCTTTGAAGCCACTGAATTTGGGTTGCTCTTTATTTTTGCTTTTACTAGCAATAGATGACTGGCAATTGACCTCTGGTCAGTCTGTTAGTTTTATCAGAGCACTTCAGTAATTTTTGAGTACTTCATTATGGCCTTTTTAGGACAATGTATGAAAATGGCTTTCCAGTCAAGGGAGAGACCCACTTTTGCTGAAAGTTTTGGCGAATAGGTAGAGGCTTATCAGTTTAGCTACTGCCTTAGATTGAGAGATAGGATGGAGCTAAATTGATCTGGGTAAGAAAAGCAGAAAAGAAAAAAAAAAGTTTGGGGGGAAGGTTGAATGAAGGCAGGAACAAGAAGGAGGAAGAAACTGGCAGCTAGTTGTTGAAGAGGATGTTTGGGGGAGAAATGCCTATTCCTTGAGGATTTTGATTAGTTATTTGCTCTTTGATGTAAATTTTTTTTCCTCCTCACACAAAATCTCTAATAAAATCTCCATTGTCCACTACTATGTTATACAGGGGTTTTCTTATTTTTATTTTTTTTCTATTAACACATAATGTATTATCTGTTTCAGGAGTACAGGTCTATGAATCATCAGTCTTAACACAATTCACAGCACTTACCATAGCACATACCCTCCCCAGTGTCCATAACCTAGCCACCCTATCCCCTCCCCCCTCACCCAGTAACCCTAAGTTTGTTTCCTGAGATTAGGAGTCTTTTATGGTTTGTCCCCCTCCCTGGTCCCATTTTGTTTCATTTATTCCCTCCATGCCCCCCGTAACCCCCCCACCCTGCCTCTCAAATTCTTCATATCAGAGAGATCATATGATAATTGTCTTTCTCTGATTGACTTATTTTGCTTAGCATAATACCCTCTAGTTCCATCTCCATTGTTGCAAATGGCAAGATTTCATTTTTTCTTTTGATGTGGTGTAATTATGAATCCTGCTTTGGAATTGACATGGGCATTACTAGAGGCTAACAAAAGACTTGGGTTTTTTTTTTTTTTGTGGTATATATACACAATGGAATACTATGCAGCCATCAAAAGAAATGAAATCTTGCCATTTGCGACAACATGGATGGAACTAGAGCGTATCATGCTTAGCGAAATAAGTCAAGCAGAGAAAGACTTGGGTTTTAACACCTAGGTTAGAAGTGCTAAACTACTGAAGCATTGGGATAGATCTGTAAAAGGCAGAAGGGGTGCCGCTCAGGGAGAGAAAGTGGTTCTTCTAAAACTCGTAACCATTTTGTAAGCTCTAGAGGCTCCCAGGTATTCCTTTTTTTTTTTTTTTTAATTCACTCCTGCCCTTTCCACCTTTCTTTTTTTCCTTTTTTGTAAGAAATGAAGTGTTAAATTTATAGCTCCCTTTGTAATTCAGCCTCCCTGATTACATTGTTTTCCCCTGTTTTTAGAGGTATCCTATGTCCCATAGTTTCTGTGCATACTTCACATGCATGTTAGTGTATTTTGTGTGTTTGTGTGTGTATTCACAGATAATACAGTATTATTGTTTTTTAAATTTTATATAAATGGCTTTCTGTATACATATCATTCTGCAACTTGCATTTTTCATTTAACATTATGATTGTTTATTCATGTTGATACATACATACCTATATCATTCATTTAACCTGCTGCTTTGTATTTGTATTACTATATGACTATAAAATAATTTATTCATTTCTGTTGTGATGATTACCTAGATTGTTTCCTATTACAGTGCTGTGGCAAATATCCTTGAACATGCTACTTTTTTGTGTGTGCAAGAGTTTTCCTAAGACAAATGATTAGAATTAGAAAATGAAACAAGATGGGATTGGGAGGGAGACAAACCATAAGTGACTCTTTTTTTTTTTTTTTTAAAGATTTTATTTATTTATTTGACAGAGAGAGATCACAAGTAGGCAGAGAGGCAGGCAGAGAGAGAGAGAGAGGAGGAAACAGGCTCCCTGCTGAGCAGAGAACCCGATGCGGGACTCGATCCCAGGACCCTGAGATCATGACCTGAGCCGAAGGCAGCGGCTTAACCCACTGAGCCACCCAGGCGCCCCATAAGTGACTCTTAATCTCACAAAACAAACTGAGGGTTGCTGGGGGGAGGGGGTTTGGGAGAAGGGGGTGGTATTATGGACACTGGGGAGGGTATGTGCTTTGGTGAATGCTGTGAAGTGTGTAAACCTGGTGATTCACAGACCTGTACCCCTGGGGATAAAAACATATGTTTATAAAAAATAAAAAATTAATAAAAAAAAATAAATAAAACATTAAAAAAAAAAGAATTACTGGGCATTAGAGAACATACATATTCAGATTGACTAGTTTTACCAACTTGCTCTCCTATGTGATATCCAAAAGCATATGAAATTCCACCAGCATTATTAAATTCCTCCTTTCTCTATTTTCTTGAAAATGTATGGTATTGTTAGGCTTTGCATTTTTCCAGTACAGAAAATAGTAACTTACTGTTTTAATTTATAGTGTTATCTTGATAACTATTGAGGTTGAATGTATTTTCTTATGTATATTGGGTATTTAAATTTCCTCTTCTGTAAAATGCCTGTTCAAGTCTTTTGCCCATCTTCCTATTGTATTGATTTTCTTATAGATTTGCAGATATTCATTATATATTTTAGATCTCTATCTTTTGTCAGTTATATGCTTTGTAAATCCAATCTGTATTTTGTTTTTTAATGTGTTTATGGTGTATTTTGTATATAAAAGTTTTACATTTTCATGATGTGAACCCTACCAACCTTTTTATTTATATCTTGTGTGTTTCTATTTTGTTTGAGGAAGCCTGAGCATACTGAGTACCTGAGGGAAAAGGTAACTGGATGGGCAGATGATAGAAGCTAGAGACAAATACCCCTTCCTTCTTGTTTTTCTCTTCTTTCTTCCTCCACTATTTCCTCCCTGTTTCCCCATCCTAAAATTGATGGCTTTAACAAACAGGTTAAGCTGTCTTTTGCTTGATTTGTTCAATTTTACATCTATATATCTTTTGCTTTGTTCTGCTGGGCTGTTTTCTTCAAAACTTTTCCTTGGTGAAATTTTTTTTTTCATATTTTA